>NW_022145596.1:18675693-19875693 GCF_000002235.5 Strongylocentrotus purpuratus
TAGATTTATGTAATAAGTTAGACGGTGTTTACTCTTAAACTCTTAGATATAGGGAATTCCCGACTGATTTTTATTTGAAATCAACTGCAACAACCCGTTCACAAATCATGTCTATTTGAAATCCACACCATATTGACAATCACGTTAATTTCTGGCGACGCCCCTGGAAATATGCTTGTGTGGTTTGTGAGGAGCGGTCATTAAAAAAGCTCTTCTCTGGTACGAACAATCTTTTGAGCTCTCCCGTTTCATTTTTCACTTGAAGCACCTTGTATATATCTTCTTTTTTATTTATTTATGTTAACCTTGTATATATCTTGCATGGTTCGCAGTCACATTGAAATGAATCTCTGTAATCAACACCATATTCCCTCGTCAAGGATATTCACCTTTAAGACTTGATCATGACCTTCTCTTATTTCGAAATGTTCGGGAAATTTGGTTGCCCAATTGCCTTTCCAGGAAACCAGAAACACCCCAGAAGCATATAAAATCAAGCTTATTTATGGTTATGCTACTACATTGTGAATGACACTGCCTGAAAGCAAGGGAGAATAATGCTTTTAAAGTAGCACAGAGGATTTTTTTTTTATGACCAAAATGAAAATAAATGGAACCATACTTGAATGGGTCAATGAATTTACAATCACTGCATAAGAAACGGGTAATGGGACTACATACAAATACCACGCTATTTCGCATCATACTTCGACTATGCGGCTTTAAAGAGCAACTCCTTTCTGGAGCGGTTTGCTTTTTAATTTTCTTCCCTTCCGCTAACGTAAAAATTAATTACAAAAATCGTACAAAGAACTTGTTATTTAATATAGTAATGCGGATATTGAGATGTTTACATGCTCCTTCAAAAGATATGCTTGTGCCTTTGTTGTATAGTTTCTCTGACTTATGTATAGTCAATGTATAGTCATATGATATGAATTCAAAACGAGGTAAGAACGATCAGGAATGTTTTTCAATTTAAATTTGGTGTATTAAGTAACATTCCGGGCCTCGAGGATCTTTCCGCATTAATGAAAACAAATTTATCAAGTGAAATTGATATCTCGAAGGAAAAGTTAAAAAACCACTCATGTTAAAGGCATAGTTTGACAATGCTAAATCTGAGATGCACGGCCCTACGTGTTATCAGTGTCTGTGATATGGAGTAATATTGAAGCCCTACAAAAAATGCGGTTCAAAATTATCAAGAAGTGCCTCAAAAAAGTAAACATATTTGAGTGACGGTTTTTACCATACTCGTTTCCCCCAATAGACTATTGGGGAAAACGATTATGGTAAAAATGGTCACTCAAAGATTTTTACTTTTTGAAAACCGTTAGGAAAACGCAAAATTTGATTTCGATTTCCAATCATAAATATCTTGATAATCAGACAGGCGATCTGCTTGTAAAAGTCATGGGGTTCCTGACTGACCTAAAAGTTTATAATTATCATAAGCTAAATCCATTATTTCGTTTCAGAATCTGACACAAAGTTACCCAATCCCTTTAAAGAAATTAAACTTAAAACATGGTGATTCATGCACATTCTAGACCTCAGTTAAACGCGGTGAGTACCCTCGATTTATGTGTCCTACTTTTTATACGGGGGGAGGGGGGGGGGGGTATTTAATTTGTATAAGTTCGATGACCGTTCATATTTGATATATATATTTTTTAATAAAACAACAATATTTGACAAGTTTCTTCCTTTTAGGATTTCCTTTCGTTATCAACACTTTTTAAAACCTTTATTGTCTTCTTTGTCTACGAAAAAAGATTTGTATTCAGACGGGTCTCAAACCACGATTCAGGGGTTGAATTCTGCGGGTTAAAATACTATGGCCCGAATTCACAAAGGAGGTTTGTCGACGAACCTCCTTTGTAAATTCGGGCCATATAAGGCCTAGCACCATAATAAATGCAACACAGCTTCTCCACAAAGATTCGTAGGTAAAATTAAACTAGACTTAAGTTCTACTTAAGGTAGACTTAAGGTAGACATTGGGTAGACTTAAAATAGACTCAATTTAGACTTAATGTGGAGTTAAGGTAGACGTAATGCTATGGTCACATTACCCAAAAGAAGCCTGCTCGGCGGCCAAGCGGCGAGTTTTTAGAATATTTTTGCCCGGCCACCCACCGGCGGCCGCCCAGGCACCGCTTGTTTTTAAGGCATCGCTCGGTCGCTGCTGAAGTTTTAGCGCGGAGTTAAAATTCGGGCAGCGCCTGCCCACTTTCACTCGCCGCCCAGACTACGCACGGCGACCGGGCGGTCTCCGCCCGGGCGCCGACGTAATCGAGCGTTCACCGTCGAGCGATTTAGGTCAAAAATCGAAGCCTCTAGGTCAAAGGCTATCGAGCAGTCGCCGCCCGGCCGCCTCTGTCACAAATGCCATTACGAACTGCTACGAACGCCGTACGAACGATTTTCAGACAATGGAAATTCGGGGAGACAATGTAAAAACAGGGAGATTCGTACGAAATTATCGTTCGTACGAACCTTTGTGACCGTAGCATTAAGTAAACTCAACGGAAAACTTAAGGTAGATTAGGGTACAATCATGAAATGAATCGCTATCGCTAACACAAAGCTGTTCAGTATTCTGAATTTTTGAGACGCCGTGTAATTGCATGGCACCTTGACGCTGGGGACGATTGGAACAGTGTGTTTGCATAACATGATGTATTCCCCGTGCACCGTTTAACACGTTTACACCATCAAGATGACCAACATTGCCACCCCATAGCGAGGAGAAAGTAGGTCACCTCACACATTGAGATCACGTGATCATGATTTACCCATACTGCATCAGGTTGCAATGCTGCGTCATTAGTAGAAAATAATAACCATAGACAAGAGAAGGAGCGATTAATATCATACAGAAAAAATGGGGTAGAATATTCATTACCCAAAATAAACACCCGGGCAAATTATAAACAAAAACAATGGGAATACAGAGAGAGAGAGAGAGAGAGAGAGAGAGAGAGAAATAGAAAAGAAGGGGGGAGGAGGATGAACAGGACATGAAATAGGAGACCAAAAAAGGGGGAATGGAATAACAAGGACAGGAGGATTTAACAAAGAGATAGAAGATGGATATGGCAGAGGACATATGAATCCAAGAAAATAAAGACCTTTAACGTGATAGGGAGTCACGTAGGAAGCGAAGGAGAAGAAGGAGAAGAAGACGATGCCGAAGAAGAAGTAGCGGAAGATAATGGAGAAGATAATGCAGACAGAGAATGAGCAATGCAAAAGGAGAAGAAGAAATGAAAAAGTAAAGAAGAAGAAAAGAAGGATAAGAAGGATAAAATTAAAAGAAATAATGAGAGAAAGACAAATCTATGAAGTAAGGAGTAGTCGAAGGAGAGAAATACGAGAAAGAAGAGAGAATGGGGGCAAATAGAGAGAGACGCGCGTGCAATGTGAGCTACATGTAAAAGATAATGGGGTTGATGGCGACAAAGTTGGATAATTCTTTCTGAAAGAAAAAAAAGAGATTAGAAAGAGAGAGCAAACTTACGAATACAAGATAGAGACAAACACAAATAAAGAGAGAGAAGAGGGAAGGGAAGGGGGGGGGGGGCTTAAGGTTTGAGCAAGGGGGTAAAAAGCTTTGTATTTCAGTCAATATCTCTTATGCACATTTCCATGAGCGCCCAACGCGCAACCCGAGGCCAATCTCATGGTGCTTTCATGTTGAATGAGGCGCCGACACCATTCGCACGGAAATAGAAACACATCCCTTAAGACGCCTTTTCGCAGCATCCCAAATAAACGGGAAAATGGGGGATAGGTGAATAACTCCCAGCTCGTATGGCTGATGTAATTCAGAAATCTTGCATAGAATCGATACTTACTGCAGAAAATGTATTCGGGACCTCAAGGTAAGCTGTCTGAGGAGGCTGAGGGTGCTAACGATTGATTTGAACTTTTGTCTGTTTTCGTGTATTCCAAGTTATGTTCTACAATCTACCGAAAGCCCCCCAAAAGGTCGCTTTCCCTTTTGTTATATAGATATGAATTAACGCCATTTTGTTTGCTCTTAGAAACCTTCTCGTAATTTTATAGGCAGGCTGGACCCTAATTTTGAAGTCCAGTTAAGTTTAAAGGAAACAAATAAAGACATAATAGTGACAATGGGAAACACGTGCCTAGAAAAAAGTGTCTTAACTGGGCAATGGTATGCCAATGTGAAAAAGAAATACCACACGGCGCTCGACAGAGAGCAAAAGAGAGAGAGAGAGAGAGAGAGAGAGAGAGAAATTGAGAGACAAATACATGATATCTTAACACCTAATTTAGATAATATGAAACTCTAATCGGAGATAAAATTGAGGGTACACGTTCATAAGAAATATTTGACAAAATAAAGATAATCATAAAATCAAACGAGGAACGTGAAAAAAAACAAGGGCATTACTCTTTTATTCTGAAGGAGGACAATGGAAAAAATCCATCTATTCATTTTTTTCAAATCTGCACCGTGAATAGCATCTATAAATGTTATTTGTATAGAGCACATATTACTTTCAATCCCTGTGCGCTGTTGCCAAGGGGGCTTGCATTTTTAGAATATTGCCAAAAAGACTGAGTTTAAAAGATAAAATAGTTTTTCTTTTGGCATCGAGGGACCATAAAGCTCGAGTGTATTCATTAGTGGATACCTTTTGCATGAAAGCATCTGTCATTTTAAATTCGTTTTGCTTTTTATCCAACTCGTGAGTGGAAGAATATATAAAACATAGACTTAAATAAAAAATGATATTTTAGAATAGAAGGAGAAGAAAATCCGACAGGCGGAGCTTGTGCTGGGAAGGCCTTAAACAAATAAAGAAAATTTACCACCATGGGAATATGTTACTTGCACCAGAATAAGGAAATCGAGGGTATATATAGAAGAAAATAAAACTTGTGCAGTTGCAAGCTTTGTCTCTCATGACTTCCAAAACAGAGATTGAATTATCCTTGAACAACTTATTTTTGGCGTCACCTTGCGTCTTGGTTTGAGTCTCCTTATGCTATTGTTTGCTTGACGTTGTACTGATGCTAAAATCAAAGAGAAAAAAGTAGATCCAAAGTATTAATTTTTTAGATTTGAAACTTGACGTGATGACTTGGCCGCCATGACAGTCCAAACAAACTTGTACAGTTACTGTAGATGGGGACAAACGGGATGCGCACTATGATTTTATTGAATGAAGAACCAAAAGACTAAAAGTCTTACAAGATTTATTGCTTTTCGAATCTTTGAGGCAAATTAAAAAGAAACATAAACGAAATATCAACCATTTTTTGTTTAATATGAGTGCAGGGGACATCTTACACGTTATTCATTAAAACAATGAAATATGTAGGTTATCTTATCAATACTAGGCCTTACGAGTGCATTAAAGAAGTGAAAAAATGAGCACAATCTTGGTAGGATTGACTTTCAAAACAATCCCAACAAATGCGCAATACGTAACTCTTTATATGACGGGGGCCCGTCTTTGAGAACCAGGAAACCCTATTTCTTTTCCAATATAGCTGGGTTTCACAGATTTCTCGAATTTCTAATTGATGAATCCGATCATTTTTCATACAGCAGTCTTAAGAAAAACAATCAGAAAACAAAGTATTCACTCAAATTGCCTGGGGAAAAACAAATATCAGTCGGTAATTTCTTTAAGTTCTCCTTTAGCATTTGACACCCACTGCCGGCGGTAGTTCAGATTGTGTTCTATTTGCATTGCATTAATTTTGAATTACCCTTAATATCTTATTACCAATTCCTTATTGCAAGGTGATTGATTGGAAACTAGAAACCACTTCTCAATTTCAAATGCAGATATATTGATCTTAATGATTCTTTTCTTAACGCTATTAACGCAAAGCCCTCTCGGCAAGCCCCAAACAATGAAAGGTCCATCGGATTAAAGTTTCCATTATTTTCATTGTAACCTTTAAAAGGATATGAGCTTTCACTTCAAGACTAAAGAAAAAAAGAAAATATGACACTAGGTCCATGGTTATATATAGCTGGAGGGTTCATAATCAAACCTCAACAATTTTTTGTATCAATATTGATTTCTTAAAGTTTATTTTTCTTGCGTAAAAACAAAATCCACCAAACAAATTGCCGAAGAACATAAAAAGATATGATACCTAACTTTATGTCATATATAGCTGGAGGGTTCATAATCGAACTTCAAAGTTTTGCTGTGTCGAATTCTGGATCCCTTGAATGACATTAAAACAAAGGTGAAATAATGATTCATAAAGTTTTTTTTCTTTCGTAAAAACAAAGAGATTAACTGAACCCATCAATTCAATAGCTTCTGTATGTGGGTTTTTCTCGGAAATTCATAATCATAATCTGGCACCCTCTTTTTCTTTTTCTTCTTCTTATACTTCTCATAGAATCTCCCCTTTCTTTTACTGCTACTGCTACTACTACTACGATGACGATGACAACGACTACTACTACTACTACTATTACTACTAATACTACTACTACTACAACGACTACTTATACGACTAATACTGCTACTAATACTAACCCCACCACCATGCCCACTACTACTATTAGTACGACTACTGCTACTTCTACCCCACCCCACAACCACAACTTATTCGTCTGTTTATGATTCCTTTACCAAGCAGTGCTTCATTTTCTCAGTTTCCCCTTCATATGTCTTCTTCCTTCATCTGTGGAACTAACACTTCGACAAGCTCTGCTTCTAGTCAGTTCCTCTTTTCTCGTGCTTTTCCCTATTATATTTGTCGTTTCATTGCATAATTTTGTACTATAATTATTCATTGTATTATGTTTTGCATGATAAATAAAATCATTTGAATCATTTGAATCATTTGAATCATCTTTATATAGGTCATTGAACGCCATTGGATAGAATGGAGTTAAAATTGTGTTTTACATGTTATTAGAAAAATGGAGGTAGGACGAAATGTCTGAGGGTTAACTTTTGTTGGGTCACATCAAACAAGGTCAGTAGGGGAAATTCCCCTGTTTTCATGCGTATGGCTTTGTGAAGCCGTATGAATTTGGAAGAAGAGCTTGTAAGCAACGCGACCTTTCTTCACGGCTCTCTCTCTCTTTCTCTCTCTCTCTCCATCTCGTTTTCTCTCTCTATCTCCATTCTCTCTCTCCATTCCCCTTCTCTATCTCTCTCTCTTCCCGTCAAATCTCCCCTCTCTTTCGCGCTCTTTCTCCAAGGAGAACGAACAACCTGAGATGTTGACCTTTATCGTTGTCATCTATTTCATCTCGACAAATAGATTTCCATTCCAGTCATCGACATCCATCACATGAGCAATGATATCATTGGTAGTTCTATAGAATCAGGTCTACATAGCAAATTGTATTTGATATCCGATGTGCTGAGCAATTTACAGTACCGAGCCTTCCAAACCTATTTTCCAGGGTCCACGAACTTTTCTATACAACATCATCTTTCTTCTTTTTTTTCTGAGGAAGATTCGAAGATTCGAGGTTTCATGTCATTTGTCATAATGTCATGAATTCATTTTTGTCATAAAACTAGTGTTTCTTTTTCATCATTTTATTTCGAGGTTACAAACCGTCAGCGTTTGTGAGCAGGAGGGTCACAATTTCCAAGCTTGTTTGTGCTTCCCTGACTATCTTTCTTTCAAGAATGGTCGACAGGAGAACGAAAACTAAAAACCATATAGAATGAACCCTTATACATTTACATGTTGAATGTTACTTCAGTTGGATACTGTGTTAAACCAAAAAAAAAAACGCCTGTGGACCGAGTAATGATCCACAACGGCACACCTAATTATGATGGCGCCCATGGTCAGGACAAAAATCGCACCCCTCCCCCACCTATTTTGAAGAATGCTTACTGAAGCGGAAGCAGAACGAACGGAAGAAAGAAGAGAGAAGAAGAAAAAAAGAGAAACCGAATAATAAAGAAGAGAGAGACAGAGCCAGTTCGGATCTCCCTAAACCTCTAACCTATTTACCAAGCTTTATGTTAGGCATCGGTCTTCTGAAAGTTATATGGCAGACATGACTGTTATATAAATCGTTATGCTTCTCACGCTGAAGAGAGTGGATTTTGTTTCCCAGGTGGCCAGGTATTATCCGTGTTAGGCCCCCGAGGTAACATAATTGTCCAACTCAATGCGTGGGTGGGACTGAATGAACCAACGTGGTAAACATCGGCTCATTTTGACATGTTTTTCGAATGAAATGTTAAAGTTATATGGATTCATTGTTTTTGCATCAAAACGAATTCCCAATAGCTGACTGATATACTAAACAAATGGGTGAAAATATGCCCAGTAAGTTTTCAAGATTTTTCTAATTTATCGATGATTCATAGAATGTAACGTCACCACGAAAATTTCAGAATTCAAATCATCCTTCAATATGTAATGAACTGAAGTTAGGATAATGATAATACATTGTATATTGCGTTGCCGTTTACTCACGTAGCTTGGCGAAATGAAGTGGTCTAAAAGTCTCGCCAGGAACTCAAAATATATATTTGTTGAAAGATCATTATCTTATGCCATTAAAGTAAAAGCACGTCGTTAGTAATATATATTAAATTAATTCTACAACCTGGATTAGACGTAATATTACAAAAAATATCATCAAGACAGTCATGTCAAATTACAAGTTTGTAATTTTTCCAATGTCAGAAGTCTTGTTCAGACGGAGGCAATTTACCCCGGGATAAAGGTCGTGTTGTGTGCTAGTCGGGATAAATATGGTCAGGTAGGTGTAAAGGTCGAAGTAGTGACAGTCTGAACGATGATCGTGTTAGCTACGCCTACCTTTACCCCGACCCATTTACTCCTGGATTTATCAAGGAGTAACTCGCTGACACGACTAGAGGTAGCGTAAGTTGACCGTGTGGCTGCTCTCACTTACACTCGGGATTATATGAGACCTTTCACGAGGGTTGTTTGTTACAATCGAAAATGAAATTAGATTTCGCACGGTTTAGATAGATAGATAGATAGAAATGGTTTTTATTAAAAAGATCATCGCAGCCAATGGCTGAATTGCGATCCATTTCACAAGGTTATATACAATACAATTGCAATTCAAATTGAAATAACACAAAATATGACATAAATCAATAATCAAACATATAGACATTTCATAAAAATTCATTGATCAGATTCAAATTTTTGTTATAAAAAGAAAGAGATAGGGAGAGGTGTAGGAGAGGGAGAGTTGGAGTGATGACAAAGAGAGAGAAGGAGAGACAGAAAGAGAAGGGGGACGGGAGAGAAAGACGGAAAGAGATAGAGAGGGAGAGAAAGAGAGAGAGAGAGTTGAAGAGAGGAAGAGACAGACAAAGGGTACCTTATCATTACAGATGAGGGGAGATGGCAAGAAATATTCATTAATGCAGAAAATTGAGATAAAAACTATCAAAATTCATTCTCATAGTTCAATCATGGACTGTGAAATTCTAAAAATATTGGTATTACATTTTATTCAAAAGATTTATAAAGTAAGGAAGAGAGCTGCACTGGAAGCGTTTTGTTTTACATTGGTATTGTTTAAACTTTGATTGAGATCTTAGAGAATAAGTGCTTTGTTGTCTAAGAGGTAAACATTCTTTAAATTGTGGGTGTTTGACAAGTGCATTTGCAAAGTCTATACATAACTGCTTACGTCTTGCTTCTAATGAACATAGATTGCACGTTTCCAATGCTGCTTCATAATTTTCATACTGACGTCCTAAAATGATTTTGCAAGCTCTTTTCTGAATACGTTCTAAAATATACACATGAGTTTTTGTTAAATTACCATTAAAAACCGGTACCCCATAATCTAAAATCGAACGAATGTATCCTTTATATATAAGTAAAAGGTCATCTACAGGCAATCCATATTTCTTAAGGCAACGAAACATAAATAACTTCCTATTACACCTTTTTGTGAGATCGGATACATGACTATCCCACTTTAGGTTTGATTGTAAAATAATTCCGAGGACTTTGGCTTGATGAACATAAATTAATTCTTTGTCGCCAATGAAAATTGAAGTTTGTTCATCACAATTTTTCATAAATGTTATAACCATAGAGAAGCACTTGGACGGATTCAATGTCATATTATGTTTAGCTGACCATTGGTATAGATCAGTGATTGCATTTTGTAGTTTAGACTGAGATGTTACTTTTCGGCTTTCTACAATCGTTAAGTCGTCAACATATTTATAAATTGGTAAGTTAACATCATTACAGGCATCATTGATCATTTCAATAAATAGAATCGGACCAAGTTTGGTACCTTGCGGAACACCAGCATTGATTGTTTTCAAATTAGATAACTGACCAAAATATTTTACCCTTTGTTGACGCAACTCGAGGAAACTCAGTATCCAAGATATTACACATGGCCTCACTTGCAAATGGATCAATTTGTTGATTACAATATTATGGTCGATGCGATCAAACGCCTTAGAAAAATCGGTAAGTATGATGGTGGATAAAGATTTGGGTTTATCAGCGTTGGCATATATTTGATGAAGAAGTTGTATCAAGTAGTGGTTAGTGCTTAAGCCAGGCCGATTTCCATACTGATTGGGATCAATATGCCTGGTATTATCTTCAAGAAACCATTTACATATAAAAGATTCAGCAAGTTTTGCAAAGTAAGAAGTAAGTGAAATAGGGCGTAGATTTTGCAATGTGGGTGGTTGTGACTTAGGAATGGGTAAAATTTCAGCTTGTTTCCAGAGTTGGGGGACAATAGAGCTCTGAAACGAATCATTCAGAATGTCAGTCAATGGGATACACAATTCGTAAGCAAATTCTCGTATTATTCTTACAGGTAGGTCTCCAGAAATCCCAGCTTTACGTTGATTAAGAGATTGCAATTGCTTGTATACTTCAAAAGGCTGGATGATTGGACATGAACAATGCGACGGTAAAAATGCAGGCAATTTACATCTATCCAAACAAGGAAGATCAGCTGCTACAAAAGAAAAATGATCATTTATGCAATCAGAAATAACCTTAAAGTTTGAAGGATTGGTGGTATCAGTATTTGGGATTTCAATGGGTGAAGATTGTTTACTATTGATAGTAAGGATTTTAATTTGTTTGTACCAGCCAGCAGGATTTGTTGTTTTTAGATTACGTACTCTGGTATTATAATACCTAATTTTTTGTTCTTTAATCAAACGTTTAGCTTTGTTTCGAAGGAGACGCCAAAGAGATCGGTCATTTCTGTGAAATGCCAATTGTCTCTGGAGGATGATAGTTTTAACTCTTGCTGTTACCCATGGTTTATCAATTTCATAACACTGAATCTCTTTGGCTGATAAAAACGTATTCAAATGATATTGTACTGTATCTATAAACACTTGGCATTTGTTATGTATGTCATTTTCACAGTAAACATTTTCCCAGTCATAATGAACAATCCAATTGCCGAAACTTCGCATCCCACTACTCTTTAGTGGGCGGATGACCTTCTTCGATTTAAACTTTTTCTGTTTGTAATCAGACCTGTTACGAGGCAACCATATAACACAATTATGATCACTTGTACTAATAGGAGACAAAATATTAACCTCTTTGTACAAAGAACTATTATTAGTTATTATTTTGTCCAGAATGTTCTCACCCCTTGTAGCTTGAGTAACAACTTGTTTAAAGCCACCAATGTTTAAGATTGACTGAGTGTCGAAATCGTTAAAATCCCCTAAAATTGAGATGCCAGCTTCAGGGTATCTAACAAGCAGGCTGTCAGATGCGGAAGGTGGACTGAGGTCGACTCGTGCGGGCGCCACCACTTCCGTAAGTTACGCTGGTCGGTGGAAGGTCGTGTTAACTTAATCGTGGCAAGTTTGTTCGAGTAAGAGGGTGTAGGCAACTAATGGTGTAAGTGAAATATACATGAGGTATTTACTGCATCAGGGATTAACTTACGCCGACTAGCAAGACCCCGCCTGAACATGGCTATTAACGTATTACATAGCATGTTGCTTTCCCGACGTGTCTTTCCATGCCAAGATATTTCAAATGACAATTTCAGCATACACAGGAGAGGAAGACACTAAGAGAGAACGACAGGATTACGGGAAAGAAGATAGAGACACGTTGCTGATAGCAAGAAGGGCAAGGATGGAGAGAGAGAGAGAGAGAGAGAGAGAGAGAGATAGATAGAGAAACAGTGAAGTGGGGGAAGAGACAGGGTTACCGCAGAGGGAGAAACACGAGAGGAAGAGAGGATTACAGGAAAACAGATGGGGACACCTGGCCGGTAGCGAGAAGGGCAAGGATGGAGTGAGAGAGAAAGTGAAAGAGGGAGAGAGAGAAAGAGAGAGAGAGACAGAGAGAAAAAGAGACACAGATAGAGAGACATTGAGAGACAGTAGGGAAGAAACAGGGTTACCGCAGAGGGAAAAACACGAGAGGAAGAGAGGATTACAGGACAAAAAGATTGGGACACCTGGCAAGTGGCAAGAAGGGCAAGGATGGAGAGAGAGAGAGAGAGAGAGAGAGAGAGAGAAGAGAGAGAGGGAAGAGAGACAGAGACAAAGAGGTAGGGAAGAGAGAGGGGTATGTAGGGAGACAAAACGAAATTACAGGTACCATGATTATGAGGTGGAAAAGAGTTGGAAAGAAAAATAGAAAAAAAAAGAAAAAAAAGAGAACGAGACGGGGGCGGTGAGATATTGAAATTCTGTTCTGAAATACACGCATAACCCACATCCATAGTTTAGCGATATGCTCTGGTCTCGTTCAATATTGCGGACACGACTTGGAATGATAAGTCGTTGTCCTCCTCGCGATAGAAATATCGGATTCTGTTACTCAGGTGTTGAAGTATTATCCGCTTAAAGCCCCAGGGTGAAATAATTCTTCATCCAAGAATCAATAGTTTGGACTTTCCGGCAAGGGTACTTTTTCAACCCTATCTCTCCCTCCCTCTCTCTCTCTCTTTCTTTCTCTCTCTCTCTCTCTCTCTCTCTCTCTCTCTCTCTCTCTTCTCTTTTCTTTCCTTGGGGGGGGGGGGGGGGGGAGGGGTAATGGTGGAAAGATGAAACCAATAATGGAAGGAGAAAATTTAAGCGACGATTTGTTTTTTCGTCGAAAAACGTTTTATGTCATTGGGTGTTTTCATTAAATTCACTTATTAATTGTTTTTAATATTTTTTTTTTTAAAGCGATGATTTACTACTTTAACAACCAACCGGAATTTACTTCGCTGGGATCTTCACTGTTACTTTTAGGAACCGATCATGTGCTGGAAACAGTCAAACAACTGAAACAAGGTTCTAGAACAATAACCCCCTGGACAATCACACCCCGGCCAATTACCAGCAGGACAAACAATTACCCCCGAGGACAACCACCCCCGAATCTACTTTTATTCAAACCAACTTATTTTCAAGGTGGACTTCCCCTTTATTGAACATGGGGTAATTGTTCTGATACGCAAATCGATATATTCTAATCGAATTTGACGTACCGCGAAAGTCACTGTGCACAAATGGGGGTTCCGGACGGGACTAAGCATTGATGTATTGTCAAGGGCGAAGTTCAATTATTCATAGTTAAAATCAGATTCTGAGAGCATTTCAAGAAACTCTCTCTTTCATGATGATGTACCGAGTGATATTTTTGAAGCCTCAACGAATCAATTTCATGTCCCATTACTATAGTATCTCGCATAGATTTTGACAGAATAACGAAGCTCACATATTATTATTTTCCTCTTCATCTTCATCAAAACCCAACCTTCTCTTTGAGACAAACTGATGGCGATACTTGATGCAGACATCCAATTCTATCATTAGAATGAATAGATCCCCTAACCCCTTGATGAAAGTCTTTAGAACCCGTGCTCAAGTTCCTCGAATGCTCGAAGGGGATGTAAATGGGACCCAAAGCACATAAATGTGATGATTCTGACGACTTGCAAAAAATGTATACCTCTCCTCTGTCTTCTACTTACTTTCACCTGTCGGTCTACGAAAATTTGAGGATTCTGAAGTCTGAACTCAGGGGAAATTATAAACACATTGAAAGGTAGAGGAACATAGACGGAAAATAGTGATGGGAGGGCTGAAAAGGGAGAAAACGCAGAATAGAAGATATAATATTAGAAAGACAATCGTGGAAGAAGATAATAAAGAATTAAACCATTTTTTTTATTTTGAAGAAAATATGTGTAAAGGCGAACTTGGACAGTTTTGATTAATTACACGCTGATAATGGAGGCAGATCACATTCTATTTCAGGCACCCCCCCCCCCCCAAATGACACATTTTACAAAGTATATGCAAAAGGCGTTAAAATATTAAACGACGAGATAGTGGTAACGATGCCCCGCGGAGGAAGCGTGCAGCCAGTTTTGTCACAGTATATATATTCTATGTTGTATAGATGCAACAGTAATGATATCAAAAGCAGAGCATCCTTCGAAATACACGGGAGGTGAAAAAAGAAATCGTCCTATTTCCCGCCAATCAGCCCCTATAAAAACCAGATTTCGTCGCAGTTTGGGCCCTCATCCTAATTAATTGGAGAGCAGTCTGATATATAAATCAGACAATTTAAGGAAAAATAAGTGTGACCCGTGGGGATGATTTGCAAGAAAGGGACGGACAAGACAACGGAAAGTAGGTCAGCGGTATATTTGCATCAGAAGTGGGTTAGTGTTCTAGATCTAGTTTGTGGTCTTGTATTGACTGACAACAACGTAGTGTTAATTGCAGTAGCATCACCGATAGAGGGGAAAACTGCACACAATGTGTTAATCGAAACTTTGCACATACCATCATAAACTCATCTAGCTGCTACCGATACAATTTCTAGATAAGTTTTTGAGGCCTTACAAAGGGGCTGTAAAGCCCCTCCGAAGTACTGGGAAGCCCAAAAATTTGATGGCAAAATTTCACTTAAAATTAATAATTGTATCATAATTTGAAAGAGGATGTCACATTTCTGCAAGGATTAACAAAATAAAAAAATTGAAATCGAATATCGATGAAAGAATTCAAAATTTAGGTTTTCTCCGTACAACAGAAATCATGTGTTCTTTTATCAATATTTGTCTTCAAACACATTTTTTGGGGGGAAATCTTTGCAGAAGTGTGTCTTTAATAACATCCTCCTTCACATTATGAAACAATTTAAGTGAAATGTTGCCATCATATTGTGGTGAATTATTTTTTGGCACAATGTAAAAAGTAATCATTTTTATTTAAAAAAGAAAAGCTGATTTATTTCCATGATATTCATTTGAACATTCTTTAATTTCTGTTTTTTTTTTATAAATGGGGGTTAGAAAGGCAGGTCATGCGTTTTCATTACGTTCAACGGCAGAATGCACCCAGCAAATTGAGAGATAAAACATGCTGGACAGTTATGATTTTGATTTGATAGCTTAGCTTTCAGATTGAAACAGAACAGAACTTTCCATATATATTTTTGCCTCAACGGATCCTAGCTTTCTCAAATAACTTTAAGTCAAACCACCGGCAATTTTTCAAAGCAAGAAAAATGAACTCAATTGACATAGCTCCATTCTGCAGTTATTAACACTTCTTTTTTTGCAAGTAAGTTCAGAGTTAAACAATTCATATTAGAAGAGATGGTGTTACAAAATCCCCTTTCCCATTGCAAAAACGTTCGTTATATCTCTTTCGTAAATTTAATGGTGAAATCATGGGTTACCAACAAAAAGGTAGGATTCTGTTTGGCCCCCTCGAGAAAATTGGTCTGTTTCATTTATTTATTTATTTATTTCTAATCTTTTGACAGGGTAGCCCATTCACCAATAAGTAGTGGTCTTCCACGGGGCCCTAAATAAACATGAACATATTTACATCGTTTATACAGAACAGTTGCAAAATAAACATATATCATTACCCTAGTTCAACAGTAATGTCAATAGGAAAATATTGATTAAGTCGCAATTATGTGAATAAGTCATGTTAATATTACACAACATGCACGTAGTGTATGTTCGGCTGAGCCATTCCAAATTTACAACTTTGTTTAAACAATCTCTTAAATGATAGTAGAATTAGTATATTTTAAAGAACCAACACGTTCTTTGCTTTGTTAAGGGCTGCAAGAAACATGATTTCATAAACTTCAAAATCCTCAAAAAGGATGACGCCATAACTCAATGCTACCTCTAAATCCTGCAAATCATAGGAGAAACTCTGGAAATTGTTAATCAGCGTGAGCTCAAATTCAAGTCCTTGGCCGATTAATTTATTATCAAGGCCTTAGTATGAAATAACATACCTCCTGTAATTAATCCGGAAATCAATCCTATAAGCGAGGCGGAAAACTGGTATTTCTATCACAAACTCTGGCGCGTAGGTGGTGGAAATTTTATCAAACCTTTTTAACCCTTCTTCATCTCTCTCTCTCTCCCTCTCTCTCCCCTCTCTCTCCCTCTCTCTCTCTCTCTCTCCTATCTCTCTCTCTCTCTCTCTCTCTCTCTTTCCCCCTCTCTCTCTTTCTGATGGATTTATTTATTTTGTCATGTGAGGGTAAGTGCCACATCCAATGCGGCGACGCAAATTTCAAGGACAGTTTAATCTTTGCACGAAAGAAATTTCGTATCCACTTCTTGAAACCTTTAATGGTAGTGGACCTGAGGCAAAACGTGAAGGAAAAAAAGGACATACGAATGCAACTAGTATAATATATCAAATCATTATAAGTGATCGAAAAATGTTTGAGACGACATTTTTTAATTTCCTGACTGGTTTCTAAAGAACTTTTAGTATGATTATTATTATTATCACTAAGTAAAAAAAAAATCTAGTCACCCCTCAATCCTTTCCTTTTCCTCTTCTGTCTGATTTTGTTCCTCTCTCTCTCTCTCTCTTTCTTTCGCTCTGTCAATCTATCTATCCACCTTTGCCGAGTTGACCAGCTGGCGACCTCGTAATATAATTAAAACTATGTCCGTCATTTTGAACTTTGAGTTTGACAGACTTCGGAAAACCAAGTACAGGCAAAAAGTAGGAATAGAAGGAATATTCAAAAACGCCCATTGAATATTGGGTCATCAACGTCGAATTCGAGGCAGTGTCCAAAAGGCATATGTGGAAAAATGTCAAAGTCAATCTAAAGTCGCTAAAGATTTCTTTTTGAAAAGAAATGATATTTTCAAAATCCCTGAAATATAAGACGTGTAGAAATACTTTTGAAATGACAAACATTTGAAATGGATGTATCCACAGCAACAACAGAAGAAAAAAAAATACTTTGAACGTTGAGGGCATAATATTCATTGTGCGTTATTCTTGGTTTTCCGAGTTTTTGCCTTTAGGCCTACTCGGTTTTCCGAAGTGATGTCAGACTGTGTGATGTGTTTATGCACGCACCATATAGGCCCGAATTCACAAAGGAGGTTTGTCGACAAACCGAAGTTTATGTGCGTCATACGACGCGTTTCGACGCGTTTTTACAAACCTTGGTTTGTATAAAACAAAAGGAGGTTTGTCGACAAACCTCCTTTGTGAATTCGGGCCATAGTGTTCGGTTTTCCACTATAGGATTATTATAAAGCAAACTCATACTAATGAATGTATCCGTCATTTCGCGTTGAACTGAAATGACACTTAGACCTGAAGTCTGGTTTAGTTAAACCCGGGTTTAAAGTTAAACCTGACTGCAGAATACGGGACATGAGCTTACCCTGTCTTTCCCATGGAAATGTACGTCTAAATGCAGGAACGTCACTTTAACTTTGGAATAATAAAAAAAAGAGATGATATGTTTTTCGACACGCTCGTCGATATTTGATATCGTGCATTTTCAAATGTATAGATAGATCATGGACTAGTAGGTCCATGGATGGATTGATGGGACAAGAAAATAACACACGCGGTTACAGTTTGTTGATAGATCGGGGGATATAGGTGTTGATTTAAAGCAAGTCCCCTTCCCCCGCTTTCCTTAGCCGTGTTTACACCACCCGCAACAGGCCTGTCGTCACTATCTCGAGATTGCCAAATATCCAACTATTTGAACTATCCCGATCGCAAACTATCCAGCTAATTTGCGTCTTCATCAGACCGAAGTAGCAATTAGAAGGATATTTGGTCAGGATTGTCATCCCAAGATATCTTGAAATAGTTTGCAAAATATCCCACTATTTGGCAAAATATCCAGCTATTTGTCCCGTGCGTCTTCACTAGAACGAAGATTCGCAATACGCGCTAACGCTGAGCAAAATATCTCGAGCTAATTTCTCAAGGTCGAGTTTCAAGTTTCGAGGTCGAATCTCGAGATAGTGAAGACGCGATTTGTTACTTCGGGATTATTTCCCAAATCAGAAATAGCGGGCTATTTGGCAATCTCGAGATGATGAAGACGCACCTGAATACGGGGACTTCAGGATATGAATTGTTCAGTCAACAAGCATGCCTCAAATCCGTGGGGTCGTGCGGAAAAATGCGTGGGGGGTATGAAAGTATATTATCCTTTTATTCTTGTAGGTAACGTAGGGGAATGACGAGAGCCATAAGAAAATACCTAAAAAGAAAATAATAGAGATAGAGAGAGATAGAGAGAGAAAGAGTGTGTGTTGAGAGAGAGAGAGAGAGAGAGAGAGGGCTATGTCCCAAAATGTCCCAATTGTTGCGTAATTTGGAAACCGATATGGCGCATCTATAAAAAAAAAAGAAGAAATAATGGCGTATTAACACGAGGTGTCATTTCGATCGCGCTAAACGCTTCGCCATTCAATCCTCTGAAAAGCATTAAGTGCTTGCGCCGATCCGCCATTGATTCAACGGAAGATTTAAGTGTTCATTTTCCTGTTGCTGTTTGTATGATGTCGCTCTGGCATGTGCGTGACTTTTGTCCATTGCACACGAGGCGTTATTTGCAGACGCAGGACTGCGTTAGCGACTGTCGCACGCTTTGACGCGCCATCATGATGTGATGATTGTTCCAAGTGTATCCAAACTGTACGTTAAAAAAAAGCATTGATTTAAATCACTGGTACATTGCCTTCACGATTGGATTAGCTCTGATAAGAATTCAATCAAGTAGTTTAAAAAAAAAAAAGTCTTCCTCCGCTCATTACCAAAAAAAATGAAGATGAAGGAACTTTGCTGTCCACTCAGGCCTTTCATTCCCGATTCATTAGGTAGGGTGCTGTGAAGATTTCGAGAGGTGTCATTTGAGTTTCAATTTCGAGATTTGTATGAATGTTCGTGTCTTTCATGAGAATGAGGTCGTCATTTTGTGCCAGGGACGGAAATCACTAGAGAGAACCGGAGGGAACATACGTGTTCATGAAATTATGTGCATAATTTCTAGATTATTTCGGTCGAGAGCCTTTAAATGCAAGTCCTCTAGGGGGCAACATTACGATGGCAAATATATAGGAGCAAGAGGTGGAAACACTATTTCCACAGCTCGACATTTGGCCTTCATTTGGTGCTGAAAGTGCAATTTCTTCTTTTTTTTAAAATAACCATTTCCTGCTTTACGATAAATAGGAATTTTTAAATTGCATAGTAATGCTAACGTTATTCAAAGAAAAGTTTAGTGACATTTATTGAGTGTATTATTGTTTATCGCACAACTATCAAAAGATGTCCTACAGAAAATAAGTTATAGCCGTAGTGGTACTAGTAGTACTAAAAGTAGTAGTACTAAAAGTAGTAGTAGTAGAAGAAGAAGAAGAAGATGATGATGATGATGAAGAAGAAGAATAAGAAGATGATGATGAAGAAGAAGAAGAACAAAAAGAAGAAGAAGATCAAGAAGAAGAAGAAGAAGAAAAAGAAGGAGAGAAAGAAGAAGAAGAAGAAACAAAAGAAGAAGAAGAAGGAGAAGAAGGATACTGAGGAAGAAGTAAAAGTAGTAACAAAAGCCAATATTTTCTTATATAAAGCAGAAATACCATTATTATTCTAAAACCTATATACCACTTGCCAACAGGCTCACTCTCTATTGATATGTCTTGAAGCATTGAAATTCGTTTTCCTTATGCAAAAAGGAAGTTAGAGCCCAAGTTTTCCGAAGGTTAGAGTAAAGTAGGTTCTGTTGTCATATTTTGTTAAATTCCACGTAGTGCTGATTCAATTTGACAATTTCATCTTGCAGAAAAAACTCATCCGATCCATTTATCAACATTATCAAGGTCTTTGAAACAACCTGAAGGAATAGAGTAGGTCTTCTTTCATTCCATTCCCGTTGTAAAATGTTAAAACAGGGGAACACATACAGAAACTAAACGTAAACACAAAGGCTTCTACTAATTGATTTCGCTTTCATGCACACTAACAGATTTAGCTTACAAGGAAAATATTTTATGTATTTCTGTTGAATTTTGATTAAAATATTGGAGAGAGTGCTGGATGGAGCTTGGAAAAACATATATAATCTAGTAAGATATTGTCTGGTGACTTCTTCACATTTCTACGATATTTAGGTTGAGATGTAAACTTAAATGCTATGCTTAGTGCGTCAAGTGCCGACGTCATCAATCGTCCATCCTTCATTCCATTTTCCACGATATTCCTATTACTAGGATTAGTTAATTTATATTTAACATATGATACATTAACCTAGAAGAGACTGTCGGAGAGGACATATGTTTGAACTGCTTCAAATATATTTGGTGTTATTATGAACTACGTGATTACTCAAACATTTTCATGATAAACAAACTGGATGAGTATTCAATCATAAACCATTCAGAGACAAAACATTATTTAACTAAATGTCGTATATAAATGTGAGTTTAAATGTCCTCTACATAATGACGCAGGTTACAATAAAGGGTTATATTCTTCTTTAACCATTTTTTATGATACCAAGAACTGAATGAAACATAAACCATTCAGAGGCACATTTCTCAATGGCGTATTCAGACTCTGTTTATCAGGGGATGCAAAATTCTTTTCACAGGTAGAGGCGGAAGAAGGGGATGGGGGTACACCGCCCCCGCCCCCTTGATGCTGGATACGCCTTGGCGGCTCTGTACCATGTAATGGAACGCCATGCAGGGGCTTACACACATCTAATCTCGTCCTTGTCCTAAAAGCCTAATGCCACAATCCGCTTAAACTCTGGTTTCTTGATCTGCACTTAAGAGTCGTACACACATGGCATGGTAGCACGCCACCAAAAATAGAAAGAAAAGCCTCGTCAAATATAAATGGCATACTGGGCGGACCGAGTGCGCATCACATCTATGTACCTTATTACACAAAGATTGAAATGCTCTGGCGCTTCATTTGTCAAAGATAGGATTCGGTAGGAATAGGGTTGCAGCTAATTGGGTTTAGGGGTCATTTTAGGTTTTGGGTTTGGATTAGGAACGGTACAGTTTTTGATAATGCGAGGCTAACGTTAGGAATTAGTTCACTTTAGTCTTTATTCATTCTTCAGTATATATATTTTTAAACATGCAAACGTTACAATATGTAGCATTTCATGGGTAAAATATGAGTTACTTCAAATGAATTCATGTAAAATGAGAGAACAATAAGTGGGACCATCATTAAAAGCATATTGAGGCTCGACAGATTGACTGCTCGAAGATTTGGCAAGTAATGACGTCAATATTAGGTTGAATATAGTACAGATTGACCGTGGAGCGATTGGCGCCGGACTATGTTGTAGTAGAAATAGATCAAGTTCAACTCAATTTAGGTTTAAAAAGCTCTGTCGTATTTATTCATTGGATGATTTATATAAATGTTGTTAGTAAGGATTGGTATATTTATGTGTATTTGGGTAATTCAGTTTTTTTTTAAATAATTATTTTGACTCTGTATCTACTTGGTTTTTTTCTCTCTCTCTATCAGGGCAATTCCTCACAAGCATTCGCTTTTCGTTCTTTCCATATTCCGTACATTATTTTGTATCACTGTTTGCCTGTCTTTATGGTTAATATTGTTTAATAAATATCTTGAATCTTGAATATATCCAGGAATCTTCCCCCCTCCATTTGTCATTTATAAATTTACAGGAATGCACATATTAAGACGGGAGAGAAGGCTTCCAAGAAATGAACGTATTCTATTTCTATAGAAATCTTGCTCTTATTACGTAATTCATTATGACACTCGTTCAATTTTTCCCACATTCCAATCGGTGACGTATAAGGCTATTGGAATTGACGTAGGTCACATTTCTGCAAACATGTTATGTACATGTTTTTGTGATAATATCCTTTGTTGTAGATATATGAACGACACTTATTCATATTTTGATGGTATATTATTATGTATGATAATGAACATAATATATTTTTTATATCAATTATGTTGTATATTAAGGCCACATTTGCTTCAACTCAACCATACAACACAGATCTACGGACTGAAAGAGTTGGCGGGATGCCGTTATGTTTACAGTATAATTGTCATATTAAATACATGAAAATGATATGTAAAAAAAGAAATTTACCAATGTTTTATATGGATTTGCTTTGCACATGGTCAGAAATTCGATATGTAAATAAATTTGAAGTAAAAGATATTCCTAATGAAATACTGTGGAATAATAGTAATATTGTAATTGATAATAAACCTCTGTATTTCCCGTCGTGGATAAAAAAAGGAATATGTCTAATCAAACATGTTATAAATCAAGGTACATGGATAGATAACTCTCTATTCAATAACCATTTTGATGTAAAGAATCTGTTGTTTTTATTTAAAATGTCAAAATTAAAAAAAGCATTCCCAAAATATTGGTCACAAAATTTACGTTTAAACAAAGCTCCAAGTCTCAATGAAACTATGTACATTGAGACAACTTTAGATGTTATAAACGTTGAATTTACTACGGCGAAAAGTTATTATAATTTAATGCTAGAAAGGAAAAAAGAGAAAATTGGTTTCCATTTTTGGCAAAATATTTTAGGCCTACCAGAAACATTTGTTTGGAAAGATGTATTTCAGTTCAAATTTAATAACATAAGAGACAATAAGATCAAACAATATAATTTTAAATTAATTCATAGATTATTGCCATCTAAAGACAATCTCTTTATATGGAAAATCGTACAGTCTAACGAATGTGAAATTTGTCGTGAAAAAGAAACTATTGAACATTTTATATTTCGTTGCAAGAAATTAAGAGTTTTCTGGAAAATTATCTCAAGAATTATATATTTCATTTTAAAAATATAAATTGAAATTGATATGAAAATGTTATTGATTGGATATAAAATAGATAACAGAAAATATACTTTACTTAATTTTTGGATAAATTATGCTCAACTAGTTATATACAAAGACTACGTAAAGCGGAACTTTGGAGAAGTACCAACCAATCGAAAGAGGTTAATAAATAATTTTATTTCATCATTAAAATGTTATTTGAAATACAAAGAAAATATAAAATACTTCGATATTGAGGAAGTTAAGAAAGTATTAGAAATGTTAAAATGATCATTTTAAGATATTATGTTGATCTTGTATATAATTCATGTTTCATTTTACTTGTTTTGTAAATAATATATATGTATTTTGAAATGGAACAATAAAGTCCCTCTGAAGAGGTAAAGAGAAAAAAAAAAAATCTTGAATCTTGAATATATCCAGGAATCTTCCCCCCCTCCATTTGTCATTTATAAATTTACAGGAATGCACATATTAAGACGGGAGGGAAGGCTTCCAAGAAATGAACGTATTCTATTTCTATAGAAATATTGCTCTTATTACGTAATTCATTATGTCACTCGTTCAAGTTTTCCCACATTCCAATCGGTGACGTATAAGGCTATTGGAATTGACGTAGGTCACATTTCTGCAAACATGTTATGTACATGTTTTTGTGATAATATCCTTTGTTGTAGATTTATGGAACGACACTAATTAATTTGTGGATGGTATATAATTATGTATTATTATGAACCTATTATTGTTGTACAGTGCGTCCCAGAAAAAATGAAACCGAGAATTATCGATGTTTTATCATAACATAATCACAATTATAATTCGTAAATGACACATATTTGTAAAGTTTGGATCCTCCCCTTTCATTTGATGCAACTCATATAATTTATTTTCCACGCATGAGTGATTAAAATTAATTTGAAGAGAGGAAACCCAAAAGTCATATCAATTATGTTGTATAATATTAAAAAGGCAAAAATCGCTTATACCCCAACATACAACACAGAGCTACGTGCACATCCACCATTCGCTGCACACACACACACGCACACACCTACACGCATACACACGTACATTCACGCACACCCACACGCACATACATATACACACACACGTACACACACACCCACACGAAAACACACAATACACTCACAACTTCATACACACAGAACGTTTGAAAACATTTTCACTTATATTTTAACTTAATATTTTTCTTAGTGAGGCCGCCATCCTAGTCAAGCGTCGCTTATGTTGGCGGTCCCTTGCACTATCCACAGATAGTAAGAATAATACCTTAAATTCATAATATATAATAAAATTTAAATATTAAATTAGCTTTTATTTGTAAAGGCCTATATATATTTAAATCACATTTTGACATAGAGTTATTGTCGTTTGCATATAATTCCTTATGTTTTTAATAATATGTTCTTTGGTGTTTAGGTATTATATTTGGAAAACATTCAGAAATCAAATCAAAATGAACTACAATACAGTCATTTAGTCATACACATTACAGTTAAAATGAATTGTATTACCGCGGTGGTCTCTTGCATTTGTATAATTTTTGTCATTCTTATTTTGTAATCAACTTGATTATATTGTTTCATTGTTATCTTTCTTAAAAGTGCCGAATAAATAATGATAATAAATAATAAATGGCAGTTTTTTGTTTTCTCGAGATAAGTGTGAAGTGTGAACGTGGCCTTTCCCATCAAGAAGCTGTTCAGGTGCGGTTATCACCACATCAATATCTTCCCCATGTAAGGCACAACAGATCGCAGGGGGGAAGGAAAAACTATTCCCCGGAAAATTGATGATGAGTCATAAAATATAAAAAGAACATCGTCATACCTTGTGAAAAAGACGAGGGCGAGTACTGGCTCTGCAATGTATTGTAAAAAAAAAAATACACAGCACAAAGAACCGTGTATATATGGAACTACACACATTTAACATGTGGCATGAAAAATGGGTCCAATGCGTTTCAGCTATTTCTTGTTAAATAATGTTCTAATATGAGCCCATTTGAAGAGCGATTCCTCAGGTGAGTCTTCCAAAATGACATACAAAGAATGAGAAAGCATATTAATTATTTGTTTTTTAATCTTCATCAGAGCCAGTCCTTCTCTTCAAGACGATGAAGATGTGGACAAAATAATAATTTAAAAAAAATGTATTCGCGTTCAAAATTGATCAAACATAACTAAAATAAAAAATCATCCTTTAAATCCCCGTTAAAATATTGGACACAAACGTGAATATTCAGTGACGTCATATAAATTGGTAGTTATTATGACGTGATTATTTCTCGAAAATAGCTTCTGTTCACTCTTGCTTTTATTAATATGAGTGAAAGGTGAAAAACTTCAGCATGTCTGTATCTTAAGCTGTTCTTCGATTTCTATAACAGCGTTGTTTAATCAGGTTTCTCAAAAGTAATAATGACATAATTATAAAACCAATATTGACAGACAAACAATAATTGGCATGAAATATATCCTAACACGCATCTCGTTGTTTGCTTTTCTCGAACACAAGTAAATAAAATGAGAACCTTTGAATTCTCGTCAAAATGTTGTACACAAACGTGAATATCTAGTGATTGTCTTATATTAAATGATTAGATGATTAGTACTCCAAATTGGAATAACAGCTTCTGTTCCCTCTTGCCTTCTTCTCTGATGGGTGCAAGACGAAAAGCATTAGCATGTCTGTATCAAAAGCAATTCTTCGATTTCTAATAACCGCGTTGTTTAATCAGGTTTCTCAAAAGTAATAATGACACAATATAAAACCAATATTGGCAAGGTCTACACCCACGATGAAGCCACACAGTATGTAGATTAACAATATAACAATAATTGGCATGCAATATATACTAACACGCATCACGTTGTTTCCTTTTCTCGCACACGTGTCTTTCTCTGTAAGGAAACTTTAAAGGAAATAAAAATAACTTCCGTTGTTACTACTTGCCAGTTCCATCTGTTCCATTCTTTTCATGCCACCCCCTCTCTCTCTCTCTCTCTCTCTCTCTCCCCCCTCTCTCTCTCTCTCTCTTTCCCTGTCTCTCTCTCTCTCTCCCCTCTCTCTTTCTCTCTCCCTCTTTCTCTCTCTCTTTCCCTCTCTCCCCTTCTGCATTTCTTGCTTGTTTTGGCTTCTTCTAATCCCCCCTCTCTCTCTCGCAATATATATATATTTCCCTTATACTCTCTTTCTCTCTCAATGTCGATATCTCTCTTACACTCTATCTCTATCTCCCACTCTCCCTCTTTAAATTGTGTTGACTTACATTATCGAGTAGCATTGTGAAAAGGCATATAATTGCTGTACGTTATGGTTCGAAATCAAACATACGTCCTTAATGTTATTTCTCCAAGTCGTAGATGTAGTATTAAAGATGAATTATTCTTCTCAAAGGTTTAAACAGTTTCCATCAAATAAATCTTCAGTATTTACTTGTCATAAACCAAATAATCAGCCTCAATTTCTATTTCAACTATGAATATTCCTCACTTAATAATAATTTAAAAAAAAAATAATAATGACGAATTAATACTATTTGTAACCTTAATTCTATTGCAAGTAGGGCATATGAAATAACTTGTAATCTATTTTACTGTGTACAATTTGTGCTTGTCTATATATCAGTTTTGTTGAAATAAAACACTTGCAATGTAATTTAGCTCTCGGGCTGCTATTTTGCAGTTGTTTAGATAAACCATTCTACTGCATGATTTGGACAAGTATGTCATTCATATTTGATAATTTATTTACGTTTATTTTCAATTTTCCCATCAGATCATTGTTGATTGAGCAAGTGTGCACATACAAAATATGTTCATTCTCAGCTCATATTTAAATTGCACGTCGAAAACTTTTTACCAACATTGCTTCTCAGTTGGTAGATAGTTATGCAAAACTAACCTACATCCCCGTTTTCCGACAGTTGCTAAACTATCATTATATAGATGTACTAGCTCTAACAAACGTAACAAATGCGTGACTACTATCTTTGCAAGTACAGTACAGTCAAACCTGTCTTTTTAGGCAAACCAAAAGAAACAGAGAAGGTGACCACCCTAGACAGGTGACCATACTAGACATATTCTTCAACACATTTTCCATACTAGAGGGACGCACTACACGTGAACTAGGTGTCTCAAATTAAACAGGTTTGACTGTATGCTACTGTCGAATATGGTGTTGATGGAGCGTAATGGTTATTATATTTTATGATCAGTTACACATGTAAGATCGCAATTGAAAGTCGCCGTTCTTGCGTTGTCTCATAAATGATCAATCACTTATGACATTTAAGATATATCAAATATGATAATTGGAAACGATTTGTCATTTTGATTGCGTGAGTACCTACGTCAGAGCAAATCATGTAGGCAATTAAGCGCACGTGTAAGAAATTCAAATGATTATTTCTATATTGTTCATTTTGTATTTATCTATGTAATTTTGTAATCAAGCATGGGGCTTTAAAGGTACTATGTCCCGCTTGCAGGCTAACAAAATAAATTTAAGTTCCACCGGCATTTGAAAGATAATACTAATTTAAAACTTTCCTCAAAACGAAAGGGCTGGGATATGTCTTTTTGTGGGAAAATATCGACCTGTAGTTGTCGATCGACTTAAGGGATTGCAATCCTTTTAGTAAATAGCGTGATTTTCAGACCCTTGTAGCGAATGGTGTACGTTTTGTGCTGCGCAAAGATTCAATCAGTTTCATTTTGGCCATTACAGGAAGTGGGTTATTGATGCAGACAAATGATCATTTACCCTTTACATCTCATTTTATGTATGTCATCACCAAATAAAAAATGAAGTCAGTCAGTTAGTCACTCAATGGTGTCTGACAGTGAAGTCTAGAACGTAAACGGGTTTCCTTGCATAATTTGAACACTGGGGCACGTTTGAATTTCAGAGACATATTACGTGACATATTCATAATTCCCGCAAAATTCTACAGAATTTGATGTTGGCTGCAAATGGGACATAGTACCTTTAACGTCGCTGATTCATTCTGACGTCGCGTAGCCTACAAGAGGGCCTCAAGCACCAAACACCACAGGGCCCCAAAGCCACTGGAACCACATTACCGTGACGCGGCACGTGTATGTACTTCCTAACACTTTTCATCTTGCTTTAACTTTTGAATTCATCATCATCACCACCGTCATGAGTTTGGTCAACTGGGTTTCAGTTGTGTACCGTGCTTGCCCAACAAAGCAATATTCGCCATATACTGTTCTCAACTCGAACCGGGTTGGCCAAACTCTCCTAATAAATGGCACTGCTTGTCCTGGGGCCCCCAACCCCTCATACGTCAATGGACAGCGCAAACATGGCCGCGGTGTCAAAAGACATCTTACCCTAACCGTATTACAATCATGACCTTTCTCCATCTCTAACAACCTCATCTTGTTTTGCTCATAAGATACAATTCTATTTCCCTCCCGCTGCCGCTGCCATCATAAGTGCTCGGGACAGGCTGCCCCTTAAATGAAATCATGATATACAATTGCCACCGATATTGCTGTGTTACGAGATCTTGATCTAATCAAATTGTTATTGCCCAGCTTGTGAGGGTGGCGTATGTTTGCGTTTCCCAGCAATTTCATTTCGGATCGCTCCAAGGCAACTAAATTTCATCGGGGGTAAATGTCAGAGGACGCCGGGACCCCTCGGTGTTGCAACCAAAGCCAAACCCTGGTGGGTCGGTCTATCAATTGGGTAATAAAACGATGTCTCTATGACCATCACCAGCGAATTTGTTCGACGGAAGATTGGCGTGCTTTGGATTCTGCACAGTTGATATCAATTTATTTGAAATGTTCCATGAATTGAAATGAGGCCAAGGTATTTGGAAGGAGATATTTTACTTCGAATAGTGGGGGAGGGGTGATTTTTTTCCTTCTCTTTATTGCATGTTATTAAAGCTTAACGTATGAAATATTAATCAAAATATTTGTTATCTTTCTTATTTTTTATTCATTTGATATATTCAGAACGTAGTATCAAAGTGAAAATATTTACATTTTTATTATAAACCTTATTTTAATACAGAAGATGCTAACCGAATTGAAAGCATACAGATTGTATATCCAATTTTACAAAACCCGCTGATAACAAGCACATAGGCCTACATTTTTACTGTTGAACTCTCCTACCCCCTACCTCATTTCTGGTACATTATATCAATTGACCCCACCCGGTTTCTCCCTATCGACCAAACTCTGACCTTTCGAGCCATTTTTTTCAAATGTTATCTTCCTTTTCTCCATTCCTTAAATCGATACGTTTGAATCAGCATCCGTTGCAAGTTGCAAGGTAGCTTTTGGCTTCGGAAGACCCAGTACAGGGAGAATGGCATAATTCATCTGCTAATTGAACAAACACAGCGGCAGTTTCCTATCGATTTCCTCTATTTTCTCTCTGACCCCGGGGTATTTTGGTGTCCTCTTCGAACGATGGGGGAAGTGCGAGTTTATCTCTCTTGCACTTTTAAGCATTTTTTTTAATAAAAGAAGGCACTCACTTTGAGATGGGAGAAAAGCATATTGAATTTTGTAAACAAATATCTTAAGCATCGTTGACAGGTAGAGAAAATACCATCATTTTTTGGGTAATATTATGTTTTACCAGCAAAGGTTTAAAACTACTTTAAATTGCTTGGGAATTTGTGAGAGGGGACCAAGCCAAAAGTAAAGAAAATACACAAACAAACATACAATAATACAACAAAACAAATTGAAACACAACAAACAACGATAACAACAACAATAACTGTCTTTATTAAAAACATAGGAATCGCAGTCTTGTCTAAATTTTGCATTTTTAAATTGTACATAAATACACCTTACATCATTATTTTGTAAAAATGTTAAAACAAATTTGTTTTTATAATACATAATATATAAAGAAAAATCATTTTCAAATGAGAAAAGTTTATCTTAAACATCTGTACCTGTACCATTAACAGCGCAATCTTCGAATGGTGCTAAAAAGTACAGACCAGGTTTGGAAACGCCCCCCTCTCAAAAAATGAAATGGAAGCTCTTATTACCAATCATGTGAAAGAATATGTTTTGACTAATACGTGATGATACAAATATTGCCGGGAAAACGCCTACGTACTATTGATATATTTGGAAAATTAATATATCTATCCGGACTGGATTTATATCGCGGAGTCCCATAAACATATTTATGTGTACAGTGCTTAAATCTTTACCAAGACTGGGGCAAATTTCTTGTTTTTTTGATGATTCCAGAACCTTGCAGTACATACCAATACTTTTATGCTAGATGATCAACCTTTTCTGATCGTTTCCACAACGTTTCTTTTACAATGCAATCGCATGACCATAAATGGTCTATACCTTTAAGTTGTAGAAATACGAAATACGCATAATGGACTGCTTGTAGACGTACATTTATGCTGTCCCTAGGCCTTAGGTAATCTGGGGAACGCCACCCTCGCCATAGCCAGCGGCTTAATTGGAAATTACTTTTATCCCATATCGTGGTTTAAATGGTTGCGTAAACACCCAGATAATATAAAAACATACATGTATTTTATTGGTGTTGGTACGTCTAACAAACAAATAGAATAATGAAATTGCACGCGGATGTACAAGCTTGCCGCCAAAAGTGAAAAAGATAGCCTTTGGGCACTTCCATTCGAGATTGTCGCCCGTAATAAGAGAGGGACCACTCAGCAATTTGAGGCAACCCATTTTTTACACCTGCTCCGATTCGCCTGTACGAGAAACCATGTTTAGAAAATTGATCATCTGATGTTCTCCAAATATTGCTTTTTGGAGGAGGTCGTTTCCGAATTCAATTGTATTTACCGACCAGAGTAGCTCTGTAGATCTATGTAGGATCACACTTAAGATAACACTGCCCATTTTGTGAATACTATTCTGATCATCAACATATCGACATAATCTAGTAATGTAATGTTATGTTGAATTCCAACTTCTAAGTAAGTATTTCACTTTTTTCAATATTTCCTGTAAGTTTTGGTTAATTTAGGTAAGATTTCGCCATTTTTATATTGTTTAAAAAAAAACCAAAATTCCCCAAAAGCAATTATTTTTCATCTACTCCATAATCAACGATTCTGAATAATGCTTCTTTAGTTGCTTAAAGAATAGAACTCCATGTACTCATCACCAAAAAGGTCGCTCCATCTATTACGACTATACGAGATGCGCTCCCAGGTCCCTTTCAAAACTGGATTAATGCTCTTCTAGAACTTCACAGGCCGCAAAGACACTCGAGAGATTAATCTCCAAATCGATTGCAATGCTCTTGATACTCAAGCATGACAATATAATTCAGGAACACAGGTGATGCGGATACAATAACAAGAGGTGTGAGATAATATGTTCACTCTTTTGCCGATCTTTGCCGATCGTATGTTTCCATCTGCGATACCGTAGAAATGGTAGGATCAATCATTAAATGATCTGGAAGAAATCAATGCTGATGCTTTTCTTTAGGGTCTTTGTTTTATCCAGGTACACCAATAGGTCTCTCTGATTCGGAACATTGCCGTCATACATGAGGGAAGGATTGTAATAAAGTCACAAATTAAAAAAGATAATGGTGTTTTAAAGATACGTGATCTTTCCCTTCTGGAACATTCTCATTAAATCAGACCACACAATGGCGGTCGCGTGAATCCTCGGAGAGAAAAAAGGGACTGCGAGAACGACATTCCAGTGAATTTACTTGAAGATGTCATTCAACTTGAAGAGTCAAGGACATCTCTTAACGAGTCCTGGAAGCTACCCCAAGATAGCCACCTTTTTGCATGATAAACCAGTAATTTAACTGCTCTGGGATAACAATAACAGTCTCGGATAACTACCCAGAGGATAATCAATACCTCGGAAACATCCACTGGACAATATTTTCACTAAGTAATTTCCCGGATAGCCCCCTATTAGAAATGCATCTCCTTTATAGAATACATTCTAAGACTGTAATTCGGATAATGTTGCTCTCGAGGGAAATAAACATTAGACAACATTAGACAACTGCTCTTATCGGGTCGGTTGTTCTAGGAATAATAGTCCAGGTTTTAATCAACTAAATTCGTAGAGGTGTTATAAGTTACCCGACTGCAGATCACGCGGCATTAATGTCATTTGGCATGGCGTTAATCTAGAATTTGCCACTCTCCACACAGGTGTTAAATTTGTATCCGGTAGGGTGCGAAAGATAATTTGGTTAGATGAGCGAGTGTGCGCTTCAATGATACCTGGCTGGAATGCTCCTCAGGGAGTGGAGAATGTGGATACATTGTTGCGAGCAAGCCTGAATCCGATGACCGGGGTAATAATATACGTGGAAAGCGCATAGAGACATCATCGATGTAATGAGCGCCATATAAAAGCGGAATGCCCCAAGTAAATCGACCTTCTTTTTAATAGGTTCCTCACATTCTACTTAATTAATCTGTTTGGCCTATATGAATTGAGAATCATTGAAATGTGCTCATTTATACTACAATTATATTGTATAATTTTTTATTTTATATGTATGTCTATATTTTCTGTAAAATGTGGAACAAATAAACTTGAAAACTTGAAAACTCTAATATTATATATTGTTATTTTTTATCTTACCTAGATGGGAACACAGTATTCAAAAATAATTCTTTCATTCGATTACCCTAACGGCTGAGTGTAGGTTTGAGCAGCATCCCCGACTCCCTCAGGTGCATTCCATTACATGGAAACAGACTGCTTCAACATGTAGAGACAATGACAAACCAATTTACAAGGGATTTCCCCCTTTTTACCCCATGACCGTTATATACACCCCTGGGTGATGATTGACAACCAAGATAATATGAAAGAACCTTGAAAAGTTCATCTGTCTCGTTTGAACTTCAAGCGATTTGAAGTGCTTAGACATGTCTCTAGCGCTTTTTACCCGTCAATGTAGGTTATTGGGTAAATGTACGTCTACGGTAGATGTTGATGTAGGGATCCTCTTTGAAGCAGGGCCTTGAATGGTCTAAAACAAGAATCCCATTAACAAACAAGCAACGAATTACAAACAATCACCCTGCTTACGTTGATTCAGATATGTGTACAGACTGATGAGGAGGGAGGAGGGGGGGGGGGGTTCTTTACAACAGGTCGTGAGACCGATCACTCCACCACACGCCCCGAGTAAAATCGACCTTCTGTTTATCAATAACACTGGAAGGAAATTCCCAAATATCAACCGCATCCTCGAGCCTGATCGCCTTCCGAAGAAAGATTGTATTGGCAGAACCCCTTGGGAGGATGTCTTTGTTTCCAATTACCATAACTGACCCCTGGTGTATTATGCTCTTGCAAAGTGGCAGCTTGGGCCCGCCAGGAGAAGAATGGATGGATGTTCTGTAATGGATGGGGAAATAGAGGCAGACCTGTGTGGTTTGTTTGGCGGAGGTTAGACGAGTACTGAATTTATTAATATTGATGGAGGGTAGATATCAAATTTCCCGCTGTGTATTTTTTATTTTTCTTGCTTCTGCCTCTCAGGAGTTTGAGCTCTTCGAGCCTCTTACCTCCCTTTCTCTCCCACTCTCTATCTCTCTTTTTCTCCCCCTCTTTTTTTCTTTTTGTCTTCCTCTCGCACCTTTTCTATCATCCCCATCTCTAATCTTTCTGACATCTCAACTATCTCCCTCACAATTGTTATGTATCACTTGCCCTCCTTCTTCAACCTTTTGTTTTTTTTCTCCTCTCTGTCCATGTATTTTCTCTCCCTGTCCCTGTCCCTCCTGCCCCTCTGTACTACGCAATATCACTCTCTCTCTCTTTCTCTCTCTCACTCTCTCTTGCTATCACTCTTTCCAACATTCTCCACTTGTTTCTCCTTTTCATTTTCTGTCATCGCCCTTCTTCGTTTTCCAATCTATTCTAAGAATATTTCAGTTTGACGAAATTATTCACAAGGTCTCAAAGGTTTACATCAATCGATCAACAGTGTTAAATTAAATATTCATGGCCTGCTACTTTGTTTTGATTGCATACCTTCAACTTTCATGAACAGAGTATGACCAAAACAAAAATCCTTGTTTTCCTTCGGCTCACCGTCATGATAGGCTTTTATCTGCTCTTCTTTGGATGATATTTTAGTCCTGACCGAATTAAAACAAGTTTTTCCAGCTTCGATGCCCAATGCAAGCTCAGCCTTCCACTTATCCCTATCAAATTATCTTCCATGATATCTGAGATGGTTCTCATTCTGCGTCAGTCCAACATATTCGACATTTTTCCCGCGGAAACGGTGAGCGTTCCAATCACCAATCAATATGTTATTCAGTACGAGCCCACACGATCATGTTACCACTCCCAAGGAAAAACAACACATGTTTGAAAAAAAGAAGATAATAAATGCAAGTTGGGGGAGGGTTGTCATCCCCTCGAGTGCTAAAACTTATCTAGAACAAAGACATCTGTGGGGGTGCACATCTTTAGGTATCAGCACCCATCGCGATTCCGCCGAGCAGGAGAAGAGGGGTTTGTCCGAAAATGATCCTACATGTAAAACGGGATATGAAAGACGATCTTGGTGGAATCTTAAGATAGATTCGCCTGGAAAGAGCAAGAAAATACAGAAAATTCGTCCCCATGAGCCTTGCGGTGTGGAAATAAGATATACTACCCCTCTCACTCTCTCTTTCTCTCTGTCTGTCTGTCTTTCTCTCTCTAGCTTTATCTCTATCTCTCCCGCTTGATGCTCCGTTGCTAATCCCTCAAGGCAGATCTAGTTAATTTACAACTTTTCGTTGTTCGGGGTTATAATTTGAATATTGTTTTCCTCACGATGAGGCGGTTGTGCAAGTTCTGAAGGCCGTATTTTATCGATTTATGTGCCTCACGTAGTCAGGGGAAATAAAGCTATTTTCATGTTACGTTCATGAATACTGAAAACGATAAATTTATACGCTCATGGTGTACAAAGATGATAAAAAGTGCTTGTCTACAACGAGATCGACATCTCAATAGAGCCGAAAGCCCACGAGACTGACAATGTCGGTCTCACGGGCCCAATACGATGTCAGGCTGATAATGCAGAATAGTCTCGGCTGTTATTGACAGCTTTTGATCGATCTTTACTGCTTCGTATGTTTATCGCAACACAATTACCTTTAGAGACGACATCGTCAAGTAAAGTTTGAAGGTCCGCTGTTCTGACACTCCTTTGTGTATACACCTTTTTCGGGTAGAACGATTTGTTCTTTTAGAGTGGTGCAAAAGCAAGTCTTGGGCCTATGTACGCGCATGCAGACCGTGAGTTAGAACTGCAGTTAAAAAGCATGGATATCAGAAAATAGAAGAGCCAACAAGGGGATCGGGATCGAGATGTCGAAAATAAGAGTGCGGGAAAAGACAAGACTAGTGTCGTAAAATTGGGTGCCTGAAAATAGTGGTGTAGGAACAAAGAGTGTCGAAATTAAAAGTCTACGACAAAGGTGTGTCAGACACTTTAAAAACACATACGGGTGTTACTAACAATGGTGGAAACAGCTAAAAATAATTGTCTCTTTTTTTGTTTTGTAGACAGAGGTTGGAATATATTAGTGTCTTCCTCCACAATCACTTCAAGGTGAAACTGTGGTTATCGGGGGAAGATCGGTCTACAGAATCGCACTTGGTGAACCCCAGACTCATCAAGATGACAAGCGATTTCTTGACAAGTGAGTTACCTATAAGGCAAGATTGTATTTCACCGGCATCGACCGCTATGGAACACTACACCAGACCGATGTAAAGCACCTCTAGCATTCTCGAGAAGGGATCAATCTAAAGGTCCCACCTACCGGCTAGTCTTCTTCTTTTTTCTTCCTATACAACGAGACGATTGTTGTCACCTGTTGAACAAATCTGTTTTTGTAACACAAAGGGAAGAGTGGAGGTACGAGGGAGCGTCTTTTGCTTAATAGAGTCAGAAGGCCTTTAACTCATCATGATTTGCCTTCTGGTTCTAAATAGACTTAGTGTTAGTTAATCACACACTCTCTCTCTCTCTCTCTCTCTCTCTCTCTCTCTCTCTTTCTGAGCTATGGAATTAATGAATGCCGAATAAAAGTGAAAACATAACATAAGATGCAAATCAATTTCAATTTCACGAAACATATCACATGGTTCGATTTTACATGGGATAAGATTCAAAATCAAATCATTAGCAGTTGTTTCCTAATGCTCCTAAAAACCTAAAAAGCGTCGTGTATTACACAAAATCAATCTAAAATTACATGGAAAACAAGAAAATATAAATAAATATCATCGAGTTAGTTATATACATTTTGTTTAAACACGTTTTATGCAATGGTCACAACTCACCGTGCATCTTTTTGCACGTATAGGTGACCACAACTGCTCGTAAGCCAAATCCTGTGATTCGTGCGTTATTCTTACGAGTCCTCGTGGACGCCTTGCACCCTCCTCACTTTCCCCTAACGTGCAAGAATCCTTAAGGTGAACTTAAACCCCTGTGCAGGTACCTTGCAAGATCTGGAGGAGAATGTAAAGACACTGTAAAAAGACAGGAATACAATCCCTTCCCCCACCCTGGCACTATCTTCTTGTACTCTGTCCACCCATCATTACCGGTGCCCCTATGGCTCGATTGCTGCCCCTTCCACCCCAAAATTGCTTCATGCATGATACGCCTCTATATCGGCTTATGATCTGAACTTGAACATTTTGCCATTGAAAATCAAGCAAAGACCCAGGGGTATTAATCATATGAGAGAAGGCATGTCATCAGCTCCTTCAGACATCCAACCTTGTAATTTGTTTCTTTAAAAAAGATATTACGAATAAAACCATAACACAACAAATACAACTCTCCACGGGAAGCACTTACGTGGGCGCAAAGTATCATGCATGTAAGTCCACGAGGAGACACCGCAGCATGATTATTTCATGTCAAATATATAAATTCTTATCAATTCGACAAACAAATTAGTTTTTTCTTGAAAGTGTTTTTCTTCTAATCAAAATAGAATGGAACACGACAAAAACAAACAACATGTTCCGGCTAAGAAGCTTACATTCTGTGGGCGGTATTGTATTGATTTTTTTTTTTTAGATAATCAAGACTTCGTTTGTCAACGAAATTTTTCCTAATGTATTTTGTTTAAACGGATACAGCTTCCTGAGGCACACAACTTGGTCATTGTGTCGAGGGAACTCTTATCGAAATACAAATTCTTAATGATTCTACAAACAACATCGTTTTTGTTGAATCAAGTATATGGTATTGAAGGGAAAAAATGGCTAAAGAGAGAAAAAAAAAAAAGGTTTTGGGAATAGCGTATGACCTTCCGAAAGTATAAATACGTTGTAACTGAAAGAAAGAACTATCTACTGGTGATTCATTTTCCATCGTCAAAACACCCCCCCCCCAAGAAAATAAGAAAACAAAACTTGCTCTTGAATCAGCCGTATGCAACCCACTCCTAACTAAATGAAACGAGGTCAGAGCCGGGGCACAGATCGTCTGTGTGAATGTGTTTGACAGATGGTTCTTAGCAAACCATAGAACCTTCTTGCTTGTAAAAGGATATTCTCATCTATATATTGAACATTTTTGTTGCCAAATTAAAAAAAAGTAATCAAGTCGAACATAATATGAAGATGTTTACGATGGCGATCAGCAGATGTTCCGAAAACCATTATGATTACTGTCAGATCGATTTCTTTTATCTTTCTTTTGAAGTATTTTTTTTAAATTTTAAGACTTTAAATCAACAAGAAAACCGACGAGCCACAAATTCCTCGTATTAGTCCGCTCTTAAAAATACATTTCTAGCTCATTACACCTGAACAAATGAAAAATAAAACATCAAGAACAAAACAAGAAGTACAACAAAAGAAAGATAACTTTCTTATATTCTTTCAAATTAATTCGATTTTTAATGATTATCTTTCCAGTCGGATGTATACTGATTCAGTTTTATCCTTCTAGCCAAGAAGATATAGGATGATGGAAAGAGACGAACAGTTCCCTTTCAGTTTTCCCTTTGTTACCGCATCTAAATGCGAACGTTCAGATAATCCCCGCGATCAGATTTGCAGTTATATTTCTCATGAATTCCATTTTTTACACCGGGGAATTAGAAATGATCGAGCTGTCATCCTTACATCTATAACTCGGATCTTTGAAAGAGAAGCCGGGGATTGTCCCAGCCGAGTGGATTTAAAGAGGAAGTAGACAACAAATCGGTATTATCTCATGAATAAACTTGAACATGGAAATGAGATTGAAATAAAATTCGATATGCCGCTGGGAGAGAGATAGAAAGAGAGTGAGCGCGAGGGAGAGAGAGCTGAGAATGTCAACTTTAACAATATTTGATTTTTTTTCCTTCCAATTTTAAAGAGAAGGTTGAGTTCTGAGACCGGGGGAGATAGTTGGTGACATGTTATATTTGTTTGATACCAACGTGCAAGAGGACATCACGGTGAGTGAAATGGATTTCCCTTAAAATGCCGTTATATCTCAAATTTAACATGTGACTCCAATGGGAGGGGGGGGGGGGGGTGTTTGGTGTAGCATTTGTGGCGTGTGTGTGTAACACCATATATTCATTTACACGTGTATTTTGCTTGATTGTGTTTTCCAGCAAGATTGATTCAATAATCTAGTCAGTCTGATGCTTGCAAAACCTCACAAAGAAAGGTTATTTTCGTACTACATTATTAGCGGTTGCCAATATATCCTATATAGGCATCACCATCACACTGAACATGTGGAAAGTACATCGCCCCCACTTGATATTATCTAAAAAGGAAGGGGACAACAACAAAAAACTTTGAATTACTTCGGTAATGAGTGTTGGCTCAGTCAGTAGAGCGTCCGCCTCACAACCGGGAGGTCGTGGGTTCGAACCCCGGCCGCGTCATACCAAAAGACGTTAAATAATGGGAGTTGTTGCTACCTTGTTTGGCGTTCAACAATAAGGGATAGAGCAACGTCGATCTGGCGCTGCTCAGTGGCTGCCGGGCTCACGATCAATTGGGCAAAAAGAATTTCCGTTTCGGTTTAATAAAATTTAAAGTAAAAAAAGTATGAACAAAAAGCTATCGAAACGGGGAAAGGGAGGGGCAGCAAAAATAAACAGAAATTAAAAACAGGTATTAATAGCTATAAACAAAGTATGAACAAACAATTATCGAAACGGGGAAAGGGAGGGGCAGCAAAAATAAACAGAAATAAAAAAAAAAAAACAGGCATTAATAGCTAATGTTTAAAACAGCAAGTCAATGTATTTGTACACATTTTATCTTCAAACACTTTTTGGCTATTCAATCAAATTCTCTCCCTGCTTCCTGAAACTTGTTGATATCCAATGTTGTTCTCAATATCTGACTTGTGGGCTTGACATTTCTACTGTTTATCCATTAGTGTTCCAAATTCTCCGAAAAGGGGTTTTGGGCAATCATTCAAGGACGCTTTGCGGATCGCAATAATCTAATTCTGCGACAAGATCCCAAGATATTCTTATGATAGAATATACCACAGTGTAGGGTTGCAACATTGAGTGACAGTTCAGATGTATCTTTTGTTTTTGGTTCACTGTTGCACGTTCCACTTCCAAAAAATTATCTCAAGCATAAACAATTTAACAAGAGAATACATAGATGTATAGATATAATGGCGAAACCTTTATAACAAGCCCTGAAATAAAGTGTTATACAATTACCGAAGAATACCGAAATGCTGTCTTAAAATAAATCCATATTTTCCAAGGTTTTCCTGTTGAGTTTGGACGTTATTGGAGTACATGCATACTGTGCCTGATTTCCTGGAAAGCGCAACATTATTATTTAGAAAGTTAGAACGATAATGTATTATTAGAGGGCTTATCTTTATAATACAAAGTGAACAAACTAGCAAGTTTAATGATTTAGGAAAACGTGGAAAACTCAATACCTTCAAAGATTATCCCGAAACTCACCGCGGCCTCTGTTAATAACATAATATTGTAAAGCACATTTAAACATGTAAATGGAAAGTGCGCTGTATAAATACAATATTATCATCATTATTTGTATCGAGTATACCATTTTATTCATGGAAGCATCTGGGTAAAGCCTTCGAGAGCTCACAGCGTCATTTGCGAATCTTCCAAGAATAAAAAATACAAATCCAGAAGTAAAACATTGATGCATCAGGAGCTTCATTCAGTGCCCGGTGGCGAAAATATAGTTAAAGATGCGAAATGGAACATTATAAATGATGTGATTGTGCCTCTTGCGATACATTTATCGTAATTGGATACATTTTCATCACGGTTGAGCATTATCTCCTGAGGGTAAGAAATCATGATCAATAATGAATGACGAACGCAACAGCCACACTTCCTCCTTATTCAAAATCACATTCGGTAAATAAAATAAAAAAGCAACAACAACAACAACAAAGTTGAAAGAAAATTCGTGAATTCGTGAAAGGGGCTGTCACGTGAGAGACTTTTTTAAATTTTTTATTATTGCTACGGTCACACAAAATAAAGGGAAATAGAGCTTGTTAATTAAAGTTAAATTGTAACGTTTATTTTCAATCATTTCTCCTGTTTCACACACTTTGTTTTGGTTTCAGTAATAATACAGTATGTAATTAAACTTATCTTTAACAAAATAATTCTGGATGGGTAGTTCCCCGTCTGACATCGACGCCGGTCACAGCTCGTGTCGTCCACTTGGCCCTGGCCTCCGCAGACAGCGTCTTTGCTCCACTTGGCCCCGGTAGTCGCCCCGGATTCTTGACCTCCGCAGACTGAGATACGATGCTGTGCGTCCCGATCCCAGACAAGAGCTAGCCCCCGACGAAAGCTATGGAGAACCGGATGGCAGTTGAGCTAGCCTCTCGTCCCGACGTGGAATTACCCTCAGATATTGACTTTAATTACCGACTTCTAACATGACGTTAAGTCTATTATAGCTTAGGTGGTTCTCCCCGATTGCAGAAAATCCACCTCTTAATATACCCTACGGTTACTAAGTAAATTCTAAAAACATGACTACAAATATTTGGAGAGGAAATGATCTTACAAAGGAAAATACTTGTATTGAAAAGAGGCTTCCTAAATGTGTGCCAAACAACAGATAAAATATGTACACTGAATTAATGACTTCCCCAGGCCTATTCATAAGGAACAATACATCTTGGCCTGAAAAGAAAACATCCGACCTTAACATCTTCACCTGACCTTAACAAAGAACACTCCAGACCAGAGAGCGAAACAAATAAATTTCTTCCCTGACAGGGACATTATTGAAACGAGACCGGAAAACGATGAATAAAGGAGGTCGGGTCAAGTTTCAAAGAATTGCATGCGCAAAGACGTCATGGGGGTAGTATGTGTACATCGACTATTGTTTGGGGGAGGGGCGGTACTGGTTTTAATAGGGCATTATAGTCCGAAAGTGTGTATTTCATATCAATCAAACGATTAGCTTTGATCGGAATAGTTTCACTAGCGTTATTAAAGGGGGGGGGGGGGGTAAGGGGAAACATGCCTCTCTTGACAGCTCTCAAACTATGGAGAAAAACAAACAGAAAAAGAAGCCGTAATTTCAGGCATGTTAAGCTTTGAATTCCCCATTTTTTTGTGTAAACAGGGGCCCTGTAAAAGTCTGACCGTAATATCTTTTGTCTGACCCTAATGTCACACGTTTTGCCCATCCTGAGGCCAATGTTCTACATACAATGATTGGTAGTCAATGTTCTAGACTACCTTTAAATGTCAAAAACTGTCAAACTGTTAACAAATTCAAAACTTGTCTTAAGACACATTAATTCAAAATTGCTTTTCATGATTAACTACTCTGTTCACATTAATGTGTTTTTCACATGTATTGTAATTTGCAGGTTTATTCGCACTTTTTTTGTTTTGTTTAACATGCAATTGTTTATCAGTCTATTTTGTTTGTTATATCGCTTAAAAAAACTTCGGTGGTAAGTGCTTTATAAGTAACGTTGTTATTATCATTATTTTATTATTATACAGGTACGTCAGATTTATGGGTAGTGCAGGTAGATGCAGTGATCACAACATCAGAAGTGCAAATAGTGTACTCAAGGGATGAAATATGAAAATTGTTTCCAGACCACAACAATTGTATTCTGGCATGACCACCATCCATTAGCCAAAGAGAGGGGTTTTAAACATTCAAGATATATAGGGCAGATACCACGAAGATATCTTTTTCAATCCGGGCAATTAAAATGGATGATACAGTAACTTGGCGCAATATGGAATCTTTTGATCCCCTTAATCCTAGTGCAATTTCATCAAGATCCCCACTGTCATATCACGGCAGATGGAAGGTCAAAATGAAATAGGCCAAATAATTACAACTTATACATGTAATTCCAAAAAGCGGACTAGCAGAGCTACATATGGGGAGGGGTGGGAGAAAGGAATTGACCCCCTTTTTGTAACTGATGTAAAACAAATAAAAAATCAAGTACCAGCTTAGATGACCTCAGCCCCAAACGACTATTATTCGGCTACCGCCATTTAATTAATCTGGGAGTGAGTACTTTCAAACGTATTTATCTTCTTTAGTATGTTTGGTTCAATGGTTCAAATTTATTTCCACTTTCTCATATTACATATATAATAAAACATAAACATAACAAATATAAAAGCAGTGCAATACCAAAATTGGTACAATAATAATGTGGCAATTATTAAATGATGTACATACTTCTTTAGTAAACATATAATTTGCATCAATATCAAAGAATTTTAGACAATATAACCATTCTTGATTTTTAGGGGAAAAATTGGAAATTTATATTTTCAATATCAAGAAAACAATTAGTGGATAGTGAGGCAATGACGTCGCAGGCTCATGCGGAAGATGCCAATTTGTCTCGTAATTTTAAAGTTTTTCTTATTAGTAATCCGATTTTGCTCACACTTTTTTAAAAAGGTTTGTCTGATTTTTCTGCTTCTATTGAAAGTAAGGTATTTTTGGAGTGGACTTGCCCTTTAACCAAGAAGTCGCAGAGCTAGGCTAGGCTCAAGACGTTGTGTGTTTGTGCCTCCAGACTATAGAGATAGAGAGATGGCGATAGAAGCGAGGACAATCACCCGCAGAGAGTTAACAGAATAAGAAAAGATCGGGTTTATCGTTGATGCTACGGTTCTAAGCTGTGATATTTGAATCGGATGAGAGCATTTCCTTTCGTGCAAACAAGATTTCTGATGGTTTTACATCAGCGAAAACCACAAAAGCGTTACAGGAGTGTGTAAACAATACGTTCCCATCAATTATCACTCGAAATAGATCACAGATAGTGATGTAAGCGGGAATTATGGAAAATATGTAAAATTTGTAACACAGACCTACCAATGAATCACGCAATGTGAAATAATGACTTCCTGAAACCGAGATCGATCGTTTCTTTGCAACAGACAGCTTTATTCCGGTTCTGATAGAGTGTTAACTTAGGAAAGTGCTCAAATTATCAAAATGGAAAAACAAAACAACATCAAAGTTGTTTCAATAGTTTCTGATTCGTGAAAAGTTGTGAAGTATGCAGACGTCCAACGAGGGTACATTAATCGCTCCAACATGTTCAATAACCGACCCGTCCTCGTTTACATACGGATTACAAACGAATACCTCGGTCACAGAGCCAAGCCGATTCCAAACCGATTCCAATCCGAACTCTAATTCTTGGTGATTCGGGAGTAATTTAAATTTTTCCTATTCGGTCTGTTGGCGGTCTTATCGTTGTTAATAGGTATAGCACACCAAAAATAAGTAAAACAAACACATGTTATTTGATGATTGCAAATGATCAAGCTTCATGAAAGCTTTAAAAAAAAAAAAAAAAAAAAACAGAATTGAAATTGGTCAATGCGTTGTGATTTTATACCATTTTTTTTATATCGCAAAATTACCGAAAAACCTGCCAGAAATGGTCAAATTGGCAAAAATGTCAAAATTCGACAAAGTTGACAACTTAATTCATCACTTTCTTGGACACAAATAATAAATTAAATTATCAGACACTAAAATATCATCTTTGTGGTAAAATATACAAAAAAGAAAATTCATATATCTATTACCGTTTTGAAAACAGAAGCAAACAAAATAAGTAATTTTTGCCATTTTTGCAAATCTGCAGATATGAAAAAGTTGTGAAAATAACTAAGTCCGTCTAATTAATATGCGCATATGTAATCAAATCAAAACCGAACATGATACATCAATGAAACCTATGTATATCAGACAGGTATGGACAATTATTTTTTTAAATAAAAAAAATGAATATTCATCAAATATGCAAATTAGGTCATTTCAGCTAATTATATATATATATATATATATATATATATATATAGGAAAGTCAAACTGTTCATTTTGTTGGCATTTTTTAAAATCATATATTTATAGATCATATTTACACCAAATATTAACATTAAATTCCATATATTTTTGCAATGCCAATAAAATATGGAAATTACTTGGATCATCGTTACAGCTTTTCCTCATATGTTTCAAAAATTATTCAGAAAAACCGAACAAATGATAAGAATTTGCAGACTTTCAGCTACATCACAGTATAGTTTTTTTTTTAAATGTCAGATTTGAGGATTTATGACTATTTTCCGAGAAACCATTTAATTCAACAGGCCATAACATTCCACAGGGACTGAATTTTAGAAAAAAAGGAAATTTTGTGACCCTAGTATAGTTGTGGCTATCTTGAGTGTAAATAACAAATTGATTTAATGAGTGAAACACATGAGGATATTGCATCTTTGTAGGGGAGTTTTATACATTGACGTGCATTTTCACCTCGCAGAATAACAGTCAATGGGCGGTCAGCGGGCTATGTCACACATGGCTAAAAAGACAATATTCTAATTAATAATTTAGCATATTTCCCACATGCCTATAACAATGAAACTACACAGAATTGTAGTTAAAGGTATGCTTGAAAGATATGTGAAATAAAAATTAAAAAATTTAGTTCAGTTTGTTTTTAATAAATTTACGAAAATTGCTATTTCTACCAACTGACTGCTGTTATGTGTGTGTATGTGCATGGGGCAGACTGTGTGCACAGGCAGTGTGATCACCCTATTGTTAATAATTATGGTAACATAGGACCAAGCGCGGATCCAGGATTTCTTAGGGGGGAACCCAAATTTAAAATCAATTTGACATTTGGTGTGGAGAAATTAAAAAATCGTGCCAGCCGATATTTCGCTCAGTGTGTGGGGTGGGGTTGGGCGTAGGGAGCGCTTTCTTATTTTTACCCCCCCCCCTCTTGAGCAAAAAAAAAAGGTAAAAAATATGGTCACAATTTTTTGTTTTACTTTTTTTTGGCGGGGGAGGCCCGCTCACCCCCCCCCCTGGATCCGCGCCTGCATAGGACCTTATAAACCCAATCAAACACCAAACACACAGCGCCTGGCCAACGTTACTATCGTGATTATTCTGAAAAATCGCAAGACTTAGTGCGAATCGAATCGAGATACGAATCACGAAGATTAGTGAAATTATTCTGTCCACACACGCCAAAAAAAAAAAGAAGAAGAAAAAATTGGATCGCGATGCAAAAATAGATTTTCAAATCTCACTTTTTTCCGTAGGTTTGAATGCCCATATTGATGCTCAGCAAGATTGCACTGACTTACTCTACACGAGAGGGGGTCAAGAGAACTTTTTGATGTAGATCATCATTCCTTCATTAATTTATTCACAATCGATGGGCATGCCAAGTGACTATCCTCGGGACTCGCACAGAGCACGTGTTTTAAAATGTCCACAGTTGCATAGCCTGAAGGCGACAGCTGAAAATAACAAAGTAACAGATCATCCCTTCTACGTTTCTGTCAGATTATCACAATACTGATTGAAACGCGAGAAAGAGGGAGGGGTACTGTAATGCAATATTCATAACAAAACAGCGGGTATCACATTAGATATATACACCTGTACACGTATAGGTATACATGTATAATTGGGGGTAACCTCGCTAGTCATAGGGACCGCTATTCACAAGGACCGCTATTCATAAGGGCGCTATTCGTATAGACCGCTTTTCATAAGGACCGTTATTCATCACGCGGAACTTCCTACTCGAAAAGGACCGCTACTCATAAAACGAAAAGGGGTTACTATTTATAAAGGCATAGGGACCGTAATGCATAATGTGAGGTGAAGGTCGCCATTCATAATTCATATTAAGGGTCATTACTCATGAGGAGCGCTGTTCATAATACGAAATCGAGGTCGCTATTCATAAACACGAAGAAGGGGCGCTTTTCATAATTTATATTGAGGTTCGCTTCTCATAAGGATCGCTATTCATAATACGAAAGAGGCTCGGTATTCATAACACGAATAATACGTATAGCCTACGTTTAATACTTCTCGTATTATTATTACACTCTCTTCATGTTATGATTAGGGACCCCTATGAATAACGACCCCGATTTTGTACTATGAATAGCGACCCCGATTTCGTATTATGAATAGTGCTCCTCACGAGTAATGACCCTTATGAATAGCGGTCCTTACGAAAACCGGTCCTAACGAAAAGGGGTTTTTATGAATAGTATCCATGAGCAAAAAGTACAAAAATCGCCGGAAAATGGAGTGCATTTCTATTGCTGTACATTGTGCTGTTCATGAATTTAATCGGAAAATACCACTAAGGAAAACTGGCAACGTAGAGTGAAATTTATTGTAAAAATTGCGTGTACGAAATTCCAATTTTTCGTTGATTTTTCTTTTCTTATTCAGTTTTCTTTTTCACTGCTTTACTTCATATAATATATTAAACTATAACGAAATATAAAATACAAATGATGTTTGCACATTTAAGGAGGATAACCTGGTTCATTTAGACCTTTAGAAAAACAAATTATAAGTTCTAGGAAAATTCCCAATCGGTGAATAAATGTAGGCCCTCGCCATTAGGCTGCAGATACAGCCAGACTGAGACAGATGGGTCTCCGGAACCCCAAGACAAAATATGTTTCATATCGAAGATTTAAACATAAATACAGACAGGTAAGACTATAAATATCGTACGTGGCCCTAAGCAAATTATCCATCATCTGGGCGAGACATATTCAAGAATATGCACTTTTGTCGTCCGCAATTTTTGAACTTCTAAGAATGTTCACTTTCTACTTTTCTAAACGATTCGATTAAAGTTTAGGTTCTACTTTTGAAAGCGCTGTACTGCCTACAGCTCATACCAATTAATCTCTCATTTCGATTCTGCTCGAACTTTTGGACTTCAACGGGGGCACGTTTGTTTCCCTAGCCATACAGCAATGAGAACAAATCATTGTGGAGTATTTCATTTTTCTAAAGTTTAAACAAAAATATTATTCTCCCTTGGTTATATTAAAGGGATTGACGTTTCAAGAGAGATTGTGATGCAGCAAGCGTGCACTTGAAGTTACATTTGGAGAAGAAAAACAATCTTTAATACAGACTCCAATTTTGTAAAGTCCCTCTTTTGTAGATTGACTACAAACTAAATGTATTACACTAATTCCTACAGGAATTATCTTCTTTTGTGTGAACGGGAATCTGGGATGTGGCTCTCAGTTTGAACCATTGCCTAGCTATACATAGAAACTTTTCATCTTAAAAAGGGTCACGCGAAAACAGTTATACAATTGCGTGTACGCATAATTTCAATAAAGGGACAATTGAGTATTTGTTTAAGACTGCAAATCTCCTCAAAGTGCATGATTATTGCTTTTATTCTTATTTATGACATTTCTAGTGCCCTTTTAGGACCTCAAATTGCTATGAAGGTCATTTTAGACCCCCAAAAGTCTGAAATTTAGCCAATACGATCATACCAATTCAGCTCTACTGTTAGAAAATACGGTGACCATTAATTAATTAATTAATAATAACAATACACGGACCGGCTGGTTATCAACACGAAAAAAAGACAACAAAAAGCCAACATCGGCATTGGCTGGAATAAAACGTATAAGGCGCTATCTCGTTCAACGGGTAGTTCAAATTATCGAATAGTTGTGGGGCACCACAAATATTATAAATCGTTATACTTATGGATATTTCAACCGTCTCTAAACCGATTTGAATCAAACAGAATGACTTTGTAATTTAAATTGTTTGTTCTCTTAAATTTGACACTAACTTTTTTATTATCTCACAACAAAATGAACGTGGGTAGCGCCCTCTGCAACAATAATCAACTATACCTTTAAGTAGTGCGTAACTACCAATTTCAATTGGCAGCACTGTTTGTACTGCGCGTGTACAAAGTCCTAAATTAAAAACAAGAAGACATTACAAAGGGGCTGTTTCGACTGGACCTTTAAATCCGCCGTTCGTTATATCGGATTACCAATCAGGAAATTGATTGTAAATGGACACGTTTTACTGTCAAAGAAGAATAGCGTGTGATTGAATCAATCTGCAACAGAAAGCAAGAATAATCAAGAACTCTATACACTACAAAATATCAACGTGCAATTCAAAGTTTACTCGCGAAAAGCTATAGAAAAGGCATATTATATGGAGGGAGAGGGGAAGGGGAGGGGGGGGGGGGGTATTTTATAGTCACAAGCCAACAGCTATTTGTACGAGTTTTTTATCAATATACATGACATTTATGGCACTCAAGGCGTGACCTATTGCATCCTGAAACGTCTTGAGGTGATGGTTTATGGTTGAAGAAACGATTCATTCATGTGTGTAAATCACAGGTTACAAGCCCCCTCATGGATCGTTATATTGCATGTACCACCCATAGCATATTGGGAGCAAAAGTTGTGACACGCACACGCGTGCGCACTCACAGGTCAATTCATAGAGCTCCCACCCCCCCCCCTTCCCATCCCACATACACTGTCAACGGGAGGGATCTGTTTCGGCACTCAACTTGACATATCAATGCTTGTGAACTAGTAAAACTTCCGATGACGCAACTTTTCCACTCTACTGGCTATGGTAGTAGTCATGACGGATGACATCCGTTGCCAGGTGTGTCTGATTGATGCGATCCGAGCGTGCTCTCATCTAACCAATCGTCATATCCTGCCATAAGCTTGGATGCACGCTACCGTTATAGTGCTCTGTACACGCGAGCAAGCTACCGCTTCGCTGCTTCTTGCAGGTTTGCAAGCATTCGTAATAGCAGTTATTGTTCATGCCCATTGTATTGTGCCTAGTGTTTCGCACGCGCTATTGATAGTACCATTGCGTTAATCCGATTATCCCAAAATAAACAAGGCACTAGGGGGATTTGTGGCTTGGCACAATGGGGATTAGCCTTTCGTCAGGATGAGAATTAAAACATTATTATAGTCTATTGGAGAAGGAAAAAGAGGGGAAAAACACAAACTATTGACACCGAACAAACATGAAACATTGGTTTTAGGGGATTTAGCTCCAGATTGAGACCGATCCGTGTTTTCTGTTCATGAGCTCTTATTCTATTTATGAGAAATCCATCATTTAAAAAACATGATATGTAGAATACATTCGAGCAATTTACATTGGTTCAATTTAACAGGGTTATATTGTTCGGTTTTCAAATTGATGTTTTAAAGGTTGCAAGCACCTTCGTAGAGATATGCATCAAAAATCGCGTCTGGGAATTTTATATGCTGTGCTTTTTCATATCATCTTCTGGTTATTGATAGGCAATATCGCTTTAACACACTATATCAGAATTGTTAAGTGCTTTCTAAGAAAAGACCTTCAAATTATCGAATAGTTGTGGGGCACCACAAATATTATAAATCGTTATACTTATGGATATTTCAGCCGTCTCTAAACCGATTTGAATCAAACAGAAATGATTTTGTAATTTAAATTGTTTGTTCTCTTAAATTTGACACTCAATTTTTCATTATCTCACAACAAAATTAATTTGGGTAGCGCCCTCTGCAACAATAATCAACTATACCTTTAAGTAGTGCGTAACTACCAATTTCAATTGGCAGCACTGTTCGTACTGCTCGTGTACAAAGTCTTAAATGAAAAACAAGAGACTAATACAAAGGGGCTGTTTCGACTGGACCTTTAAATCCGCCGTTCGTTATATCGGATAACTAATCAGGAAATTGATTGTAAATGGACACGTTTTACAGTCAAAGAAGAATAGAGTGTGATTGAGTCAATCTGCAACAGAAAGCAAGAATAATCAAGAACTCTATACACTACAATATATCAACGTGCAATTCAAAGTCTACTCGTGTAAAGATATACAAAAGGCGTATTATAGGGAGGGAGGGGGAGGGGAGGGGTGGGGGTTGTATTCTATGGTCACAACTCACAAGCTAATAACAGCTATTTGTAAGATCTTAATCCGAACTTTTAGGGATGTGTCAAGTCCCTTGAACGTTGAAGTTGCGCTAGAAATCAATGTTTGTTCCATTTTTATCATTTTAAACCATTCATGGCTTTCCAGGATATTATGTCAAGTGCTTCTGCAATGCGTCATTTCTGAAAGACATGAAAGTGAGCGGCTGTCAAGTGGGACTACGTTATATGTTCAGTTTGCCGTCAATATTATACAAGACAATTATGGCACTCAAGGCGTGACCTATTGCATCCTGAAACGTCTTGAGGTGATGGTTTATGGCTGAAGAAACGATTCATTCATGTGTGTAAATCACAGGTTACAAGCCCCCTCATGGATCGTTATATTGCATGTACCACCCATAGCATATTGGGAGCAAAAGTTGTGACACGCACACGCGTGCGCACTCACATGTCAATTCATAGAGCTCCCATCCCCCCCCCCCCCCAATCCCACATACACTGTCAACGGGAGGGATCTGTTTCGGCACTCCATGAACTTGACATATTAATTCTTGTGAAGTAGTAAAACTTCCGATGACGTAACTTTCTCCACTCTACTGGCTATGGTAGCAGCCATGACGGATGACAGCCGTTGTCAGGTGTGTGTGTGATTGATTCGATCCGAGCGTGCTCTCATCTAACCGATCGTTCCGATGAGAGCTAAGACGTGGGGTGTAAATCGTACTCATCCGGGGGAAGCTTGTCCAATAAATCTTGTTTGAGGATGAAATATTTGAATGTAATGGGCAGGAACGAGGTACTTTAAAAGCCATGAAGAGTTATTGTGAAAGTCACAATGTGTAGAAAATTGAATGCGATCCTCTTTATCTTTTGGTTATCTTTTGTTTATTCCAAAAAGTAGTTTTCTTAAAATGTGGTAGGAAAACAAAACGCAAATTAAAAAAAAAGCAGAAGGAAAGAAAACCGGTGTCATATAGACCATGATCAAGGATATTTGGAATATTTATTTAATATGTACTTATATAATTATAGATTACTTATAATAATAATAATAATAGCTAGTTCTTATATAGCGCTTTTCAGGACAGAAGGCCCTCTCAAAGCGCTTTACAGATATATATATTATTACCCAGGTCATCGGATTCAGGCTTACCCACACACAATGTATGCACATTCTCCACTCCCTGAGGAGCATTCCAGCCAGGCGTCATTTTTACAAGCGCACACTTGCTAATCTAAGCACATTAACTTTCGCATCCTACCGGGTACCCATATACGTCTTTTATCATCACAAGTCATGCAGGTCTCCATGTAGTCATGGCAGAATGAAGAGTGACATATATTAATGTTACATATGCCAACGATATTTAAAACATTAATATAGTCTAGTGGAGAGACAAAAGAGGAAATAAACCCCACAAACTATTTTAGAGCATTAAGCCGAACAAATAAGAAACATTCGTTTTGGGGGGATTTAGTTCCAGATTGAGAGCGGTCAGTTTCTTTTTTTTATGGAGATCTTATTTTACTTATGAGAAATCCATCATTTAAAGAACATGATATGTAGAGTACATTCAGGCAATTTTACATGGGTTCAATTTAACAGGGTTATATTGTTCGGTTTTCAAATTGATTTTTGAAAGATTGTAAGCACCTTCGTAGAGAAATGCATCAAATATCGCGTCCGGAAATCAAGCTGTGCTTTTTCATATTATCTTCTGGTTATTGATAGGCAATATCGCTTTAACACACTATATCAGAATCGTTAAGTGCTTTCTTAGAAAAGACCTTTCAATCATTGTTGCTTTGCCTCGGGGTCATAGCAGGATGTAACGTCCCCCCGAGCCTATAGAAACAGCTTTGACTCTCATAGCAGTCAATATATCTATATTATTGCCCAAGGTGGTCTCCAAAGTATAATGTGCCTCGAGATGAAGTCGAGGGGCAACGTGCAGTCTCGAAATCACCGAGGAGCTTTAGTTTTAACCGTGACCATAACAAAAACGGTCAATATTTGTTTAACATACCGCACCCACGTGTCAATTTCCCCAAAATAAATATCAAAAACAAAATATGCATGTCAACGTGTATTTATTTGTAGAGTGGAATTAAATTCAGGCCTACCTGTCTAAGAGCATTGCGCGTGTCTCACTACGCATATCCATTGTTAATTTCATGCAAGACCATTGCGTCCTTGCACCGTACCCGAAAGTAGATCTATGCCAGGTTAAAATGTGTCGCTATACTGCCCAGCAGTCAGTAGCAAATTTCATGCCAGCAATTTTGACCAATCAGGAGCCTATAATCCGGACGTGCGAAACATAATGGACTTTATTGCCTAAAGATGGGATATCAGTATTGTTTACAAAAAACATTTAGAAAGAGAAACCTTGGAATAGTCGTGCCATTTTCAGGGTTTCATTTTCATTGAAAATTTAAAGCAAAGAGCCGTTTTTGAACGATTAGATTCCTGACGACTGTTGCTCTTAAAGATGAAGTTGAGTTCTGGTCATGCGATTGCATTGTGAAAGAAACGGTGTGGAACCAACCAGAAAAGGTTGATCATCTAGCATATAAGAATTTGTGTGTATTGCAAGGTTCTGGAATCATCAAAATGATAAGAAATTTGGCCAAGTCTTGGTAAAGTTACAAACACTTGCACAGAAAGTTGTATATGGGACTACACGAACACGTGGCGTAAAAAGCCGCCCCCCCCGATTTTTACGATGTTACATGCATATTTAGAATATGAAGGCATTCGAAGAGCCATGCTTTTCAGGGTACATGTCTTAAAGGGATCCGGCAACTTTGTCTCAGATTCTGAAACAAAATTCTGGATTTAGCTCATGATGCAATGATAATTATAAACCTTTAGGTCAGTCAGGAACCCCATGACGTTTACAAGCCGATCGCTTGTCTGATTATCAAGATATTTATGATTGGAATTACAAATTTTGAAAACCGTTCGCCTGACGGTTTTTATAACACTACAGTCTATTGGGGGAAACGAGTATGGTAAAACCGGTCACTCAAAGATTTTTACTTTTTTGAGGCACTTCTCGATCATTTTGAAGCGTAATTTTTTTAGGGCTTCAATATTACACCATACCACAGACACTGATAACATGTAGGACCGTGTATCTCAGATTTAACATTGTTACACGATCCCTTTAACTGATGTTCTTCTACACTTGCATAATAAGAATGAGTAATGCTCACAAATTATTTTTCACCTCTTCCCAGAACTCAACCTTCTCTTTAACATCGTATCGGTTTGGTAATATATACTTTCAGCCAAGGAAATGAAGCAAATTTAGAAAATCTGTCAATTTACCCAAAGTAAGAACACTACAGCACGTAGACCCATATCTCATTTACGATGAACCTCCGTAAATATGAAAATGATTTGTGAAGATTAGTTTCTTTACAATTCAAAAATCATAGGTTCGTTAATCTTTTCGATGATTGGCATTAATGGTCGCAAGTTATTTCGAGGTCATATTTTCATGTTCCATGTTCCAAAGACTGCGGAATCAATAACCGGCATATTTCATATTAGCTTAGGGTATTTTACAATTCATTCTAATATTCCAGATGTTTGAGAAATTTCATAAGGGAAACATTACTTTTATAAAGAATTTTTACAAAAACGCCTACGGACATGCAAGACAGTTGTGAAAAGTATCGATAACGCCGACTATCGGGAATTACGCACTATACCTTGTCCCACATATGCAAATCTGTGTCGCTGCTTTTCATGGTAAAGTGAATGTCAATAACATTATCAATATTCTTTTTTAGTCGAAACTTAGTCGAAACAGCCTTCCTTATTCTTGTGAAGTACCTCATCAACGATTCCTAATGTGACTTTGAGAGATGTCAGTTGGGCTGCGGGCGGAGGATTCTTAGATGCCAGATGAGCTTCTGAACCAGAAATGTCCCCCTTAAGCTAGACAAGCTCTCAAGTATGGATTTGTGGATCAGAGTGATTTGCAGGTGGGCCCTGGAGGAGGGCTGGCTGATGAAACGCCCTTGGAGGGGTAAGATGAGGTCTTCAACGAAGGCATAATTAAAGGCGAACACTTCAAGGATGCCACACTCGGCGCACAGATGACAGATAGGCATAACCATGGAGCACGGAGGACACTATAAAAAACACAGAGTTTAAAACGTACCAATCACCTGAAAAAAATTGTATAAATATCATGTATATGATAGAGCTTTAAAAAAATTAATCGGCATTCTATAGGTAAACAGTTAAGGAGTATGAAGAAAGTAAAGAATAACATAAAACCCCACGTATATAGGGCTCGAAAGGAACCCAAATTGAACTTTGGCTCCGTGCGAGCCCTATCACATTCGCGTGCGTACACGTGCGCTCACTGGTCTACACAACAAGACGAGTTACTGTTCACTGAGAATGTAGTTTAATTGCAATATCTCTTGGTATAAGTCATATTTGAAGCTCATATTGAATACAGTGAAGCGACGTGGAACCCCTTATATCACCAATAGCAAAACGTGTTTGGGCGATTGATAAAACTTGAAATGACAGTTTATTTTATAGGCATTCAGGTTTATTTAGTTTAAAGTTTATTTATTAATTTCCGAACATCTCAAACAATTTTAACACAATAAGTGCAAAACAAAACAACAACAATAAGTGCAAAACGAAACACAGCATTCACGTCTTGCAAAGAAAACTGTCGTGATCAAACTAGGCCTTAGGGCCTCAAGCATATGTCTCATTCGAAGGCATCAAGGGTTTCACATTCGCACGCTGAAGACAGTTCGGGATGTGTCGAAGATTTTCTTGGATATAAAAGGATTCAGTTATAGATAAGAGGCGTGATTTAAAGGACACTTTGAATCCACGGATTCCCTAGGATGTGAAAGACTTCTGTTTAAAAATAAATCACAACTGAGTTGAAAGGACACTTGCACTTGTTTGAAGGGCAGGTGGGCCCTATAGAATCTCTCTTGGAAGATGAACCAACCTTGACACTCCCGACAGACGCCACGTTTATAGGCCAAAGCTTCAAGTATTGCATACTCCACGTGCCGATGGAATATATGGATATGCAATGGATCTGCACGGATCTGAAAGGATTCTCTCCAAAGATACCGGACAGAGTTTAAAGAGCACTTTAAGAACCTGCGCAGCCGGTCTGATCGCTGAACAAGATTCCTTGAGGGCATAGCAATGTCGGTCTGGTACACCGTTCACTTTCCCAGTAACAAGAGTGGCCGTTATTGTCCCGATTAAAGACGATACAACAGTTATTATTAACAGCCGGAAAGCCAGACCTTTTGTTTTTTATAAAGTTTTTATTGATTTAATAGTATTTAAACCTTTTTTCTTCAACTTTTTTCAATTATTCATTTATTTAATTGTATATTTTTAAGTGTATTATCATTTTTTTGTTGGGAGGAGGGGGCCTGCATGTGCTCTTCATAGTGTGTCACAATGCTAGACTACCTCCAGCAGTCCAGCTACAGCTTTCTACCGCAGTCGGATCTTTGCTTCCATCCAGTTCAGAACGTCCTAAGTGTATTGTATCGAATGTATATGGATTTCAATAAAGAGATACAGATTTTCCAACTTGTGCTAACATAATATTAGGCTAAAGTTAAAAAAATAAATCCGTCATTATCGTGCGTAGGATAATATTCCTCATATTCTTGAACACTTACGTTGTATTGGTTCAAATAAATAAAAGAAATAATAATATATAAAGCAAAAATTACATATCTTTGTTCCATGACTCCGATATTAATAATTTTTTCTGTTTTCATAGGTTTTTATTCATTTCTCTCATAAAGAAAAATTGTACATTATTTATAACATTGTATACAAAATAACAAAATAATCTTAACATAGGTCTTAATACATTTGCCAATGAACTTTTACATTTAATAATAATAATAATAATAATAATAGCCTAATAGTCCACTCCAAATTTTATTAAACCGAAACGGAAATTCTTTTTTCCCAAGTGATCGTGAGCCCGGCAGCCACTGAGCAGCGCCAGATCGACGTTGCTCTATCCCTTATTGTTGAACGCCAAACAAGGTATCAACAACTCCCATCTGTTAACGTCTTTTGGTATGACGCGGCCGGGGTTCGAACCCACGACTTCCCGGTTGTGAGGTGGACGCTCTACTGACTGAGCCAACACTCCGGTTACACATTTACAGATGAAAAATATTCACATAAACAAAATTAAATTTTCACAAAAAAAAACTATTTTCTCGACCAGTTTGATCATAAATCTCAAATTATTTCTTTTCCACAATAATCTATTAACCTATATTCCTCTTCAATTTCCTTTAGAGACAAAAAAAAAATTATATATATAAAAAGAGAAAGAGCTAGAAAACATCTACTACCCCCCACCCCACACAACATTCAAACACATAACAAGTACAACAGTATACAAAACGCACACCAACGTAGAACGAACAAACAAACAAAAGTAAAAGAAAAAGAAAAGAAGAGACAAAAGAAGAAGGAAAAAGAAAATAAAAGGTAGAGAAGAGAGGAGGGTCTGGAAGTTGTAAATTGAAAAAATTAAAAACTGAAAACATTTATTCTAAACTTTCCAAAGCTTCCCATTTCCTTAAATGAATTTGAAAGTGTGTCTCTTTCCAATGAAAGTTTTTTCTTTTCATTTCTATTTTCCAACAATGTATATTCTATTTCTTTTGCTTTTGGAGGGTTTCCCTTCTCCCTTCTGATATATGTTCCATTGTCAATTAATACTCAAACTCAAGTTTTAATTTCTCTGAGGCATTGCATTGAACTCTTGGCTTCTTTTACTAAAATAAATGATGATATTGAGCTCGATATTACAGATGGGACCTTGGAACATTTTCAAGAAATAAAGCAAGTGAAAAAACACGCAAGGACTACTTGCGTGCTAGATCACGACTCTTCAAAGAACTGCTAGTATAGAATTTCTCGTAAATCGATACTTCAAATCTAGTTATGAACATTTCATGGAATTAGGAAGCTTTTACAGTGCTTACATGATACTCCGGATACTCCTGAGAAATAATTAAAGGGACTTGGTAACATTGTTCAGATGAGAGAAAATGGTGCTAAGGAAATGATTTCAATGCTAGATGTATAATTAAAGATAATCTGAACATTTGAGTGAAAACAAGTATATCATTACAATTTAATTACATTAAAGGTGAATGTAAATCGCCACAGTGCAAGGAGTTGGCTCTAAATATACCATTTCAGACATTTAAGTGTTGCAAGATTTAAAAAAGCCCGCCTGTCTCAATTTTCATGGAAAAACGGTTGGGAAAATTCAAAAATGGTTGGGAGAATGTACTGGTAGAGGGAGTTGCACAGTGACGCCTTCAAAGAATACCATAAATATCTTTGTGGTTTGAGAATTTTTCCAGGATTTGTGGCATGTTAGAGGGTATTAGAAGGAATATAATAAGTAACATTTCATTACAACATTTCGCAGATTTTTCATCAACCTTCAACAATGTTACCGAGTAAACTTTAAACCATTGTCAGGAAGTCCTTAGGTCGAATAGATGATGGAATTAAAAGATGATACAAAACAACTGCGTTTCTGAAGAAATAAATTCTGATATGTCCTTCAAGTTATGCTTATGAAAAACTTTAGTCAAAGGGTTTGAGGAAATCCGGATAATAACATATAAGGATAATAATTCCTATCACCAGATTCCGTTGTCTTACAAAAACTTTAATTAGACGGAGGGTTTCGATTAAATCCAGACGATAACATATAGTACACTAGTTCCATTAATTCGATGCAACTTTCTACAGATAAATTATAATACAATGCCATCCTAATAAATATGTTCAGCCGAATCGTTTGACGGAACACAGATGATAACATACAACAACTTCCGGATTTTGTTTTGGAAACCTTTAATGTCATATATATAATATATATAAACCTTGATGGAGCAACATGCAGTTATAAATGGAATATTGTTACACTTTGGTGAAAATGATGCATACAAACTGACTGGTTACGATGTTTATATTCTCTATAGAAGAATGACCTTTATCATGATGAAGTATGTCCTGACAGAAGTCATAACATGACTTTTAGAAATAAAGAACGCTAGTTATTCGTAGAAATGTGAATTTAAATGATGGATTACCCATCATGCGCATTGAACGTCGGTTAAGACGATTGTATGCATTCATGGAAAGTCAAAATGAAGAATTATTCCAATTTGGAAGTGCATCACCATGATCGAGAAGGTATGAAACTAGATTATTTAGTGTGAATGAATGGCAATTTAGTACAACAATAATTTAAACGGATTCTAGCAAAAAATGTTATGAGGATGATTTCAACATTTATTTGGGTTTTACCAGGGGTGTAGAGGGGGCGTGGAGGGGGGGGGGGGGGGGGGGTACCACAGAGTTATTAAATGACGGTGGATTGCCTAAACCTCGACGCGGATCGACATGCTGTTGGAACATGGTGGATGTTACAGTCACATACTCCACCTTTAAAACCGATCATGTTCAGAAACACGACCCGGCTTCGGAAAGTCGGTCCACTTGGAAAAGCGATATTGCTTAAACTCCTTGATCTTGTAAAGCTAGAACCCTCCAGCTCGCAATAACGAGGATGCTAACATATCGGGTGTATTATCATGTCTGCATATCAAATAAAGCAGCCATGTGAAATGCACGACGCTAACAAAAGAGGAGAGTTGATTTACATGTGTGTCTCGGAGCTGTTATTACTCACCACGATCAACACAAGAGATTGTTCCAGCGAAGGCACTTTGTTGCCTTCATGTTGTTGTTGTTTGTTTGTTTTTATTTTTGGATGTTCTTGTTTTGTGATTGTTGTGACTGTTTAGGGAAAATACCAAATGGGTGGCTACCGAGATTCATCATGTTCATGGTGGTTTTGTGAAGATTATCCATGGCATTAACAATGATCCCATTTATTGCGAGAACCCTCCTGAAGGTCAGTTGATACAGTTGCCTTCTGTTAAAATACCACGTATATGGAAGTCTTACAAAATTATGTAGGCTAAATGACTTCGGTTATGGAATTATTGATATTTTGTTTGTTGTATATCGTGTTCGAGGTTGCTAAATTGTTTCTGCTTGGCTCCATGATCATTTCGTAGCATATAAGGGAAGATATCGAGTGGTATGTCTCACATCTAAACATTCAACGAAATCTGATCAGCACAAAAAGCCATTTCAAAGGAAATAGTTAAACATGGTCATGGTGTGATAATCATCATGATAATCAGATTATGATTAGGACGGTGTTGAAACTACAACACTGATCCTATCGTGAAAAAAATCGAATCAAATCATAAACTGTAATGAAAATGGTCACGGGACTTAGTGTGTCATATATTCATGGGCCCCAACGCTTAAAGCGTAGCATTGACGGTTACTTCCATGGAAACCTTGATTTGATTGGCTGTGGGGTGATTTTGCCATGGTAGTTAATATTAAATGTTACCATCGGTAGTAAGTTGTATGCGACGGAGCTCAATCGTTCGTTAGAAATCGTACTGAGTTCAAACGAGGACAGGAAGTGTACTGTTGAATGAATATTTAACACTTCCTTATCACTCCAAGCAATAAAATCCCACCAAAATTTAAATTCGAAATCCACGTCGATCTTTCAGGACTCGTCAAACTTGATTGACTTCTCAAGGCATGACATTTCACAGTCTCGTGTTCTGTAATTTCAATCTTTGTGCTAAGAACTCGGATTGGGCTGTAGTCTCGCAAGTCCTTTGCGTGTGTTTGTGTAAAGTGCATAAGGTATCATGCTCTTTAGATTGAAAGCGCAAAACAAGAAAAAATTCACTCAGATTGCCTCATTAAAACAGCCCGGACGAGTTTGGAGGGTACATACGCAAACATTCGATATTACCCTCTTACAAAATGGCATGCCAGAAAGTCGTTAGCCTATTTAGGGTGACGAATTTTCGAGTACGTAAAGACGTCACCCAAACTTTATCACTTGGGATGTCAAAATGGCGTCCATCCGGAATGAAATTCAAAACGATTTCGCGCAGACTTTGGAAAAGGGGAAAGTCCAATTACATCTATGTGCCTAAATTTCATTTGCAGTTATAATATTAGTCACATTTAGATAACGCTTTATAGTACGCTTTGAAGCGCTTCATATCGTAATTATTATTACCCCGGTTATCGGACTCAATGGCCGATCCGCACATGATGGTACCCATTTTTCGCTCACTTGGAAAATTTCCAGTCAAGCGCCATTTTACAAGCGCCCACGTGCCAATCCAGCCACATTACAGGGACTTTGTAACATTGTTCAGTAGTGACTTCAATGCTAGATGCATACTTAAAGATAATCTGAAAGTTTGGAATCGGTCATATCAGTTTTCCCCCATTTGTTATCATCAATAATGGTCTGTTTTCATTCAAACTTTCAGATTATCTTTAATTGTACATCTAGCATTGAAGTCACTACCTTAAGACAATTTTATCTTATTTGAACAATGTTATACCAGGTCCCTTTATCGTTCAATGTGTGGCAGTATGTACACAGACATGGAGAAAACCTTCCACTGTGAACCTGCTGTTAATTTTCTTTTAAGTGACGGGGTTAAATTCATTTCATATATTTGCAAATTGGAAGATATTTTTACATGATCAATAATTCTTCTGCAATTTTGAAAATAAGTGGCCGACATTATTATCTGAAATCAAAATATAGAGCGACGTTTGGTTGATTTTGAAAGTTGACTAATTTTTTTAAATGGTGATGAACAGCGCATCTTTCGGCAGTTGGATCTTGTCGCATATCAGGACTAACTATGATCAGAGCCTAAAGGGAAACTTCAAGTAATCTGAAATTCAAATTTTTGTCGCATCAAAATTTGGACACAGATTGCAATTTCGAAAAAGTAGTAGACGAATTACAATGTTCTTACGTGACTTGAATCTGTCCTGGGAATGATGACGATGGCAATATATGGGTAAGACAAGAGCAGACACGGTTTTTATTATCGAGAACCGTGACTTAGAAAATGGCTTCCGGCAAGAAAAAAATGTTAACCTGGCTAAGCACCACTCGCCAGCAGACACATGAAAAAGGAATGCTGTATTACTTTTTTCTGCATTGTTCTCACAATTTCAATTTCAATAGTCAACGATCCTTTCGAAATGAGCATTTCCTTTATAGCTTTCGAAATGAAATTTCCTTTCGATGCGTTTCCTGTAGTGCATGTGAAAGAATTTATTTCTGCCTTCAGCAATTTCAGGGGGAGATAATGACAGATTTAAGAAGGCTCCGATCTCTCTCAGGTCATATGTGTCGACGCAGCAATCGTGAGATGTCCCTTAAAGGACACCATTGCCTTTTTTTTCTCCCTTTAATTTGTCTTATTTGAATTTTCTGTGAAATTCTTTGTAACATTCGGGAACAAGAGAACTTAAAGGACCGTTGCCTATTCTTCCCGTTTATTGCCTAATCTCGATCTTTTTTTATGAGATTTCTTTGCAACATCGCAGAATAATAGTTCCGATGAGAAATGGGGGAGAAATACTGGTATGATCTGTTAATGCCTCAGTCACACCTTTGCGTATATGGCTTGCGTAATGCTGCGTATTTATGGCAAACCGTTGTAACATTTATTCCTTTTTCTTGATGTCAATGAATGATTTTCTGTTGAAAAAATGGTAATTCTTGATATTCAATCAAGAATTCAATTGTGGATATCAACAAATAGGAATAAATTTTAAAACTGCTTGCCATAAATACGCAGCAAAACGCCCGCCAAATACGCAAAGGTGTGACTGAGCCATAACAGAAGGAATATAATTTTATCCTTAAGCGAGTCGGGAGATACAGAATAGAATCCTAATGTCATTTATCCCACAGGACCTTGGATCCCAATGTGATTGAGCTTCCATTCATCCCTTGTCGTTTTTTGTTGAAACTCATTGATTACTAAATTATGTAATTTCCCGTAGGCTTGATGAAGGACCACCTGGTTGCAGTAGGTAATAGATCAATAGGATTCAAACCTAAAGAGACGTAGACATTGTTTTTCTCACCCCTTCGATTTTGAATAGCCCAAGGCATTTCCTATACGGCAATCCCCACACATAATGCATCTCCTGTTCCAGGATTCGTGCAGGATCGTGTGTGTGTGTGTAATTGGGTTTTTACAGACGTGTATCAATCAGATATGATTATTTTACGTCTGGGGACCTACCTTTAACGTCATCATCTGAAAGACGTGACTCAGTCTCGAACCTGCGTCCTAGCCTGAATCAGTTTGTAACTTCCATTGTTAGCTGGATTACAGGCGCACGCCACAACGCCCAGATCTATAGTAGATGTGAACTTTGCCCTATCATACAAGCTTGTGATCACAGTTACTCGATCTATGATTTCATCCCTCCTATGAACAATATCACTCTCATGAACGATATTACCTTCCGCTCGCATCGGTTTTTGTTGCTGATCTCTGATCATTATTCGATGGGTGCAAGACGAAACGCTTTAGTTTCGACTAAGGTTGCAGTAGGCAATAGATCAATGGGATTAAAACCTAAATAGACTCGGACATCATTGTTTTCACCACTTCGATTTGAATGGCCCTAGGCGTCTCCTACTTCCTGTATCTCCCGTTCCAGGATTTGTACAGGATCTGTAGTAGATGTGAGCTTTGCCCTATTATAAAAGCTTGTGATCACAGTTACTCGATTTATGATTTCATCACTCCTATGAACAATATCACTCTCATGAACGATATTAGCTTCCGCTCGCATCGGTTTTTGTTGCTGATCTCTGATCATTATTCAATGTGTGCAAGACGAAACGCTTTAGTTTCAACTAAGGAACCACCTGGTTGCAGTGTGCAATGGAACAATGGGATTAAAACCTGAAGAGACTCAGACATCGTTTTTTGAACCCCTTCGATTTTGAATAGCCCTAGGCATTTCCTATAAGGCATCTCCTGCATCCTGCGACTCCTACATCCCGCATCTCTTGTTCCAGGATACTTGCAGGATCTGTTGTAGATGTGAACTTTGCCCTATTATAAAAGCTTGTGATCACAGTTACTCGATCTATGATTTCATCACTCCTATGAACAATATCACTCTTATGAACGATATTAGCTTCCGCTCGCATTGCTTGATTTCGGTTCTCTGATCATTCTTCGATGGGTGCAGGACGAAAAAGCTTTAGTATGTCTCTATTCGTTTTTATACTCTGAACATTATCTCACAAAATCGCAAATCAAAATACTCCGACCCTACAGAAAATTAAACACAATTTTAATGTTAATTCAATCAATAGGTGGGATTCATGAGAACCCACGGAATTGCTTACAAACGTTAAAACGATGTAAAGTAAAAGATTTTGGCAACTTAAGATATAATTTCCTGAATGATGTTAATCATTTATTATTTTTCGATGGTTTCCAAGAATTATCGATGTGAATAACGACATTTTCTAAGTTCAAAGTTGATAAAATAGCATTGCAAAATGTAAATAAATTATGGGCAAGAAGGGGATGGCGGTCCTATTTTCCGAAGACAACCAGAGCAGATTCATATTTTGCTACATGTTAGTTACAGATTAGATATTTTTGTGTGAAATTGTTATTTTTTGCATGACTTGCTCTCCTATTATGATTGTTATTTTATGGATACTACATAGATTTATTTATGTATTTACGTAAATATACCATGTTAACACATTGATATGATGATAAATAGAATTAGAAGAAGAAGAATCTCATTTTGTGTATTATACATTTTATAGCACAACAAAGGTACTAGTAACACAATCTGACAACACCAGACCTTCCTTAGATAAAGAATATTTCCAGGCATATTTAACTCTAGTGTAACCAAATGCGTTGCCACATAGGCAAAGCACGTTTCTTTTTAAAGACACAAGGATACACTGTCATGCCTTATATCAAACTAAACATTTTGTTGGGAACATCAGACTGCTTGAAATACGTGCATTGTAAGGAAACGCATGTTAATACACATCCAGTTGTGTTTTGTACCGTGCATGGCACTAATGAAAGATCTCCATGGAGAGCAAGGCGATGATTCAAGCACGTAGATGCGATTAGTGTTTCGATAAGATTAAGCCAGCTAGCGTCGTCTTCGCTCGATCGATGTCCACGTCATTAGGGGACGCAGGTATTGATGAAATCCGAATAAAGAACTCCGTTTGACCGTATGAAATCAGGCCAACTATATAGTCAGATTTTTGTATGCAAACCACACATCTATATTAAAGGGCCCACATTTTCTTCTCGTAGTCTGTGGGGATTCATACAAGGACGACAACTAACGATTTTAAGACTCCAGGCGATCGTATTATTGTGCATAAAGTGGAACGTGTCAATCAACTGGCACAGCCTACGAGGAAGAAACTTGTTTTTTATTCCCACCGCCCTGTTACACGATCTCACAGAAACAGACGGTTACATGATTTGAGGCTTCTGTAATTCGTAGTGAGAACGTGGCCCTTCATGAAAAGGTCGTGCTTGTATTAAGTCGTCGAATTCCGTTCAGCATTCTGGAAAATGTGAATATGTTCCTTTTCCGGGAGCCTTTTTTTTAAATGAATGTCAGGTTTCCGTGACGTACAATGTTGGGCACGATTTGTTTTTAAATGACTAGCCTCATGGGAGAAATACGTGCCTGCTCGTCATAAACAACACGGCTATATCACGATCATTTCACAATGAACCGTGATGTACCACAAAATAATATCAACAAAATGGTGCCGTATTTGTGAGGGCCCTCCCATATTCACAACACATTCACAAACTTTCACAACAGATACGGGAGTATATCACGACATTTGTACATGTTTTTTCATCACCATATTGCAGGGGCTCCAAATAATGGTATATTGATCCATTTTTTATGGATTCCAGTGACCAGTTATCACTTTTCACACGAGCTTGACTAAATTCGGTAAATATTTTCACATAAATTACGTGCACGGAAGTAAAATAATGATATTACACAGATACTAAGGTAAATGGATAGAGACATATCAGAATTTGAAGAAACGGTCGGGCATATTCATGACAAAGAAAATTGGAGCTCCTCTGTTAGATAATGTTGAAAATATGACTCACTGATTATGACCATAAATGCATTCTGAGTCGGTGTTTATGTCCCCAATGTTGTGTTTTTATGACTTCTGAAGCCTGAAGGGGGGGGGGGGGCATATCTTAAAGGAAACGTTTTCATTATCAAATACGAATGGAAAGAGCTCACCCGCATAATTAAATTGCATTCGTAATATGCTTCGATGTATTTATACATTAATAGACTCGGCCATTGAAAAGATTTCATCAACTAGTCCAAACAAATATAAACAAAAAGGAGTTCAGTACAACAGTGCTGAAAGAGGTAATATTTCAATCCATCATTAGATTAACAAATTATGTAAATTCGATGATGAATTGAAACATCCATGAAACAACATATGCCCAAGTTGCATGTTCCCGCTTTTAGGTTCATGAAAGTTGCCATTTTTATTTTTGCGTAGGCGGAAAGAATACCGCAGCTAGATTACAATTTGATTTTTGAAGGAGGCGAATTCATATGGCGTACGACATTCTAGCAGGCCAATAACCCTAGGAGGACGTGTTGTGAATCTGAGTGGTGAATGTTGTGAATTCTTCACAAATGCACTCTTCTCCGTTTCCCTTTTTCTCTACCTTATCCCCTCTCTTTCCATATACGTTTTAATGTTACTTCATTATTGCCTGTCAGCTTTAATACTAGATTGTTTACACTTTGTCACTCCTTTTTATCCACGCTTATTTCATTTTTATCTTGTTATGTTCCAGACTCGATTCTTTTATCTCATTTGAAATATTACTTTGATTAATCATTACATTTTGTCCGGATGTCTACGCTCTCACATCTCCGGATTTCTACCTTTTTCAAAGCTCAACACTAAGTGGGGGGGGGATATTTTGTTTGCTGTAGAATGTTCTCCCTCCAGAAATTCGTGATAGCAGATCAGTTAAAGTATCTGTTTAATTCGGCATACAATTGTTCGGTTATTTGTGTATGTTCTGTCTTACTTCCGTTTCTTTGTTTGTAGTGCAGATGCTTTACTGTGATCTCTTTGTTTGTTTTTGTTTCACAAGTGCGCCTTGAGCATGTATTTTCAAGTGGATTTGGCGCCTTACAAATCTCGTATATTACAATTATTTTTTCCCTCTCTTTCCCCCTTCATCTCTATAAACTGAAATACATCTCTCTTGTTTTTATCTCTATCTCAAATACACTCAAGCACATGCATACAGACAATCAAACAGACACAATGTCGCCCTTTCGTTCCATATTTTTTCTTTTAATTTATTCTCTCTCGATGTGTCCCCTTATCTTTAAGTCTCCCTTTTCTTGTCTTCTTTCTTTCTTTTTTTAATCTGTTCTTTTATTATTATCTTGGAAATACATCCGTCTCTTTCTCTCTCTTTAACATACACCGTATACAAGGAAGGGCACACACGCACACAGCACTCACCTTTCCCCACGCACTCACGCGCACGCCTGCACATCCCATCTCTCTCTCTCTCTCTCTCTCTCTTTCTCACTCTCTCTCTCTTTCTCTCTCTCTCCCTCTCTTCCTCTATTTCATTCAGTCCCCCTATTATTTTACTCCAGGTAGCTTCGGACATTTTACTTATGCACCCTTGGGGGTTTGAGTGATGCTTATTAAATTGTGTTCTACTCCTCATAAACTAAAAGTTAATCAAACCTGCATCCAACGTTTAAAGATTAGAACAATACCCCCTCCCGTCCCCCTATTTGGTTTTTTATCCCAACATTTGTGTTCCGTTTGACCCCGCTTCCGGAAAGATCCGGGCTGTTGACGATGTAGAAGAACACGTTCCATCAAAGCCAGACAATAATTGATCCTTGATAAGATAAGTAGTGGTCAAGTGTAACTCAGTCAATAGACTCCGTTTTTCTCGTCGGCGTTTGATATGCCAGCGCCAATAGTCTTTTGCGACATGATTGATATAGGACATAGCGTATTCTAAGTGATCGTAGTTACGACAAATGAAAGGCTTATCAGCAGTGGGCATTTTCACACCATCCTTATTAATAATTCAGCATGAGGTCAACACGATGCGATGTATTTACAAGGAAATTCAGTCTTTGCCATATTAATTATTTAGAATTTGGGCAGTTCGAATTAGATGTCAGACAGTGATACGCCAAGTCTATACACGAACTTTCACAATGCTGAATATACAATGTTTATCATATACGTTGAGTCGTCGTAGTCACAGTAAGTCAATTTATACATAGGGCATTTCTATCATGACGTGGTTACCGGAGTGTTGGCTCAGTCAGTAGAGCGTACGCCTCACAACCGGGAGGTCGTGGGTTCGAACCCCATGCAGCCGCGTCATACCAAAATACGTTAAAAGATGGGAGTTGTTGCTACCTTGTTTGGGATTCAACAATTAGGGATAGAGCAACGTCGATCTGGCGCTGCTCAGTGGCTGCCGGGCTCACGATCAATTGGGCAAAAAGAATTTCCGTTTCGGTTTAATAAAATTTGGAGTGGACTATTAGGCTATCATTATTATAATTATTATTATTATTACGATTTTTAGTATCAGACGAGCTCATCACGAACATTTAGCAAATGTCATAGGGAATATACTAAAAGGATATGATTTTCCGTCATTTGTATAGTTGTTCTTATGTCATTGGCTGAATTACCCGTGAAACCGTGTAGGCGAAAATGGGTAGTGCGCCAATGATAATTTGATCGGATTCCCCTCAAGCATCCTTCACAAGAGGCCTGTCATCATCAGCTCGAGATTGCTAAATAACTATTTTAATCATCCCAATCGCCAATTATCCAGCTAATTTGCGTCTTCATCAGATCGCAGTTGCAATTAGCGGGATATTATTTGGTCGAGATAATCATCCCAAGATATCTTGGGCTATAGTTTGCAAAATATCCCGCTATTTGTCCGGTTCCTCTTCACCAACCCGAAGACTCGCACAAACGCTGAGCAAAATATCTCGAGCTAATTTCTCGAGCTCAAATTTCGGGGTCGAGTCTCGAGCTGATGAAGACGCGATTTGTAACTTCGGGCTTATTTCCCAAATCAGAAATAGCGGGCTATTTGGAAATCTCGAGGAGGACATACCTAAGTAGAGCACTCAATTTTGAGACGGTTGCTCCCCTTTTTCAACAATCATGTTAATGTGTCTGACCTTGGAAAAGGCTTTTCAACCTATACCAAGTCCAAGGACCAATCAACCCCCGAAAAGTGTAACAGGGTACCGCAAAAACCGAGGGAAGCGTCTGCGGTCCATTCAGTGAAGGCATGTGTATTCGCGTGGGATATGACGAGTTGACAGATCGGGGGCATGGGAGAAAGCTTTAAGTTTAAAGGCAGGCTTCACTACTTCAGCTAGAAGGGATTAGACCACCCAGCGAGCCAGCAAGGTCACTTTGGCAGGTGGATATCTCATTAACTCAGCTCTTATTTAACATAAGAAAAAGAGGATCATGGGGGACCAACAGGCACCGATTGGGGAAGTTTTCTATTTAGAGGGAGCAAGTAGCTACGGGTAGGACAGTGTGCCTTTAAAGGGAATGATAAATATTTGCGAATCTGGGAACATAAATCAGAACTGTTCATAGTGGGCATATGCAACTCTATAAACAATACAAATTAACCGCTTAGTCAAGTATATCCCGTCAAATAATATGCTTCACGCGTGCAAATGAGTTGCATGCATTTTGATATACATGTAGCTGTAAAAGCGAATGAGCTTTGAAAAGACGAACCCTTCTCTGGCCCCTGTTAATTAATATCTTGTTGCTCTGGACTTTTACACGTATATTTCAAGTGTGTTTATTAAAGCAGTGTACACCACATTTTCATGTAGAATTTGAAAAGTTGCTTTTACTTTATTGATCGACATCCACACACACATACACACACACCCACTCGCGCACACGACTACATTCTAAAAACACAAACCACACAATAGCACCAACAGAGGAAAGGGAGGAAAGAAAGAGTGAGGAGGTGAGAGGGATATAGATTTTAAAAGATGTAACTTCAGCGGTACAATTACACATCACAAAGAAATAAATGCACATGGGCGCAGTGTCAAAAAACAAATAGACTGATAGTTGACGAGAAAGAGTGATACAAAAAAAGAAGAGAAAATATCGTGAGAGGAAGGAGAGAATGGGGTGGAGAGATTGTAAATTTACAGTCACAAGGCGCGCTGAGGAAGAACACTTATTTACAGAGGGTTAAACAATTTCACATTTCCAAAACGTATTCAACCATTGCATGTATACTGTCGTGACGGTTTAAGCGCGAAAACTGTCGTCCGTTTCTCTGATAAACGATCGTCCTAAATCATTTTGAAGATGTCTCAGCCTTGGTATCGTCACTGGCATTCTGTCTGCTATAAATTTAAACCTCAGCCTTTATTATTCTCCTTTATACCTTCTAATAGCACTTTGATTAGGAGCGAAGCTACGGGCACTCCACTGCTATAAAAATGTTTACACGTCTGAAATCTCCTGTGTATAAATGCGAGGCAACTGTGTCATGTCAGTGCTCGTGTTTCGTTGACAAGTATAATGCCAGAACAAGCTCTCAGAGTTCGTTTACCTTTCTCCCCTTGCTGTTCTCACATTTATCTCAGTTTAAATGGACAGAGCTGGTCACTAAAAATGAAGAAGAACATTCTTCTCCCCCTCTAACCAATTTTGAAGTAGTTTTCTCATGACGAGACACGAAAGAATAACACACTGTCTACTTTTTTCTTAGATCTCCTCGCCCGCAGCTCGACCATCCTTTTTTAGGACTACTCGCCGTAAACCAAGTCAGGAGGACGAGCATTTGAGAAAGAAGGGGGGGGGGGGGGGTTGGAGTTATTCATCGCTGCAGTGTTGCTAATGTGTGGCAAGGAATGTATTTGATAGTCCATGTAAGGATTTATCATATCATTTTGATGATTGGAATGGACGGCTATTAAAGGGATTGGGTATCTTTGTCTCAGATAAAATCCTGGATTCAGCTCATGCTGCAATCATTATTATAAATCTTTAGGTCAGTCAGGAACCCCGTGACGTTTACAAGCCGATCGCATGTCTGATTATCAAGATATTCATGATTGGAATTCGAATTTCTTATAACACTAAAGTCTATTGGGGGAAATGAGTATAGTAAAATCAGTCACTCAAAGATTTTTTTTATTTTTTAAAGGCTCTTCTTGATCATTTTGAAGCGCGATTTTTGTTTAAGGGCTTCAATATTACACCATATCACAGACGCTGATAACACGTAGGGCCATATGCATCTCAGATTTGTAAAACTGGAAACATCGTGAAACAATGCCTTTTAAAAGAGATCATTAATTCATATGTGCAGCAGCACATTCAAATCAAAGATTACCATGGACATCCGGCATCTTCACATATGCACAATGCATGTCTCATGTGCTTGGACATGTATAACAATGTAATACGAACATCACATTCAGACAGACGACAGTCGTCAACATCCGATAGCGTAAGTAATCCGATCGATAGACCTACTTTAATCAATCTCTTTGTTTTCGATTGCCTATCCCCATGTCATCCCCGTGTAACATAGACGTGCTCCTGCGTGGTGAGATGAACGAAGGTGAACGGAAATGAGCGATGGTTAGCGTAGACGAACGGAGATGGCCGGAGATGAACGGAAAAGAACGGGGATGAACGGAAAAGGAACGGACAGCAGATGAACAGAGGTAGACGGAGATGATCGACGGTGAGCACGGATGAACGGAGATGAACGGAGAGGAGCGGATTGCAGATGACATGGATGAGAGCGAAAGTGAGCGCATATTTACGGAGATGAACGAAGATGAACGGAGATGAACGGAGATGAACGGAAAAGAACGGATATGAACGGAAAAGAACGGACCGTAGATGAACAAAAGTAGACGGAGATGATCGACGGTGAGCGCAGATGATCGGAAAGGAACGGATTGCAGATGACATGGATGAGAGCGAAGGTGAGCGCAGATGTACGGAGATGAACGAACATAAACGGAGATGAACGGAAAAGAAAGGAGGTGAACGAAAAGGAACGGACCGCAGATGAACAAAGGTAGACCTAAGACGGAGATGATCGACGATGAGCGCAGACGAACGGAGATGGACGGAGATGACAGAAAGGAGCGGCTCGCAGATGACATGGATGAGAGCGAAGGTGAGCACAGATGTACGGAGATGATCGAAGATAAACGGAGATGAACAGAAAAGAACGGATATGAACGGAAAAGAACGGACCGTAGATGAACAAAAGTAGACGGAGATGATCGACGGTGAGCGCAGATGATCGGAAAGGAACGGATTGCAGATGACATGGATGAGAGCGAAGGTGAGCGCAGATGTACGGAGATGAACGAACATAAACGGAGATGAACGGAAAAGAAAGGAGGTGAACGAAAAGGAACGGACCGCAGATGAACAAAGGTAGACCTAAGACGGAGATGATCGACGATGAGCGCAGACGAACGGAGATGGACGGAGATGACAGAAAGGAGCGGCTCGCAGATGACATGGATGAGAGCGAAGGTGAGCACAGATGTACGGAGATGAACGAAGATAAACGGAGATGAACGGAAAAGAACGGATATGAACGGAAAGAAAAGGTCCGCAGGTGAACAAAGGTAGACGGAGATGATCGAGGGTGAGCACGGATGAACGGAGATGAACGGAAAGGAACGGATTGCAGATGACATGGATGAGAGTAAAGGTGAGCGCAGATGTACGGCGATGAACGGAAATGGACGAAGATGAACGGAAAGGAACGGACCGCAGATCAACAAAAGTAGACGGATATGATCGACGGTGAGCGCAGATGAACGGAGATGAACGGAACTGAAAGGAAATAAAAACGGAAAGGAATGAAGCGCAGTTTAACTGGTTTTATTAAAGATGAACGAAAAAGAACGGATATGGTAGAATATGAACACATGTTCACGTGAAATGAATAGGAAGCTTATGGACCAGAACTTCGTTTAATATAATTAAACGTGTTTTTTCCTTATTAGGACGCCAACTGAACATTCTGCATGGTCATCACCTTTAGTCGATGAATTTTGGCGCCCGAAGTTGGTTCTGATAAAAGTATGAAGTTCCTACCCGTGTGCAATTATTAAGAAATTTGAACACGTATGTATGTCATCGAGTAGAAAACACACAAATGCTTCATTTAAAAATGTAATCAAATGAAATTAGTCTTTCTTTTAATTATTGAAAGATTGCAGAATCTACAATCAATAAACATGCATAACCCAACTCTAATATTATAAGGAAATTATTTTCGGAAATTCGAATAAAGGTTACAGTGCAACACAGAAGATGTTACTATCGAGAGATACTTACTGTAAGTGTGAGTGTGTATGTGTGTTCGTGGGGGAGGGGCTCGACGTAAAGATATCGTGAATAATAAAGGAGAAAGATATTTCGAGAAAGGGAAGATAGAGACAGAGAAAGCAGTAATGTTGAACGAAAATCGATAGACGCGGTGACAGAAATGTAAAGAGCTAGAAAAACAGGAGACGGACAAGGAATAAGAGAAAGAGAGTGAAAGAGAGAGAGAAAGAGAGATAGAGAATGAGAGTGAGAGAGGGAGAGAGGGAGGGAGGGAGGGAGAGAGAGAGAGAGAGAGAGAGAGGGTCATGCAATATGAAAGAAACAGTGTGATATTGCTTGTAAATTTATGGTTGATCATCTAGCCGCTAAGTATTGTACTGCAAGGTTCTGGAATAATCAAAATGATAAGAAATTTGGTAAATTTACAAGCAATCTACACAGAAAGATTTACATGGGGCTACACGAACATGTGGCTTAAAAATCAGTCCTGATTTTTATGTTATTACATGCCATATTTAACATTTTTTCTCTGATGTTCTTCAACACCTGCATAATAACATTATTTGTCACCTCTTCTCAGAACTCAACCTTCTCTTTAATAAGCGAGAAGAAAGGCATCGAATCTGAATCATTCGTTAGTAGACAGTATACAAGATATGTGTCATAAGCGGCCTGTGCTAGATAAAAACATGCAGATGATACAGAAAACATGGCAGCCAGTCCCGAATCATTCCGTACGAAGACGTGACCCGTTAATGATTAAATTCGGTCAATTATCTTAGAATTCGCCGTGAACAAGAAGATCAATTGTATTTGATCCGTGAGTAATGACTGACTGAAGACGTTTGTGGAAAATGAATGCAAATGTGAGGACAAAAATACAAATAGCAGAGGCGCAATTACGTATGTGCAATTATGCGTGTGTGAAAACAATGTTGTACCCGTACCCCCTCCCCTCCCCCACACAAACACAACTGCACACAACTTAAAGGGTGACTTCGCATCCCCCTATAGATATTCACTAGATTTACGCTTAGAACACAAAATAAAGAATTGTTCAATAGCTTCGAATAACAAGTGGATTGTAAATAACAAAAAGGATTTTCAACCCATACTTGTAAACCAATATTTTTTATAAGAAAACAGATTGTGTAACGCATCGGGGAAAACCAATATTAAGTTGCCCATGATTAGTTCGGGGAGGTTGACGGTTTCATTCCCATTTGCGCTTGGCGGCGCCACTCCTTGACAAGGGTGGTGTAAATTTACATGAGCGATACAGGAAATGACAGTGTGATACATGGAATGATTATATCCGAAATATAGAAGGGTATGAATGCAATAAAGAAAAAAGACTCGGTGGTATTAACTGATATGCGGTTTAAGATGACAAAGCGCGCAGTTTGTGCCCACCATGAGGGACAGGCAAACAATAAATATTGAAACAAACAAGAATATAGACGGTATGTGTGTGTGGGTGTGCGCGAGCTTGCGTGTGTGTGCGTGTGTGCGTGCGTGTGTGTGCGTGTGTGTGTGTGTGCGTGTGTGTGCGTGTGTGTGTGTAAGTGTATGTGTGTACAAGTGAGAAGAATAGAGGGAGATGGATCGCCTTTTCAGGTCTTGAAAAAAAAAAATTCTTCTAAAACGTTAATTTCCGCCGTTACGCCTTCAGCGAAACATCGTTGTGATAATATCATATTCCATGCCTTTTTTTTTTCTTCTCGAAACAGACTATACAGAAAATCATGTCGGATATACACAATTACAAAATTTACAAAATAATCATAATATTCATAATAATAGAAATAGTAATAATAATGAGAATGAGAATAAAGTATATAACATGACAACGGAAACTAAAATGTAATAACGATAGATTATTGAACTGTTGATCTTTATACGCAGCACCACTATCACGTTAACACCGTCACTAATATAATCATTGGCCAATGCACAGAAAGGCCATAGAGAGTTTGTGGTCTGGGTTTTCTCTGTGTGTTCTTCTTTTATATTTTTATTAATTTATTTTTAACAGGTAATCTTTGCTCCAGGAAATAGAATTCTAATTTTGAAAGAATCTGACCAGAGGTAATTTGATTAAGAATTAATTTTGTATGTTTCATTGTTTTTTTTTTTCGTTTTTGTACATGCAATGAAAAGAAATGATGGAGGATCTACTTTTTAATCTACATGTACGTTTAATACCTGAAATTCAGAACATACGTTTGCCCATATTCATTTTGTCTGTGACCGCGTGTTTTGCACATTTTGACGGAATACTGGCCCGATATCCAGGGCCCCGTTTCATAAAACTTGTTATCAATGACAAAATACAATTACCGTTGTAAGCTACTGGAATCGTGGCATATGATTGGCTAGCAGCAAATTTATTATAGAAGTTTAGCATTTGTTATTGATAACAAGTTTCATGAAACAGGGCCCAGATCGCGCTCAGCTTATTATTCAGCCACCCTCATGTCATTACTCACCTGGCGTACATTCTATAATAGGGACTTTTAGATTTGCACAACGACAACGTGGATTGCTACGATCGACGTCCTTTTAATGCACTGCCTTGAATGGACGTCATACGTATCAGTCCACGCAAATCTAAAAGTCCCTATTGAAATCAATTAACCTACTTTGTAACGTGCCGGAAGGGTATCAACTCACGTGATGTAACCATCCTCCTGGTTCTGATTTTGCTAATATTTATTTCATAGCCATAGGATTGTGAGAAGTCAGGAACATTGTCGCTAAAGGTAAATAAAAACACAAACAAATCAGTGTAACGTGCCGGAAGGGTGTCAACTCACGTGATGTAACCATCCTCCTGGTTCTGATTTTGCTAATATTTATTTCATAGCCATAGGATTATGAGAAATCAGGAACATTGCCGCTAAAGGTAAATAAAAACAAAAAGACTCAGTGTATGTGTAGTGGAGATGATGACTAGCATCGAGACTGAATGCAGCTCTACTTTTCTTAACCTCTGATGTGCCGACTAATTTCCTTACTCGTGATTCTATTTTGTATTCATGTAAATCTTATTCCTTAACCCTTTCTCTCCTTTCTTCTTTATCTCCAGAAGTATTTCTTTCCTTCTCCATTTCTCCTTTACAACCTACTGTAGCGAAAGAGGTTGTCAACGATGACGTATGTCTTGTGGATTTGGCCGTGGACGACAAAGACGTGCTCGTTAAAGAAAAAAGCCGCCCGCGCGGAAGTAGCGCCCGAAGATGCCGAGCTAACGAGACCCCGAGAAAAAGAAATCCCTTTCCGAAATGAAACATTTCCGCGTGAATTGATCATCAGTTCGAGGGCAGATGGATCCAGAGGAAATTAGCTACGAGCAATCAGAGATTTCCCAAATACCCACGAGATCTCCCAAATTGGAAGAGAAACCAGTTACCATTTCTGATGGATGATTGTTAGCCCCCCTGAGGGAGATCGAGCCACGCCGTGGACGAGAATAGATGCGAAGCCGCCATGGAAATAATTTTGATTCATTTTCCTTAACAATGTATCGCTACTGGCTGTAAGGTTCAATAAATCGAATTTTCCACGTACACTTTAGAGCAACGTGAGAATAATATCACCATAAATTGAACATTTGAATAGGCCCAGGGAGGATTCCTAGATATAAAAATACTAAATATAGGTGTATATATATATATATATATATAGTTATAGTTAAAAATAAGCAGCGATTTTCGAGTAATCATCTCATTCAAGTCTCAAGTGCAATTTCGATCACTAATTGTATTGTGATACGTCATTATAAAATTCGTACACTTCAATAGGTGAAGAAAAGACTATTACAATTGATTTTGGTTGAGGTTTTTAAACGTTTAAGCGACTTTTTTATATTCATGACATTGATACATATCGTTAACGATAAAATTAAGATATACATGATATTAGGCCAATACATACTAATTGATAACAATGACATGCATTTCATCATAACTCTAAGTATTATGAAATTTCGAGGAAGAAATAAAAAACGGTGTTCAATGAATTCATGAGTTTTACAGAGTGGATCTTTTTATGATTGATTGGGATGACATTTGAGAGACGAATTTCCATTGCGGGTTTTCCCTTGATATAGAAATAACAAGGCCCGGTTTTTTTTTATATTAAAAAAAAAATAATAACAACTTGCAATAAATGTAAAAGCTACTGAAGTAGTGGCAGTTTATAGGCCGGGAGGAGATTTGTCATCATTTTTTTAATAGCATTTCTTAATGAAAACAAGTTTTTATGAAACGGGGCCCAAATCTTCCATTCAAAAGAAGAAGCCCCAATATTATTTGATGATAAAGATTCTCCCTTGCACACACAAGGCCCGACCTAAAGAAAGGTCGGTTAAAAGTCATATTTGGTTTATTCATAAATTTGATTGATTATCGCGTGCTACGTCCTGTAGCACTGCTGCATTGGCTTCGCTGTTTAGTGATCCATGTAATTTGATGCGTTTCATTCACCTGCCGAAGTGCAAATTTACATCTAGGCAAGCACCTAAAAACTGGTTTCGAATTGTGATTTACCATCATTTTATTGACAAAATGCCCCAGAAACAGGATTGAATCACTAAGAGTAAATTGAAAATAACATTGTTTGTCTATTAAAGGTACGACACCAAAATATGTTTTTTCATTGTACATGATGAAGTTGTTGTGCAGAATATTAGACTCAACGAACACATCTGATGAGATATGCATCTTCCTACGGTTAGGAACAGCATGTACATGTACATGAATTTCTAAGAACATTACCAGACGTGGTTCAAAAGAAGAATGGTGTGTGTGTGTGTGGGGGGGGGAACCTGCAATTCTTGCACTCATTTTCTTCATTGTGTCTCGCTTAAGTTCATTTACAATACTACATTTTAAAAATAGGGAGGGGGAGTGTAGAATTCCCCATAGAGAACGGCTACCGCAGAATCGCTAAGAAATATATACTGCTCTTATTTGTATAGATTCAATAACACTCGTTTGAATAGAGAGGGGAGGTAGCAATATCTTTAAAGGGATCGGGTATCTTTGTCTCAGATTCTAAACAAAATTCTGGATTTTGCTCATGCTGCAATCATAATTATCACACTTTAGGTCAGTCAGGAATCCCATGACGTTTACAAGCCGATCGCCTGTCTGATTATCAACATATTTATGATTGGAATTCGAAATTTCAAAAACCGTTTTCCCAACGGTTTTGTTAACACTTCATTTTAAAGGGGGAAATTGAGTATGGTAATACCGGTCACTCAAAGACTTTTACTTTTTTGACCCACTTCATGATCATTTTGAATCGCCATTTTTTTTTAGAGTTTCATTATTACACCCTATCACAGACGCTGATAATACGTAGGGCCATGCATCTCAGATTAGGCATTGTTAAACATTGCTTTTAACATTGCAGCATGAGCTAAATCCAGGATTATCTGAGGCAAAGATACCCAATCCCTTCAAGAAGAACTCTTTTACTGGAATAAAGATATAATTTTTTTATTAGATGTCTTGACGTTTCGAAATCGTTTCAATGATATTTCGTCATCCCCCCAAAAGTGACTAGTACCTTTAATGTTGACGGAACGTCAAAATATATCAAATCAATTTAAAAATACGTTTATTTAGAGCGTGTCCTTGCAAACACAATTTTTTTTCTTCAGACTATGAATGCCTATTCGATAATTAAATTCAGCGCATTCGTGGTAGAATGTTTCCATGAACATGGTGAAAAAGATATGGTGAAATAGATATCATCAAAAAATTTATTCTATGATAAAAGAGCCAAGCACAATGGTCCTTCATTTAAAAATGGGTTAATGTACCGTGGCGTACGCAGGACTTATAATGATGGGGAAGTGGATAAAATGCTGGCATGCCACCGAGGCTCCAAGTATAACAGGTTCAGGGGATTTTTTCTCGCAAAAAAAAAACGATGTGCAAATCTTGGGTTCAGCCCCCTCCTCCCCTCCCCCCTCCCCCTCCCGGAGAATAAGGAAACGCCACTCAAAAAATCCGTCGTTTATGGCATGTTTGGTGAAAGACAAAACAGTTTATCATAACGTTTGGTTACCATGATTAAAACAAAAATTAAAAATTAAAATTAAAAAGACCATTTTCAAATTGGTGAGTATCAATTATGTTTCAAACATGAGAAATTCCATTACAATTAGCTCAATAATTCAACAAACATGTATATCAGGTATTCCGTATAAGTTCAGGCCTATTTAGCAGAGTTTTTCACATTTTTGTTTTCAGCAAAGCCTCAATTTTGTCAACGCTGTGAAAATATGTTTTGTTTGTGCAAGGACTAAGACATCTTATATATCATAGATCGAAGTATATCATCCTTATCATATATCATTAATTCTGTTTTTCTTACTCCAGATTTCAAACGAAATTAAACCCAACTTATACCAAAGATGTAACCCTTTCGCTGTGTGCCCCATCTAACCTCCTATTCCGTAACAAAGTCGATAAAAAGCGCCACATATTTTGGAAAATTATTCTTTCAGCTGTGCCCAATTATCCTTTTGGCCTCGTATTCCTTACCACTCGAAATAGAAATACGGCTTTTATTCAGAAATATAACTCATCATTTCATAAAGCATCATCTATGCAGGGAAGTAGGTCGATTTGATAAAGATAATTGTGTGCGTGGTTGGACTCTTTCGCTGTACCAATTATAGATTTTTAATAGGATTAACCCGGATGACATTATAAGTTCACCTTTGTCAAATAACGTGTATGTTTTTTGGTCTCTCCTCTCTTTTTCTGCTGCGTCATGTTAATATGTCAGACATTTAAAGTGGTTTGAACTTTGCTTCGCTTCAAAACGGTTTTATGTTTTTTGTATATTTAATTTTTTTTTAATGATTTTTCGTTATCCGATTTTGGTAAACCTCAATGTAAATTCCCTTGAGCGATTCCTGTTTTGTTGTTGTATGCTTCTTTTATAAAAGTAAACTTCAAGAAGTGACATTTTGCACATTCAATTTATCATATTCGTCAACATCTTTTATTTTTAGAAGAAAATTAAGGATGTTAATGAAACTACTTTATGTAAGTTTGGCAAAGAGCGCGTTTCGTTTGTGATAATTCACGTTTGGAATAAAATTCCATATACAAACGAAAATCTAAACAGCTTTTGAAATTTGTAATAAAAAATATACAGCAAACGTCATTCTATAATCACAGTAGCGTGGTATCGATGCTCGTGAAAGCTGGCTTATAATTGAGAATATGTCATTGAAAATGATAATGGCACATTTGATCACATTATATTGTTAAAAGGGATAGTTGAGATTTGGTATAGTGGGCGCTACACACAATTCATTTTTTGGGTGAGATAATGAAAAACTGAGTGTCATATTTGAAAGATCATACAATTTAAAACACAGAATCATTTTTGTTTTATCATAAGCGGTTCAGAGACGGCTGAAATTCCATAAATATAACCATTTTCTTAATATTTGTGAACCAGATGTTGAAAGACAAAAAAATCCTTACACTTTTCAAACAGATCTTTTTAAATAGTTGTTGATGTTCTTTCTATTTAATTATTATTTTAACAACACATAACATGCATAATTTTATTATTAAAAATGGTTGAAACTAATTACTTTTTATAGAATGCCCTCATGTGGTTTAACGGTTCATTTTAATTGTTAACAGGCTTATTACTAAGTCGTTTGAAATGTGTCTTTCCCTTTCGAACATAGTGCAGCATGGTGCAGGTTTTGGTTACTAAAGTTCAGTTTGACCAAAACTGTACTCTCTGTACCCAAACTCAACTATCCCTTTAAGCGATAGGACACTGAAGCATATTATACAATATCATACAAAGACTATTTATGCAGATTTGTTAATACAAAATTACAGCAAAACTTCATTCTACATTTGTAGATACGGTAAAAGCTCCCGGTGATCTCTGTCTCGGATCCAATCCCCGAAAATAAGAAGGAGAAAAAAAGAGATTGAAAATGTTGCTTGTTATTTTCCATCGATAACTGATTGGCACAACATGCAGAGTGGTCTCCTGCAGAAGTAGATCAATTGGAAAATGTGTTAACCACCACTACATGATCTAAATCGGGAGGCCCTCAGGTCTTGTTAACACCGTACAATCTCGCGTGTTAAGAGCTTTTCCTCAGGCAAAATCCTTCAAAACGGTGGATGCATGGACTTACGAGTCCGATGCCGTTAATCGAAAGTGGCAGGCCGAGTACTGTGGGGGAGGACTTGTTTTTGAATGGATGACTGGATATGAGAAGGTATCAATACATTTGGGAGGTTAGATTGTGTAAAGAATAATTGAAGGAGCAAGGGTTCATGTCGAATGGTAAGAGCCTCATTCGTTTAGCGCAAATATATTTCTGAGCGCTTTACATGTTAATTCTATACTGCAGTCATTAGTTTAAGATGCTCCTCGAAACATTCAGGTAAAGTGGATGTTCACCACCCCCACTAGGGAGCATTCCAGTCACCCGCCATTTTTCAGGCGCACACTACCATGCTAATACAAACACTTTGGCGTTCGCGTCCTGGCGTTACCTATTCAACACCCATGGATCGAAAAAACCAACGAAGATTTAAACAAATGCCTTGCTCAATTATTTCAGTGCCGTAGGGGGATCTAGCCCGCTGCCTCCGAATTCCCAGTCAAGTTTTGAAAGCACTTCATGATAACATCTCCACCTTATTCATGACCAAAGAGTTGCTTTTTTTACATTCGCTTCAATCTGTAAGTTCAACTGTTAGCATTTTAAGCTTAAAACCCAATATTTTTATAATAATAATGATTGTTATAACTTCACCTCTTCCTGTGCCTTGAACGTAAGAGAGGAAGGGAATGGAACAGTTATCCCATGCATTACTTCAGGATTATCTGTGTAACGAATGAAAAACTTAAGTGTGGTTTCGAAATTTACCAAGCCCCTCCCCCCCCCCCCCCCCCTCTGGAAATTTGATTGATATCGCGTTCATTCTAAAACGAGTGACTTTCTATTTTCTGTAAACGCTTATGTGGGCTTCAATAAACGCGGGCTTCATCCAGTGATGGATAGGCCCTTTACTGCTTTTAATTGTAATAGCTTGCACGAACTCTCATTGATAAACACCATTATCACGCAAGCCATTCATTGCTTTACTCATTATCGTCTGATATGGCATTTATCGGACGTAAGCCTGTCAGGTCTTTGATCACGCGACCTCATTGTTCAAGATTATTATGATTGAGGGAAAAGAGGGAAAAAGAGAAGGGAATCTGAAAGGCTTTCCAACCTTTAACGGCCTGGATCTTTTAATATATAATGATTTGAGTGGATTGTTACATCAACTCAAATAAAAATGGCAAATGCCAATATCTAACAAAATGTTTTTTGTTAATACTTTTAAATATATATATATATATATAACAGACATGGTTAAAGAATGTGAAGATCAATTAAACTTCGTTTGTGCTTAGCCATTGGGGTATTATAGCGGAGGTTCGGGCATTGAGGGGACCCGGCCAATATAGGGAGCACACGTCTACCTAGGTGAATGAAATTGGAATTACAGCCACCGATAAGAGGGTACAATGTAGGTGAGGGAGGGGTCGCATCATCTTAATTGTATTTACATTGATCTACATTTGCCACACTCAACCCAGGTGATGTAAATGGGTATCTGGCAGGAATTAATGCTAGAGCGCCTTATGGCAGCCGTGCTAAAGTCAGGGTAATAATTGAGAGGGCCAGGAGTGTCACGTATGACAGACATGAGCGCTATACAGGAACCAACTATTATTATTATTATTATTATTATTACTATTATTATTATTATTATTATTATTATTATTATTATTATTATTATTATTATTATTATTATTATTATTATTATTATTATTATTATTATTATTATCTTTTTTTCTCATATCTATGCCCCCCCCCCCTCCTTTCTCTTCTAGTCTTCTCTTCCCCCTATTTGATTGTGGCGTGGTACGCGCTCAAATCAATCTTCCATCATCACCTTCATCATCTTGCTACCATGACGACGAGAGGAAGACATCAGTCATAATGGCCTATGACATGAGACACTTGAACATCTTCAATGCTTAAAGGGACTTGATAACATTGTTCAGATGAGAGAAAATGGTGCTAATGTAGTGACTTCAATTCTAGATGTAAAATTAAAGATAATCTGGAAGTTTGAATACAAAAACGATCCATCATTAATGATACAAATTGGAAAAAAACTGACCTGATCGATTCCTTAATTCTCCTAACTATATTATTACAATTTAATTACATTTTTAGGTAAATGAAAAGCATTGAATTGTTGAGAGAATTTACTGTTAGAGGGTGTCGCACAGTGACGCCTTCAAAGAAAACCATAAATATCTTTGATAATTTTTTTTCAGAATTTGTTGCATGTTAGAGGGTTAGTACAGTTGAAGGGATATAATAAGTAACATACCATACATAAATTACTCAGTTTTTTCATGAACATTCAACAATGTTACCGAGACAGTTTAATTGCCTTTATGCCACAAAACTCAAGAAATTCTTTGTAATTTTCCGCAATATGTCATTATGCAGTTTGCACCGGATTCTGATGCGCAGAAGTGCGTGCCTGTGAAATCCTGTCTAATATCAAAATCCACACAGAACAAAAAATGAAACCTCACCCCAGGTCAGAATGGCAAATGGTCAGTTGCTCTGTTTACCACCGTCTTCACGTTTAATCGAAGATGCACACACGATGGCACTTTGTCGTTTTGAAGGTCGGAAAAGAAATACATCAAGCGTATTCGCACACTAGCTTTTCTTCTATTTCTTCCTTTTTGTTATGCCTGTGGCAAGCCTGCGATAAGCATTTTGGACTCGGTATTCTAAAGGCGATCAAGTATTTTTGTTTTACCTTTCATCAGATCATGGTTAAAATCATGAGGCGCCTGAACCTCTGTCGGATTGATGAAAAGAGATCATTGCAAGGTATCAAAAATAACGCAAGATACAGCTTTCGATAACGCATTAACATGTAGTCAGAAGTTTAAGAACGACGACAAAGAAAATGCTCGCCAAAGGGGAATAAGTATCAACCGATTCCTACATAATTTGTAGAAAAAAAGAAGAGACACATATCTTGCGTGTCCTTTTATACTTGTTTATACATTATTAGTGTTTAAAAACATACATGACATTCATATACAAACAAAAAATGGGGGTGAGACGCGAACTGAGAAAGGAGGGGCAAATGATCGGCGGAAAGGATGAGAGAGAGAGAGAGGGGGGGCAGATAGATAAAACATATATGGAAAGAGAGAGAGAGAGAGAGAGAGAGGGCAGATAGATAAAAACATATATGGAAAGAGAGAGAGAGAGAGAGAGAGAAAGGGTGATGGGGGAGGAGGAGAGAGGGAGGAGAGAGAGAAGACATGAAGACGGGAAGTGAAAAAATAGCACAGAAATGAAACCGTTAGCATCTGGTGAACTAATATCAACACAAAGGATTATTACTAGCATCTCTTAAGTGGAAAGACGTGTTTGATGGTCATAAGACTTCTCCATCTCGTTGCCTTAGTAACATATCAGTCGGATGCATCAATCACGATCATCTCTGCTCAAACGATGGTCCAAGATTTCGTGCTATCGTAACATAAGTCATAGCATTTCCAAGAAAACCAAAACAGCTATATTTAACTCTTAAGTAAGCCCATGTTGAATTCAAGACAGTGTTTAGTTTAGCTCGCGCATACATTATTCGTATCACGACAAAATATGCCACACAAGAAAAGATACGATATAATATATTGGTACTTTTACGATTTCATTTCTGACCAGTTGAGTGTGTCATGGTATAGTTTTCCTTGGTGAGATACATGTATGCAAAAGCCTTTAATGAACAGCAGAGTTGTACATGCAAGAATTTTTTGGAAATGTTTCAGTAATGTATAAACCGATAAATGAATGAAGGTGAAACCCCATGAACTATTGGAAACGAGAAACGAAAAGGCCATGTAAAAATAGCCATTGCATTATTTAAAGAGTAATCGCGCTATTAGACCAAATGGGAAAAAAAGAAAGTCTGAATATCAAAACACAATTGTATGAATTCCTGTATTAATTACATTATTCAAATAATTGCAATTTCTCCCAGGAAGCATTACATTTATACAAAAAATTCCTGTATGTTTTAAAAAGTGATACCAACAACGTCAGCACATCCCCTTACATTTCGTGCCTTTATAAAATCAGAACTTGAGATTCGGAGAACAACACAATGTAATCGTCATCGAAAAGAAAAGGAAAACGCCAGTTTCTCCTTAAGACGCAAACGCAAGGAACTTTGAGAAACCAACTCAAGTGCAATTCCATTTCTATTGTAGTATTGTAGAGAATTCATGCTCAAATTACACAGTAGGCCAATAGTCGTTTATTTCAATGGGCGATGGACAAGACTGTTGAAAGTGCCTTCGGTTGTGTTTTTGAAGTCTTGGCGTCGAAATTCTTTGTGGACGTGATTCGAGTAAAATGAGGGGTAAATAGATTGATCAACGCTGTACACAACATGAAACTTTTTTAAAAGCTGGAAGTCACGGTCCATGTAGGATATGGTGAGCAATAGTACCGGTTTACTAACATATTCAAATTTATGGATGTTTCTTTCCTGGGGACCTAGTGACGAGGTATTCATTAGCCTGCTATTAATGAATAAACGACAGTAGTTAGAATGCAGTCTGCATACATTACTTGTTGTTATGTGGGGGCAAGCCTGGGGAAAGCTTTTGGGTTGGTCAGGAGCAAACTTTCGTCACACAGTATGCATACAATTTGAATATGTTAGTAAACCGACCTATTGGTGTCAGTTCATTGACAATAGGGACTTTTAGATTGAGCGGACGAGAACACGTCGAACGCCGACTGATCATGCGTGTCAACGTACTCAACTGCCATGTTGACTACAATTAGAAATCTTTCAGATCGACGATATACATGCATGCAGGAAGTGACGAACAAAGAAAGAGGACAAAATATACAGTTCCTCATTCTATCCGTAACAATAGGCCACTTTCGTAAAGTAACTAAATTTAATTCATAAGTCTTTGTAAAGTGCCTCAATACAAATTATTGTATTCACCTGGTAAGAATAATAGTATTTCAATAGACAGAATCTGAACTGCATACATTAGTTCTTGCCAAGTTGGACAAACGTTATGGCTTGCCCTACCTAGCAACACTTAATATATGCAGTTGCATTATGACTATTGAAATACTATTATTCTTATCAGGTGAATGAAATAATTTGTATTGAGGCACTTCACAAAGACGTATGCATTAAATTTGGTTACATTACGAAACTGGCCTATTGCTGTGGTAGAACGTCCCTTCACTGCTATTATGTAAAAATGTGTAGAACAGGTAATTATGCATGTGACATCTGTTCTACACATTTTTACATAATAGCAGGGAAGGGGTATTCCTTTGTCTACCTGAGTAATTGTATATTATATGCACACGCGGCATATATTAGTACCGTACTAGATTAAGGAAAATCAAGGTCGACGCATTCTCGATCGCCGACTGAGACGACGTGACGCATGCGCAGTGCCTTAAAATGACGTCACACGTTACAGTCAAAGCTGTCGACGTGCAAATCTAAAAGTCCCTAATGTAAGCTGTAAGCTGTAAGACACTGACGAAATAAGGGAGTTTACAGATAGCACATGGTACAAATGACCCCAAATATCCATAGATCTTTTACACATGGAGAAGTTCCACTTTGAGCATTTTAGAATAATAACTGCCAAAGTCCTAGATGTGCTTCATCAATACCGTTTATTTGCCCTCTTGAAAAGAAGACTTCCACCTGCGTATCAAAGAATGTTCGTTGGTGCATAAATGGATAATGTAATTAACTTTCATGAGCGCATATCCAGTATTCATCTCTGTGGGTTTTATCTTTATGGTACAAATGACCTTTATCTGTCCATGCGCAGATTGTATCTATGAAATGGCTTATAGAAAGACGAGCTTCAACATTCAAGGAAATGTTAAGCTTCTGGTTTAAACATTTAAGTATCGACACATGCAGGTAGGTAATAGGTATTGTGAAAATATTTTCCCTCTTTCGGGGGGGGGGGGGGTGCTACAAACTCGCATATTAGAAAATTATATGAAATCAACATTCCGTTTGAAATCCTATATATTCTTCTTGATATAACATTGAAATCATTATATAAACATTCGTTTTATACCAGGTAAATTTTAAGAAAAGTCTGACTCATGTAAATATTTTTTAAATATGGTGTGTCTCTTCTTTCCTGGGTGTCCCCAAAATACCGTTAAAAATGAAAGGCTAATGTATTCATTTTATTTTCTATTTCAATCAATATTTGTCTATACATTTCTTGGCTGCATGCAGAGGACTTATGTACCACGTCTTTTGTTCTGGTAAAGATTTTGTCGGATGTGGAGGGAATTGTAGCATTTTAAAGAAATGTACATTCTACAGGATTTACCTTTGCCCTCATCAATTCGCTTTTAACATTTTGGGCACTAATGTAATGCATTCATCGTACTTTGAGCTAAGATGAAGTCGCTCCAGGATGAGGTTGTCCTCGTCTTGATTTTCGTCTATTCTTTAAGGTATACCTGATTAACTGATTGACTTCTTCGAGAGCCCCTGGTATATTTAGATCTCATAGGCACCGCATGTCAACAACAGGCAACCGGTACACAGTAAGTGTCAACAGTGCCATCGCCATCTCCTTCTCCCACATGCAACCTGACCTCCCTGTTTTCACTCGCTACATCATTGAGTTACGTTAAAAAATATCTGCAACTCGGTTATGACATGATACCGTCGCAGTACCTCTGAAAAATTCGTTCTAAGGTCAAGACAGTACAGGGGACTCACACACTGCAACAATACCATAGGGTTAATATGGATAATGCACTCACACACAAACGCCAAGAGCAAATTAATTACACACTCTTAACATCAGCAGTAGATCGTGGTTCGCGTCGTTCAAGCAATGCATCACGGACTCTGTGTTGGCTGACTACGAGGAGCTAGCGGTTCGTTGTCTGATTAGTTGGGCAGGAGTCGCACTGATTGGATCAAATATAGCGCATGCGCTTGGGAAACGCTTCTCGGCAGCAACGTTTTGGTTTTCAGTCCCATAAAATGCAGACGATTCGCGGTATGATTATCAGAGCGTTCATGTCAGAGCAAGGGCGTCACAAACGGTCTGCCCGTGTCTCCCACGCACTTAGCGAAAATTTGTAAGTGGACACGACGCTTTTGGAGGAGAAGGGAAAACTCTCGCGGGTTCCCAGGCCGGAGCTCGTGCCTAGCCAAGTGGAGTGATTGTGGATCTCAATATATCGCTAGCTGCCGGGATAGAGATCCTTACCAGACTGATATCTCTGCGCTGGGGAAATTAACACTTCTCCTGACTGTGCTGTTTCTCTCGCTCCACCGGGTATTGGAACAATCCTCAGCTAATTGGACGTTTTTATGCGAGATGGAGAGATAAATGGGTCGTCAATCGGCCGGTTCAGATATTTTCACTCCTTTCAAGATGTTGTTCTCCGGACTTCTCTACTCTTTCCTATTGATGACTTGCTTTAAGGTTTTACGAAATATGATCACGGTGATATAGACCATGCCTATGAGGAAAGATCGAGAGTGAATATTGATGCGCCTATTTTAAACTCCTGAACCAAACTCAAGATGTGACATGGATTGAAGCACTGCATCCATAAACAAAACATCAAGTGTCGGTAACGTATCGTTACAAAATCTGTTCTAGGGAAACCACTCAAGAAGGAGAAAATGTGTCTTTTTAAACAAACTGAGTATAAACTAGACACTCGTGTCGTAAGCAGGAAGGTCTGACGAAAAAGAAGACAATTTTTTGTCGTAATTGAAAGTGATGCTGGGCATCTGACAACAGTTTTTTGGCTGATATACATTACAAGCGAGATGAAATTTCGTACATGATGCTTCATACTTTTACGTGAATTTCACGATTACCCCTGAACCATATGTTAACTGAAACATGTTCGTTAGTTTGTCTTTAAGAGAGCATCGCCATTCAAGGAGTGGATTTTCGTCATATCGCGGTTATACCGATAGAACCACATTGAACCACCTCAAATTCGATACCCTTATTCAGTCAAGCTTCAATCTCTTACCGGATTCCTTTCCAAACATTGACAAACTGGAACGTTTTGAAATATGCACCCCAAGACTCACATTTGATAGGGATCTTCAATCGGCGTAGAGAGCATACACAAACTAATGTGTAGTAGCAAATGCACATTACGAACTCTGCACTTATGCTTCGATTGTCTAGTTTTCTCCTGGATCTCATTCTTATGACAGCACGTTGAAAGCACAAACTTTCACCCACAATACGCCGCTTGAAGTATACTTTTTGAACGGAAAGTATACAAAATATTTCTTTTCCAGAAATTTTATTGTATAAGCACATCGTGAGACGAACTATGAAACAACATTACGTGATTTTTTGGACGCATCGCGCGTGCAAGACCACTGCCAAGTTCATGCTGTGAGAGAACCTAAATATAGGGTTTCCATGGTGACACACGTTCTGCATCTCGAAGAAACGTGCATCACTGTTTTCACTGACTGTTTGAGCGAGAAATATCAAAATGGAGAGCGATTTCCCTGACAGTTTAATGGAGGACTACGGTTACTTCAACGTAAACTTCTCTTATGATCCCATTCACCTATGCGACTCCCTACGCAGGGTTAACGCTTCCGATGTTAATGATTTTCTCTATGTTGGGTATGAACGATGGCTCATTTGCCTTATTCTTCCTTTGATCCTGACGCTAGGGCTGGTGACCAATCTGGCATTTATGTATGTTGTAGCGCGCATTCAGTCAATGAGGACGGTAGTGAACCAGTACCTTGTGCATTTAGCCGTAGCAGACATGCTCTTCCTAGTTGGTGCCATTGGCAAGAAACTCTGGCAGTACTGCGAGTCGCCACTCAAGGACGACGAAGGTTCTGCATACGGACCCATCATGGTCATCATCAGTCATCTCCTGGTCTACACCACCATTTTTTCTTCAGAATTACTTGTGACGCTAGTAGCATTTGAACGTTTTTATGCTGTATGTAGACCAATGGTAGTGTTCGCAGCGAGTTCAAACAATCGGAAAGTCGCGAACCTCCTTTGCTTAGTTTGGTTGATTAGTGTAAGCCTTGCGGCCTCGACCATACCGTCCGTACTAAAACCCATTAGCATTTGTCATATCTGGCCCGATGAGTATTCCTATCTGGAGAGAATGTACGTGAAGTATACAGCAGTCAATATTAGCATTAGATACTACACCAACATCATCCAGACAGTGCCGTTCTTCGTCGTTATGGTCATCAACAGCATCCTTTATGTTTGTATTATGAGAGAGATGGAGCGACGTCTTAAAGCCATGGAGCGACACGATCTCGACCTGCAGAGCAATGTGGATATTCGAAACCAAGTGTCGCGAATGCTCGTCGCAAACGGAATAATCTTCTTCATCCTCATGGCGCCGTTCCAATTTGGATCGCTAATCAATTTTGTGGACAAAATCATAGGTACATATTCTATGAATAATAGCGAGCGTTTCTTGAATATCGCTAGAATGATGGTATATTGCAACTCGGCCATTAATCCTATAATCTACAACATGGCTAATTCGCGATATCGCGCGGCTTTTGAGGAAGCGTTTTTTAAAAAGTGGTGCAAAAAAAGGAGATGGAGTCGACACCCACAGAAGCAACTTGGAAATCACAGCTCTGTCTACGCTACGTCGATCACGAAAGCGTCCAACAGCGATTCTAGCCTGGGAGGAAACCCAGCGGCCAATGGCAACGAAACATGTGTCTGAAATACGGCCCCTTCAGCTTAAATCATATCTTATCTTCATCGCATCGTTAAAAAAAGGGGAAAAACCCGAAGCGCTATTGAACCTGTTGGTTAGCTGTCTAATGAGACATTCAGGTACCAATTAGTCCTCGACTAATGTTGGTGATATTAGGTAATTATGTTTTTGATGTTGTCGAAGCATAACTGAATTTGATTTGTTTAACCCCAAATGCGCCATCAAGTTTAAAAGTATGTATGACAAAAAATATTTCAAGAAATGAGTTTTAAACTGTTTCCTTTTTCTACATTGATTATTTGGACATTTATGAATCCATTTTGAATTTAAGAAGACATTTTTCCCCGATAAAGAATTTAAAATTTATACAGTGGAATTCTTTGAATCGACAGAGTAAATTAGATAAATGGGAAAAATAATATCGGTTAGTCATTTTATGCTTACTTCAAATTATTTAATATGGTTTTTACGATAGATTTGAGAAAGTACCTGCTTTGAAAATAATCCTCTTAAAGCTTACAGTCATTTGCTATGCAATAGCATTAATGATATAATTGTGAAAACTATTTCCGAAATCTCAAACGTCTGTTCATTTTCAAAATTGACTCATAATTAGGATTGAAGGACCCATTATTCTTTGAGAGACGGACAATTCATTCACACTTCACACGCGAAGTGCTGTAAAGAAATAATGAATATTTGTATTTATAACAACAAATAGGATAAGTTAAAGCTTCAGCGATTTGTCTTCAGACATGTGGAAAGAGAGGGGAAAAAACAGAAAGTTCCTGTCTTTAAAAGTTGGAGAAAAAACACCACGCGTTCCGTAGACACCTAACTTGTGAGAGTCAACAGACTTACTAATTGCTTCCCAGTAGCAAGGCAATTGAAGTGCCTAAATGAAAGAGAAACGGCGAAGTTCCTCTGGACGTTAAAACATATGCTAACGCTAAGACACTACTCTTGGACATCGCAAGGTATGGAGTGCAAAATTAAGAGATTCGCTTTCTAGCATTCGGACTGATTCGTCCTCTGCTGCTCACTCTGGGAAGATTTTACGTTGATAACTCTCTGTCTTTGACGAAACACCTACAAACTCAAGAATTGCGTGGTGTTCACAGACTCACGTCGTACTGAAGACTTGTCGTTGCGTGTTAAGATTTTTGTTGAAGTATATTAAAGTGAAGTCTTGCATACTGATGGGGTGTGAATGATTAAAGTGAACGACGATGAAGGTGCCTGTAAACCCGCCTAAAGTTGAATTGGGTGTCGTTGTTCTGTACATTATTCAGCACACACGGCCGGTATAGCGACCAAGAAGACCAGTAGAGCCTCACAAAACCCTTCAAATCTTGTAGTTCTCCGTCTGGATGTAGCTGCTGAATTTTATTACAATTTGTTTTCTTTCATACGTTAGTGAGGTGATACAGCAACTAGGGCAAAATTGGACTAGACTTCTGATATTTCATTATTCTACTTCTCACATGTTTTTGTTTCTAAATTTCCGTTGTCTAAGTTTTTCAATCTACATATGTTTGGATAACTGCACACGTCTCAAAACTTTTCTTTGTGATGAGGCATCGTGTAGAATATGATCAGTCTCAAAGCTCGATGTTAACGATGATTTATCCATTTTCTAATGTCATGGTGGGGGTACCATTCTCTTCCTGTACATTTTTAAATATTATTAATGAGAATATCCTCATCAATGTTACTAGAATCGTTATCAATATTGTCATTATTTCTACTAGAAAGTTGAACATTGTTGAAATGAGAGATTACTGCATAATATTCGGAAGATATTGGCCGATTGTTTTAATGAAATAACGATGTCCGAAGAGTGGTCATGCACAATTGTCTAAATTTTACAATGCCAATCAAGATATGTTGCATAACCATGTTAACGAATGTTGGTGGTTCAAAAGCTGTGTCCAGAAATATGCCAGTGTACTTTCTAGTTCTATTGAGGTGAATATCTTAAGAAAATAATCCCTTTTTTTCTTCAAATTTTACCCCATGCGTCCCGGATGCGGCTTTCGATGCCACTGAAACTAGATCAGAAATACAATGTAACAAAAGAAGTATTCAAAGATAAACTTGAGCTCTGGTAAATAGATTCTCTCAGAGTCCAACGAAACTTACTCTGAATGTTCAAGATTACAAATAAATGACATGTGCCAAAGAAATTTGGTAGAAAATGTATAGTGGCTGAGTAATGAGCATAGACAAAATAAGGAAATCCGGGTAAGTAGGCCCGAGGTCACTCTTTGTGCAAATTGGAGTTGTGATTTTTATCGAAGATGATGACCAGTACATTTGTGGGTGCGTTTGTTTTTTATTTCACTGGTTCAAACAACCAATCTACTGCTATAAACAATCCATAATAAATCATGGCAATTATTTCTCAAAATACGATTCCCATACCAGAGCTCAAGATTAGAGATGGACGAATTTATTGAGTCATCCAGTGAAAAAGAGAGAAACTAGTCTTTTCATACATTTTATATCGACAAATCCTTCTTAAAGAACAAATACTATTATCAAACTGACTAAATTAAGTCATATCATATAGTCATTCTAAAACTGATTCAAGATATAAAAAAATACCTCCCAAAGTTATCGTAACGAGGTATTCTAATACCAGTTGGTAACCAAAATCATAGTGGCTTGTTTATTTTTCTTTCTTTCAAAAATCGAAATTATTTATTTGATTTGCATTAGAATTTATGCAACGAAAACTATTAAATACCTTTAAAGATCTCTCTCTCTCTCTCTCTCTAAATTAATTCGTCTATGACTATATTAGATGTTTGTGAGACCGACTAATTGATTAACTAGTTTGCGGTATATTGCGGAGTCCTTGGTTCCAATTTGTTTTCTTCAAATTAAATAACATCAATAAATTCATGACTTGATTTGATTCTGTGACCACATTTTCATTTCCATGTAAGCATTATTTAAATGGGGAGATTCCGTTCTGTCTACCTATGAGAAAAAACCAATACATTGCTCCATATTCGTAATTAAAGCGCCTGGGACCCTTATTGATTTTGTTTGACGAAAACTTGCGGCCGGTCTCATTTTTCTTCCCGTATACTGATGTTACTTCTAATGTATCAATATGTAAAAGGGTATAAATTGTGTTCTGCAATACTAAAGTCAAATTGCAATCAGCGCAGTGCGATCACGTCCCCTTCTTCTTTTAAATATACATATTTCCAATTCTTGCCATAATTTGGTGGAAAGTGGGGACTGGTGATATTTTCTTTTCTTTGCGGGGAACGCCCCCTCATCATAACTCTGGCTAAATAATCGATGATTTGCTTATTTCCGATGTCACAGCCAGAACTGATGGGGGTCAGAGAGCAATGGAAACAAGCCTGCTATGAATTATTGCAGTCATCTTGGAAGCTCCCTCATGTATGACAAACCTGATATTTTTATTCGTTCGAGATTAGTCTCCTTTTCTGCTCCTCCATTTTAAGGGGCATTAAGAATGTCATGATATTATCCTGATTGATTACACTAATTTGTATTTAAGACGCCATGTATAGCCCGGGGTAGATAATTATTCTCGTGTCGGTGAATTATTAAAATGCGGGGAGAGATTTCCGCTATAATCACTTGAAAAAAAAATGCCCTAGAAAGAAAAAAGAATTCTCGTTAAATCAACAAAAAAATGGTTCTACATTTAAATCATTTGTGTGTCAGGGGTTTACAAGATCATCAAAGAAAAAAAACTTTTGAGTCTGGACCATATTAAAATCGCTTGGAAAGGGTAGATTCAGCAGATTTCCTATCATTATACTTTTGTTACTGTTGGTTAAAATTGCGATTCATCTATTCGTGAGATAAGGTTTCCAATATACATGGTGTAGAGTTTCTACAGCTTTTAAACGCCCACATGATAATCTCACAACTAGATTTTACGTTGCTGATGTAACTCCCAGGATTGAAGTCGGCTGCACGATCGTCACCTGAGGGAATACAGGATGAATATTTCTTGTTGTTCTCAATCATATTTTACTCTTTTTCTTCTTGTCTTTTGCTTCTCTATTTTCTTCTTTTTTCTCGTTTTCTCTATCTTCTCCTCCACCTCTTTTTCTTAACCCCTCTCCCCTTTTCACTCTCTTTCTTTCTAATACTCCATCTTTGCATGGAATATATTTTTTAAAGAAAATCAATTGCATTGATTGAAATCCTTAAACCATGCCACTGTAGGATTCGATGAATCTATTAATCAATGCTGAGTGGTACGTGTTCAGTGTGTGGTTAAAATGTATAAAGATCAAATGTATACTTGGTAATCATGTAAATACTGTGTACACGTAAGAAGAGCATTTATTTCGTCCAGATGCATTGTAAATAAGAAGGATATAGCATCATATGTTAATAAAGCCAGTGGAAAATGAATAAGAACACGAATACTCTTGTAATGATTTACATTTATACATGCATGCGCCGAATCCGGCAATCTACGCCAGAAACCTATTTTTAATTCAGAGCGAGTATAATATATTCGATTTTATTACCACGTGACAATCTTTGACGAGATTCTGTGTGACAAGAAAGTGTATTGCTGATTCAGAAGAGGCCTCGTTGTCGCTGAGGGGGATTTCATCCGCATATAGAGTCTTTTCAACAGCAGATCAACAAGAAAAAATAAGATTCAGTGGGAGCTTTTATGATTAGATCGGATTTGAAAGCATTGTATATATCGCAAACATACTGGCCACTCCTTAAATCTGACCTGCAGTATACAGGCAAGCTGCCCTCTGTTTTGTGTCATGGACAGGCCGTTGTCCAAATTAAAAATATTACAAACTTCTTTGTTCAGTGCCTAGTAATGATTTATGTTATTCACCTGTTACGAATAATTGTATTTCACTACTTAGAATGCAAAATCTAGTATTGTGTCATAAATACAGTAATATTTGTCCCACAGAGCAACAACTAGTATATACAATTTACATTCTCACTATTGACACGCTATAATATTTAACAGGTAAATGCAATAGATCGTCTCTAGTTGAACGCTTATAAAAGGCTTTTTGTAATGGAATCAAACTTAATGCACGCATCTTTGTTAAGTGCCTCTTTACAAATTATTTCATTCATCTATTACGAATGATTGTATTTCAAGAGCCAGAATGCGAATTTTATCCATTCCGTGTTGTTAGGTAGTAAAGGCCACAATGGTTGTCCTACCTAGCAACACTCGGAATATTGAAATACAATTATTGGTAACAGGTGAATGAAATCATTTGTACCAGAGTACTTAACAAAGCTTTATGTATTAAATTTGATTACATTACGAAAATAGTATTATCTATTTTTATTGTTTACTTCATAAAATCTCCCTTGAACGTCTGCCAAGAGGAATATATCTATCATAACAAGTTGTTCAAAAGTAAAAGATATTTCTTTACATTTATGAAAAGAAGGAGTTACCCATTAATGTTTTACTGATCGTAAATTTCGAGCAGATAGAGCAAACCGTCTAGGTAGAAAATAGAATAAAATCTATGAAAAAAGTACAAGCTTTCCTCGAAACATTTTATTTTAAATTCAGATAATTATTTACAGAAACGGGCAAATCATGGAAAGGTAGTTAATAGAGGATCCTAAATTTGATATATCTAGACATCGTTCATAAAACAGTCATGGTTACAATTTAACCGACATCTCACTACAACGCGAGTTAAATTTGATACACTCGCTGCAGTGGGTTTTCGGCAAAGTTGTAATATACCTCAGGCACGTGCACCGCCGGCACCACCACCCCCGACACTAAAGCTAAACCAAACTGACCTGGCCGGGGCCCATTTCACAAAGCCTTTTTTTCAAGGAAATATGACAAAAATCAGTGACAAATCTGCTGATAACCAATCAGAAGCAAAGATTTCAGTAGATTATAACAACAACTGTCATTTGTCACTGATAACAAGTGTGAGACGCCCCGGATTTTTTTGCCATTCGGGATAATGTCATTGTTTGTTTGGTCTGGTGTCGGTATTCATGGTGCCGGTTTCGTTGGTGTGCCGATGTATTACGACGCTGCCCAAGTCTTTTGATTATCCAAAAGTAATTAAAATGCTTCATATCTGGTTCCGTGCATTTTTGTAAATTAATGTTCTGAGGCTAGAGTTCACAGTTCATCATTTTTTTCTCCGTGTATACTCTAAGCTACAGAAGAAAAACGGCTTATAAATACTATGTCAAACATAGTGACTTTAAGATAAATTGTACCTACATTGGAACTTTGAAATTCTTCTAATTGCAATGTGCAATGGAATGTCAAGCATGACGAAGACTTTGTAGCCGTATTTCTGAACGTTTAAGAAACTACATAAAATCCCTTCATAATGGAGCTCTTACACTCTGCCGTGTAGGCCTACCGTCCACCTGCCGGGCTATTAAAAACAGAACAGAGTCCAGAACGTTGGGTTTTGAGCGAACTTGTCCCCGGCCGCAAAAAAATAAATCATAAAATTAATCTTTTCATCGTTTCGTTGCCATCTTCTGACCGTTCTCACCGGGCGCATACCGGGTGTTGAACGTGCTTCTACCGTCTTCACCGCCCAGATTGACTTTTGTTGAAAATTTTGGCCGTTTCCATACCGGGTCTCGAACGTGTGCACCGGGTTTGTAGCAGCCACCTACCAGTCACTTAGCGTCCCCTCACCGCTCGGAGCGTCCTGTGAGCGAGTCCCCGGACTGCTGACGTCATGACACGACTGCCATAAATACCCCGATTCGAACGGCAACGTTCACAACCCGCTTACAACCTGTTGCAGACGTTGGAATTTTTTTTGCCCGTTCATCACCGTTCTGTAACGGGTTATGAGCGTGTTGTGAACGTGTTCATACAGTGTGACCGATTTCATAACGTATTCATACCGTCCTCATACCGTTCAACACCGTCCTCTTGCCGCTTACTTGCGGCCGGTGCCAGCCGGCCAAAGTTTTGAACATGCCCACAACTTTCGCCGGGTCCCACCGGGTGTAAATAAGCGCCAACGCCCTATTAACGTGTTGCCCGCTTTGATAACGAACCACCGTGTGCCCTCGCCGTTCTCCACCGTCCGCAGACATTTTCGCGCACGGTGGCACACGGTAGGCCTACACGGCAGAGTGTGAGAGTCACTTTAAATTTGACAGACACTTTAAAATGATTATGAAGTGGTAAGAGATTTCCAAATCTCAACTCAAATTACTTAATATTAATCAAAATATATTTTTGTAAACAGAACCCCAATTTTCTTTCATTAATTTTACATCGTCTCTTTATTCTACCAATTATCATCATACCATCGGATTTTGTGCCTGAAAGAAAACCTGATATTTCAAGCCAACCTGGGGGGTGTTTCACAAAGATCCTAAGATGAACTTATCTCTAAGTTGGACTTAAAAATTATGGAAAGCCGTTAGCATCTTTGAAAATGTTTTGTAAAAGTTTTTTTAAGAGGTATAATCAAATCAATCATAATTTTCTATTGTCAAGGAGATTTCATGTTCTTGATCTGGAATTTATAAAAAGTCTAAAATACTTGAATTTTCGCTTTGAACATATTTTATTTTAAGGCTACAAATGGCTATCCATAATATTTAAATCCAACTTAGAGTTAAGTTCGACTTTGGATCTTTGTGAAACACCCCCCTGCATTTACGACCTACTTATGCCACGGGTCCAAAGACCGGTGACATATCATGTAATCCATTCTGTCTGAAAATTTCCCTTGACTCCACCCGAGAACCTTGGGCCATTCTGAATACAAATTTCGCATTCGATGAAGATAAAGCACACGTTTGGACTATAGACAAACGGTGCTATTGAATATGTTAATACGTGGCGCTATATCAATTTTCCGTCGTCCTCATCCCCGGTGTGGGACATGGATTCCACACTTCAGTCCCTCGCGTGCAATTCGATGCGGGCAAAAACAGAGAGATCCGAGAATCTAAAACTCCTGGCCGGTGGCAGGGATGACGTTTAGAGCGGAGTGAACACACCCATTTAAGGAAAAAACATGGACCCTGAAGGCCTTGTTCAGACAGCTAGAATTCTGATCCCGTAGATGTGATTAAAAAGCTTCTGACTGAAGTAAATAAAAGAGGATTTCAGTTTAACACAGTCCCAGAATCGAATCTATTACGATAAAAGGAAAGTAAATTCAAAACAACACCCAAAATCACCACACACACACAAAAAAAAAAATCTATTTTAATAATCTGATCAATTATATCCCTAACCAAATCAGTCATGTCGTGTGTAGGCATATTAATTAAACAAGACGGTATTAACATAATGTATTATACTACACAACATTTACATATTAATCCTAAACTAAAAGTAAAATCAACCTACCTAGTAAACACACCAAAACAATTTCTTGACGTTTTAAGAACGTCCTGAGAAACTTCAAAAGTTCAAAAGTCAACAAGACTTGTTGTTTTCATTTTGTTGTTATGTGGTTGTTTGTTTAATATGAGATGAGGTGTTTGTTTGTTTTACGTCTAGAGAAAGTAGTTTAGAATTTAGGGACAATAGTATAAAAGCCCTAAACTGTACATCCCTAAGGTGGGTTAAACTTGCTAAACGGGAGTGTAGTTTTGTGTCCGATCAATTTTTAAACAATTTTGTGTCAAAATTAGTTAATATTTCACCCATCCCAATCTCCCTTAACCAGAAGTTCAGCAATTGCCCAAGTTGGGCCGGATATTACCTGAAGTTTATCGGACACATAATGTTCGACAATATTTTACCCATTATGTCTTTAAAAGTAAATGAAAAACGAACAAATCTGTTTTCGGGACACATTAAATGAGAGTGCTTTACGCTGAATGGGTAGAACTGTACTTGATGCTCATAAAGAATGATAAATTCGGTATGGGAAATAAAAGTCACAAGGGGATGATCCATTATTCATAGTTCCATTTTGTAGACATTACGAGGAACAGGGGAATTACCCCCAAGTCATTAAGAGGTGACCTACGTCATCAAACAAATTGCGATCATCTTTGCTGCTCACCAGATACTATGAATATAAATTTGGATTCTGTCCGAATAATTGGACGCTTGTTACATTTCGATAGCCTTGTCGATGATTAGTGAGAAACAAAGGAGTGGGGAGAATGGGAACTACTGGGAACGAGTATGGAGAAAGATAGATGAAAAGAAAGAGGGCAGGGTGCAGAGAAAGGTGAACAGAAAATAAACTCAACTTATTTGTTCTTAGTGTCTACGCTTCGATGTATGTCCACGGAGAAATGGTGAAAAAGAATGGTTCTCATCTTTCGCTGATGTATTGTATTATTTTTTCTCAAAAAGGTCCTGAACACAGTTTCAGAGAGAAGAATGCAGATATTGTGTGATTCTGCATGCTCTAAGAACTTCAACAAGTCAGAAAATGTTATTTTAGATACATCATAATTTATTTTTATCAAAACAAAATTAGGACATTTTCCATCTTTAAAAAAAAAGAAATTTTAATGAAGTGGAAATAGATTTGAGGGTTCTCTGTTCTAGTCATACTTTAAAGTCCAATACAAATTATTTTCACGGCCTTTCCAGCCTGATGGCCCTTTGTAGTCTATGTAAAAGAAAAGCGAATAATAAAAATTGTAAAGTTGAGACAGATCATTAATCGACAGATTGGATTCAGCGTGTTTTCTTATATAGAATGATATTGTAATTAATGATTATTATTCAAGAAATACTCAGTGATCGCAATTTAGAATGTTTGATTGTACAACGATGTCGGTCATAATAGACTTAGCAGATAATTATGTCAACACGTTCTTTATATTGGATGAAAGGAGAAAAAACGAACAAATCGAAGGGGAAAAAGGGTGAATAAAGATTACCTATTTTATTAATATATAACAGTTTGTTTGAAGCAAATCTTGATCAGACACATGCATACGTGAACATATGTAGATAAAGCAAGCAAACTTTTTTCAAAAGTAATCTTTCAAGGATAAAATATCCTCTGTGAGGATAGTACACTGAACTACATCAATATAAACACATACCATGCAGGCGCGTACACAGGGGGGGGGGGGGTTGGGGTTAATCCCCTTTGGTATATTTATGTGTGTAAACCCCCCCCCCCCCTTTGGATTTTTTTTTTTTTTTTTTTAAATTATTAAAAAAAAAAAAGTGTCCTCTTACCCCCCCCCCCCCCCCCCCCCGCTTATTCAGCGGCTGGCTGAGTCGTTGCGAAATTTTCGGCCCGATTTATAAATGTTAACCCCCCCCCCCTTGTAAAAATCCTGCGTACGCGCCTGATACCATGTACATCAGATGATTCATGATGAAACTATTTAGCACGGTACCAGCATCCCTTCTCCAACAACTAACGATAATGAAAATAATCATTGTATGTATATCATTTTTACGTTTTAGTGACTTTAGGGTGTCAATGATTCATGGGCAGAAGATCAATTACCCTTTTGTAACCCCCGGGTTAAGGTAATTAAATCTGGTCGATATACGCCTATATATATATATATATATATATATATATATATATATACCAATAGTTTAAATGAGAACAGATGTCCATGTTTAACCGAAGACGTTCCTTAAAGGCATTGTTTAACAATGTTTCGAGTTGTACAAATATGAGATGCATGACCCTAAGCGTTATCAGTGTCTGTGATATGGTGTAATATTGAAGCCCTACAAAAATTGCGCTTCAAAATGATCATGAAGTGCTTCAAAAAGTAGAAATCTTTGAGTGACCGATTTTACCATACTCATTTTCCCCAAAAGACTGTAGTCTTATTAAAATCGATGGGAAAACGGTTTGACATTTCAAATTCCAATCATAAATATCTTGATAATCAGACAGGCGATCAGCTTGTAAAAGTCATGGGATTCCTGACGGACCTAACATTTTATCATTATGATCGCAGCATGAGCTAACTCCAGTATTTTGTTTAGAATCTGAGGCAAAGATACCCAATTCCTTTAAAACATAGGGTAGTAATAAATGTTACATGCCCTTTATTATATGTCAATTAGGCCTGGATTGCTTAAATATCCACGTTAACTACACTGGGACTTTATATTCGAATCACGGATATCTACAATGAACAACTATCCGAGAGGAATGTTGCACCCTGAAATCTACCCCAAGATAACTACTGCCTCAGGAAAATTACATTTACTCCCAAAGTGATTACCGCCCCTCCCCATCGCCACCACCGCCACCATCAACCACACGACCACCAGCAACACCACCACTAACAACAACAACAGCACCACCAACACCACTAACAACAACACAAAACACTACCACCGCCACCATCACCACCACCCTGATAATACTTCCCCAATCGGGGGGGGGGGGTGGTAATGTCTAGGACCCTGGAGTTGCGATGGATCTAGATTGATCACAAGTAAACGTAAAGTCGCAAACTCCTATCGCATCAGTATAGGGTAGCGATTGATATCAAGTTTCTAATCATTTGAGTCGGACGCAACGGTTATAAGACGGGGCCCCTAGCTGTGTTAGTGTTATCCTAAACAACTAGATGACTTGAACATATTTGTGGCTTACACCCAGTAAATAAGATCGATTGATCGATATGTAATTGAAAAACAAGTCAGAAGCCACAAATATGTTCAAACTATTGAAATTTCTCCCAGGAAGCATTACATTTATTTAAAAAAATAGATGACTGTTTGTTTTTTTGTTAGTTAATTTTATTTATTCACTATGTAAAATAATTGTTTACAGATGATACAAATTCAGTGGTTTACATCGAGATGTAATACATTGTAGGAACAGTTCATAAACAAAAAATGTTTTAAGAGCAATGTCCCTTAGTTTAACATAGATGATAATTATTAGGTTAAGATGGAACGTGTCTTAAAAAAAGACATCCTGTCGTTACCAAAATAAAAACAAAATACAAAATAAATGTTGAAATCAAAATAATGCCCCTTAACGTATTTGAATACCCAAGCTGTTGACTTATTAGATTAAATCTTCAATTCTGGAAATATTTTGTCAATTAATCTTGATTGAAATTGAACTTTTTATAATGATTTAACAAAAACATCTCAAATAACTTTCACATAGACATAAATTCAAATAAACATAATTCACTAGCTACGCACTTACAAATTACAATAGACCAATATTGGTTGCTTGTCTCCCGACAACACACGTCTCCACAGGCGTGTACGCAGGGAGGGGGGGGGGGGGTTGAATCCCCCCTTGACTTTTTTTGTATGTGTGTGTTTTGGTGGAAAACCCTCCCCCCCCCCCCTTTTTTTTGTAATAACAAAAAAATTATTCAGCGGCTGGCTCAGTCGTTGCGAAATCTTTCGGACAATTTTTTTTTTTTTAAAGGCCTCTTACCACGCCCCCTCCCCCCCCCCCCATCATCCCCCCCATTATCACCCCCCCCCCCTGCTTATTCAGCGGCTGGCTGAGTCGTTGCGAAATTTTCGGCGTGATTTTCATATTTTAAACCTCCCCCCCCCCCCCCTCATCCTGCGTACGCACCTGCGTCTCCATAATGTTCAGAAAATCGATTACAAATTAATGTAAATCACCGATAAACGAGACAGAGGGGAATATGTTCTTATATACTCTCTAAAAAAAATCGAGTGATCACGGACGTCACTCCTCTGGAGGGTGAAAATGTAGTGAAAATAGAGTGAACATTCACTCTTTTCTTCTTAGAGAGCACTCTAAAATCAATCGATTTTCACTCCTAAACAAGTGATCACGGACGTCACTCCCAAGAAAGTAAAAAAAGAGTGAAAATTCACTCTTTTTTTTAAAGAGAGAAATACGTTGAAATGATATACGTGATCGGATAGTCATGAAATCATAATGTAGAGCTCGGTAAACAGACCTCCTTTTACTGACAGCCAACCACAAGGAATTGTGGTTAACATTGGAGCGTGTTTACTTCACATGACGTTAACGGTCATCTTTCAATTGAAACTGACACACGTTAATATGTTGCAAAGAGTCAGAGCTCTTGAATACCATCCAAAATATATGTTGCACCATTATTATATAATTTATAAATAAATTAGAAATCAAAAAATGGCGTGCACATAGGAAACCAATCATTTTAAACAATCAAATTTAATCAGGCATGGGACTTTCCCAACGTTGAATTATAATTTCCGTGAAATGTTGAGTTAACGTGCTTCGCCAGGCTTCATTATATTGAATATTTTCCACACACCCATCGACTTCGTGTTTGTTCTTAACTAACATAATGCTCTCACACGCTCACCAGTTGCCGGTAAGAATTAATTACAAGCTCCCTGTCTATTGCTTCTTTGTAACGCATGATGCAGTTAGCTGTCCTAATATTGAAACATCATCACCGTCATTGGAAAGAGCCAGAGGCTGAGCAAGGGAGGGCTATGACCTCGCACGGGATGATTCCCGTCAAGATCCCTCCGGTTTGGTGAGAGAGACATGTGTCCAGTCAGTGTCTACTGCCCAAGAAGAATTAGGTGAGGTTCTGCCAAGGGAGATTTATTTAATGTACACGCTGCAGTTAGTTTGGCATTCCCCGATGGCGCCTGCATGTACCGAAGATGGCATTTTAGTAAAAAATCAAAGTTCTCAATCGAAACAATCATTTTTCTTTTTCTTAGGGCGCCGCACTGCGGTGACTTATTTCTATGATATTTTGTCTTCATTTGTATCTAAACATCATTTAATAGCAACAATTTCCAAAGATGAATGGAGAATAAGGAGGGGTAAGAGGACAATTATTTTTTTTTTTTTTTTTTTTTTTTGGTGGGGGGTGGGGTGGGGAGGGGGGGGGGGGGGTGGTTTCGAAATTTGAAAATTTGACATTTTTTCCCGTTGGGGGGGGGGGGGTAAGGTCACCTTTTTTAGGTCAGCCATTGGCATAATTTAATTTTTTTTTAATTAAAAAAAAAAATCAAAAGGGGGGGGGGGTCTCAAAAACGTACAGAAAACATACACATAACAAAATCTCAAGGGGATGGGTTAACCCCCCCCCCTCCTCCCCTGCATACGCGCCTGGTCCCATGAGAGAGGAGGGGTAGGTCTCAATTGGGTTTTAGGGACACTTTTGGCTGGATTTGATTAACGAGAAGAACCTGTTGGTCATAAGAAACTCTATCGATAGTCTCAATACCATGCACGATGTAAAGATCTGTGTAGAAAGAAATACTCATGAAGTCATTTATCAAGGACGCAGGTTTTATTTTAATTTTTTGGAAACCATGATCCAAATTGAGCATCATCCTGAATTGTCGAAATCCTGGCCAGGCCACGGATAATCTTTTCCTTGAACATGCAAATTACTGAAAAGACCAGTTGAGCCAAAAGGAAAGATCTTTCTGAATTTCGAAAATTCGCCCGCTCCAAAAAATTGTCATGACATTTTAGACAGCGATACATCGTCTTTAAATATTGACGAGAAAAAAAAGGAAAGAAAAACCCTTTGAAAAGTTGCGGAGGCAGGTGAGTAGGTGGTGTTTTGAATGTATTAAACATTTTAAAGGTACTATGTCCCATTTGCAGGCCCCAAAAATGAAAAGGTTAAATTCCAACGGCATTTGAAAAATAATACTAATTTAGAACTTCCCTAAAAAAAGGTGGTGCTTGAAAATGTCTTCAAGTGGGAAAATAACGACTATTAGTTGTCAAATCGACTTAGGAGCTATAGAGCCAATAAGTAATAGTCTTGATTTTCAGACCATTGTACCGAATGGTCATACGTTTTATGCTGCGCAAAGATTCAATCAGTTTAATTTTGGCCATCACAAGAAGTGGGTTATTGATATAAACAAATGCTCATGTACCCTTTACAGCTCATATTATGTATGTTATTACCAAAGAAGAACAAAAGCCAGTCACTCACTCAATAGTGACTGACAGTCAAGTCTAGCAAGTAAACGGGTTTCCTTGCATAATTTGAATATTAGGACACTGGTAATGTTTAAATTTCACAGATAGGACATACATGAGATATTCATAATTCCTGCAAAGTTCTACAGAATTTGAGGTTGGCTGCAAAAGGGATATAGTACCTTTAAAGCTTATTCACTGCGTCACTTGAATTGTCCTTTAAACTAAATGAAATGGGTGACAGAGCTTAAGGTGGAATATCCATCAAAGTCAGAATGGAGCCGGCGGAGGCCTACGCCCCTCCGTTTCAAATTTTCATATTTCAAAAGCATCATCCTTCATGATGTTACAAATTCATTACTCACATTTCACCAGGAAAAAACAAAAATCAAAGATTACTTGCAAAAAGGTGCAACATTGGATGGAAGGTTCCCTGAAAAAAGCTCTAGGCTTGTACATTAGAAGGCACCTGTACAAAGTATGAAGAAAAGAAAATATGACAGATAATTCACACATCTACACCATGTACGATGGGAATACAGTTAAAATACACATTCATGCATCATTTCTGCACACACCTCACCCATGCCGAAATCATACATGAAAGCTGGCATGGTTTTTGTCTCACGGATATTCAGATTTAATTATTGCAAAAGTATTTTCAGATACGCCAAAAAATGGGTAGAGTTCTGCAGTCTACAATATTAACAGTGACGATTTGGGGGGATTATTTTGTGTTGAGATGAGATTTATAGGTTAATGAAGTCTACTAGCCTATGGGTGGAAAGTTACCATGGTAACCAGAGGGTGTTCAGGGTAATACGGGAGATGTTGTCAAATGTGGATGGTTTAAAATAGTAACAATGATAATTTGGTGGCTTCCTAAATAGCCCACATGTCCGTCACGCCGTGGTGCTCCTGGAGCCCCCACATAAATTACCGCGGTTACAGCTGGCGGCCAAATATGTTGAGCTCTGGCGTATTCGATACCCACTTACACCTGGGTGGAGGGTGGCAAAGGTGGATTAATGTCTTGTCAAAGGACGTTACTGTCGCTCTGGTATTAGAACCCTCAACACTTGGTATGAGTGTCAAGTAAATGAACCGCTATATATATATATATATATATATATATGTGTGTGTGTGTGTGTGTGTGTGTGTGTAAAGCGCCATGAGCGTCATAACCTGGCGGATACCGGCGCTATATAAATAACCATATTATTTATTCATTTTATTATATCACGACGCCTCTAAGGAAGATGACGGTTCATTATCATATCTTGTTTGTTATAAACATGAACATATTTTATTCCGATAACGTCAGAACAGGGATTATGTCCCGACATATTGTTATTCCTATCATGCTCCCTGAAATCCTTTGGCCGGATGATTTATATTTTCAGCTTACAACGGAAATCCTCTCTCACCCACAGAAGATATCGCCCCCTCTTTCTTCTCTGTCATTCTCACTTAAATCCATTATAATATATGTTTATTCGCATTGTCTGTCCTTATATCTCATCCCTCATTCGGTCTTCACTTTATGCTCTCCTTTGTGCCCCCCCCCCCACCCTACCCCCTCCTTCCCTCCTCTTTTACTTGTTCACCTGCAATCCGACGAACATAATGAGTCGGCTGACATACATATATCTTCTTCCTTCTTGATGCCTCAATCTTATTGATCACATTGCACCGGGCAAGAGAGACGTGCATGAATATATCAAGCATCCCACATTTGTAGAAGCTTGAGAAGTGTGGGAACTACTGTCACTATGAACATGACGGACAAAGAAAGAGGACAAAATATACAGTTCCTCAGGTAAACAAAGGAACATCCCTTCACTGCTATTATGTAAACATGGGTAGAACAGGTGCCACATGCAAATTCACCTGTTTTACTCACTTTTACATAATAGCAGTGAAGGGATGTTCCTTTGTTTACCTAAGGAACTGTATATTTTGTCCTCTTTCTTTGTCGGTCATATTCATAGTGTGTATCAATCACATGAATCACATCTCAAGAACCGCTTTTTACCTATACACAAGGAAAAGAGGGAATCGTCTGCATAAACTGGTCTTGAAGGATCAGTTTACGTCAGTGTCTGCTCCACACTGCCCCAAGTTAAGCTACTCAAACTACAGAGGTACAAGTTATATCACATATTTTTTTACCAAGGAGTTATAAAACTCTTTGTTTTAACCAATAGGTATCAATGTCTGAAATAGAAACATTAGGCAAAGCGTGGCTGTAAACCGAGCCTACTTATATCTGTTAGCAAGGATTTAATCATTTTACCTTAAGGGGGTATCTCCCTGAGCGGCGAATGCTTGCGAACGCAATGAATTTTGGGTTTCATCAGGGTTTGTAAAAGGTTGCAAAAGGTTCGTAAAAGGTTGCAAGAAAGTTCGCAAAGTTTTTTTCTTGACGCAATGCGAATTTATTTTTCCGCAAACAGTTGCGAGCGTTTGCAAAACAGTCGTAAGCCTTTGCAACGGTTGGAAGACGCTGTCGTTGAAGTTCTTTTTGATTCGCTATATACAATCAACCAATTGAGTACCAGGAGTTAGCAAACTGCCTTTCGCAAACATTTTTGCAAGCCTTCGCTCAAATATTGCTAATTGTCGCGAGACATCGCTAAACGTCGCCAAATGTCGCAGAGGCGAACCCTGATTTTCGCCAACATTCGTCATGAAAAGTTAGCGAATCCGAAATTCGCAACGTTCGCAAGCATTCGCCGCTCAGTGAGACAACCCCTTTAGTGTCTACTCTACAATACTGAAACTACAGAGGTACCATTTATATCACAAATTCGAACCAATATGTATCAGGGTATACAATAGACACGTTAGGGTGTAAAACGAACTTATTAATTTCTGTAAGCAAGGTTCAGTTACCACCCCACGTTAAACAAAGGCAAACATTGGTCTACACAGTGCGTCCCAGTAAAAACAAAACCTAGAATTATCGATGTTTTATCATAACTTATTCACATTTATAATTAATAAATGACACATATTTGGAAAGCTTAGATCCTCTCTTCAATCTGATGCCATTTGTATGATGCATATTTCATGCATGAGTGATTAAAATGAATTTGAAGAGAGGAAACCAAAATGCCATTTGGCAGACGGTATCTGAATTTCAAAGAGAAAATCACATTTCTAGAAAGTTGGGTCTCTGCCCTTTCATATGACACCTCAATCAGGAAAAATGAGCAAGGAATGACAACGTTCTGTTTGTTTAAAGTAGTGCTTGCATTTCCATAATTTTATCAAACGAATTCGTTTTCACTGGCTGCCTGCCGCAGCAACTAGCAGAATTGACAAAAGACTTAACTCCGTTTCGTTGACAATCAGCCATGCATTAAGCCTGTCATCTACGGCTGATTGTCAACGAAACGGAGTTAAGTCTTTTGTTAATTCCGTTTGTTTGAAATATGCATCATATAAATGGCATCAAATAAAAGAGGAGGGTCTAAGCTTTCCAAACATGTGTCATTTATTAATTATAGATGTGGATAAGTTATGATAAAACATCGATAATTCTCGGTTTCGTTTTTTCTGGGACGCACTGTATATACGATGCGATGTGTGACACCATGAACCTATTAGTAAGTCTATGGTGAAACAATAGGGACTTTTAGATTCGCACGAAGACAATAGGTCTATGCTACGCTCGACGTCCTTATTAAGCACTGCCTTGAATGGACGTCACACGTATTAGTCCACGCAAATCTAAAAGTCCCTAATGTCACGGGTGGAACAGTCAGTAGTGGTACTTTGCTTTTAAAATAGACAAAGTTAGCGATGTGAGTCTGAGACCGAAATTCCCCCTCAGAAAGGGCGTTGTATGCTTTCGTCTCATCTAACAGTAATTTTACCTCTTCTTACATACTACCGTCGTTCTTTGAAATCGTCTTTTTGTGTTTGACTTGCCTCACACTGTCTTGTAGAGGTTTTGTGATCTCGTAGATAGGTGACAGTACTATTGATCACACACCACGGGAATGGAAGCCATGTCATGGCTGTAACGTCCTGTGGCAAGATATTATTCTACATTTGTCAATCTCTGGACATGTTGATGGGTATGCGGTATGAGGCAATTTTTGGAATGCCTAAGCATTTTGACTTTAATAGCACGATAGTAATATGATTATTATTCATGATTATGACCATTATTATTATCCCTGCTTTAGCACGGCTGTCATCACAGCACTTGAGCATTTCAAGGAATACATTCCTGCAGTGTACCCATTTAACTCACCTGGGTGGAGTGTAACAAATGTAGGTTAAATGTTTTGCCAAAGAAAATTAGTGCTGCGACAGGAATTCAAAACCGGTACCTTTTGGTTCACATTCTGGAGACTTATCCACTAGATCACAACATCTTTACAGTCAGTAAGAACATAATTATAACCGGTGTGTTGGCTCAGTCAGTAGAGCGTCCGCCTCACAGCCGGGAGGTCGTGGGTTCGAACCCCGGCTGCGTCATACCAAAAGACTTTAAAAGATGGGAGTTGTTGCTACCTTGTTTGGCGCCAAGTTCAACAAGAAGGGATAGAGCAACGTCGATCTGGCGCTGCTCAGTGGCTGCTGGGCTCACGATCAACTGGGCAAAAAGAATTTCCGTTTCGGTCTAATAAAATGTGGGTGGACTTTAAAAGATTATTATTACATTATTATTATTATTATTATAATGTTAACCGCTATCATCACCATCAGTTGCATATCATCTTTGACATCATCATCTTCATCATAATCATCTTCACTTTTATTCTCATAAATTTATAATGATTTTATTGTTCAGGTTACAACGTGATTCGATTTCGAATTCTTGTGAAACATCAGGGGGGTGTTTCACAAAGATCCTAAATTGAACTTAACTCTAAGTTGGACTTATTTATTGTGGAGAGCCATTTGTAGCCTTAAAATAAAATATATTCAAAAGTGAAAATTCAAGTATTTAAGACTTTTTATAAATTCCACATCAAGAACATGAAATCTCTTTGATATTAGAAAATATGAGTGATTTGAATCAACATTTTATGCCTTTTAAAATAATTTTTACAAAATATATTCATAGATGCTAACGGCTTTCCATAATATTTAAGTCCAACTTAGAGATAAGTTCAATTTGGATCTTTGTGAAACACCCCCAGATGAACTTTGTTGGTAAGCTAGGTCGAAAGAATTTAGAGCATGATCATTTGACATTGCATGGCGGATGTAATGGATGGGTAGACCCTCGCGTAAAGGTAAATACAGCTTCCGGTTCGTGCGGTGTCCGCATGCAACGGACTAATGGGTTAATGAAATCTCTCTTCGCGCAAATGGGAAATCAGGAAGACTTTTATTATAATAAACATGGTTTACACATTTGATTTGATAAGGATAAGTAATGAATTAGGTTAAGGTTAATATAAATGCACTTGTAGCCATAGTGTACGGGTCAATCGAACTGATCATCGAGTCCAAGACGGTCGTGATACTTCCATCCATGTAAAACAAATTGGAAAGATGGGGCACGCTGCTCAATGCCTGAATTGCTAATCCATTGAGCTCTCGTGCAACATTAAAAATCAATTACAGGTCATTATTGATGATAAAAACTTACCTTACTGCTAAATTAAATCAATAAGTTTACCAACTAATAGACTGCGCTTCGAGTGAGACTTGCTATTTTTATATTCACAATATACGTCAAAAGATCTGATAGCGGTTTCAAAGCGAGAGTGATTTTCTCTCTCGAAATTTCTCTTGTTGCTGCTCTTTGCATTTATACCTTGCTGATGCTTAATTAAATTAAATTACCATCACGGCTGTCTTTTGAATTCGCTTTGCAGCGACCTTGCACTTCTAATTTGTCTTCGGCGAAATATAGACAGACTTTGCCCCCAGCCCTACAATACTTTATCTTCATTACACCGAATGAGAAAAGCCTTTTATTCGATCGGGTTATTGTATTAGAAGGATGGCAGTTCAAACTTGGCATTTGCTTCGAAGATTGTATGAATATAGTGGGGACCCTCCACACATGTCGGCTGTGAATTCACCACCCACACAAGAGGCACACACGTAACCGGTGTATTCACATCGACAGTTCCAGATGTAAAATGTACACACGACTTTAGGTTCGCTGCGCCATATCAGAACGTTACTGAGCAGGTTAAAAGGTCCGCGTGTTTACGTGAACAAACGAGTCAATTCTATCTGATTGTATTAATCAACTTATGCTACATAAAGGAATATTCTACCCGAGGCCACTGAGCAATTACCTTTGAGAAAGAAAGAGATACCAGAAAATATAATTCCGGTATATTTATCAAATATTTCTTTGCTTTTTGTTAGCAACTTCATGTTCCCTATTGTATTCCCTTCCTTTGTTAACAGACGTATGACATTTAATATGTTCAGGTTATTCTGAAATAAAATGAAATAAAGAAATTGTTTTATTTGATTAAATAAACGCAATGCTCTATTCACAAAATAAATTTTTGAGTCCGATGGATAATCGTATCTTTTAAGAAAAAACGTTCTTGGTGGTATTTTTCATTAGGAAAGTAATTTTTTTTTTTTAAACACAATAATGTCGGCCTACAGTAGTTCGTGATGTTGTAAATGCTTTCCTAATCTCTTTTTTGAAATCAATTTGCATTTAATTTTTAAACTAAACCATAAACTTTACGGAATTTTTGTGGCTTTTTCCATCGATATATAAGGTCCATCGTCCATATCTACAGCTGGTAGATTCTCATCGGAGCAGTATTAAAGGAGGCGATTTTCTCCAATTCTTTTAATGTGTACACGAAAACGAAACCCTTTAGGAATCGGGAACCTTTCTTCTGGTGAACACTGACGGCCAAGTGCCTGCAATATTAAAGGACTTCGGTTTCAAAAATTCTCAGGCTTTCGAGACTAAACTTATCTGGTGATAATACTACTACTTCTAATAATGATAATATTTCTGATAATAATGATAATAATAATAATAATGATAATAATTGTAATACTAATGATTATATTAATAACATAAATGACAATAGTAATAATGGTTTTGTTTTTGATAATGATAATTATGATAATAATGATAATAATAATACTAATGATAATTTTGTTTACCCTGGAAAGACCCTGGCATGATGACTTGCTCAAAATTAGGTTAGGTCAATGCTGTTAGCATTTAGTACCATTGAGATTAGCTTCCACCACGTAGTGCTATCGATTAACGGACAAACGTCAGAGAGGGAGAGAACGGTCTTTCGAATTTTTATTATCGCTTTTATTATCTTTAACGCAGACAAAGCACTGAATTTGTAAAAGAGAATTCAACGTCCATTGCTGATTTTGGAGTGCATTTCATTGCCGTTTCCTAAGCAGCATCAATATTATTGCTGGGTTTTTCCCCCTTTCTCGACCAACTCCTTCTGACGTAGTGTTTTTCTTATTTTTGAGAAAAAGAAAAATTCTTCTCTGTTGACATCGATTTTGAGCTGAGAAGCTCTGTCTCAATAGTACTGTGAATTTGGCATAGTATGTGACTGTAGTGCTTCCACAGGAATTGCATGGTGATATCATGGACGTAGTAGGTCCATGGTGACATTCACTACAGAATTTCATGTCATATCGGTCAACGTCGTTTGTAGAAAATCAATCTGTCTTTTATTTTTGTCTGACATGGTCTTATACATGTTATAGTCATAATCGTCTTTTGGCAGTTGAAGGTCTCCAGCGCTGTGACGCGAGCCTTTTCGCAGGTCGCCATAAATGGCCTTATCAAAGTTAACATTCGGTGAACTAAGAAGTTTCAGGATGTTCACGGAAATATTTTCATAGGCATAATTACGATCATTACAACTTATCTTGTCTTCGTGGCTATCACGCTATATGTTCTCTGGTCCCTGTGCTTTATTCTATTAATCTGATTTCGACGGCAATACGCCTGTTCTCGTTTTAAGTTCCTCTTCCAATTGCCATCTATATCACTGTCCTTTTCTGAACGCATCCTATGTTGCATGGATGAGTCTAAATTCCCTCGTAGACAATTAACCCGACGAAAATGCACAAAAGAACGTGAAATGTTTTTGTTTTGTTTACATTCAAAGTTATTAAGATCTCAAGTAATTCTTAATTACGTGTTGACAAGTTTGTATTGGTTATCTAGTATAGCATGCATACTTTGATGTAAGGGTGAATTTCGAACAGATTTTTAGGGGAAAAAATCCCTTCTCCATATACGCTAATTACGAACACTAATCTTAAAGCATGATGTCATATGTTTATATCATATAGGCACACGTCAATAGCATGAAGCTAGAGAACCAGTAAGATCCGAGGTTATCGTCATTTGAGGCTCGTTCTGATACGACGCGGCAAGCCCGCGGCAGTTTTAATTTGTGTATGATGATATAACCTGTTTACGCTTTGCATTTCTGTAACTTATATACAACTCAGTGAATACGCGCAAGTTTTTTGTGGCGTGCATTTGTCATTCATTTTACAAGTTAATAAAAGCGGGGGCTGTTTGGCAGCGGTTAACGGCGCCATATCTAAACAAGCCGAAATGACTCGGTAGCATTGTTTAGGGTCGATGAAAAAACTACGTAATTTTTGTATGAAATGTTACTTATTATAGTCCCTCTTTTGTACGAACCATAAAGCATGCACAAAATCAAGAAAAAAATTCTTAGATAACAAAGATATTTATGGTTTTCTTTGATTAAAGTACATTTTCCAACCATTTATGAATTTTCCCACCCGTTTTTCCATGAAAATAAGACATAAAACAGGATTTTTAAAAATCTGTCAATACTTAAAGATCGGGAATGGTATATAAAGCCAATTCATTGCTTTTCGACGATTTTCATTCACCTAAAATGTAATTTAATTGTAATGATAATTGGGAGAATTGAGGAATCGATCGGAACGATTTTTCCCAATTTGTATCATTAATAATGGTCTGTTGTCACTCAAACTTTCAGATTATCTTTATTGTACATCTACATGTACCACTGAAGTCACTTCCTTGGCGCCATTTTCCCTCATCTGAACAATATTACCAAGTCCCTTTAAAGGGATCGTTTAATAACAATGTTAAATCTGAGATACACAGCCCTACGTACTATCAGTGTCCGTGCATGGTGTAACATTGAAGCCCTAAAAAAAAAATCGCGCTTCAAAATGATCAAGAACTGCCTCAAAAAAATAAAACTCTTTGAGTGACCGGTTTTACCATACTCGTTTTCCCCAATAGACTGTAGTGTTATGAAAACCGTTTGGTAAACGGTTTCAAAATTTGTAATTCCAATCATAAATATCTTGATAATCAGACAAGCGATCGGCTTGTATTAAAAAGTCATGGGGTTCCTGACTGACTTAAAGGATTATAATTATAATTGCAGCATGAGCTAAATCCAGAATTTTGGAATCTGAGGTAAAGCTACCGGATCCCTTTAAGTCTCACCATGGACCTACCGAGAACTCATTCTTAATATCGATGATTTTGAATGTCTCCTTGGAAAGGGCATCGATCTTGCGATGAAGAGCTTCTCTTTCATATCATGTTTGCTCTCCCATGAGACTGAAATTATCATCTAGTGCTGACTTTTGATGATGGATCCAAAGAATCATTGATCGGTTTCTTCACCTAGATTGTCTTTCTCTGGATCCAAAGAATAATTGATCGGTTTCTTCACCTAGATTGTCTTTCTTTGAAATACACTGTAGCATTCTTTCATAGGCTTCTCCTGGGAGTCGGTCCATTTGTTTAAATGCTTGATATTACTTTTTGCTCATACTTAAAACTTAATCTGAAAGCAACATTCGTTCATATGAATATATTATAAACTTGACTCGTTTAATCCATTTTATCAACAAAATTAGAGTACATATTATTAATGGTACCCAAATTGACTTCGCTTGATTAACAGGGGTACAAAGTTCAGATATGGCTCTTTAAGTAAGATACGAGCGGTAAGAAGCACCACAATTATATTTTTGAGTGCTAAAGCGGTTCAGAAATCATTTATCACTTATAGGAGGTAAAAAATTGAATGTGGGACATGATTGAATATTAAAGTGGTGGGATCTGGACTGAGATCGGCAGTGAGATTCAAATCATTTTTTAAGCTTTGCATCGAGAATTTGCGGTTTGATTTGTCTAGGGACTCCGGGAAATTGGAACGAGAGATTGCGGGACGGTATCCGCGGATATTCCCGCAGGGACTGGCTCGTTTCCGTCATAAACCCGACTCTTCAAATTCTGGAGAGCATCGGTTGTTGACAGGGGCGCTGGGTGTAATGCGCACGGCATTGGTGAAAATGTACTTTTAATGCTCTCTGTATCCTTTTTTCTGCATGTCGGTCACGGATGTTTGATGTTTCTTTCCCTGCGAATGGCCATATGCTGGCCTGGCCTGATTGTACACGTCGGGACAGGACATGTGATTTCCCAGAAGCGAACGTTTCGAAAGGTTACCAGGGAGATGATTTGACAGTTTTATCACAATGTCTCCTCGCTTTACAACTTTCATTAACGGCAGTAATAAAGTGGAATGGCGGAAAGAGTTCAATGTACAGGGGAGGACTTGTCATAAAAACATCAAACTTCCATTTCGATCGCCAATCAGAGAAAGTAGTCTGCATGCACAACTGATCCTCTCGAACGCAATAAATGACCTCCTCAGAGTCTGTAAACCAGACGATTTATAGCTTCTCTTGAACACGAGTATCAATATTGTTATCTATGTTCATACGGGAGCTTTGTAGGTTTAAAGTTTGCCAAACTTCGAAAGTTTAAAGTGACTCGGTAACATCGTTGAAGGTTGATGAAAATGAAAAAAAATCGCTTAATTTTTGTATAAAATGTTACTTACTATATTCCTTCTACTATACTAACCCTCTGACATGCAAAAAATCCTGAACAAATTCTCAAACCACAAAGATATCTATGGGTTTTTTTAAGGCGTCGATGTGAGGCACCCTCTAACAGTGATTAACAGTAAATTCTCCCAACCATTTTTGAATTTTCCTAACCGTTTTTCCATTAGAAAAATACATAAAACAGGCTATAAAAATCTGTCAACACTTAACTGTCTGGAATGGAATGTAGAGCCATTTTAGTGCTTTGTGACGATTTACATTCACCTAAAATGTAATTAAATTGTCCTTGTCTTGATGCTGAACAGGCTTTGACAAGTAGCAGAATTTAGTGGTAGAATGATATAGTTGGGAGAATTAAGGAATCGATCAGATCAGTTTTTCCAAATTTGTACTATGAATAATGGTCCGTTTTCACTCAAATTTTCAGATTATCTGTAATTTTACATCTTGCATTGAAGTCACTACCTTAGCACCACTATCTCTCATCTGAACAATGTTACAAAGTCCCTTTAAAGAATGATCCACTAACAACGACGAGGATTCTCGCGGGACCAAACCAACGAGTATTTAAAGCCACTTCTACTACAATCTGGTGTAACCTCAAAGTTTTAATTGCTTTTTCACGGCACATAACTTTGGATGGGAGGCCCCGTGGCTCGAAGTTCATAACTTCGAGTCAATAAACTCCGAGTATAAACTTCGAAGTTTATATCTTTGTTGTTTCCTAACCACGAGTGCATCCGCATGACTACACGGTCCATTGCCACAAGGTAGCCGTCTCAACAGCCTGAACTTCAAGTTTACGTACTCTCGTATAATGGATATGGCCACCCAATTCCAATAATGCTCTATAAATCTTGTATTGTTATCTGTTGCATTGCTTTATTGTTTGATCATGTTACCTTATTGTGTACTCTTGATGGATTTATAATGTTATTCTGTTATGATTGTACTCTATTTTGTTATTTTATTGGAATTGAATAAAATTGAATTAAAATTGAAATTGGTAGAGAATCACAAGCTCTAATACCTGGCTTACTGCTCCCATAGTGGAAATGAGTGGTTCTTACGGATCTATGTCCTCTTTTTAAAAGATCACAATGTGAAAGTAATGTAAATTGTAATACTGATTGTCAGGGGCGGCGATTTCTTTTCATGACCGGGGGGGGGGGGGGGGACGAAATGCGAGGAACGAGGGAAGAGCGACGTAATGAGCCAAAACGTTTTTTTGGGGGAGGGGAGAAAAAAAATCCGCATCATCATCGCTCTTACATGTTACATGCAGGCCCCACGGAACCGTTTTTCAAAGTTGGAGGGGGGGGGGGGGATAAAGTATTTGCGATCAGATAGAGCAAAGCAATTAAGTTAGGTGTAATTTTGGCGTGGGGTCCAGGGGCAAAGCACCGGCGGGGGTCAAGGGGCGGAGCCCCATGAAGCTCAGAGTTTTTAGGCATTTAATAAGGGTCAGATGAGCATATTTTGATACCTTATTTGTGACACTCGCATGCAGGTCACTAATCGTACTGGGGTCCAGGGGGCGAAGCCCCCAGAAGCTCAGCAGTTTTAGGCATTTAATTACGATCAGATGAGCATCCCGGGGCCGCCTTATAGGGCCCTTGGTGGGGTTTAGGGGGCGGAGCCCCGTAAGCTCAGGGTTTTAGGCTTTTGAATATGGTCAGATGACCATCCAGAGGCCCGCTTAGGGCCCTGATGTGGTCCAGGGGGCGGAGCCCCTCGGAAGCTCAGGTGTTTTAGGAATTTAATTATGGTCAGCTGAGTAACCAGGAACCTTAGTGTGGGGAAAATCATGCCATTTCAGTAACACTTGTAAATTAGTAACTGGTATCGAATTAGAAATAAACCACGTTTGAATTTTATCGGGGGGGGGGGGACTGCCCAAAGCACGAGTGAGTGAGCATGTGGTCAAGGGGTCAAGGTAAATTATATTCCTTAGCAAAACTATAGTATGAAAACAAACAAAATACCTGTTTCACACTTCACTTTTCTACAATATTAATTGTTCATTTTGAAGGATATTATGCGGGGGAGCATAGCTCCCGAGCCAGAAGATTTTTGCATTTTTATTTGTCTAAATGCTGCACTCTTGGGCCCTCCAAAGCCTAATAGTGTGTTGCAGTCTTTAGTCAGTATTTGCTGTACATTATTTGTGTGTACTTTTTCTAATTTTCCGGGGGGGACGATCCCCCCCCCCTACAAAAACCGAGGGGGACGTGTCCCCCCCGTCCCCCGGGATCGCCGCCCCTGCTGATTGTAGGGAGCTTACAGGTGCTTACCTTCTTTAGTATTGAAACAAAAGAGAAGTTACCATTAACTAAAACCAGTGGCACATGAGGCGTCACTTGGCTGACGTATTACACGTCGTCAATGGGTGATGTGCTATGGTCTTTGGCGAACAACGTGGGAGTGTTTGCGTACCAATGTGATCATGGCAATTGTAAAATGAACAGTGACAAATATTCGATTGAATTACTGGTGTATTAAACCTGTTGAATAATTGCCTTCAAATGCGTGATTTACGGTGCGGAAATAAATGGCGCCTTGCGTGATACGGGCAAAATAGGTGTCATGGCAGCCATTCCAATATTTCCTCTTCTTCTTTTTCTTCTTTTTCTTACTACCACTGATGCTTCTACTATTACTTCTACTACTAAGTTTGTTTAATAATGTTTACGCCCCCTAATGCATTACAAAAGAGCATTGCAGATGAGGAGGAGACGACCCGTTACAATGATTAGCGGCGCAGGAAAATAATGTTGCGTCGTAACCAACGGGCGAAACAGGTGTCATGGCAGCTATTCAAAGATTTCAAATTATATGTACAAACTATATATACTTTCAGAACAGAAAATATAACGATATTCCTGGCATTGAAATTACTTTGGATGGTGAATCATTGGAAAAAAGGATAGCATGAAATTCCTTGGTGTTTTGATCAAAGAAAATCTGAGATGGAATAATCATGTGCAATATATTTCTAATACTATTTCACGTAATATTGGTATTCTCTGTAAATTGAAATATTATGTCCCTTCAAATATCTTGTTTATGTTATATAATTCATTGATACTGCCTTATATTTCATATTGTAACATTATATGGGCAAATTCGAAAAGCAACGTTGACGCCATTTTACTGTTACAAAAGAAAGCCATGCGTATATGTACTGATTCTTCCTATCGCGGCCACACCATCCCTTGTTTTCAAAACTAAAAACTCTGAAAGCTGACGATATAAATTTTCTACAAATAGCGCTTTTCATGTTTCGCTTACAAAATGGTCTACTACCTTCATACTTTCCCCCATGGTTTAATTTAAATAAAACCGTCCACTCTTACCCCACAAGGCAAACTGAAAAATTCCATCTAAGAAATCCAAAAACCGCATTGGCTCTCAAATCCATTAGACACGCCGGCCCAGACATCTGGAACTCTCTGCCTATTGTAATAAGAAACCTTAGGACATTGTATTCTTTTAAGAAGGCAGTTAAAACTATGTTATTGTCTAAGTATTGATCATGTCGTGTGTAATTCTACTGTATTCATGTTCGTGTGTATATTGACTGTATATTCAACAATGATGTGTAATCGTCCATGACCTGGCATCGTTTTTCCATTCATGAATGAACCTGCATTCAATCAGCAGATGTACATGTATGAGATTTATTGTATTATTACCAACGCTTCGTCTCTCCCCTTCCTTTTCTTCTCTGCCAGTCACTCTTTTTTATTTTTTATTTGTATTGTTGTATCTAAGTTGAGGGCTGCGGGCACGTCAAGCTACTTTGTTTATTTCTGTAGCCCTCCTGCATCTAATGTATGTTGATTATGCATTCAATATATTTGTTTAAATTCAATATATTTGTTTAATATCGTTTGTTATCTGTATAAAATTATATACACTTGAAATATTGTATCAAGCCATATTATGTTCATGAAAATGTATGATGAAAAAAAGAAAAAAGATGCAGAAACCAATAAATCAAATCAAATCAAATCAATTTCCTCTTCTTCTTCTACTTCTTTTTCTTCCGCTTCTTCTTCTTACTCCTACTTCTACTACTACTACTACTACTACTACTACTACTACTACTACTACTACTAATAATAATAATAATCGTACTACTACTATAAACAATTATACTTTGTACTACTACTACTACTACTACTACTACTACTACTTCTACTACTACTTCTTCTTCTATTACTACTACTACTACTACTACTACTACTGCTACTACTACTGCTACTACTAATTCATCTTCTTGTTTTATTCCCCTTACATTTACACAAAGGACTTGAAGATTCATTGAGGAGATTTCGCGTTACAACAAGGAGCTAGTGGCTTTCGACATGACATGAACAAGATCACATATTATGTCTTCTTTACTGTGACACTCGCAATTACCGTAATTGGATCTTAACGTCAGCCTCAGCGGTTCCCGTGGTCTATTTTAAGAAGGTTGCACGTCAGATAGTCTTGAAGGTGGCATGGCTTATTGTAATATAATTATCAGGATATCACAGGATTTTATAAGCAGAAACATGACGTGGAAATGATCATATGAAAACATGAAATGATGTTCAGTGTACGTCGTACAAACACGGTGCTGATACGAAAGTAATCATGAAACATAATATCATTTGTCAGTTAAAATTATTCCAATGAAACTAAATGTGTCAATTTTGGGCTACCGCTATTGAATAATAATTTGAAGGCATAATCCTTCTACCGCAGAATCTACGAAAGCACCTCCTTTTCTTCATACTACTACTACTACTACTACTTCTGCTGCTGCTGCTACTAATACTACTACTGCTGCTACTACTACTTCAGTATTAACATTATTAAAGCAATAACATTATACCTGTCAGAATCTTATTCAATTTTAAACAGTTTTATTTGTCAATGTGTAACTCTTTTGCTTGCTGCAGGATCGATGGCCAATGAAATTTATGTATAACAGCCGCTCATGTGTTTCATGTGCTCAAGGCGCTCAAGAAAACTAGGGATATAACAAAATAAAGGCGAAAATGATACACATATACAATATGTATATATACGTTACAGTACATAGCCTGCTTCGCGTACCTCATCAGCGTAATGACGATGTTCTGTTTGGGTAACATTGCGTGCCAGGTGAGCGCTAAGGCCAAGCATGGATGAGAGACACCTGATCTATTCAATTACCGACTGGTTTGTCAGCTTTTCACGAGGCCATACACCTGGTCACACGTGCACCGACAACAAACCGATATTGCAGACCGGGCACACTGTGAATTACATTACCTCGAATGGCGGATTATAGATCGGTTTGGAGGCGATCTGGGTTCATTCTGGTGGTGTGACTGAGGTCGATTTCTCTCTGCCATACACCTCACATGGTCATGCATCAGTAAGACCGATGGAACCGACATCAGACCGACGAAAATCGAACACAATATTACATCCTCCCCAATGGCCTTGTTTGGAGTCGATTTGGTGTCCTTACGGGGTGTGACTGAGTCCATTATATTTTCACCGTTTCTCGGGATGCCACACTCCCGGCCATACTCAAGTCACGCAAACGAGACCTCAGGGTGACAATAGACCGGACACAAAATACATTGAACAAGAATCGGTCAGTTTGGAGTCGATGTACGTCGATTGGTCGTGTGACTGAGTTTATCTGTTGTTCTTTATTTTTCGGCCGAATCTCAAGACGTCATACTTCACTCACGATGGGGAGAATGACATCAGGCCAAGCGTAATATTACATTATCGCAAATGGGCAGTAATCGGTTGTTTTGGAGTAGATTTCGAGTTGTTTTCGGGGACGTGACTGATATAATTATATGCATGCCATCCTTCGACTCGTTAAGCGGGAATACAGAGTGACTGCTGGAATCTCAGTCAGCCTCTGATGCTATACCTAAATTCCCAAAAGGAGAACGATATAATTATTTTGATTTGGGATTCTCTCCCTCGGAGAAATCATGTTTTGTTTAGGCGTAACAAACATTTTTGTTCGGTAAAACAACAAATTGACAGTATACAGACATATCGAAATATTGATGAGGAATAAGGGGCTTTCTTTGTCCACAAAGTGGTTAATTTAAGTGATAATTTGTTTTGTGAGGTCTTTCTCCTCCTCCCCCCCCCCCCCGCCCCCCGCCTTCAATTAAAAATGGGTGACCTAGGATTTTTTTGTTGTTGGAAATAACAAACGGGGAAGAGGCAAACAAAGATCTGAAAGGCAAAAGACAATGTTTTTCTTGGTCACCTTCGAATGATAAGATTAGGGTTTTAAAAAAAGGGGGGGGGGCGGATCACATGTCAAGTGTGCCCCCATCCACTTTATATGCTAGTACATGGATTAAAGTAGGAACAAGACAACGAGCGAAAAGACAATATTACAGGTCGATGCCCGACCTGTCTCGCTATATTTATTGAACTGTCGAAGGCCGGAAAGGAATATTTCATGCAGGCATAATATTGGTGGAGGCTTTGGTGCCATGCATATTGTGTAAAACAAAATTTCTGAATTGAATCTGATAACTGCAATATTACCTACATGCAGGAATAATTTTTTTCTCATGTTGGGAGTCTTTTTTACTGCATACGTTCATCTGTTTTTGTGGATAGGGGCAATCATAGATATAGAGCACGAGGTATTGTTACATTTCTAAGACTGATTGCATTACGAGTGCACAGATGCATTTTCAAATTATCTGATAGTCATAACATCGGGTCGTAATTTTAAAAGTGCTTATTTTACAAACAATAACGTTTTGCTTTCAGAGGCTGCCTTGATTTGCTTACCATTTCATATCATGATACTCAGGAGCAACTTTATACCGAATAAATCAAAGTAAGATGTTTGGAAGTAGATGCACAATGCGAGTTAAAAAGTACTTCAACGAGAAATACATCTGTACATGCATGGAGTCAGAGTAGGTTGTTCAAAGAGAGAACAAAGATGAAGAATTGTGCAAAACGAATTGAAGTAATCAGATCAACATTTTCTATAAAACATGCATCAACTAGAATTACATTTTGATGAATTAAAAACGACTGGCATCTATATATACAGATATAGGGGCACAGCAATTGTAATAAATCTCTATATTTACAAATTGAGAAGGAAGAGGGGCGGGTACACGAAGTATTAAGGGTTAAGTTCGAGAAAAAAAACTGTCACAATAGCAACATATTACAGCATCATACAGAATAGAGATATAGCAAAATTAAATCTAAAAGGGTGCATTTCTAAAACCATGCTTAAGGTGTTTTATTGAGCCTCGACCAAACGCACTTTGAGAAAGATTGCAATTTGAATGACATTAAGGGCTCGTTATATATGACGCTGCAAAACCGTGGTGTTTCTTTTCTTCTTCTGATGACGTAATAGGAATACGCTTCACATTTCTTTATCTTCTAACAAAGAGCTCAGCGAATAAGGGAGTTTACAGATACAATCTGCGCATGGGCAGATAAAGGTCATTTGTACCAAAATGGTAAAACCCACAGAGATGAATACTGGATATGCGCTCATGAAAGTTATGTAACATTATTCATTTATGCACAAACGGTACATTCTATGATACGCAGGTGGAAGTATTCTTTTCAAGAGGTCAAACAAAAGGTATTCATGAAGCACATCTAGGACTTTGGCAGTTATTATTCTAAGATGCTCAAAGTGGAACTTTTCCATGTGTAAAAGATCTGTGGATATTTGGGGTCATTTGTACCATGTGTTATATGTAAACTCCCTTATACTCGCAAGTTCTTTGTTGCGCCCATTTCCAATTCATTTCACACGTAAAAAGACCGCGGCGGGTTTTGTTTAGGTTTTTTAAGGTTTTTGGTTGCAGTTTACTGCGCCCCCGGCCCCCCCACTCAGGTTTCAAAATGACCGCATGCGTGTTGCCAAAATGTCCTTTTCGTAACAAAAGAAAAAGGTCGAGTCGTATTGACTTTACACACCGGACTTTTGCTGAAAAGGGGGGGTGCGGAAAAAGGCTCGTATACAAAAGAAAAAGGTCGAGCCGTATTGACTTTACACACCGGACTTTTGCTGAAAAGGGGGGGGGGTCGGTTGGAACACGCATATGCGTACCCTAAATAACACTGAGTGGGGGGGGGGGGCCGGGACTGCGCCATATCTGAACAAGCCTTAGGGGTTGGAAGATTGCTTCCCGTTTGGTGCGGGAAGACACCCCTCTTGCACCCCATCTCACCTTCCATCGTCCTTAGCACTTTCTACTTCTTATATTTGTGTCATTGGATAAATAGCAAAACCGCACCTGATATCAACCAAGAAACATTCACATCAATTACATTTCTGCGGTGTTGGGCATCATTTGATATATTTAATGGTTAGTTAGTCAGAATTTCACTGTATAAAATGGTTTCCTTAAAGAAAGATGAATAGATAAAGATCGAAACAAAAATAAACTCAAATCTTCAGCTTTAACCGATTTTTAGGAAGAATGCTGTTGTCTCAGCATCCGCGGTTCCAGTTCAAGCAAATCAAACCATTTGAATTTTGTTGGGTAATATTTTATTATATCATTATTGTATCACACTAAATATGATCTCTAAAAACTGATTGAATAATACAGTAGTAGACATAGGCCTATAATTTTATGGAATGATTGCTGATTCAGATACTCGTTGTCTTGATAAGGATTTATCGCAACACTCATTTTGTTAAAGATTTTCTTCGATGACTCATTACATTTTTTTTTATAGAAAGGAACGATAAAAGGCGTTTCATTCATCTGTGCGGGCTTTGACTTTGCATTTTGTCTAATGTTGCCATAGCAACAACTTAGACGACCAAGGGTATACATATTCATGCAGGAACTGGACAACAATGAACGTATAACAACCCATCTTTAATAGTGGCATAACATTATTGCCAAGCATGACAATTAATACGATGACGGAACCCGAAAAAAACTTTGTTTTAATAATGTGTGCTTGATTTCGCGAAGGCGCGAATGTGTGTGTATGGAAGATGGTTGGACCAAGGTGAATACTGCGATTTAGAAAGCGGACGACCTCTAGTCCTACAGACCGGCTGCAGCCCATGAGACCGGCTCACGGGTGTTCTGACAACTAGATTGAGGGTTCACCAGTTAGGCATGCTAGGGGCCCTTTGGTGTTCTGTCGCTATTTCAAAAGACGCATAGACGGATTGGGGACATATTCCAACGAGTAGTAGGTCCAAAGAATTAAGCCACGAGTAATATTCTTAAAGGGAATTTTGTCTGATGTCATCCAGTCTTTCATCAGTCTACTTCTCTGATTTTCCTGCTTTCCTCTAGAGTAGTTTGCTATTAAGGTTGGGTTTTTCATTTAAAAACGAGGTGGTTAGTTTACTAGGGTTAGGTTTTAGTGTAGATTCTGGACTGGTCTGAATTACCAAGGCCAGTACAAATGTCATGAACTCACATATTTTCCTTATATGACTTTAGATCTATAGGTACTGTATCCAGATGATGTCCAACACATTATGTGTCCAACAGAATGTTGTAAAGTAAAACTGGAAAACGTTACAATTGAGCTAGGCTTTCTTTTTTTAGTGAGATGAACACGTAGGCTCCAAGCAAGTCCTAGTGGCCAGTATAATGTCACATCCAAAATGCTGAATTCAGATGGGAGAGAAGTCAAATTCATTTAACTTCGACACAACCAGATCACAACAAATCAGCCGAACCCTTTTATAATATGCCTACAAAGGGGTATGTCTTGATGCTATTTGCTGACGTAGATAAATGGTAGCCCAGCATTAGATCTGACTTACTCTGATTGAATACAAGCTAAGTATAGAACTGAATTGTAGAAGGTACATGAAGATAGTGGAATCTATTTCTTTCTCTTATATGAAAGCACAAGCCGCTCGGCGCGAAGCTCGTATGAAATGGGAAAACGGGAGCGATGTTCACCATTTTCTATAGGCATTGTGGCCATTCGTGATCAATCTTTCCTCCTTGCAAATAGACTTTAGATTTCTAAAAATCCGCATTTTCCATCATCATACTCCAAGATCGGAGTCTTAAAAGCCGCTGCTGTAAAAGCTGACGGATTTTACTCCATGAACAGTTGTGCTTGAAAATGTTCAACTACCTTTGAAGGCATCGTTTAACAATGTTAAATCTGAGGTGCATGGCCCTACGTGTTATCAGTGTCTGTGATATGGTGTAATATTGAAGCTCTACAAAAATCGCGCTTCAAAATGATCACGAAGTGCCTCAAAAAAGTAAAAATCCTTGAGTGACCGGTTTTACCATACTCGTTTTCCCCCTATGGACTGGAGTGTTATGAAAACCGTTAAGAAAACGTAAAATTTGATTTCGATTTCCAATCATAAATGTCTTGATAATCAGATAAGCGAACGGCTTGTAAAAGTCATGGGGTTCCTGACTGTTTATAATTATCGTTGCAGCATGAGCTAAATCCAGGATTTCGTCAGAATCTGAGACAAAGTTACCCAATTTCTTAAAAAAGACAATCGTAAAAGGTCCCCCTATCGATATCATCAGATATTACAAAAATAAATTTATGAGAAATGTATTATGAGGCGCATATTAAAAACCTATGTCTGTGGAAATTTTTCAGACGTTTTGGGGATGACAAATTATTTTTCTTTTGGAAGAAGCAGAGGAGTTCTTGTGTGTCTTCTGTATGCAGGTGCTAAATCATTTGGATGCTGCATTTGAAGTCTCTTTTTGTCTATATATTCATCATTTATTGCGTCCAAGAATGAACAGAAATTCTCCTCTAAAAAAACGCTTCAGCCGATGAACAGCGAGGATCAGAACAGCAGTCGATTCTATTTCAGTACCTTAGAAAATAGTTACACAATGAAATGTAAAGACGCGGCAGGATTTTTCCTTTTTCCTGTTTTTTAAACTTTGGTATATCATTGCATTTAAAGTGACTCGGTAACATTGTTTCAAGTTGATAACAAAATTGTCTAATTTTTGTATGAAATGTCATTTATTATATTCCTTCTACTGTACTAACCCTCTAACATGCACAAAATCCTGAAAGAATTCTGAAACCAAAATGATATTTAAGTTCTTCTTTGAAGGCGTTACTGGGCGACACCCTCTAATCTTAAATTTTCCCGACCATTTTTGAATTTTCCCAATCGGTTTTCCATGAAAATAAGACATACGACAGCTTTTGAAAACTCTTTTAACACTTAAACGTCTGGAATGGTATTATAAAGCCAATTCATTTGTTGTGACAATTTGCATACACCTAAATTGTTATTAAATTGTAATAACAAAGTTGAGAGAATTAAGGAATCGATCAGATCATTTTTTCCCAAATTCTATCATTTAAATAATGGTCTGTTTTCACTAAAACTAAATCTGCTATTGAAGTCACTACCTAAGCACTCTTTTCTCTCATCTGAACAATGTTACCAAGTCCCTTTAATGTATAGTGTTCTCTCCCTCTGTGTAACATTTCTGCTGATGAACAGCGAGGGAACAGAAGAACAGTCGATTTTTTTTCTTATTCAATAGCGTAGAACGTAGTTATACAATGACTACAATTTTGATACACGTCCCAAAGGAAATTATATTGATTAACACTTTTGAGTCAGTGACGTGAGAACATTGACGCGGTTTTTTGTTGTTCATGTAACGACTGCTTTTAACTTGATCAATCCAAATATGAATGGTTTTAAAGGAACTCATGCGTGATGGAACGATAAAGTTAAAAATGGTGAAAGTTTGGAGATACATACTAGACAGGAGTGAGAGAAAAGGAGAGGGGAAGAGAAGGGGACGGGGAGAACAGAGGGAAGGAGAAGGGAAAAGGCAGAGACAGAGAGAGAGAAATGGAGGAGAAGGAATATAGGAGGGAGAGGGAGAATGGAACAGGAGATAGAGAAACAAATGAGAGGTAGAGTTAAGGGATCATTAGGGAGAAGAGGGAGGGAGAGAGAATGGAAAGGGGAGATAGAGAGAGGGGAGAGAGAGAGAGAGAGAGAGACAGAGAGACAGAGATATAGAGAAGCTAGGGAAAGGGAGGGACGAATAATCCGAGTGAGAAATGGAATAAATTCATTCATGTGAGAGGGGGGAGCAAAAAAAATAGAGGGGCAGAAAGACATCAATTCATAGACTGGCAGAAAAAGCTGGAGGATGTGAGGTGATTAAAAGATGAGGGAAAGACAGAGGAAGAGAGTGATTGAGAATATAACAAAAATAGTCACGACGGCTAGAAGAAATATTATAAAAAAATTGTAATCAAGCAATTACTCAAGGCGTCATGCTGTTGCTCAATCATGCTCATCACTTTATTGGAATGAAAAACCGGGAACAGAGTTTCATGTTTTTTCGAGCGCCACCCCTGCCACTCTACAATTCAATCGCTGCACTTCAATTCATCGTCTTGTCTTTAATACTAGAAATGTAGTTATTCTATTAAAAAGAAACAGCAGGGGAGAGATGAAATTGAAGTGTCTGTATATGAGAGGGGGAGAAAGAGGAGAGACAGAAAGAGGGGAGAGGAACCAAAATACGAAAGAAGGGTTTAAAAATTCAGATTCATGAAGAGAGGTTAGAGTTAAAAGCATTTTTGAACGCAGGAAAATAAAATGAAAAGGTACAACGTGTTTGTCACTTTTCAATTGATGCAGCAAGTATGGCAGCAATTGTGAGTAAGAGGAAGAGTTAAAAGGAAACTCGGGTGAGACAATGATGACATTACAGTTTTTAAAGAAATGGAAAAAGAAGCAAATAAGCAGTGTCTTTTTTTTTGTTTCAGATGCTCAATGTTGGTGTTAACCATTTACGAGAACTGTGAATTTATTGGAATATTATCTCATCATATTGGGGTGTCATTATGTTGACTAAAAACATGTTATCGTTTTTTTTTACGGGGCAATAACGAAAGAATGTGATGGGGTCAGGGAAATATTATTGTGGATGTAATGGGATAATAAGCCGTTGTCGATCGGTCAATTTAGGAGTCGTAATCGGTTATGGTATTATGAATTGCCTGCCATAGATAAGTCCAACTTAACGTCGTTCTTGGTCTTTATGAAACACAATAAAAAAAGTATTACTTCAGGAGGCGAACTTCTCTCTACTTCTCTCTACAAAGCAAACTCAAAGAACGCAATCGCTTTGGAGTATCAAGGAGAGAGAAAAGGTCGCTGACATAATATCTATTATCAAATTATCACTCGAAAACTTCACCAGGCGGTTACGAAGAAAAATAGAAAGCGTTGAAGTCAATCTTTATCAAGGTTACACGTCCAGGATTGACGTCCTTGTCTTGATCATACATATGGATTTTGTAAGACCCGGATACAGGTAAGGCTGATGGTAATGTGAAATTCGCTCGAGAAAGTAATAAACTGTAATTGATGGCGACGAGCTTCGTGAAACGTTTCGGACCAAATAATTAAAACAAAATATTGCAGAATGAACAGACTTTTTGATAAAATGTGGTTCATAGTATATTGAGGACATTGAATTTAGCGTAAACGGATATTGGGCCAATGCCATTGTGATAAGTTCACCTACGTTTTCGAAAAGATATTTGGACAATTCATTTCGATGTTGCAAGTTTATAGATCGTATCAAGGGCATAACGGTGATGCGTGACGTGAAGAACAATGTTATGCGAGATTGGAAAATGCATTGAAAAATCACTTTAGATTAAAGCCTCGGTCACAAATAAGATTACAAACTGCTAAGAACGCCGTACAAACAATTTTCAGACCATTTCGTAAGATCTTCTTAAATCAGAAGGCCTCACGAAACCAGCGTTCGTGGACCGTTCGTAAGTTCGCAGACTGGTCGATGGTCTTTTTCAACCTCGTACGAAATCCTGTCTTCGTTCAATTCTCGTCACAGATTTGTCGTGCTAGGGCAGCTCCCCTCCGCCCCCCCCCCCCCCAACAGGTTAAGAGAAAGATTGGAATGTCACTGATTAATTCGACGATTTCTCCTTTGCTTTTGGAGAGGTTTTTTATTCAAAACCTGTATCTACATGTATTTCGTAAATATCAATATCCATTATCAACGCCTATTCATTTTTTTCTTTTATCGGAATAAGTGAGCTCTGTAGTAGTAGTAGTAGTAGTAGTAGTAGTAGTAGTAGTAGTACTAGTAGTAGAAGTAGTAGTAGTAGTAGTAGTAGTAGTAGTAGTAGTAGAAATGAAATTTGCATAAATTAGCATATACTAGCATAGATATGTATACATGTTGGTCTTGTGGTTACCTAAGATGTCTGTTTGTGCTCGGAAGGATCTATGTATATATGTTTCGTTGAATATTGTGAACTTTTTTCACCTAAATAGGCAATTCTGAACATTAATTCAGACACCTAAATTTACATAAATTAGCATTTTAAAAAAAGATCCCATTTTTAACATTCTATTGTAATTCCATTTGTTAAAAAAAAACACGATTGTAAGTGCTTTTATTTCATGCAGTATCATTGAATTTGTGTATGATGCATACAATTTGCATAAAACATAATTTTCTTATAAAAAGAATTGCATTCGATACGTAAGACTCACAAGGGAGAAATCTCGTTTCTGTCCGCTCTGTCGCCAAATATTTGTTAGGGGACGTTATTATCAGTTGATTATTATCAGTCTTAACCATTATTATAACCATTCGATGGTGTTTTTTGTTTTGCTTTGTTTTTGTGGATCCTAAGATCTACGTATAACAAAATTTAATGTAGGCACATTCACAAAGCAATTCGAGAAGGGATAGGTCTGGGTCACTGGGTCAATCACACGGCACCTTTGCTCTCCCTTAAGCTATGGTCACAAATCAGAGCGGCGACCGACCGATTAGTTGCCTACTCGGTCGCCGCTGGAAGTTAGGCATCGCCCAGCGATTTTTTTTTTGAGAAGTCGAGCAGGGTGTAGAGCCCCAGCGGTGGCGGTGCCCTGTCGATTTCCCGTCGGTCGCCGGTCGATTTTAGGTCAAAACTGGGCGTAATCGCGGAGCTTTTCCGCGCGGTGTCCCGGCAGTGACCGCCCGGTGACCCACCGATTCCCGAGCAGTCTCCCACCGGCCGCCGGCTGATTTTAAAGATATTGCACTGCGGTCGGCCAGTGATCGATCAGCGGGGCTCCAAAATACGCTCGGTGCCCAGCCAATCGCCGCCCGGGCACCGAACTAATCGAGCGTTCGCCGTCGAGCGATTTAGGTCAAAAATCGAAGCCGCTAGGTCAAAGGCTGCCGACCGATTATGGACTCGCCGCCCAGTAACTGACTGATCTCCCAGCGGCGACCGGGCGGCGACCGCTCGACAGCCTTTGACCTAGTGGCTTCGATTTTTGACCTAAATCGCTCGACGGTGAACGCTCGATTAGGTCGGCGCCCGGACGGCGACCGCCCGGTCACCGATCGTAGGCAGGCGGCGAGTGAAAGTGAGCAGGCGCCGCCCGAATTTTAACTCCGCGCTAAAACTTCAGCAGCGACCGAGCGATGCTTTAAAAACTAGCGGTGCCTTGGCGGCCGCCGCTCGGTGGCCGCGCAAAATTGGCTAAAACTCGCCGCTCGGCCGCCGAGCAGGCTACTTTCGGGTAATGTGACCATAGCATTAGGTGAGGGGGGGGGGGTGGGGGAGAGAACGAACAACAGAGAATAAAAGAAGTATTTGTATCTTTCTGTACAAGTATTGCTGGAATATGGATAACAAATTAGTGTCGCCGAACATAGCGGTAATCTATATTTGATTTTGTTTTTTCTTTTCCCTGCCTGAGGCGATGAGATTGTAAGCATACGACTTAACGACGCAAACAAAGCCAGGACAAAGCTTCTTATTCTAAAAAGGCCCACTACAATTAGATTGCAAGTTAACGTTTCATGATTACTACCGTCTTGTCAATTACCGAGCAATGCAAGAACGTTTCAAATCATGAGACACTTTGGACAAAATAAAAGATTTATGCTTTTATTCAATATTTGCGGTAATAATCTCCGAGACTGATTCTCGTCTTGAGAATGCTACATCGATATTGTTATCGAATTTATGTCAGTTTCGTATCCTGTTTGCTAACAGCGTATATGAGTTAAATATAGACGTTTTCGAAAGTAGAGAATGAATAAAAACCTCCTCCTACATGTACGTACAAATCGTATTAAAAATGGGGGAGGATGCTCAGTTAACGAATAAATGCGTATCTCCTTTTAATATAGAATATGGAATTATTAAGGAATATTTATTGCTTGAAGAAACTGTAATCTTGACTTTTATCATTATCATCATTAATATAAATATTGCTTAAATATCTACATTAAGCATAACAAGAACAAAACTTTATCCAGAGATTCTCCACTTTTGTCGATGCACTCAAAGATATATATTTAATTTGAAGAAACAACTAAGTTAGCTAAAAAATAAAAACGCATTTACAAAAACAGACGCTGTTTAATACACCTGTAATAGTGGATGAACAAATGAAAAAGGATAGAACATATTTGCAACCTTTTCTGTTAATTGTTCAATATCACAACTGTTGTCATGCTAATCCTGAAATAGAATCTGACATTTAAAGCTGCTGTCGTTAAAGTTGTCGAAAAACAAGATCAGCTGGCCAGAGGCAGAAAACTTCTGACAAGTCGTTACAACATCACACTGTTCGAGAACATCACATATCCAAGAAAATGATCTGATGAGGAAGAAAAGCGGGTTCCTTTATTCTATTCATTTCTTTTTATTGGGATTCATTTATTTACTTATGTGTTAATTGATTAATTTAATATTTGTTTGTTTATTTATTATATTTATTTGTATACCTTCTTATATACCGCATATGAAGATTCTTGGCCTTTGATTGGTCAAAACTGCAGGCAATAAATTCGCTACGGACAGCTGGCAGTATAGCGAAAAAATATTGACTGTGCATAGTTCTCCTTTCATAGATATATTGACTGCAATGAGAGGCATAGCTGTTTCTATAGGTTCAAGGGGACGCTACATCCTGCTATGACCCCGAGGCCATTTCGAAATGAACCCCCCCCCCCTCCTCCATTCATTCTTGATGGATATAGCAAGGCGATAGCTGTTTACGTTTTCATACATTTATAAGCCATTGGAAGTCGCTTGGTATTTTCATTATACTATGAAATAGGTTTGCGGCATTTAGTGTCTTTGAAAATTATACCTTGTCAGAAAGATTAAGAATACATATTTTTGAGTGACACATGAAATATATGCACATTATATATGCGGTACATGTTTTCTGTATCTGCTATATATTTCATTATAAACCAATACAGTGTTTTACAAAAATACATACATATATATATATATATATATATATATATATATATATATAGTTTGGTGTAATTTTATCCTCCAACTGTATTACCGTCAGACTGGAAGAAAGAAAGCCACTTCACTGCATCACACGATTGATGAATTCGAAGAGATCCTTAGAAATGGAAAAACGTAGCCTGTACATTTCGTTCTCGGTAAAAGCAACGATGATTTATCGTAAGCCGCGTGATTCAGGCAATTCCATTAGCAAAATTAATGGAATCCTAGTCGATGAAATACAAAATACGAGTGGCCTTGATCACTTATATACATATATATATATATATATATATATATACCCATGCTTGAATAAAAGATCATATCAAATGAATATAAGGTTTGAACATAATTATCTTGCCTCTGCTTCGGGGTATGTCAAAAAAACTTACAAAATAAAATTTCCTTATTTTTTTGTTGACATATTTTTTCGTTCATTTTTCTTTCTGGTTTATCACGAACCTGGGAATATGTCTGTTTCAAAGCCTTGTTTGTAATTGTTATCAGATTTTGTTATAACATATTCATATTTCCATAATTAACCTTCAAAAGAATCTTGTCTTTTGATTCGCAAAAAGAAGTTGTAACGAGCTGACTTTTCGTGTCCACTCACTCATCCTTCCATAGTTTAAGTTGAAAAATAATCAAGTGCGTGATTTCTTTTCCCGATTTTGCAACATCATTTGCCTAAAACAGTCTCCCTCTCCCCCTCCCCTGGGACTAAAACTGAAAAGCACTTTTCCGACTCCCGTAACGTGCGTGTTTAGCTGGAAGCGTTTCTCCCATTTAACCAATCTCATGGCACGTTCAACAGCTATCGTTCGCCCATATGCAGTGTTCCCTTTTAGTTTCAGCACGCTTTTAATTTACGAAATAATCGGGGGCCCTATCGGATACCGAACCTGTTGTTCCATCACAAGAGTACATACATGGGGCGTCCCCTAAAATGCTCTTCTTTGCCAAGGACTCTTCCCCAAGGAGACACAGCGAGGATGAGTCAGAGAGAGAGAGAGAGAGAGGGGTAGATAGAGAGAGAGAGAGAGATAGATAGAGATAGATAGAGATAGAGAGAGATAGGAGAGGGGGAACAGGGGAGGGGCAACGTACATTCATAAAGAACATAAAACAAGACTCTACCACACCCTTCCCTTAATGGTCACTCGCACTTGCATTCACCCCATACGGCCGGTGCCACATCCCACAACACCTCTTCCTACACACACACACACACACACACGCACACACACGCACACCCATATACACACACACACACGCCCATCCCAACGCCAGCCCCACGCACTCACACACTCTCACGCGCACACCCACACGAGTAGGCACAAACATCAAACTGTATAGCTCTATGACCGAACAAACGGTACCCCACTTTTTTCAGGAGCTGACTTTCCAACCCACCAATGTTTCGAGGGTAAACGACAATATTGAGTAGATTACAGACTGCATATCCTATTCAAGCTTTGCATACGGTTGTTCTTTTGAAATAGCATCAATGTAGACGATGAGAAATAGACAATTTTTAAACTAAAACAGCAGACCTTTCAAAATCAAAACATTGCTGCACAACACCCATATATCGCACGGATCCTCGACAATAACTGAATGACCTCTGCATGTGACTATCATCAACTCTTCAATCAACAGCGTGCGATTTTATTTTACAATTTCATAGAAGCACGTATTCAGACAATTCGATCAAAAGGCCGGATAGAAGGGATGCGCTAAAATAAGGAGAGCCGGTGAATCCACACGAACATGGAGATGCAGCATTTTTTTTTTCTTATGGTAAAGGTAGAGGGCGAGTGCCTTTCTATCGATTATAAACCTTGAGATACTAGCTCTTCATGTTCGAGGTGACTTTTCATGAGAGGTAAAACCTTGAGGTTCTTTGCTGGTGAAATACACAAAAGAGAGAAAAGAAAAAATATATGCTGTTGTTTGAGGCGATGTTAATGACAAACCGTTTTCTGTATGAAATGAAGTAATGTGATCACTTTATTGAGAACAACGATACATCAATATGAAAAGATGCGTCAGTTTTATGGCATGAACTGGGAGAAGACCTTATTTTTAAACTCTGTTCTCGTTACCATGCTGACGTTCTTGTAGACCAACAAATCTACAAGAATTTCCTTTTATACATGTTGTAATCACTTATAATTTGCTTTTTGTATGGTTTTGTGTTTGATATAAGCTTTCCTAATGTCAGGCAGGGGCGCGTCTTCCATCGTTTGCATTAGGGACTTTTAGATTTGCGTGGACTGATACGTGTGAGTGACGTCCATTCAAGGCAGTGCATTACAAGGACGTCGATCGTAGCATAGACATATTGTCTTCGTGCGAATCTAAAAGTCCCTTTTGAGCACTCTTGCCCTGAAAGAAGATATCGCTGACCAAGCAAAAGAAGATATACGGGCCCAGTCGCGAACCTTGTGGGACACAATTGACTGGTATTTCCAAAACATATATTACGAGTTTATGTTCCAAACAAATATATAATAGAATGTAAAGTAAGCAACATTTGTAAACAAATTATTGAGAGTTTTAAGAAAGGAGATTCATTAGGATTTTTTTTTTTAATGAATCCAGCACCGCATCATGTATGAGAATATACCGCGTAACGTAAGATTTTCTTCGATTTGTTCTTTGCACTTTTCCTAGTTTCATCGAATCAACTAGATCACTGACTTGCAGGAAGCAAGTGACTAAAAACAATGTTGTTTAACCGCGGTGAGGATAAGGGAGAAAGACAAGTAAAGACATAAGGTGACTGCAGAAAGGAAAAGAAAGGGGAAAATAGTAATAAATAGAATCACGCGCATATATGTAGACGGAACAGATAAGGAGAGAGGCAAGAAAAAGGGGGAGAAGACTATAGACCAAACAAATGAGATTGATATATCATGGTTTAAATGAAACACAGGAAGTGCGTAATTTTGCCACAATCAAATACCCAATCCATAGTGCGGTGTAATTAAATCTTTTCCCGTTTATATAATCGAATAGAAACAACTTTTACATACTGATTTATGTAAAAGACTATATTATTACGAATGCTTTAGTATTTCTCAACTCTTCCTTCTCCCTTTTTACACCTACGCATCTATTAAAAGAATATTGTTATGCTATAGTTTCAATAGGCCTCCCACCGCAAGCTGCGGGGAAAATATATCTATACAGGAACAAAAACAATATAAAGCGACGGTTGCCACTTTCAAACTTTCTTCTTGTTTTGCACAATACGAAACTTAAATGTGTAGAAGTTAAAAATGGAATTACCAATGCTCTCCAAAGATTTCTAGAAAAGGGCCCAGTCCAATACTACCTATAAGAATAGTCATTAATGTTACTTTATCATTCCAAAAACAAAAACCTGTTCACCTCAGCCGTGCCGCATTGTATACCAAGATGGCCGAGAAAGGTACACGGCGCACCGGCCCATCCCCTTGTTGCCGAGGTGATTACTACAGCAATCACCGAGTTGAAGGACCGCAACGGCTTCTCGTTGAAGTACACAATATAAAAGAATGGGTTTCCTGAAACTTTTGTTGAAAAGGTCATGACTACAAATGTTACAGGTCATGTCTCACTGATGTATTGTAATGAGCCTCCCTCAGCATTAATATACATGTATACTATGATTTGTAATTTTCTATATGATACATGTGATAGTGGTGGTTATTTTACTTGACAGCTAAGAAAGCAATAAATGCTTGTTAGTAAGCAACCAGAAGACCGACGGCTTAAGGTCCTCTCCGAGGGACCTGGTAAGGAGGATTAATGCCTTACCAAAGGGCACCAGCGCATCGACTTGGTTTCACAAGGAATGATTTTGTTTAGCCAGGGAAGCCTTAACAGCTGCAAAGACGTTCTTCCTGAGGGCCCTGCAATAATTATTAACCCGCCAACTGCCAGGTACCCATTTACACATGGGTGGACAGTGACAAGTGTGGACTGCTGGGCTGGGATTCGAACCCTCAACCCTTGAATTGAGCGTCAAGTGAACGAAAAAGACACTTCCTCGGTACGATGAAATGTGTTTGCCAATCAAATCACTCCTTTGATGTAACGCCGGCTTATTAAAAAGGAGGCCCACACCAATAGTCACGAATATGAAGTGGATAAAAATCTCGTATATATATATATATATATATATACTCATACCACGGTCACACCACCAAACCGATTCGGCACCGACTCCGGACCCATTGATTCTTGGCCATTGGGGGTAACGTAATGTTTTGTTCGGTTTGTTGTTGGTCTCATGTCGGTATCAGTCGTGTGACCGGGGGTATCAGAGCATAATATGACATCTTACACACAGTCTTTGTCTAACATGGTGGTCAGTAAAGTATATTTTACACTTAGCAGATTTCATTAGCATCGAAATTCCCTCTAGGCCAAAAAAATCTTCTAATCCATTTATTTCACTCCTTGCGCTTGAACTGAGCGTTTGTCATTTTGTGTCCCTCCTCCCTTTCACTCGTTTCCTGATAGCTAAATGGGTTATATTTCCATTTTCCCCCTTTTTAACCACTCAGGTCAGAAATATGGCAACGCACTTCTCACTAAGTGGGTTTGAAAAACTTGCCGTTGCCTTCTCGGCATCTCATGGGGGAACCCTTCTAGATGCATTCAGCGGCATAAATCCGGTCCATGTACCTAGGGAGACAGTATGACATTTTGTAAAATGAATAACAAATAAAGAACAAATCTTTCCTCTTTTGTCATATCTAGATCTTGTCTAAGTATCAAAGAAAGAAGAATGAGATACATGTCCCAGAGATGTTGGGTATAAGTCAATACATAATGTTTGGGTTCTCGAGAGTCCCTTGCTTGCGCCATTCATTCAAGTTGATATCACAAGTTTATACGAGGGTGTGAAATGGATCTTATCTCTTGCCTAAATCAACGTAGGCATGTGATTTAATATACTACCAACCAGCGCGATTGAGTGCTTCTAAGGGAAGATATCCAACAAAAGTAAGAATGAAGAACCGTTTAGATGTTCAAAACATTACCTTTATTGACATTATATTACGACGTGATGTTTGCGATAACGCAGGAAACATTTCAATAAAAAAAATTTTTCCATGGCGCAGCGTCACACTATTTCGTGAAAGCTAACGTGTCACAAATAGTGGTGATTAGCATATCATCATCAACAAATCTAACAATAATAATAATGTATTCATGATATTGATAACAATAATACTAATAAGGATAATAGTAATAACAATAACAATAATAATAACGCAGGAAACATTTCAATAAGTTGTTCTTGTTTTTTTTTTTCATGGTGCAGCGCCACACTGTTTCGTGAAAGGTTACGTGTCACAAATAGTGGTGATACGCAAATCACCATCAACAAATACAACAACAATAATAATAACTACAATAGTAATAATAAGTCGGTGGCTTGATCGTAAGAGGATCGCCTTCTTCCTTTTTAGTAATGACATCTCTATTTTTCCTTAATTTTGTTATCTTAACTATTGTCATATTTGCTTTAAAAAAGGGGGGAGTAATAGATTAAACCTTCTGTTCAAATCCAGAAGGGCATTAATTCCGTGTTGAAGTATATGACTTAACGCCTTTTCCTTTTTTCTTTTTTTCCGGCTAAAGGCTAAAGCTGTATTGAAAATTACATGGTTTTTACGTAAAAAGATAAATTTAGGGGTAGCAAATTTAGGGGTTCTTGCTCCAAAAAAAAAAACAATCCTAAAAAAGTAACAATATGCATATTTCTTTCTTTCGAAGTACATTGGTGCTATTTGAATCAGATATATTCAATTTAGCTGTAAGCTCTATCTTGCCCCCCCCCCCTCCCCACTCCGGGAACGGAGGGATACCATGCGCGTTCCCAACATCCTCGGCTCGTAACAAAAGAAAAAGGTGTACCCGTATTGACTTTACACACCGGACTTTTGCTGAAAGGGGGGGGGGTGCTGAAAAGGCTCGTATAACAAAAGAAAAAGGTCTACCCGTATTGACTTTACACACCGGGCTTTTGCTGAAAGGGGGGTGCTGGAAACACGCATATGCGTACCCTAAATAACACTGAGTGGGGGGGATCTTGGGTAATACACGTACGTGTAATGGTGTAGCTTAAAACCAGACAAAATGGGGGCATTAGCATCATGTGGGTATTATTCGGTGGATGAAGTACGAATTTACAAGGCCACCTAACAGAGGGTGGAACGTGGAGATGGGATATCTTCTTTTTGCCTATCATAGTACTCCCACCCATCCCCACCCTCCCTCCTCCCCTTATACCATCTGACTGGGGACATTCATATATTAAGTTCAGAAAACCAGCTGAATTTTTGTTTGCACCGCCCCTTTTCATGTTAATGGTGTATGGCAATTCGGATGAGTGTAAACAACTATACATATATATTATTGTCCAGTGACTGCATTTTCAAGTCGAAAACATCGAGAGTGGGAGGAAAACCTAAACATGTTGCCAAAAACAGAGAGGAAACCTTTGACATGCCACAGCCTGTTTATTTCATTCAGTTAAGTTCTGAAAACCAGCTGAATTTTTGTTCGCACCGCCTCTTTTCGGGTTATTGGTATATGGTGGTACACGATCCTAGAAACGACTATCATACATGTATTATTAAAACACATGGAATATACCTCAAATCTTCAATGTTCTTTGGGATTGTTCTTCCTGCTGCTGGTTAACAGGTTAACCTGTAGTAACCCCACGTGAATTTTCTCAATTTGAGATGTCTTCTTATTGAAACACCTTTTTTTTTTTAAAGCTCAGAAGTGCTAATGCAACTTGGAGAGGGTAGAAATCCAGTGGGATCGTTTTGTTTGTTATTGCAAACTTGCACCCTTACTGCTGTGGTGGAGGTCCTACTTTGTGTAAACGTAATTATACACAAATAGAGCAGAAATTCTCCTAAACAGATCAATTTCTTCGTTCTTAAAGTCGTTTATCTTTGCTACACAAAATCAAATAGCTCATTTAATTATGTCAGTTGTAAGTGCGAAAAATGGTGATCAATAAAACGAATGAAGCCTTTAATCATGACCAGTTCCAAATTGATGTAAAAACTATGAGATCGTACTAAATCATCAATACTAAAAGATGTTTGTCCCATACTTCTGTTTGCACATTTGTTTGTCTTATACGAGTCCCTTAACGTTTTGTGACATCGTGTAATGCATGGTGTGCTTGCTCAGGCAAAATGGCGACTAGTTCCAAATTGATGTAAAAACTATGAGATTGTACTCTATATCATCAATGCTAAAAAAAATGCATAATACTACTATGTCCCATATTTCTTTTTGCACATTTGTATATCTTTAATTCGAGTACCTTTACTTTGTGTGACATTGGATAACGCATGGTTTGCTTAGGCAAAATGGCGATTGATTGCCGTCCTCGACACCTCGCTGTCCCGTAACTGTGCATGATGGATTAATTTTCACCTTGTATAGACATCGCAGATGGGGAATTCAGATCATTAGTGTAAACATGTCGGTCATGGTGACCTTTCCTTGATATTGAGGGGGCTGCCTAGTAGAATAATAGAGTCGGTATAAAGTCTCCAGAAAAACGCCAATTGTATTGATTAACAGCGCTCACGGCAGGCAGGAGCGTCATTACCAGGGCGGACTGGTATGTCCTTGGTGCGTATTTTCTTCCAGTCGCTCCTCATAATATTTTGCTGGAAGCTCAATAACAAACGACGTCGGGCGCCACTGGGAGAAGATTCATCTTAAAAACGCTGGGATCTATACGCTACTGAAAATACAGTCCCTTCCAATTTTAACCCATTGCTTACGGGAACCTGGTGGTCCCTGTGTTAAGCCTATGGGACTTATACAATTCAGTAGTCAACGGGTTAACCACACCACACTCCTCTGTACGCCCACGCAGAGTGGTAAAGCCCGCAAAAAAGTTTCGACAAGGAGGGGGGGGGGGGGGGGGTTGTCGTTTGAAAAGATCAATACACATTGTAGATTTGCATGTTTTGTTGTCTGCCCCAGACCCAGAAGAGTAAATAAGACGATTGCAAATTTATTAAGACATTTGATCGTAATGTTATTTCACATTTCTTCCTATTGTTCATGGTCCTTAAAAACTTAGTTCGGTATGAGGAAAGAGGTATGAGGAAAGAGCTATTGGGAAATTGTTTCATACAAAAGTTGATGATGGTCTATTGTATTTTAATTTCAAATCGATTTTTTAAATCAGCACATACTACCAAAACAATATTTTAACAATCTTTTATACACAAAGTTGAGTTATTATATTCCGATATAATGAAAGGGTATCACCCAAATTGATATCATGAGTTTGTAATAATTATGAGAGCTGTTTCGATATTTCTCCCACTCCACGTTCAATTGCAAGTTTGCCATTGTTTCTTTACTACACAGTCATACGTATAGGCGTCACCCACACATCACGCACGGGCCTGGCTACATGGGGTGACACCCTCCCCCTCTTTTCCTCTCTATCAGAACTTGCTTTCGGGTATCCCATGTTTTTGTCAGCATACTAATGGGGGAAATGAGAATCCCAAAACCCTTCCGAAATGGTCTAGCAAGAGCCCTAATTGAACCTCTGTTTTACGTTATTTCAACTGCGTCATTACTCGCGCTAATTAAGCCTGTTGAGTCAATTACACCGTACGCCATTAATGTCATTCAATATTTGCACTGTTCACGATGAATATACTTTTAATAAGATGTCACTCTCACTTCAATGCGCGTCAAAGACAGTAGTGGTCGCTGACGCTGCGCTTACGTCAGGCAAATGACGCCTCGCTGTTATCACGTACACGCCGTACTCAGCGGCGAATGCATAACCTTGATGGCCATCGGCCCTGCACGAAATAGCGCAGAGGAGGAGGAGGGCATCATCAGTTGAAGGACATCGCTATGCGTCTCCGGAAGGGCACCCGAGAACACGCGATTAAGAGCAATGGATATTGGCAATGGCATGCATCAGACTCCGGAGGCCGATTAATCTATCACAATTAAAGGCTCCATTTAATCGTATACCTCTACCGAATTAGGTGTAAATACAGCTTGATTTGGCCATTATCTTGTCTTTGGTTATGAACACCTAAACAATAACTAAGTGTATTTTGAGCTAAACATCAGATTATTTTCTAAAAGAATAGTACTTTTGAAAGGCTCTTTCTCGCTCTTCTCTGTAGTGTTACCCAACACCCTATCTCTCTTTCTCACTCTTTCGCTCTTTCTCCCTCTCTTACTCTCTCTCTCTCTCTCTCTCTCTCTCTTTCTCCCTTTCCCCCGGTGAACTGAATTTTGCTGCTGCTGTAGGTGCTATTGACATAGTTTGGTGGGTTTTGGTTTACGGTCAGAGTTTGGTTACGTGTAAGGTTCAGGATTGAAGTAAGGGAATCGATTTATGGAGTATATACTGCCAGTCATTTTTCTTCATGTGTCATTCGTGTGTCTTAGATTGTTTTCTCTCTCTCCCTCCCTCTTCTCTCTCTCTCTCTCTCTCTCTCTGTATCCATCAATCTATCCACCTCTTTAAAACTGTACTGCTTTGAAACATCATTATCTAACCTCATCACGTTTCTCTATATTTTCCCCAGTGCCCGTCATTTCAAAATCCTTAAGTGCTTGAACACACCACAACATGAATGTTTCATCGTCATACCGTTCAAGTGCTACTCTAAGGGGCATGCAAACTCCTCTACTCTTTCCAAAATATGCTGTCTTGGGCCGGGAAAACATATATCTTTTAATGCAAATAGTATAGTGTTTCGAAGGAAAGCAAAGAATCTATAAATACGAAAATCCTGGAAAAGGTTAGCATATATCAAATATCGGGAATATCGATATGATTGATGCTAGTTTATCGGACGTCGCCCCCCCCCCTCGCACTAAGGAAGAAGCCTCGATTCATTTTCAGATGGGCGGAGGGGATGGGCACTTGAAATCGAGGCATAACAACATGAATGTTTCATCATCATACCGTTCAAGTGCTATTCAAGGGGGCATGTAAACTCCTTTGCTCTTTCCAAAACATGCGGTCTTGAGCCGGAAAAACATATATCTTTCAAGACAAATAGAAGTGTTTCGCAGGAAAGCAAAGAATCTATAAATATGAAAATCCCGGAAAAGGTTAGCCTATATCAGATATCGGGACGACCGATATGATTGATGCTAGTTGTTCGAACCTCGACCGCCCCCCCCCCCTCGCACTAAGGAAGTCTCGATTCATTTTCAGATGGGCGGAGGGGATGGGCACTTTGAATCGAGGCATAACAACATGAATGTTTCATCGTCGTACCGTTCAAGTGCTACTCAAGGGGGCATGTAAACTCCTATGCTCTTTCCAAAACATGCGGTCTTGGGCCGGGAAAACATATATCTCTCAATACAAATAGAAGTGTTTCGCAGGAAAGCAAAGAATCTATAAATATGAAAATCCCGGAAAAGGTTAGCCTATATCAGATGTCGGGACGATCGATATGATTGATGCTAGTTGTTCGTACCTCGACCGCCCCCCCCCCCCGCACGAAGGAAGTCTCGATTAATTTTCAGATGGGCGGAGGGGATGGGCACTTGGAATCGAGGCATAACAACATGAATGTTTTATCGTCATACCGTCATACTACTCAAGGGGGCATGCAAACTCATCTGCTCTTTCCAAAACATGCTGTCTTGGGCCGGGAAAACATATATTTTTGAATACAAATAGAAGTGTTTCGTAGGAAAACAAAGAATCTATGAATATGAAAATCCCCCCCCCCCTCCCCCCGTGCACTAAGGAAGCCTCGATTCATCATTTTCATTAGAAGTAGGGCGGGTGCCATGTTGATCGAGTACGTACAATGCGTATGATACACAGGTTGATGCATCAATTCACATGAAGGGGTAGCCTGCCCCGGGGCCCCCTCATATGAATTGACCCCCAGCAGACGGGTAATCACCCTTCATCACAATATCACAGCTTGAATTATAATCCAATACCGAACAATCTAACATTTTGAATATAGATTAGGTCCAGTCTTAGGAGATTCCGCCTATTTACTCATTTGTAATTAGCAATATATCTTGAAATGTTATCATTATTTAGTCAGAAAATGGTTGCCTGGGCAAACAAATACATCATGGTGTCGTCTTTGTTTATTTCACTCTTACATAGAAAACGGTGAAAAATTCTGAATCAATTCCGAGTTTTAAAGAGTAACTGCCAAGCAAATTATAATTTGTTTTGCTTACCCAGGATGATTAATGAAATGCAATCAGGTTGTTGAAAGAAGATTTAGTAACAATCATGTTTAGCATATCCAGTACATCAAACTGGAGCATTCTCTATCCCGAACCACACATTATTTTGTCGGGCATGCTGTCAAATTAAGAGGACAAATGCGAGATTATTAATATTAATTTACTCCTATTTAGATTATCCTTAGAAAAGTATGTCCCTGAATTTGTAATTACAACTAAATGAACACACCCACTAATGGTTCTATTCAACTAGATTTCAGTTTCATTATCACTATTGTGCCACTGTCATTGAGGATGACTAAGCAACTTAATCCTTTTTATTTTAAGAGGATTAAAGGATAGTTATTTCATTATACCCACCCAATACCTGAAATATGTTCATGCCCATTGCTGCATCCGATGCTGTTAATTTAGGTGTATCTAGGGCGACGTGAGCCGCCCCCCCCCCCCCTCTATTGAGACTAGTGACTCCCCTTTTGTCAGTTTGGGATCTTCTGAAAGACCGTCAGATATTTTAGAGGTGAAAACGGGTGTGGAAAAAAAAAGACTTTGAGAGGGGGATTTCCAAAATGGTGTCCCTGTGAAAAATAAGTGTCGAGTTAACCCCCACCCCCTCTACCCCAACAGACAGACAATCCTGAAACTGCCTATGTTGAGGGCTTAATGAAGATGTAAAAGAGGGTTGCGACATCAGTTTACCCAGATTACAATTTATATTCCTTACATATCCAGGGCCACGGGTGGTCATGGTGATAGCTGTTGGATAACAGTAGAGGCAATCCCCGATTAACTTAATCTGGATATTGGTAAATAAATAGAACATATCCCAACGAAGTCCCTGAAATTTAGAGGACGACTGAATTGACAAAATAGCTGCTACTTCTAATCGCAATGAACCGGTGCGCGTCGGGATCAAATCAGGATGTAACGTCCCCTTGACCCTATATAAACAGCGATGCCTCTCATAGCCGGCAGTCAATATATTTATATCATACACCCACAAATTGCAGCGATTTACGCCTTTTAGGTTTAAAAAAAAAACTTTCCCGTGGTACATGAGAGCTTTTTGTCTCCCTGCAAATTTACTTCTTCGTTTAACTGGAGTACACGTTCTGTCTCCAGTCTCAACTTACTACTGGTTAAAGGCGTCAGATGCGCGTATCTGCGTCACATTTGAAACACGTTTTCCCCGGATTACATAACGGATCTATCGCGAAAGGCTCCATTTGAGACAATAAGGATGGTGCAGTGTCGATGGGGAGTGGGGGGGGGGGGGTGGAGGAGGGGGTGGCGTGGTGGTGGGATAGAATGTGCTACTAAACTTGACCTTTTCATCAAACTAGCCTGAAATAGGACGGGGAAGAATTATAGCCTAATTTAATCAGTTCTGTCTTTGGCTACGTTGTTCAGGATATAGTTTCTCGATTCGATTAAGCTTTATGATCATAATTTGAAGGGGTAGGCAGAGTGCGCTGTACTTTTATTATCCACATTAAGGTTGGCATTATTCTGATACACTGAAGTAAATATCCATGCGACACCCCCTCGCCTTATGTATCTGTCCTTCCGTCTTTCTTCCTCTCATTCTTTATCTCTCTCTCCATCTCTCTCTCTCTCTCTCTCTCAATAAATCTCCCCCCCCCCCCCCACACACACACACAGATTTTTGTCTCTCCCTCTCGGCCATTGCTTACATTATTCTTTTCTATCTGGGTTGTTAGGATAATAGGAATGCTATTCATGTCCTCCTCTTAACCATTTCTGGTTAACCTTCTTGAAATTTTGATAATTAGCCGTTGCCATGGGGATAAAGAATCATCGCGAATGGCCAGGAGGCAAATTTTGGACTACAATTTCTATCTAAAAGGAAAAGTCCTTTGCCTGTCTCTCACAACTCCTTCGTCTGTATTGACATTTAGAAAACACCGTGAAGATTACGGTTGAAATTACACAGGATATCAGAGCAATTTTTTTCGTTTTTTGTTTATTATTGCCTTTTCTCTAGTATTGCCCCCTTTAAAGGTAAAGACCAGTATTGGTAACGCCCCAATTTCAAAAAATGAAATGGAAGCTCTCATTACCAATCATGTGAAAGAATATGTTTTGACTAATACATGATGATAAAAAATTTGCCGGGAAACCGCCTACTAATTCATATATTTGGTAAATTTATTTCTCTCATGGTCGTGTGAGAGAGATAGGGTAGTCCCATATACATCTTTCTGTGTATAGTGCTTGTAACTTTACGAAGAATGGGCCAAATTTCTTATCAATTTGATGATTCCAGAACCTTGCAGATGCTAGATGCTAGATGATCAACCTTTTCTGATCGATTCCAAAACGTTTCTTTCACAATGCAATCGCATGACCATTACTGGTCTTTACCTTTAACTTTCGCCCTCCTCTGTCTCTCTCTGTTTCTCTCTTTCTCCCTCTCTCTCTCTCTCTCTCTCACACACACACACACACACACACACACACTCCCTCTCCTCCTCCCTCCCTTCCTCTCTCTCTCTCTCTCTCTCTCTGTCGCTCTCTCTCTTCACTTCTGCGAACCGATTCATGAAATGTTTCCCCAGCAACTGTTCGATCACTGGTAGCAATGGTAGCAATGCTGTAATCTAATTACACATTGGAATGGAATATAATTCAATTGATCCTTTACAATGTGCGGCGGCTTCTGTATTAAAGAGAGAACTCAACATAAAAAAATGCATTACTATTGTAACAAAAGTAGATGCGGACATGTCTTTGCTATTGGGATTATGTTGACTATACCCCAGTCAGACCGCACAAGACCAACAACAGATCGAACATAGACCGAACAAAAGTTGATATTACTCCTAGTGGCGGAGAATCGGTCGGTTTTGGGGTCGGTTAAGGGTCGATTCGGCGGTGTGAATGAAGCGTAACCATAACAGCGGTTGGTAAATATTCTCTGTGGCTCATATTGAAATATGTTCTTCCTTTCTCCAGTTATTTGACATTTTTTATTACAGTCATTCCACTGAATAAATGAAGGAAACCGTAGTTCTACCCATTCAGAATTGGACAAATGTATTGATGAAATGGAGAGGGTGCGCGCTTGCCCTACCAATCACACCAAAAGTATATACAATCACAACTTTATCGTTGAGTACTACTACCCATATTACTATTCGAACTGCTACTACTGCTACATCTACTACTACTACTACTACTACTACTACTACTACTACTATTACTACTAGTAGTTGTACTACTACTACTACTACTACTACTACTAGTAGTTGTACACCTACTACTACAAGAATGATACAAACCAAAAAATAACATAAATGAAAAGGTAAAAGAAGGAAGAAACAAAGAAAAACATTTAAGAAAAATGTAATAGAAGGAAGAAACAAAAGATAATGTAAAAGAATGTTTTAGAAGTAAGAAACAAAGAATAACATAAATAAATTTAATATAGAAGAAAGTAACAAAGAAAAGCATATGGAAAGGTTATAGAAGGAACAAACACAGACTTTTCTCGGTCAATAACAAAATTTATTATCATAATACTCGGCTTTGCAATACGTTTCATTTATGAAAAGTGAAAAGTTGATTTTCAAAAAATCTGTAAGAAATACTTTGCCAAGTTTGATTATGGAACACACTATACCACAATGTAAAAATATTAAACTTTTCTCGAAAGCAAAAGTGTTTTAGGGGCTAAATTTTCTAGTGCTTATAATACATCCACAGGGGCATCCAAATATATCAAAATTGTAAAGAATCACTATCCAGCCAATTTTCAAAATTTACCAAAACTTTGTATTACCTTTAAGGAACCACATTTCCAAGACAGTAGACTTAATGACTCATTCCCGTAAACAAATGAGGGATGTGAAAACAATGGCTCCCATCGTTTGTAATATTAAATAACGTGGGTGTGTGTGTGTGTGTGCATGGTTGCGTGTATGTGGTTGCGCCCGTGTGCGTTGTGTACGCATGTGTGTGTGTGTGTTTCACGTCTTACAGAACGCGACGGAAACCGTCTATGTGATTACGTTGTAGTCGTTGCATTGATCAAGGTTAAGAATGTAAGGTTACAATCAACAATTCCTACATCAGGCTGCGTGTGCCTCAAACCGACAGGTCCTGAGCCTAACAGACCAATGACATTGGACCTTCTGACAACGTCATGAAAGATAAATACATTTCAATTTGAATTTAAACAGAATTATTCATTTGCACTACGATCTTATGGCGTGGGCCTGATGAAGTATTCAGCCCAAACGGAAGGTGGAATCGGAAAAATCATCCGTAGATAGGGGCGAAATGCTCGATCTTTGAATCATTCAGGTTAAGGGAGATGAAAGAAGTTCATCAAAAGGACGGGTTTCACGATTCCTATTCAGGGATACGAATGCTGTTCAGTTATATGTTTCTGGTGTTTCTCGTCACCTCCGCCCTTTCCTCTCTTGAAACTCTACCTCAAGTTTAATCAGCATATAGACACCATAAGAGGTTATTATTTTGTTTTTCGGCGGCTGTAGGAGGGCAATAAAGTCATTTGCAATAAGAAATACAATGAAAATGCTGTTATTGCCTTTTTCTCAACTTTTAATTCTTCCGTTTGAGTTGGCTTATTTCCAACTTGACATATTATCAACATAGATAAGAAATCATATATAAACATTTCTATAATTCCGTTCGAGTTTTAGCGGTAGCATATTTCCAACTTGACATACTATTAACATAGATATAAAATCATACAAAAACCATTTACATATTTCCGTTCGAGTTTTTGCGGTAGCATATTTCCAACTTGACATAATATTACATAACATAGATATGAAATCATATAAAACCATTTCCATAATTATTTGTTTGCAATGGCGGAAGGCGACAGACTGCGATTCCACAAATATGGGAACCCGAGGGTCACGGGTCACGTGACCAGCTGGGAAGACGGTGCTCTACCCAGCAGGCCCAGTTTCCTGGGCCATTGGTTCCCTACACAAGATCTGGTAATCGCAGCCTGTCCCCACCGTCGGTTCATGGCGCTCTTGGCCATTCCTCTCCTTGAGGCATACTGGAAATGATTATAGTTCAGGAACGAAACAAAAGAACAAAACCCTCTCATTTCGGAATACTAAGACTTCCGGAACAGAAGCTCCAGCCAATAAGCCAAAACCGGCCGACCCTGTCAATAATGTAGTCCAACCAACCATCACAATAATCAAGCCCAACAAACCATCCATGTCAATAAACGAGCCCAACCAACCATCCATGTCAATAAGCAAGCCCAACCAACCATCCATGTCAATAAGCAAGCCCAACCAACCATCCATGTCAATAACAAGCCCAACCAACCAACCATGTCAACAATCAAGCCCAACCAACCATCCATGTCAATAAGCAAGCCCAACCAACCATCCATGTCAATAAGCAAGCCCAACCAACCATCCATGTCAATAAGCAAGCCCAACCAACCATCCAAGTCAATAACAAGCCCAACCAACCATCCATGTCAATAACCAAGCCCAACCAACCAACCATGTCAATACAACAAGCCCAATTTCTTTCTTTCTTTCTTTTCTTTTTTTTTTTTTTTTTCCACAATCTGCATTGATTTCCATGAATGTTGTAGCCTTAAAAGAACAAAATCACACAGTGATTAACAGATTGTGTACCATTAAAAGAACAATAATGAAACATAATCAATTTGACAATCCCCCCCCAAAAAAAGAAAAACAAAACAACAAAAAGCAACCTAGCAAATCTGATGTAGAAACCGAAGGAAAAAAAAACAAAAAAAAAAAACAACAACAACAACAAACAAACAAACATGATGTCAATATCATAAAACAAGCCCAATTAACCATCAACCTTGTCCACTACTACAGCCCCATCGTGTCACTTATTCAAGCCCAAACTCTAAGGCAATGACATACGCAGAACTACCAGTCCGGGCAAGTACCACTCCGGTCTCCCTATATACACTTTCTCAATAAAGGACCGCCCCCTCCCCCTGACAACCTCCTACCCAATAATCATGAGCCTAATCCTGCCCGTCCACAAGTCAGCAAGGAATTGAGGGGAGGGAGGGAGGGAAAAACACGACCAACTCAAACGAAGTATTAGCTGAGAATGACCCATTGATTAGTAAAAATACACGTCGTGGGAAACACTTGCCTTGCGACCCCGATATGTATTACAAAAGCGCGCCTATCATTGATATTTACAAAACACGCGTGGTAAAGATTCGGCTTTGTGACCTCAATGTAGGTTACAAAGAGATGCGCCTATGTTTGATATTTGCCGACCTGCTGGGAAACATTCGGTTATTGACCTCAAAATCATTTTACAAAAGAGGCGCGCTATCGTGTGTAGTCACCGGCTTGCCGCATATTTCCGGCCTACACTATTGCATTCTATTACAATTGGGTTTATTTTGATAACATCAAAATAAACGTATTGCAATAAGAAATACAATGAAAATGCTGTTATTGCCTTTTTCTCAACTTTTAATTCTTCCGTTTGAGTTGGCTTATTTCCAACTTGACATATTATCAACATAGATAAGAAATCATATATAAACATTTCTATAATTCCGTTCGAGTTTTAGCGGTAGCATATTTCCAACTTGACATACTATTAACATAGATATAAAATCATACAAAAACCATTTACATATTTCCGTTCGAGTTTTTGCGGTAGCATATTTCCAACTTGACATAATATTACATAACATAGATATGAAATCATATAAAACCATTTCCATAATTATTTGTTTGCAATGGCGGAAGGCGACAGACTGCGATTCCACAAATATGGGAACCCGAGGGTCACGGGTCACGTGACCAGCTGGGAAGACGGTGCTCTACCCAGCAGGCCCAGTTTCCTGGGCCATTGGTTCCCTACACAAGATCTGGTAATCGCAGCCTGTCCCCACCGTCGGTTCATGGCGCTCTTGGCCATTCCTCTCCTTGAGGCATACTGGAAATGATTATAGTTCAGGAACGAAACAAAAGAACAAACTCCAAATCCCAACAACCCAATTTTTTTTTTTTTTTTTTTCTTTTTTTTTTCTTTTGCCTAGCGAAATAAAACCTGGGCATGTGGCAAAATTTATGCACGGCTAACAAAAATAACAAACAATCAACCTTGCGTTATTTTTGTGGCTTTATTAACATTTTGAGATGGACGCTTATTTTGCACATTTTGATTTTCTGGGTGTCATAACAAAATAACACAGATATATTGAATCATAAAAAATGCTTACAAATGCTAGGCCCCCCGTCTATGAAATCGAGTGATGCCAAGGCTAAACTTATATACATTAAGTCATTATATCAGCCCCCCGCCTATAAAATCGAGTGATGCCTAAAGTTATAGAAAATAGATGTATATATATACCAGCCTCTCCGCCTGTAAGATCGGATGATGCCTAAGATTAAAGCGTGACACCCTGAGTTTGAAAATGTGTAGGTACAACTAGGTCCCCCCGCATTCAAATCGAATGGGGGCCGGAAAACTAAGAATTGACATGCGAACAAATTCGACTGAATATACATTGGCAACCCCCTCGCATGTAAAAATTGAGTGGGGTCGAAAATTATTGGATGACAATTATTGATCAATAAACTTATCAGTACCATGTGATTAGTGATTTACCCATACAAAACCGGGTAGGGGCGAAACCCAATGGGAAAATTCCCCTACGGCCCACTGTCTTTGTGCACGACGCTTGATGTGCGACCAGGCCAAATGCCCCCGGCTCTGCATTAACTTCATAAATCACTGACCAATTTATTACATAAACCCTATCCGTACCTTTCATACCTGAAACCCTAAATCCTTTCCGTACTAATACGTATACCTTGGCTACTTCGAACCACCAAGCAATATTTAATTTATGCCACTAATATACTAAAAATACTTTTATTGGTGGAGATAATGGGGAGGTGGTGGGAATGTTTCAGACTCCGTACATTTTTCTTCTTGTCCATTCAAATGAAAGCCATAACTAGAATGAAAGCCCCTTCGTGCTATTTGTAATTTGCTGGCGGTATTTTCCGCGCTTGCTTGATAAGCGTACATACGCTTGTACATTTCCTTCCAATGTAATACAAAGTATTACATTTCCTAGCGCGTGAATTTCCCTCAAAAATGTAAACAACCTCTTGACCTACATTTTGTCAGCCTGTCAATAAACCATTTTAAATCGTAATCTACTCTTTAAATTTCAATATACTCCTGATTGCCCGCAATAAAACAAAGGGCATGCACAAAATAAAGTTTCAAAGATTAAGAGCAAATCGAACCGCTGACGCAAAGTTCTCCATGAGAAGATCACATCCCTCATCAGACAGATGCACGCCATCTCTGTGAAAATACCAGTGTTCTTGGACATTGAAATTGTGGCCTATGAATGATCCACTACACATACGCCGGACCCTCCGTCTGGCATACTTGTTGACACCTTTCCGCACATCATTGATGACGACCTGCGACGTGACGTGTACATCATGACCATAGTAATACAGGCGAGTAAGATGCTTGAAAATGAAATGTAGCATTGCGGCAACAATGACCGCGCTGTATTCAGTGCTTCATCCACCGCTTGTCGACAGTCCTTTGCAAAATAACGCCCCAAGTCGTTCGAGCCCGCATGGATGATTAGCTCCGATGGAGAAGGACCGAACCTCACTTGGCCCTGTAATTGACGCGGGAAATCGCGTATAGCGACGCCCCTCCTCGCCCGTGCCATGCCACCTCACAACCAGCGATTCCCAGGTCTCGACAGCCTCTGGTAAACGCCCGCTCACCAGCTCGCCTCACGAGAATGTCTCCGCACACCCAAACCCGGTGAGCCTGGGCACCTATTTGGAGAAAGATAAAAACCAAATTCCTTCCGAGTATGGCGTACCTTTTATGGGCGTATAGAACCAAAGGTTTCTAACATAATTACATAAGCGAAGCAAATTCAATTCTATATAGCATATTATCGCAATGACGACCTTCGTCATAGCCTTGTTTTCGCTCACATTCTGCCCCATTAATATTCTCCTTTCCCTTATCCTTATCGTCAGGAAATCGCATTCGTTTTGCACGTAGTGTTTGTGATTCCTAGTTAGGTGCTTTCCTCATGTCTTTTTCCTTTCAAATTTCATAGGCATAGTCTCTAACATCTCATCAAGGTCACTACTTTCTTCGATTTTGGAAATCACCCATGCATGACCGTCCAGGCGCCATTTTGTCCGTTTCTGGTCCATTTTAAGGCCGTTATATCTTCCTTCCCATCCCCACTATCCTAGATCCTACAAACTTTTAACAAATTCCTCTAGATAGTCTGAGAGATGTCCTTTCATCTGCGACGGACGACTTGACCTTCACAATGCCATCTTCATACTCGAATTTCAAATCTAAAACCGACTCCTCCAATAAATCTCAAGTTCTTGAAAAATGGACCCCTAAACAATCTAAAACTGCCATAACTTTCTCATATAAATTCCGTTTTGTTTTTAAATCTCACAGTATCTTTATCTCATAATTGCACATAGCCGTGCCAAATTTCACGCTCCAATGGCTTTGCACAACATAAATAGCGCCCTCTAAAGTTTTAGGAATTGGCTTTCTCTCTGTGGCCGTATCTTCATAATGGCTTGGCAAACCCGTACCCTTTTTTGGATTTAGATACTTGAAGATATGTCCTTTCCAGCCATATACAAAATTATATACCCTAACACTGACCAAATTTGAGAAAAATTGCCTTCCAAATTCGCCATTTTCGAGAAAATTCCGAAATAACTTCAACTTACTCTAAAATAACGATCTTTATACCTACATCAATGAAACTTGGCAGACACATGTATCCATATACGTGACAACTGTCTGCCAAGTTTGGTAAAATTCGAATACGTCAGCGCAAAGTTATCGCCAAAAATGATGAATTTACTATGCGTTACGTAATAGCGCCTTTAATGCGTGCAGTACATTGCGCGCAGATGACAACGGTGTCAAACTGACCGCAATGAAGTGCCCTTTCGAATGATACCAAGTATGGTATATGTTCACTCAGAAAATTTTGAGTAAATCACATTTGAACAAGGGTCATTATACGAATTCCGCCGAGGTTCCGCCCAATAATATAACACGTATCGGCTATGGCGTCATTTTTTCAGACTGCTTTTCACCCCCTAAACGTCCCTTTTTTTTTTTTTTCCTTGAAAATTTGCAGTGACATTCCGAGTTGCAATACGCAGGGCACCTCTTGGCCGGATTTTTAAAATTGGTCAAGGGGGTCATTGAAGACGCAATTTTGTCCTATAAATCTATTTTACATCACGTGTTTCGATAGGATTACCATAGAACAAAAAAAAAATTGTTTACAATAACAACCATGAAATTCTCTTTCCCATGATACCAAATACGTCAGATAAAGTGACATAAAGAGAGAGAAAAAACAAACAATTAAAGTCCGGTCATAATACAGATCCTGTACGTTTTCCGCCCATGCATTACACGCATTGTCTATGGGGCAAATTGGGTTCACGCTTCTGGACCCCAGAACGATCTTTATTTTTCTTGAAATTTTACAGGCACATTCTAAGTGGCCAAGTGCAGAGCATCAAGAAGCCGGACTTTTTTAAAAAATCGGTCAAGCATGACATTAAATGCTACTTCATACTCTGCGTAACTAGTCCGAGAGATGCTCTTTCGTTTGACATAAACAAGGCGTCATTGCACGCACATCGTTCTGACACGATTGCATTTCTAGTATCGTACCGAACTTGTTTAACATACTAAATATTGTACAACATCACTTGTCGAAACACGACTAACCCCAAATAAGTGCGTGGTTATACGAAAATGAATAACATCCCACTGAGCTGGTTAAAATTATTGAAAACAAAGTAAGCAATCGTACTAACTCTCCATAATTATATCCACACCTTATATGTAGGCCCCTATCTCCTTTGCCTACAATCAACCCGACCTTGTCCAACCTATTAACGGACATAAAGTTTATATGTCTCACTGCGCCATCTCCCCCATCTCCTTAGGGAATGATATGTTTGCGGAATTAGAAGATGAGACTAGCCCGTGGCTAGGTAACTCACCGGGTGGAGGATGGACAATAGACGGTTGATCCGCCGTTTCTAGGGATTCTGTGATGTTGGCCCCCCCCCGTCGGAGTCTGGTCTCCTTGGCGCTCCCGCCCTGCCGAAGCGGCTGGGTTACTCCTCGAGCCGCGTCTCGTCACTCGAGAATGTGGAGCTGGCGTTGTCCCCCTGATCGGGTCACTGTTTTGAAGCGCTGGCTCTCTCCGCTTTCCTTTGCCCTTTCGTCCCGTAGACGCCTTAGACTTCCCCATCTTGTCGTCCACACAATACAGACGAGCCAGTTAGACGACTATGCCGCAATCCGAGCTCCGATGTAACTTCCTCCAATATTTAATTCCAGCTATCCAATACAATTACTCCTCTGTTCAATTCCAAATATCTAGTGTAACATTTTCTCTTTTTAGATCCAATTATCCAGTGTAACTCTTCCTCTGTTTAATTCCAGATATCCAGTGTAACTTTTCCACCGTTTAATCCTTATATCCCGTGTAGCTGTCTCTCTGTTCAATTCCGAATATCCAGCGTATTGGTGTGAAACCCAGTGATAATAGAAACTAACCGGTGCAGTCAGTTCAACAGCGACAACCTGTGTACAATTAGCATGTATAATTCTGAGTCCAATAAAACACGACCAACTCAAACGAAGTATTAGCTGAGAATGACCCATTGATTAGTAAAAATACACGTCGTGGGAAACACTTGCCTTGCGACCCCGATATGTATTACAAAAGCGCGCCTATCATTGATATTTACAAAACACGCGTGGTAAAGATTCGGCTTTGTGACCTCAATGTAGGTTACAAAGAGATGCGCCTATGTTTGATATTTGCCGACCTGCTGGGAAACATTCGGTTATTGACCTCAAAATCATTTTACAAAAGAGGCGCGCTATCGTGTGTAGTCACCGGCTTGCCGCATATTTCCGGCCTACACTATTGCATTCTATTACAATTGGGTTTATTTTGATAACATCAAAATAAACGTATTCATTATGCATGACGTCTTGCGATAGTTCCCCCTAATCCATACCGCTGATTGTCTGGCATAGATGCTTAACATACCCCATGGTCATGGTTTAATCCAATGCAGGAATGGGTAACAAAAAGACCAGCGGCATGACTGGCTTGGCGTCCTCGTCTTTTCCTTTGCAGATCAGCCAATTTGCGTTCCTTCCACGAAAGCCTTGAAGACATTGAAAGAGGACAATGACTCGTCTGCCAAATCATAATGCCAATGACGTGATGCGACCGCGTAATTGTGGCTCGAGAAGAAGACACAAATTGCACAAACCAAAGAGATCTTGTTGCTGCATTGCATTTCAAGGAATATAAAAAAGAAATCACGCCAAACCCTTTTAACGCCATTCCTCTCAATAGTTAATGAATACATTTAATGATAACATTATCTGTTTAGGTAACCATCCTTTGAATTTATCCCACACCAGAAGCGCGATTGGTTTCCCTTCCGGTGATGATCGTTGCTCGTGTTTCCAAACTCTCGCCCTTAAAAATAAAGAATATTTATTTTAAAAAACGATTCAGTATCTAATAAGATCTAAAGTGAAATTAAATTAAGTTAAATTGTGACAACAGACTAGAAACAATTATTGTACCAGAGGACACACGAATGGGCGCGGAGAGAGGGATATTGGCCCTGTTCTGCCCCATTCATCTTCAGGTTCCAGACATCTCGTTTCGATCATAAGAGTGCATCTTTTTCAATTACTTTCTTCAAATTGTTTTTCTTATCTGGATATTATCAAAAAGTCGTATGTGTTTGGTTTTGTCTCCGAATTATATCAAACAAATTCTCTTTTATCATTATCCTAGGCGGTAACCTTGGACTTACATGTTTTTATTTATTTTATTCTTACCATATACCAGAATCATTTTCATCAAAGCATCTTGTTATTTAATCATTCGTTTCTTTTGATTCTCCCTCCATCTTTCCCTTTTTCTTTCATGCTCTCTCTCTCTCTCTCTCTCTCTCTCTCTTAGATCGTAGCAACCACATATGATTTATCTTATTTAATGAACGACACACATAAGTTGATTGGGTATATTTATACCATTGTTTCGTATTGCTTTGTGTTTTTATTTGCATTCGAGTTCCAACCTTTCGGTTGCAATACAATACCATACTGTATACACCTTGTCTTCCTTTCTCTCTCTCTCTCTCTCTCTCTCTCCCTCACCGTCTCTCTCTCTCTCCCTCTCTCTATTTCTCTCTCTTATTATTTACATTTATTTCACCTCTCTTTCAGTTTCTCGCGCGTCTTTTCTCTTTTTCTTTTCTTATTTCCTCTCTTTGTCTTCATAAGATATTTTGAACAAATTAAAGGAAAAGAAACTAACAAACTTCTTGAAAATGCAACTTTAACCCCTCTAAGCATTTTGTTAAAGCCTCTCATACAGATGAATATTTACGTTTTTACACGTTATTCTGTAACAATAAAATGGAATCAATGCAATGTACATGTATATATGGGACTCAAACTTACTTCACCGTCCACGTAATTGAGACGGTGTTTTATGCACAGAAATAAATTCCCGCCACGTCTATTTTCATGTTGGATTAAGTACATATTTTATGAGATGGATCCGTATCGGGATTAAGTTGGACTGTTTATAGTGAAATAGCATTATGATAATCTATCATCTATTATTCTCTGTGGATGACTCTGGGCGTAATGATCGGTATGCATACCATTCTGTCTACATAGTTCTGTTTAATCATCAATCCACCCAACTCAATTCCCCCCATTCCTCTCCCCCCCCCCTCTCTCTCTCTCTCTCTCTCTCTCTCTCTTCCCCCCTCTCTCTCTCTCACACACACACACATACACACACTCTTTCTCTATCTCTCTCTCTCTCTTAACTGATCCCACCCTCCTTCATTTCAACAATGATTAAAAGTTCTGCAACCGTTTAGTGTAACTGATAAGACCTTATAAAAACAAATTTTAAAAGAGTGGTAAAGCGTTGCGAGGGATGTGATAAGTGTCTATAAGATTTCGTCCAAAGGAAAATGTTCGAATAGTTAACTCCTTCTTGTCACTGCCTGTAGTTAGTCTGGATCAAAATGTGGGTCATCCTGGTTATAGATGATTTCAACAATTATTTATTATCCCTGAAATAAAGGACCTGAGAAAGGGCAAACGCCGTCTTCGCCCTATGCTGGTTACGCTACTGTACGATGCCTTCGCCTAAAATGATGTGTGGTACCCCCCCCCCCCCTCCCCTCGCTCATCTCCAATCACTCTTATGACCTAGTCTGCAGTTCTTTTGAAAAATTGTAAATTATTTACTTGGCCAAGAAACGGTGTAGGTTTCGCCATCTCTAAACTATGCTGGCTATGCTACTGTACGATGATGTGTGGATTCCCCCCCCCCCCCCCCCCTCTCACTCATCGCCAATAACTCTTATCACCACATTATTTGTATTCATAGTAAGTTGTGAATGTTTTGAAAACTATTTTCTTGGCCGAGAAACGAAGGGGGAGAGGGGGATACACCATGTTTGCCCTAACATCTTGGCTACGTCACTGTATGTCTTTCACTTAGATGCTATGTGGTATTTCCCTCATCACCCATCACTCTTATCACCTAACTGTTTGTCCTCATCGTCTCAGCCTCATCCTGCTATTTGCATTCGCCCCCGTCATCGATCTCCGAGAAGCACACCGTCAAATCGGATGTTGACATTTCAAATTCATGGCTCTCTTTTAATGTCGTCTGCCAGGCGAGAACACGACACAGGGGCCAGGTTTTATCGCTGGGGTATCCCCCTCCTACCTTTCAAATCAACGGTTACCCACCGCCGATCATAGTCTAACAGCACCAAGTTTGTGATCACATATTTCAAACATTCCTAACTTCTTACTATTGGTTCGATTCATTTCAAACTCCTGTTTCTGTTATTTTTCTGCTTTCATACAGATCAAATTATTACAAGGGTTGGATTGCCCTTTAAAGCGGGGTATCTCACTGAGCAGCGAATGCTAGCAAACGTAGCGAATTAGGGATTCCGCCAGGGTTCGTCAAAGGTTGCAAAAGGTTCGTAAAAGGTTGCAAGAAAGTTCGCGAACAGTTTTCATTGTTGAAACAATATTTCTTTGCCAATTTATTTTTTCCGCAAACAGTTGCAAGCGTTTGCAAAACAGTGGTAAGCGTTTGCAAAACAGTCGTAAGCCTTTGCAAACAGTTGTAAGACGGTGTCGCTGAAGTTCTTTTTGATTCGCCAATGTTAGCGACCACATGACCATATAGTTCCTATATAAATCGACCTATTGAGTACCATAGCATAAGGTCCCAAACATTCATACATAGTGGCAAAGGATTTACAAATATTTGCTTATCTTCGCAAAAACTGTCGCTAACATTTGCTTACAGTCGCTAATGGTCGCCAACTGCCTTTCGCAAACACTTTCGCAAACATTCGCTCAAATGTTACTTATTGTCGCTAAACATGGCTAAATGTCGCAGAGGCGAACGCAGATTTTCGCCAACATTCGTCAGAAAAGTTGGCGAATCCAAAATCGCAACGTTCGTAAGCATTTGCCGCTCAGTGAGATATACCCTAGTACTCGTAGGGTGCGCGTAAAGGCCCCATCTCACTGAGCGGCGAATGCTTACGAATGTTGCGAATTTGGATTCGCCAACTTTTCTGACGAATGTTGGCGCAAAATAGCGACTGTATAGCAAATGTTAGCGACAGTTTTTTAGATTATCTACCATTTGCCTACCCTTTGCCACCATTTGTGAATGTTTGGGACCTTTTGCTAACTCGTGGTACTCAATGGGTCGATTTTATATAGGTACCATATGGTAACGTGGTCGCTAGCATTAGCGAATCAAAAAGAACTTCAGTGACACCGTCTTACAACCGTTTGCAAAGGCTTACCACTGCTTTGCAAACGCTTGCAACTGTTTGCGGGAAAATAAATGCGCAAAGAGATACTGTTTATGCGGTAAAAACTGTTTGTGAACTTTTTTGCAACCTTTTGCAAATTCGCTACGTTCGGAAGCATTCGTCGATCAGTGAGATAGGGTCTTAAGTTGAACGAAGTGCGTACAAGCAAATTGGAAATTTTCTTTGTAGGACTCAATAAAATTGTCGTACATAATGCACTATGCACAATCTTCTCGTAACTTCGCTTGACAAAGCGTTCTGATGCGTTGTCATGGTAATTGCATCTACCTCCGGAAGAGACAGCTTCCTGCATTCATCTTAATTTACTAACTTCTATTGTTTGTATCTGCATTATTATATCTGCATGTCATCAGGTACAATATCAGTAGGTATCTTTTGATCTTCCTTTTGTTGCCCATTCTCTCTGTAAACCTTTCCTCAATAATATGTTATCAAAGACGAGGACAATGTTTTGCTTGTATATGATGTCTTTTCGTCTCTGTCTCTGTGTCGCCTTTTTTTTTTAACTCTCTTCCCTCTCTGCCCTCTCTGCCCTACTCTCTTATTTCGTTTTAAATTCATCTCCCAATCTTGCTTTGCACATATTGTTTGACTTTATTACAATTCCATAGACTATGTGACGACAGAAGTAGGTCCTTGTTATTACCCTTCTTTGTTTTCCCTCTCCATTTGATTTGCCAACCTGAGAATATGTCACTCTCCCTTTCCTCTCACACCGAGTATATATTGCTATCTATGCTTCTACAAATATTTCCAAAACAAAACGAGGCTAACCTATGCCACAGGCTACTCCATTCCCATTTTGTTTTTTCTTAATGGAAATAACCTACACTCCGCTCAGAATCGATTTTACTTGTCCCTCGCAAACGACATTAAAAGCCCATAAACCGCGCATCCCGCGAGTTTTCTTAAAAGCATAAAAAACAATCTGCTATCTGTAACTCTTTCTCGGGAAAGGCAGCCGAGTATATTTGATGTTGTGAATATGAAACTGGCAATTTCGGGAGGGCACGAGTGCCTGTATCAGATGCTCCACATGGAAACGACCTTGTGTCTATTTTAGAGTGTTCGATGGATCGCTGTCTCTGTCGCCAGAGATGTATTTGTTTGAAGGACGACTTGGAAAGATGTCCATAATAAACATGCCTGTAATTACTTGCTGTATTTCGTTTCAATTGAGATTGGATTCTGTAAAGTCTCTTACCTATCTGGTGACACGTGGCCAGAATGGAAACAGTTTTCAAGATCTGTGCAGAGCCTTTGTTTTGCTTGCATAAGAAATAAAATAGGGGAGGTCCTGACATCGCGAATGCAACGATTTTTTTTTTCCTCATCTGATTGATTAAAGTAAAAACAAAATACATCTACCCAAGATCCCTCGACACACAGTCATTCATTAGAATTCCATGTGGCACACTCAATCTTTCGCCATAGGCAGGACCACGCATGTAGCCTAATAATATATTGGTGGACAAAATCAACTACACTTTTTGAAGTCTTAACCTCTGGTCGGAGCTGAACGCTGAAAAGAGATCCGAAGTCAACTTTGTGTTTCATGTCTTTTACCCACACTGCTCCTCTACACCGAGGTGTTCAATGGGCACCTGGTAGATTGCGAATGTCAGTGTGGATTGGTTTTGCCTGCCCCTATAATGGGCGAAAGGCAGGAATACTAGATGGAAGGGAATAATAATAATAACAATCTGGATGTATTTAGCGCATAACACAGAATACCATCTCTCTAAGCGCTTTATCTAGTCATCGCATTCATTCATGCACAATGTGCACCATCTCCATCCCCTGATAAATATTCCTACCATATGGTCACCGTGAGGGCTTAGACAATTTTTAACACAAATGCTTTCGTCATCCGATACCGGTTCCCCCTTTCTCTCTTGGGTATTTAGTGGCAAATCTAGATTAATGCCTTGTCATAGGTCATTAGTGCCGTGTCAGGCATCGAACCCACGAACCCACGAATTTTTCGAATTTCAAGTCATGAGTCTAAACCACTCTAATGATAATAATAATGATAATTTATATAGCGCTTAATACATCAACGATGTGTCTAAGCTCTTTACAGATATATAATTACCTCGGTCATCAGATTCAGGCTTACCCGCACACAATGTACAGTATGCACATTCTCCTCTTCCTGGGGAGCATTCCAGTCGGGCGTCATTTCTACAAGTGCACACTTGCTATTAATCTAACCACATTAACTTGTGCATCCTACCGGGTACCCATTTAACACCTGGTGGAGAGTGGCACATGTAATTTAACGTCTTGCCAAAAGACATTAGTGCCGCGGGGGGACTCGAACCCCGAACCTTGTGATCTGCAGTGGGGTGACTTATGCACTTGACCATCACACCTCCACTGGAAACTGAGCACTGTAAAATGCAGATTTCGTTAGGTAGAATCCAGTGACCTGGGCAATCATCATGTAAGCGCTTTTGTCGGTTACGTTGTAACTGGCAATGCGCTTCATAAGAAACAGGTTTTACTTAATACATTTTTAAATACTATCCCACTTTTGCGTGTACGTACAATAAAAAGTCTCGCATTAGTTATAGATTATGTTTCATGTCAGACCAGCTTCACAAGATCGTTATGTTTTCGTTTCTAAATTCTACGTGTCCGGAGATATACAAGAAAGCTTTGGAATGTTGTCTGGGGTGGTGTTTTATATAATGTCCGAAGTTCGTATGCCACTCAAAATAATTAAAGCCCCTTTAAAGTGTTGGGAGCTCCAAAAGTTGACGGCAATATTTCACTTAAACTGCATCAAAATGTGAAAGAAGATGTCATTTAAGACACGTTTCTGCAAGGATTTTCAAAACAAATGTGTTTGAAGTCGAATATTGATGAAAGAATACAAAATTGTGAATGTTGTCTTCAATTTGGGGAGAAATCTTTGCAGAAGTGTGTCTTAAATGACATATTCTTTCACATTATGATACAATTGAAGTGAAATTTTGCCATAAAGATTTCGGTGAATTTGGGGCTCCCAACACTTTAGAGGGGCTTCAACATCGATATGTTCTGGATTTGCAAAAGACAGTTTACAAAGCAAAAAAAAATACAGTTGTTTTGCAAGCAACCGGAAATGATAGCAGTATCGAGAAAGAAAAAAAAAGTTTCAAATTTGAAGATGAAAAATGCAGTGGTTAGGTTTTTAATATATTGATGCAAGTACTAAAAGCAGCCACACATCTTGCCGTGAGCAGGATCAACCCGCACGAAGACCACAGTTGAGCCTTTCGACACTATCTGACCTCAGAAGAAGTATGCCACATCTTGAAGAACCTGTCCACTGTTCACATTACCAGGTGTTCTTTCATCACGTATCTAGATAATGCAAGGAAAAGCATAAAACACATTGTTGAAATATATGCCGAAACTGCTCTATATCTATATAGTCTATTGTGTACGCTCCAGTTTTTTTCCTCGAAGATAGTTAGCGTCTCTGAATAAAACATCAAGGCCCGTTATGAAAATGAAGCCTTTGCAGCCGGTTCATAAAATATGCATGGATATCAACAACACCACCGCCCGCCACAGATCTATTATTGATTTTCTAATATAATATAAGTATCAGAGTCGTATCTCTTATAGTTTCGACGTCATCGACTACATTAGCTTGGGTCTGATATTTGAAAAGCTACTGTGCCATGAAATACGACCTACATTCAGTATGATCACAAAGACTTTCAAGAAATAAAATAAGGGCAATTTTCAGTACCCTATTGCATTGCCTAGAAAAAAACAATGTTCGGATTATGTAATATGTCATTGTCGGGTTTGTACAATGTATTAGGTGACGCACAAGGATATTGGAGTTGCCTTAGGTTTTGTATTTGTGATCGTGTTCTTGATATCATTGATTCGGTATTGCAATAAAGCTTTACAGACAGGAAGCTGCGTTATTTTGGACCAATGTAACCAGAAAGACAGCAGTAGTGGTGTGTGTGGGGGGGGGGATCACGAAATGTGCCATCGAAGGACGTCTTGGTTTAGAGATGGGTTGATGGCATTACGACAAACATTATTATGGCTATTATTATTATTATTAGCATGGCTCCATATGAAACTGAATGCATGACATACACATTGTAGGAGAGCCAGTATGACAATGGCCAAAACTAAATGCATTGCAGACACCTAACACGTCTATAACCGCGCTTTGATGCTTTCCCGGAGAACGGAACAAGAAATTTGCAAAGAGCTCATCAAAGATCTGTCCACTTATATTACTACTATATGGTTATGATTCTATAGACCTCAAGAGTAAATACGATTACAGATACTTTCAAGTAAATTGACTCAAGGTCCATTCCATCTACCTTGTGTTTTTCATATATAGGTATCATGATCAGATATGCAACGAGCGACAATGAAAGTAAGTCTCTGCATTTTCGCACATTTCAAAATCTGATACAATGCTGAGGAAATCGTTCCGTGTCATGTCGGTTGACTTCCCAAAGTCTTTGTGATCGTGAGGATAGCGTGTATAAGCAACACCTTTTCTTAAGATTTAATGTCAATCTATTAATTATATATCTAGGTCCATTATGAAAATTGAATCGCTTCTGTCGGTTTACGAAATATGCACAACTTCAGTACAAGATACCTTTATATTTTTTTAATTTTCTAATGAGTTTCGCCGTCGATTCTCGTGTACTTTCGAGTTCGTTGACAACATGAGCTAGGGGGAAAAATCAATCAACTCCTACGCTACGTATTTGCATGATAACTAAATACTTTGATCTGTTTAATAATTGATTTCATTACTTGATTATCCTGCCCCGGATGATAATGTATCTATATGTACTATGGTATTGGTAAGATGAGATGTCACGAGGGAAAGTCTAGGGTAATTTGATTAGCTCCTGGGATGAATGGGAAAGATATTCATTAGTTGGCCTGGATGGGAAGGTGTGGGTGTGTATATACGGACTTTTATAACCCGACTCTATGGCCCGAATTCACGAAGGAGGTTTGTCGACAAACCTACGTTAGTGTGCGTCACATTACGCGTTTCGACGCGTTTTAAACCAAGGTTTGTACAAACCTACGTTTAGGATGGGAAGGTGTGGGTGTGTATATACAGAGTTTTATAATCCGACTCTATGGCCCGAATTCACAAAGGAGGTTTGTCGACAAACCTAGGATTATTACGCGTTTCGACGCGTTTTAAACCAAGGTTTGTACAAACCTAGGTTTAGGTTTGAAACGCGTCAAAACGCGTCATATGACGCATATAAACCTAGGGTTGTCGACAAACCTCCTTCGTGAATTCGGACCTTCAAGTTTGATTATATTATAGGAAGGCCAAGCTACTCCGTCTGATACATAACAGGCTACATGTAATATTTCAGTTTATCGGGTAAAACTGTATCAATTTGAAAGCCCAACTAGAGCTTGCATCAGACAAAACATAGAACAAAATTATATTTATGATGTCACTTTATGTTCAAAATTATATAATATTATTCAATAGTACTTGGTAATGTATAGGTTATACCTTGGGCTTGCCCCTAAATCACGCTTACATCTCGTATATTGGCAGAAGACTGGCTTTATAGACCTATTAAACGAGATGTATACAGTACATTGCGGTGACATTGCGTAGTAATATCATAATTGAGTGGTTTAAGCACTTGCCTTGAAATTCAAAGGTTGTGGTTCGATCCCCGATACGGCACTAATGTCCTTTGGCAAGGTATTAATCTTCATTAGCCACACTCGATCTTCGTGAGGTAAATGGGTACCCGGCAGGAATTTATTCCTTGAAATGCTGGAGCGCTGTAATGGCAGCTAGGCTAAAGCCGGGGTTATAATTAATGCGCCTCGGAATAAAAAATTTAGATAGACGGCGCTATAGAAATGCCTATAATTGTTAATTATTACGGAGGAAAGCAGCATGAAATCTGACATTGCATGGACAGTGACAAGGCGAATTACGAGAAATGTGACCAACACGTGTAATAGAAAAATGATAAAATACTGAATAAACATTGCACTTGAGACACACTTCTCGCGATAATCAATAGATAATTTTAGCACATCGCCTCGATAGTTTTAGCACGTGTTCAGAATATTAATAGCTCTGATGGTTAAAAGGGTATACGTAGATGGGAAAAACTAATCATCAATCTATAGTGAGCTGAACCTATAATGGTTTTAAAGGTCTGAATTTACACCTGAAAGTGAAAGTGGAAAAATAAAGAGGCGAAAGGGTGCATCCTTTCTCAAAATGCAAGAGGGGAAATCAATATGTTGCAACGTACATGCAAAAGAAATATAGAATTCACTGTGCTACTGCGGTTACATGAACATGTTCAGGCCTTTATTTTCCGTACATTGAAATACATTTAGCCTACTAACTGCGTCAATAGAACTCGAGTACAGAAGTAAAATCACTCCATATCATTTAGAAAATGTTATACAGTAGGCTTGCACCATGTGAGAGGGAGGGAGGATTAAGGAGTCCTGAAAAGAATTCTTGGTAATCTTTCTTGAGGGTTTGTAGTCCTGAAAAGGACTGTTGGTGTAGTCTTAAAAAGAATGTTGGTTATCTTTCTTAGCTTATAGCTCTAAGGAGAACTATAGAGCCGATTGGATAGGATGTGTGGCGGGAGGACTATCCGTCGTCAGGAGTGTTGTTTTATCGTTTTGAAGAACGTTCGACACTTTACTTCACTTCTGGCTAAAAGTCATCAGGCTTACCTATTACCATAGCACTAAATAAAAACGATTCGTTACCCATATCCTTTAATGGATGCCGGGATGAAGAGATTGATGAGATTCAAGGTAATGTTCTAAAAGCACTCTCTATTTGCAAGTCTAATTGAGAAAAACATTGTTAAATCCTGTCATCCATCTAACAAAGTAAGTTATCTTTTTCTCCCAATATTGATGTCAATTCTGCCATTAAGTAAATGTAATGACCGAGGAGTATTATGGTATTGACGAAATGAGGAAAGTGATTTGAATTTGTTGGAAGGGGACTACGTATAATGCACCCGTTACAAGGCACTACATATTAATCGTATCTACATCAAAACAACACAATGATATGCATGATTGTGATTATGGAGCCATAAAGAGTGCACATTTATCCATTTTCCATATTATTAAGTATATAGATGTGTCGTAGTTGAGTGGTTTAAGCACTTGAATGGTACATCATGGCCCGAATTCACAAAGGAGGTTTGTCGACAAACCTTGGTTTTCATACGTCATATGACGCGTTTTTACGCGTTTTTTTTTACAAACCTGGTTTGTAAAGAACAAAAGGAGGTTTGGCGAAACAAAAGGAGGTTTGTCGACAAACCTCCTTTGTGAATTCGGGCCCATGAGTTCGAACCCTGCAACACCACTAATGTCACTAAAAGGGTGACATTCAATTTAGTTCAGCAACATAAGCAACATAATAATACTGACGTACACATTTAAGCAATACTGACCCAAAGTTCATAAAACTAAGATATGGGAATACTTCGTCGATTTCCTACATGTAACAGCACATGTAGATTCGAATATCCGAATTCAATCACAATTATGCATTTCACTGTCATCGGTAGCACTTGCTGGTACACCAATCTCACCGCCGAACCCACTCCACCCCGACCACAAACCGATCGGTTTTCTGGCAATAGGACGTAATTTAATATGCCATTTTCGTAATGTAATCAAATTTAATGCAATCAAATTTAATGCATAAATTTTTGCTAAGTGCCATGTTACAAATTAATTCACTCACATGTTACGAATTATTGTATTTCAATCGCATTCATAACGTTTAGTTAGGTAGGACAAGCCATAATGTATTTCATACCTAGAAATACTTAGTGTATGCAATTCGCATTCTGACAATTGAAATGCAATTATTCATAAAATAATTTGTTACACGGCACTTAACAAAATTGCATGCATTCAATTTGATTACATTACGAAATGGTGGATTGTTGATGGGTAGTCGGTGTAGAGTCGGTCTTGTTAGTTTGTCTGAGGTAGGTTTACAGGCTAGGGACGCAAAACCAGGACGAATGCTAGGAATAGACGGACAGCTGGACAGGAAAACGTACTTTTTCTTGACCTACTAATCCAGGCCTGTTTCATAAAAAATGTTTCAATGAGAGCTGCCACATATATATGACAAATTTGCTCTTAGCCAATCAAATGCAAGAACTTCATTAGCTTATGAAATACAAAATCGTGTTATAAAACAGGGCCCAGGTGCAAAACATTCTCGAAAATGCAACACAGGTGCACTTATGAAAAGGATCGGTCTGTATTTGTACTTTATTGTGACACGTCCATTACTTATACGCTGCGGTACACTATTATTCATGTTCGCTCTATAAGGCGCCTTTCACACCAGAACTGCATAGAATTGCGAAGTGTGTCGTAACCGAGTACGCCGAAATTAGGCTGCGTATTCATGAAAAAGGTGTTGCTTCAGCGTAGTCCCTGCGTAGGTTATGCGTAAGCTTGCATACAATGGCGTATGGTTACATACCCTGTGTATAGTCACTGCGTACCTTGCGTACGTTTACGTAGGCCAGGCGTAAAGGGTACGTATTTTTGCTTACGGTTGCGTATGGTTGCTTACTCTGTGCGCAAGCGCCGTGCACAAATACAATAGACGATCGTACGACTTTACTGCTTCGTCGGACTGGCGTAGGGTAGCGTAATATTACGTAAGCATGGCGTACTGTAATGTAGTGATGCGTAGTGTTGCGTAAACATGCGTACTTTTCGCGTCCATCTCGCGTCCCTCTTTGCGTCTCTCGGACATATACGCCCGAATTCACAAAGGAGGTTCGTCGACAAACCTTGGTTTTCGTACGTCATATGACGCGTTTTTACGCGTATTTTACAAACCTGGTTTGTAAAGAACAAAAGGAGGTTTGGCGAAACAAAAGGAGGTTTGTCGACAAACCTCCTTTGTGAATTCGGGCCATGTTGTCTATACTGAAGGCTATCACTGTGAACATCACGGAAAAAGTAAGAGGACAAAATATACAGTCCCTCAGGTAGACAAAGGAACATCCCTTCACTGCTATTATGTAAAAATGTGTTGAACAGGTGAATATGCATGTGACACCTGTGCTACACACTTTTACATAATAGCAGTGAAGGGATGTTCCTTTGTCTACCTGAGAAACTGTATATTTTGTCCTCTTTCTTTGTCCGTAATGTTCATAGTGTATGTGACTTTCAGTCTGAATTTCTTTTTATACATCAATATTTAATGAAGGCGTTTTAAATGTTTGTAGAAAATGTATGTTAATTATTTTAATTACATGTATTTCATTTTTCCTAACTCACTGAATTCCCTGGGTATTGTCTTCATCTGTGTATATCAACCAAAATCAACTTGAACAGTGTATCAATTGGAGACTCTGTAATAGAACCATCTGTTAGTGCAAGAAATCTTGGAGTACAGTTCGATTCGAATTTGAATATGAGAGAGCACATCACAAATGTCTGTAAATCAGCATACTACATGATCTATAATCTCAGACGTATTCGTAAATATTTAGATAAGGACATTACGAAAGACATTGTACATGCATGTATTACCAATAAGCTGGACTATTGTAATGGTCTACTGTATGGGATCCCTGACTCTCAAATAGTGAGATTGCAACGGGTTCAAAACACCTGTGCAAGGCTGATCTGTGGTTGTTCTAAATTCACACGGATCACCCCAATTTTGAGAAATCTACATTGGTTACCAGTACGCCAGAGAATAACATTCAAAATCTTGCTGATTGTATATAAAGCACTTCTTGGTCAAGCTCCCACTTATATCAAAGAACTGTTGAATTTCAAACCTAATCAACACAATCGCAACTTGCGCAGTTCCCGAGATACTTTGTTGCTACAGATCCCATCTATCAAAACAAAAATAACACTAGGTGATCGAGCATTTGCTTGTGCAGCCCCAAAACTCTGGAATAACTTGCCATTTGAAGTCAGGAAATCACCATCTGTAAATGTCTTTAAGTCAAAACTGAAAACACTTCTTTTTAATTAACTGTACCGTAAATCTAAGCATATCAGGAGCTCTTGTAGCGCAGTAGAATATATACCTAATGTTGGATAGTTTCTGCGCTTTATAAATGTACTATTATTATTATTATTATATACTCTTTATTATCTATAGTGGAGGTTTATTTGAAAACTTTCCGTGACAAAAATAAAGTACACGTACACTTAGGGAAAGAAAAGGTTGAGTTCCCGCGCGGTTTTTGCCCCAGTTCGGGATGTGGACATCTTTAATCATCCACAATAATCTCCGACATTAATGATCTTTAGTACAATGGAAGGATCATTACCCTGTATCCATCTCACGAAGTAACGGAGGCAACTGGAAATAATGGCCAAGATATAGGTGGTTGCTAGGCCCAGTAATCGCATGTGACAGCGAAATACTTATTTTTAGCCGATTTCATCGCAGGCAAGGCACGCAAGCGTGTTTGGGGCATACTTTCGCCTGGGACGATGAGGGAGGCGTGGGCTGTCGACGAATTCCTCAATATTATTTTCCAGTTCCCAGATCAAATTATTTGCTTGTAATTTATTATCTGAAAGAGACATTGCAAAAACGTGTCCACGTCTTATCAGTGAATTGCATATTTGTCTGTCTTTCTCTTTTATGACATTAAGTCGTAAAATTAAGTAATCGAGGTAGCGAATCGGGCCCCCTGAAATTAGTGGTTGCGGGTTTCGAGATTGATTCCTTTGGAACGTTTAAAATACCATATTTGTACTAATCTGTCCCTGTTTATAAAGGTCTATCGACTGCTTTCATCGGGCTTTATTGACCCGAATACGAAGACTTTATAGTTCAGTTTGGGGGTGGGAGGGAAAGGGTTCAAATTGCACGAACCCCAGCCTTCCCCTCAATCACATACAAAATCCCAGGGCAGATTATCATCTCGCAGCCGACGGGGTAGCTAGCTGGTCAGGTGCTCCCTGAAGAACGAGGGGAGACATCCCTTCTCTACTGTAATGATGATGAATGGCAAATCGCATCATTATTAACTTTCTCCACTTACTACCCTGCCTTTTGGAACCCCTTTTGTTAAAGCTAAAGGGAAGGGAATATTCCAATGCTGCCCATCCGTCTTATCCAACATCTTCTGAATTATAAATTGTTACCATTATTATTCAGTTTCTTGCTACCCTTTTCCCATGTTCATGCTCTTAATCCGCAATGATCCGGCCCGGTCATGTGTCTGTGGCGATCATTCTTTCATTCTCGTGCATTTAACATTAAAAGGTAGTCTGTCCCTTTTGCAGGATGAAAAAATAAAATTATGTTAATCCTAGGGTAAACAAGATTAGAACTAGTAACTGCCTCTTTGTGGAATTATATCAACCGTATAGGAATTTTCAAATCGCGTTGCAATAATTACGCCTATAAGGCTCCTTTCACACCGGGCCATACGTATATTTGCGTAGTTTTGCGTACCGACTACGCCGAGCGTACGCTGCACTACGCTGGCCTACGTAACTAAACGCTATGGGACGCAAAGAGGTACGCGAAATACTTTTGGCGTAGACACTAGACGCAAAACGTACGTATTTTCTACGCAACACTACGCAACATTACGCTACTGTACACCATGCCTACGCAATAGCAAGCTACCCTACGCGAATCCGACGAAGCAGTATTTTTATATTAATGTCCTAGATCCGTTTTTCGCACACAGTAAGCAACCGTGCGTAACCGTAAGCAACCGTAAGCACCATAGGTACGTGGTGCCTATGCACATGGTACGTTACCATACGCACACGCATAACCTACGCAAGTTCTACGCCGAAGCAACGTTTTTGTTATGAATACGCAGCCTAATTTCGGCGTCACACTACGCAACTCTACGCAGATCCGGTGTGAAAGAGGCTTTAAGAAGGTTGTCTTATTTTTAAACCCTTGTATCGCATAGTCTTACATTTTGTGCTGAGTTCAGACTAGATAAGTCAAATTTTGGTCATTATAAGAAGCGGGTCATTGATGTGTACAAATGATAATGAACCCTTTATAACTAATTTTGTTTATGTTACTAACAAATTAAATCAAGTCAGTCAGTCACTCAACAGTATCTGACAGTGAAGTCTCAAGAGAGTTAACGGTTACCCTTGCATAACTAGGTCACTGCTAACCGTTAAACGTTAAACAGATAGGACATACGTGACATATGATTACTGCAAAGTTCTACAGAGTTTGATGTTAGCTGCAAAAGAGATACACTACCTTTAAGGGTCTAATGAGGACTGATCATGCTGAGAGTGAGTTTAGAGGAAGTGTCGAGGAGCTGATTTTGAGTGCTTAAGTGTTTTGAAATGATCAAAACAAAACATGAGTGAAATAACAACCACCAGAAAGCGCTGTACTTACGCTATACTGTACATACGTGACAGAAATTTATGTAATATTGATTGGTCCGCTGATTTTCTTCTCCATTGGTTTATCAAAAATAATTATCTTTACTAGTCTAGGGCTCAGCACCATATCTTAAACCTCGGTCACAAATACCGCTACGGGCTGCTACGAACGCCGTACGAACGATTTTCAGACAATGGAAATTCGGGAAGACAGTGGAAAAACAGGGAGATTCGTACGAAATAATCGTTCGTACGAACCTTTGTAACCGTAGCTTTAATCACAGAAGCCCTTTATAAAAATAAGTAAATAAATCTGAATTTAGGGAAAAGGTAATGAAGTTTAAGATGATGTTTGTAAGATTAGGTTTCCTTGATTGATAGGATTTTGATGGTGTTGTGGTCTGATGGATACCTCACCGGACTGTGGATCGCATCTCTTTACCTAATCAAAGTTTCATCATTCAAAGTCAATCGAGGCATAATAATCACACGTTCAATTTTCATAACCATGTCATGAAAATATCCAGCAAAATTACAGTAATAACGTATCATTGCATTGAATTGAATTTGATTTATTTGTCACAAGCTCGAATGAATAAAAAAAAAACAAGCGATATAACAAAATGGAGGATGTAACATCTGGAACATTATTTTTAAAACTGCACAAATGTTTTGGTTACATTGACAATTTAACAATTTTTGACAGTTTGAACATATTTGAATTTAAGACTACGTGTATTTTTATGTGGCATTTTAAAATGAGGGGCTCATAGAAAAGCATGTCTTGAACTGGTAAGCCCCTATTAAAACTAAGTACGTCTTAATATAAGTTGATTTAGTAATTATTTATAATCACCAATAAAGTATGAAACTGTGAGAACTTTTACAGTGTTTAAGAAGAGTATTGGGTATTGACGACGACATGTTACAAAGGTATATGCAAATAGATAAATATGTATAGAAAGATTGATGTATCTCACCGTTAAAGAGAAAAGCATGCGTTAGTTAGAAAACAATCATATACATCATCTCACACAGGTAAAGCTTGCTTTTACTTCAACATGACAGCGTATTCATGCAGGGGCTTTCGAGTTACATCAACAGGACCTAAACCCATATGCAAATAGATAAATATGTTTAGTTGGATTGATATATCTCACCGTTAAAGAGAAAAGCATGCGTTAGTTAGAAAACAATCATATACATCATCTCACATAGGTAGAGCTTGCTTTTACTTCTACATAACAGCGTATTTATATGCAGGGACTTTCGGGTAACACATCAACAGGACCTACACCAGACCGACAAGATACAGAACAAAACTTCTCTTTCCCACGCATGTTTGATTGATTGATGATTGTTTTACCTGACTGCTATTAAAAAAGTATGTTTATTTGTATCCAGGGGACCGAAGTCTTTAGGTCCATTTCCGTGGGAAAGATGCTTTGCCAAAGAGCACGATCGTATACTTTGTTTCGACCCGTTACCCCCTGGTTACGAGACCACTGCTCTACAACTAAGCCATCGCATTTTCTTCCGAAGGCCATTAATAGGTCAGATATATAGGAGTCAATATGCAGTCGGTTTGTCAGAGCAACTTAGGTGTAAACGACCATAGGGGGCCTCATTACGTCGGAAAGAATTTACATTCATAGATTTTTTTTATTTAACGTTTCCAACATCCATCATTACACCCATACAAACGCACACACCCACGCACATCCACCCACACCATCGCGTGTCTAATGCCTGACCCATCATTAAATCAATATTATGATCTGAGCTGGTTTTTAGCTACGCCTTTTGCAAATGGAAGTGCCCGAAGCTTGTCAGATGTAATCAGAAGTAAGAGCCTTCAACCTACAATTCATAGTTAAAGAAATTCTTCCCCACGCTTTCTAAGGGTCCCCAAATACACCCCTGGTATACAATTAAGGGAAATGCCTCGTTTATCACGTTCAGAATATGGGAATCAAATCAAGCCTATCAATTTCCGACTGATAAATATAAAGGATTATATATATAAATTCAGGAAGACAAATTGAAAGAGAAAAACCTCTCAAATGATCTTTCCTCGCTGTCGTTTCGTTGTCTTTTCACCTAAACGTCGGTGAAAACAAGTGAATTATCCTTTAATATTTCCAGCCTGACACATATCTTGTTTTTGAAACTGAGCTTGAATGGATTAAGGGGATGCAATGTTTATCTTTAGAAAAAAAGACGCTCCTTTTCGTTTATCATGTTCACAGCGCTTAGAGACATTGTATTATTAAAAGCGCTATATAAAAGCTAAATATTATTATTATAGTAAGAATCGTTAAAGTGACTCGGTAACATTGTCCCAGATTCTGAAACAAAATCCTGGATTTAGGTCATGCTGCAATCATAATTATAATTATTTAGGTCAGTCAGGAATCCTAAGACTTTAACAAGCCGATCGCCTGGCTGATTATCAAGATATTTATGATCGGAAAACGAAATTTCGGTTTTTATATTGGAGAAAATGAGTATGGTAAAACCGGTTGCTCAAAGATTTTTTTTGTTTTGTTGAGGCACTTCATAATCATTTTAAAGCGCAATTTATAAGGCTTCAATATTAAACCATATCACAGACACTGATAATACGTAGGGCCATGCATCTCAGATTTAACTTTGTTAAACGATGCCTTTAATGTATAAACAATAAAACCTACTTAACCTGAATAGAGTTGGGTTTCCAACATATCTACACGATTTGAAAGCAATCTGCAGTCCTCCGTTTAAAGTTCGAACGCAATTCAGAATAAAGATAAAATCCACTCACAAACTTTTCCATCTTTGCTTAATCTCCATAAGGAAAAATAAAATATTTTGTCTGACATCAGGAACGTCAGTGAAATACCTTTATGTTCCATATGTCAATAGATTGTGTTTTCTGATAGGCCATCAAACCACTTCATAGTCCAATAAGAGCCTAGGTATATATTGCGTTGACTATGGTCTACTATATTAACCAATGTGACATAAAATACATTGTATGCAATTTGCCGCAAAGGGTATTTTCAGTTGATAGCCTTATCTTAGTTACGTTTCAAAGACCAAATAAATTCAATTTCATGATGTGATTCGCATATTTTCACCGTCATTCCTCTTAAAGGTGTTCACATCTTTGCACATGATTTGCAACTTATTTTTAAGTAGCATCCTCCATTTCAGTTATACTTTATAAAGCTATTAAAACGGATCGTTGTGACTTTCTGTTTTCATACTTTATTCAAATTCTTGCAAAACATATAGATGTGTCGAGTTTTGGAACATTCTAATATGAAAGCTGTAAGTAACGAAAGTGTTACTGTACTAGCTATTCGTTGGCGTATTGAACCTATGTATATCTGTAAAAGTGATCACCTAAGCCTGCTGGGATGATCAGAATTCCCATCATAAATTTGATGTCAGTATAGATTGATGACCCACATTCCTTTTTATGACTCAAATTCATTTTTACCTTGGGCCCGTTAGCACCTGCAGTGTAACGCAAAGTGACGCGGTTGCATGTCTGTCACATTTTAACGCGTTAGCACGAACGGGTGCGTGGGAGTAGGCGTATGATATTATGTTTCATAAAATGGGTTCAAGAATGTAGCCATTGAAAAGCGTTGAAATGGATCACGTGTGCGTGCATTAATTTTTACCGTACGTACGGGGAGTGCATTTTGGTGATAACAACCGTCAATTTCTCGACTTTATACTCATATTGTAGACCCACCTTATAAAACAAATTATACATGTTTTTAGATCGTGCATTAGTAATATGCACTGCATCTGTCACAATACAATGAACTCGACAAGTCTCGTTCTTTATCCTACTGTGACTTCACCTGCATGCAGTGCATATTCACTAATGCACTCGCAAACATGTATACTTTTTACAACCCACTCTATTTGTTTATTCATTTTCATGAAAGGTTTAGAATAAGGTTTGGAGGGGTTTTAAAACAAATTCGCCTTGGATTTTCGTATAAATTATCAAATTGTGTCTTAAATGGTCGGTTAACACATACACGTTAAATGTGGGAGAAGAATTACATAACACGATTAACAAATATTATATGGACGGGTTGTATGCATTGAAATGAGCACGAAAATTACATTTCCTATTCGTAACCTATTTGTTTCAACTTGTCAGCATTTTTTACACTAATAATCATCAAAAATATATTTGAAACGTGTTTTGCAAAGAAGTCTAAATTACCATTCATTTGCACACATTGAATATTAAATAGGCCTATCTCTTCGAAAAATCTCATTGTGTAATTATGATTTTATATAACTCCAAATGTCATGTTTATTATAATACTGATGTATTACGGCACATGTTTAAAATATTTATCACCGTATTTCATGAGCTTTTTTTTAAAAATTAAAATTGTACACGATTGCGCAGACTTTTAAAGAAATCAAAACACAAGAAGGGTTCCCTGGGGTCTTGCCTGTGGAACTCATGTTCGGATTGAGTAACATGTCATTATCAATGGGAATATAGCTTCCACAAAATAAAGGTTCAGGCTTTTGCTAGAGGCAGATAGGCTAGTTTCATTATTGAACCAAATTTAACGCACACATCTTCGTAAAGTGCATGGATAAGAATGATTCAATTCACCTGTTACGAATAATTGTATTTCAATAGTCATAAGGCGAATCGCATAGATAAAGGCCCGAATTCACAAAGGAGGTTTGTCGACAAACCGAGGTTTATGTATGACGCGTTTTGACGCGTTTTTTACAACCTGGTTTGTAAATAACAAAAGGAGGTTCGTCGAAACAAAAGGAGGTTCGACAAACCTCCTTTGTGAATACGGGCCAAAGTGTTGTAAGGTAAGGGAAGCTGTAATATTCGTTATTTGGTTACATGATGAGAATTGCCTATTTCATTATGGAATGATTTTTTTTCTTGCTGTCTTCGCGATCGTATTCTTGTGAAACTGATTAAGGAGTAACAGTAAGTATAGATTTATGCATTGTATCTAATGTTCCTGCTTCTGAGATTAGTTTAAGATCTGGCCAATAAATCTTCAGCTCAGCTGTAATCTTTTATGAAACTTGCAAGACAGGATCACCTTAATCCCCAATCACCTGCACCCTGCTGGATAAATCGTATATATGGTATTTGTTAAATTACTATTCCTTTTTACCTTTTTTCTTCTTTTTTCATATATTTTTCATATTTCCTTATTCTTTATCATTGACAAGAAATTCATTACTCTGTGTCCTCTTTTTAGTATTTCTTTTTCTATTACAAAATTTGCAATCCCATCTTCAGTTTCTTTCATATATCTATGTGGTGCCCAGAAAATAGTAATTGAAATCCTTCGCCTGATCACATAATCTCCGTCTTTAATTGGAGATACCAGAAAGGTCTTATCGCGGGATGAAAAAGCTTGTATTCCTTCACATTAGTACATATAAATCCTCTAATCTTTTTACCAGGGTGGGAAATAAGCCCTCCGTCACAGCGGATATGAAATCAAATCGAACATGGATTTGTGTTTGTCACACCAACTGATGGCGTTCATATTTTCAGGCGAGCTTAAGTTTGACGACCCCCTTAATCTCATTGGTTATAGGGACACATGGAATATGTTTTTAGCAGAGTAGAATGCGTTTGGACTCCATGGAATGGCAGTCCGTTTCCTTCACTCTCAATAAAAAAAAAAAAGGTTGAAGATTCGAATCTCTGTCACTGTCTATGTGTGTGGGTGTTTAATTAGGTTTTTACAGACGAGTATCAATCAAATATGATTATTTACGTCTGGGGACCGACCTTTAACGTCAACACCCGAAAGACGTGACTCAATGTCGAACCGGGGTCGCCTGAGCTAGTTTGTAGGCGAAGACAGAGAGCTGACCAAGTGAACGTGCCGCTAGACCAACTCACACCTCTATATGTTCTTAAACAATGCATTTTATACTTTTATCCCTCTCTCGACCCAGGTGTATACACGTTCGCCTCGCTGAGTTAAGTCCTTCAAATGCAGTATGCGATGATAACTACTCTTCAGTGTTGAAAATTAAATGCGGGTTACACTTTCAAAAGCACTTTTGAAGCGCGTAGTAACGTTAAGGCACAATGTTATATACGATATAGAAAAAACGGAGTATCACTACTGTTAGTATCATTCTAAAAAAGAAGGAAACAATTCCCTTCTCTTCCTCTTCCTTATCCTTATGCAATCACATGCTTCTTATGCCCTCCTTTCCTTCGAGAAAAAAAAAATAACGCTTTCACTGTTATGGATTTTCTTTTAGGTTACTTCCGAGAAAGGGTTGTTCATTAGGCACTTTTAGATTTGCACGTCGACATAGTGTACTGCTACGTGTGACGTCATTTCAAGACACTTTAGGCACTGCCGCAGTGCCTTAAAATGACGTCACCCGTAGCAGTACACTATGTCGACGTGCTAATCTAAAAGTCAATAACGGATGGAAAACAAAACGATTTTTAAAAATGTTTTTGTATTGGATTTTTCAGCAAATGTTTTCTTTAAAGGGTAAACATTGGGAAAGGACACGCCCCATAAAATGTTCCCACTGGAATGCCTGCATATATCGTAATTTTTATTCTTCTGTTGTTGTTTTGTTTTTGTTTTTTTGTTATTATACAAGGGTCCTGAGATTGGGTGGATAGAACCTGGACTGAACTTATATCATATGTGCCAACGCAAGAACAATTCTCCGATTACGTGTGTCAAGCGCAAACTACTAAGCCTGTAACATATCACATGACAAAACCCAATCTAAAAGAAAGATGGTGACCGAATATATTTCCATCACTATTTTATGATTCCTTTGAATTTGTAAAGCATTTGGAAAATTTATATTCATTGGAAAATTAAGTCTTAGTTATTAAGGCTTTCCTCGGCGCCGACCTATAAAGGATTATTAGGGTGAGGAAAAGATTGTTTAAACACGGTTCAGCTTTGGGGACGGTACAAACGGCGTCTTCACATCCATTCTTTCTGTTTGGCCGACCTGTTCCGTCTTCTCGTCGCTTTTCCACTCCCTGTTTCCTGAAAAAATCATAATAACTGTCTCGTCGGGGCCCTGTCCTATTTCCAATTTCTTTCTTTTGGAGGGTAAAAGTACTATTAAAGGGGAAGTCTACCCTGAAATTAAGTTAGTTTTAATAGGAGTAGAAAAATGAGAGAAACAAGTCAGTGAAAGTTTGAACAAATTCCGATTAAAAATAAGGAAGTTAGGATTTTTGAAGTTGTGATCAATCAAACACAAATTGGCAACTCTATGACGTATCATGCGAGCTCAACTTCTATTTTCTCAGTACTAAAAAAATCTAAAATTTTCATTTTCCCTCAAGAAAAGTTTCAACCATACATGCACCCTAAATATATTAATTGCAAATATGTTTCTATACTCCCCCTGCAAGGAACAAATATATATTCCGTCATCAATAACGAAGAAAACATGATTTTATGGAATATTATGCACAAAGCAAATGAAGGAGAGCTCGTATAATAAGTCACAGAGTTTCCAATTTGTATTTGATTGATCACAACTTCAATAATTCATAACTTTCTTATTTTCATTCAGAATTTGTTCAAACCTTCACTCACCTGATTTTCTTATTATTCTGCCTCTATCGAAACAAACTTATTTTGGGGGTGGACTTTCCCTTTAAAGAGTGAAAGCCTGAACACCATGTTGCTTTCCAATAGAAAAATTAATGGTACTCTGATAACCTGCCCCAAAAAGTATGGATTTCATATCTTACTTCCCCCTTCTCTTATCCTTATACTGAATAGGGTTATTCAGAAGAGCATGCTTTTCCTAGGATATATTCAAACAGTCGCCGGAGTAACGACGACGGTAGGTAACTCTACACAAATGGGTTTGCCTAAAAGGGAAATGAAGAGAAGGAGAAAGAAAAGGGTGAAACAGAAGAGGGATACAGGAATGCAACAGGAAGGGATTCGACCCCACACAAACCCATTTGTGTCGCCGTCTCACATTTCGTATACCAAGTAACACTATGAATATGACAGACAAAGAAAGCGGACAAAATATGCAGTTCCTCAGGTACACAAAGGAACATCCCTTCACTGCTATTATGTAAAAATGTGTAGAACAGGTGTCACATGCATATTCACCTTTTTACATAATAGCAGTGAAGGGATGTTCCTTTGTCTACCTGAGGAACTGTATATTTTGTCCGCTTTGTTTATCTGTCATATTCATAGTGTAAGAAAGCTATCCCTTTATTTAACGTGTACCCAATCACGAGTATTCTAACGAGGCGTTGTAGCGTGCGCCTGTAATCCAGCTAACAATGGAAGTTATAAACTAATTCAGCCGAGGACGCAGGTTCGAAACTGAGTCACGTCTTTCGGATGGTGACGTTTAAAGTTCGGTCCCCAGACGTAAATAATCATATCTGATTGATACACGTCTGTAAAAACCCAATACACACACACACACACACACACACAAGAGTATTCCACATGTCTGATTATATAATTTGCACGCAACATTTCCCTACCTTCCCTGTCATTGTTCTTTAAAATAGTGTATGTTTTCTTAATCAAAACGTTTACTTATTATATTACCATATGGTTGTGTCTACCTGCAAAGCATTTGGTTATAATCAGGTGATAGCAAGAGCATCACCTGACCCTGCAATGCTTAAAGCGGGATTGCACAACTTGTTGCTACTTACGCCCTTTATATAGAAAACTATGCCTAAACGGTACCCGTTGGTCCCCCATGGTCCTCTTTTTATTATGTTAATTGAGAGCAGATTTATCATCTGCCAGTGACCGTGCAGGGAGGTCTAATCCATCCTGGCCAAACTTGTGCAGACAGGCTTTAAGTAAATCAGTGCGAATGTAACACAAACCAGTAACAATGCAAAGGTCTGGCAAAGAAGCCCCGTTACTGTGTTGCTCCTTTTGAGATTCACTGATGTGTCCGTGCTTTGCTATGCATGTATTCACTTCTTCTAAAGCCAGGTCTTAAAGAAGAAAATTAAATTCTGGTAAAGATGGGGACAAAACTGTGAGCTTTTGCAAAAATATCATAATATAAATGTTCCCTAAAAAGGATTGCCCAGAAAAAGCCCTCGTGTCCAAAAATGACGGAAATATCTGACAAATTTGGACCAACCTGTCATGCCACACAAGTATCTTATACTTATTTCTGTGTGCAGTGCATGGAATTTTCAACGTGATTTCATTTCGATCGTTAAATAAATCTGACAGCATACATCAAATTGTTATCTTCTAAAAATCAAATTTACATTGTTGTTTGTAGTTCCTGTATCAACATGCTCAATGCATTCGCATTATAAAACAGTGTATTTATTAGTGGTAGAGCTATACTGTTTGTTGTTCTAATTCTGATATATTTATTTGTACATATATATTACTTTCTGATATTAGTTTTCTGACAATACCGAAAACAATGAATGTTTAACCTCTTTCACCTTCTTCAGCTAACTTAAAGGCTCCTATAGCTCATATGTACTAAAATCGGATCAAATAAGTTTGGGAATTAAGTTTTTACAGCTGAGGATTTCGATGTGAAGACAAGCGTTGTGCGTCATCGTGCCCCTCCGGCTAGGTTAGTGTGAGAAACACTCCGTCCCTCGGATAGGATGTATTGGATTTCGAAAATGTAATGAAATGGCAATCTATCATTTGGGGGGGGGTTGGAAATCAAAAGAAGATATGAAGTAATAAACTAATTGATCTTTCTAAAAAAAAAATGCAATTTCTTAAAGCATGTTTCAAATGGATCCATGCGCATTGTATTTTGTGCACAAGTGTGTTAAACCATACTTGTATGGATGCATGCACCAACAAACTCCGCGTCGTCAATGTTATTTACAGTACATATAAACCCTTTGCTAGTAACCAATTCTACGTTGCCGTGAAAACGTGTTCTTGATGAATTGCGAATGGTGTTCATGTTGACGACACGGAAGCCGAAGATATCTCACTTATTTCACCGTATGTTACTTTGTCTAGCTCGAACGCGTTGGAGTAGCGGGAAAGTAGTTTATCAGTTTCAGGATTTGAGTTCCTGCTGCTGAGGATTTATTCTTGAAGACAAATCGGGAAGAAAGTGCATCTCTTTTATCTTTCCACATCACAAGAAGCAGGATAGCGGTGGCGCGAAGCCGCAATTGAAAAATCTCAACATCTTAAGTACGTCATATGCGGTGGTTTGGTGAAGAAAGCATCTCTTTCCATCCCTTGTTCATCCCCTCCAAGTGGCCCACGTTGCACTCTGCGGCGGCGCTTTATTAGACTCCAACAGACATTTTAAGTCAATGTTGGAAACTCTTGCAGGCCTCTTCAGTCGGCTTGTAAAGTGTACTCCGGCGGGGCACTCGAAGAGTAATTCGTTTTTAATCTGAGGCAGTGGAATGTAGAAGATAGGGAGCAGCCTTGGACGATATGCGAGACGTCTTTCGGCATGGAAAGCCAGCTGGTGAGTCAGCGGGGGCACAGGGGTATACCAACATTATTAAACAAGCGTTCAAAGGAATCTGGTTATAAGTATAAAGGCCTATTTGATTTCATTTTATTATCTAATTTCAGACTAAAGTTGTAGGCTAATTGTAGTTCTTAATCTTCTTTTACAGAGAACGTTGATACAAAAATACAATGAGCGAAAGAGGACAGGCAAGAAAATAGAAAAATCCTAAATGTGATATTTTCTTTTTTAGTATGGAAAATCAAAAGTAGTCGTATTTTATTGATAACATTTAAGATCTTTGTTTATGGTTGAACACCATGGAATTCCTTGAAAGCATCTTGTGGGGAAGCGAAAAAAAGACCTAGGATTATTGTCAACAGAAAAAAGGATGTGGTGGTTTCCTGAATAGCGCAAATGTCAACAAAGCCTACACCTGTCATAATCAATACAGACTCTTGTCAAAAAAATATAAGAAAGATATTGCGTTTTCTAAATTACAGAAACTGGGTTAGCCTTTTACCTCTGTATCTCGATACAGGGTGAGGGTAGAGAGGTCAACATTAACTTCTTGCTATTCAACCAATAACATGTTGTTACCAGCATTCGTACCGTAGTACAATAATCCACCTGTCTAGAACATGGAGACAAATAATTGGCTCACTCCGTAATTGATAACCAGACAGTCTATCCCTCCTTGCCCCAATGAAAAATTCATGAGGCCTTTGCGACCCCTCATCCTCCCCGACGACTTCCCCATTCTCCCGTAGCTCGACTCCCACCTCGCTGCCACCTGGCTAGCAAACGAATTACATGATAAAAGGCATGAAAGGGACATGCACTATGAAATATAGCCGGAGGGGTAATAGGAAAAAAAGAGCACGAGTATTAAAAAACGCAAGGGCGTCTCGGAGACAGATACATACGCGTGGAAATAATGACAAGAACATGGAGACGGGAAGAAAAGGTCGGGTAGAAGAGCTAAAAATAACCCAGAAATGGGGCTTCATTCCCACTGCGCCAGTGGTACTAGGTTTGCATGTATGAAAAGTGTATAAAATTGCTCAAAATTCTGTATAAATGGGTTAGTGAGGTGTAACAAAGTTGACTGTGTTTTGCAATGCACTTTATCTGTTTCTTTAAATAATGATGGAGCAATTTTGAAACGAAATCAACGTTATATCAATTTTGTTTTAAAGTCAAATATCCTTTAGATGTCTTCGTTGACTGATTAGTTATTAACTTTATATAATTAAACTCACATTGAATTAAAATGCCACAATTACCGTCCTAATTGATTGTTTTGGGGGTTATGTTGTTTCATATTGTATTGAATAAATGTCTGTTTTTATTAAACTGGTTCCGTGTAACAGTCCATCATTTTGTTAAGGTATTAACATATTTGATATGATCGCAGGTAGATGTAGACATAGTTTTCTTTAAGAGATCGCGAGATGCGTTGGTCTGCATAGGAAGTTATGTATGTATATTGCATATATTCATGGAATGGTCTGTCAGACACTGCCCCTGGCTACATATGGGTGCGTGAGTGTGATTAGATGGACGGATGTGGGTGTGCGTGTCTGGATATGTGGAGGTGGGTGTGAGTGCCTAGATTTGTATAAGAGGTAGACGGGCATGTGTGTGTGCGTGCCCCGGGTTGTGTTCATGGATTTGTGTTTATAGACTTGATAGTGTGGGTGGAGGTGTGGTCCCTAGGTATATGCGTGGGTGCGTGTGCGTGTTATATGTATACATGTGTGTGTGGGTGCCTTGGTGTGTGTGGGTAGAAGGGTGTCAGCGTAGGATCCCTGAAGGGGAGGGGCATTAAACCCTAAGTGCACGCAGATAGCTGTATTACTCGAAACCCCGCACGAGAGGGGAGATGTTACCGCGTGGGGTTAACTTGGTTAGCCAAGAGATGGAGCGAAATACATTGTAGAAGAAGAAGGCAGCGAAATAGTAGCGATCGCCTTTCTCCCGGCTCAATTTGACTTTTAAATGCCTGTCAAGTGCGTCATCCAAAAAATAATAGCTCTCTTCTTGGTTGGTATGGGGCGCAAAAAAGAGAAAACCCTTGCACTTTGCGACCTGGTTCAAGCAGGTGTAAGGAGCTGACACGGTCGGGAGAAAAATGCTCTCCAACCAAGATGAAATTCCGCCTTTCACCGCCCTCGTTCAATATGACTATTAAGATTGCCGTGAAACTTTAATAAACGTTTCCTTGAGGGTTGTACCGGCCCAAGTGGAGTTGAAGTTGCGTAAAGTGTTTGATGAAGAAGATGGCCACCGCTATATTGATTGTGCAAACATAATCATTTTGTTCAATATTTCAGTATTGTACATTATGATTCGCCACGCATCCTTACGTCAGAGTTAAATCAAAACTGCTTAATAACATGCCATGCGGTAATCTCAATATCAATCATGAACCGCAGAGAAACTTCTTTCTCTCTCAAAAATAGTAATCGTACTTTTCTTCCAGTTATGACAAAACAGAAGTCTTGACATTTGCAATATAAACCTAAATTCTATTGACGTTTTCCTGATTGCGCAATTGGCAATAAGGGTTTGCCACCCGACACACTTCTTTCTATCTCTATCGAATCGTTTATCAGTCTGGCTTTATTAAAAAGTTAGTACGATGCGTTTGAGTAGCTATTGTACACACTCCAGAAATAGCTCGTCGAGCGAGTCCAAACGTACGGCATGGCGCCAGGCGAGCCTCAAGCAAGGCGGTGTTGGTGCTCCGAGCATTCAACCACACATGACATGCATTATGAGGTGCAGACCTGTAACATTTCCGGAATACCCATCATCGAGTTCGCAGCCGGCAAACATGTGTAGAAAAGCGTAAACTAATAATTCGATGTTGACGAAATATTCTGATGATAATTCCAGCCCAGTCTTTCGGTGTCGAGAAGTAGGTTGAAGATGGCGTGACGCGAGCAATCACTGCGTGTTAGCAAATAAAATCATATCGACTTTGACGTAGGGTGATAAGGGTGCAACCGGGTTCACAAAAAGGGGTGAAATTGTTCATTGAAGAGAATTTAAAGGGAAAATGTCATGCCACGTTTTCAGGCTACATGTTTAGTACCCAATTTGCAAGTATGTATCATGCCCATCATCATCATCATCATCATTATCATTATCATCATCAAGAATCATAACATAAATACATTCCACCAAAGCCCTTGATGACTCAGCAAACAATCGAAGGATGACTCTGGGCAGGGGCGGTGGAGCAATTTCCAAAGTGGGGGGCACCAACAAAAAGGGGCATTTTCTGGAGAGAAAAAAGGGGCACCTACAAAGGGAGTTGTAGGGCAAAATATACAATTTGTTTAGACATTAGTATATACCCCTACATTGTGATTACATTATCAGGAATCATTAAAAATATATGTTTCTCGTTATACATCATACAAGATATTGCTTAAGCATCACACTTTGCAGTTGGGTGTGATGGTCTGCATGTTCGTTTGCGAGCAAGCAAAGCGAGCGAGGAAAACTTTAAATGTTATGAGGTCTCAGTGCGAAAAATACATCTGAAAAAGAGGGGGTAGATCCCTTGGGGGATATAAGCACATTCTCTTAATTAATGGAAGACCGAAAAGACCTTTGATAAGTAACATAATTATATCATTTATAAATGCGTGGGAGCGTAGCAAGCGAACTTTGGGGTAAATTACTCTAAGACGTTTTAAATTAAGGACACGTTTAATGATGAAAGGAAAAGGGGACATTTCTCGAAAGGGATAAGACACTAATAAAAACAAATGATAAAATGAGCACGTGTTAAAGAACAAATGGTAATTATCAGGCAGTGGCGGATCCAGGGGGGCCGGGGGGCCCGGACCCCCCCCCCCCCTTGAGAAAAAAAAATCATGTAAAATCACGTGATTTTTACCTTTTTTGGGGCTCAAAGGGGGGGGGGTGCAAATTGAAAAATTTTCGAGGACCAAAAAAAAAAAATGTGCTCACTACCCCCCCCCCCCCCCCCCCCCCCCCCCCCCCCCCCCCCCCCCCCCCCCCCCCCCACTGAGCGACTTTTCGGCCGGCGTGATTTTCAAATTTTCGGGAGCAAAACAAAAAGAAGTAAGTTGGGCCCCCTCCCCTAAGAAATCCTGGATCCGCGCCTGTTATCAGGGTCAGCCGGGTGAAAAGAAGCAATCACCGGGGATAAAAAGGGCACTTATGAGAATGGGAAATGGTCATTTTTCGACGGAAAAAGGGCACCCATCAGATTTTGATAGGGCCATTCGTAAGAGGTGAAAAGGGGCACTGACCAGCTATGAAAAGGGGCACTTATGATAAGAAAAAAGGGGCACTTATATAACAAATGAAATGGGCATTTGTTGAAAGAAAAGGGGTACTGATCAATTTTTGATAGAGGCCTTATCGGAGGTGAAAGGGGGCTTTTATGAAAAGGGGAAAGTGGCTCTTATCAAAAAGAAAAAGAGGCACATGTTAAAACAAACGGGGCACTTATCAGGGATCAAAAAGGGAAATTATGAAAAGGGGAAGGGGCACCTATATGAATGAAAAGGAGCATTCCTTAGAAAGGGAAAGGGGCAAGTGTTAAAATAAAAGGGGCAGTTATTAGAGATGAAAAGGGGCACTCGTCAGAGATTTTTTTAAAGAGCACTGATCAGGAGGGTAAGGAGCACTTTAAGTTTGCCCCCCCCCCCTCCTCCTCCTCCCGGAACCCTGTATCCCCAAAGAAATAGAGGGTTTCAACGCCCTGGCCTGATCATGCGTCCTCCGCTTGACCATCTTGTGTATACATTTACTCGGGGGAAAGAAGAAGACTCAACCAAAATAAATTAATAATTCAAACAGAAAAGTGTCTCCCCTTCACGCCCTGGTTGTGAGGCGTTTATCTGGGGGAACGGGCGTTGAATACCACCCGTCCCCCTCGTCTCAATTCATGATTTAAATAGACTTGTATAGCAGTGTTTATTACAACTTTCATGATGAACATAACATTGACATTTTGTTGAAGTATAAAATTGGTCGAAATAAATTCGATACCTTTTCTCTACATTCTATTTTTTTTTAAACATGCGATATTGGATTCATTTGGCAAAACCGCAACGTCTCAATTATCTTTAAATTATGGTCGCGTATTATATCTTTCCCCCCCCCCCCCCTTCCCTTCTCTCTCTCTATCTCTCCCTCTCTCTCTCTCGCTTTCTCTCACTCTCTTTCTCTCTCTCTCTTTCTATATCTTTCTTTTCTTTTTTTGCAAACAAACACCTTCCTTTTTTTTTTCTTTTAGATTTCGAACCAAACCACATTTTCAGCTGGTCGTAATCACCCACTCCCCTCCTCCTCTCTCTCTCTATCTGTCCTTCCCTCACCACATGAAATCTCTATTATGAACCATACATACATATATTTTGACATCTGGGGTTGTACTTTCTCCATTTTCCATTTAATCTGTTTGCGATTTTTATTTTCCTGTTACACCTCCGTATTAGAGTACATGAGTTGGTTGACAGATGGCGCTGAATAAGTACATGTGCCCTGAGCATGTTTGCACGTCACCGATAACAAGGCACACCCGATCCTCGACTCATCCCTCGCTTTCAGGAAGAATTTTTATCCCACTGTTCTTTGATATGTGACTTAGGACATCTATGTTTATCATCGCCTCAGGTAACAGCAACGGAAGGGTGAAGTCATTAAAAAAAATCTTCGTTTTTATAAAAAAAAAATACATGTTGTGCTCGTTGCATTAATCATTATGTATGCTGCAAATGCGTCTTGCGAATGGGATTTCTTACTATTAACTCATTTAAAAAGTTCTTTGCAGAATGTAATGAGATGAGGGGGTAGACAAAAACAAAAAACCCATTTGGATAGAGAAAACTACATTTTATACCAAGTCCTGTGGTAATTATTATCTATATCCTGTTTTGAAGCTTCCTGGGATTTTGTATTTTATACTATGAACCTGGTAGTCCGTCATCTTAAAATTCTTTGTTGGCATGTTTGAAAGAATATACTTAGATGTAGCCAAATTTCTAAATGTGATGCTTTTGTATAGATCCTGCAACGGGATATTATCCAACCCCCCCCCCCCCCGCTCGCCCCCTCCCTCTTTCTTTGGAAAAGGTTGCATTTTATAATTGTGTCACTTATGATCTACATACTGTTGTAAGGCTTCAGGAAGGCTTAGAGGTTCCAGTGACCACAGAGGTGAGAGATGATACTGAGAAACGGGTAAAATATGCTGTGAATAAAATTGAACAATATCTGAAAGCAATGAATACAGATAGTGACTTCGTAGAAAATTTGCCTAATTCGGTGCTAGACGCGGAACGCTCGCGAAGTTCTATGCGTCTGCAAGACAAAAGGACATATGAATGTACCCTATGAAGTCCATTATGGCGATTCAGTTTGGTCTTCAGCGTCATTATGCACCCGAAGGAATGTAGATAACATCAAGAACACGGACTTCTCCAAATCCTCAAGAGTTTTCAAATCAATTTCGGCATCGCAGAATAAGGAAGGTACGATGGTTTTCGTTCATAGAAAGCCGACTTCACCCAAAGACATGGCTGTTATTCAAGAGTCCTTAGACTTTAGTAATCCTCAGGGGTTGTAAGTTAAAAGTCTTTCTTGACGTAATGCTCTACTTCTGTAGCCGTGGTCGCGAAAAACCGAGGAGACATGTCACGTGAAACATTCATAATTCATGAAGAAGGAGGATCGAGATTCATTACCATCAGAAACGCAAAGAACGACTGTGAAAATGATATGGAGCAAAGTCAAGGAGGAGTTATGATGGAATCCTCAAACAATCCTCGCTGTCCAGTTTCATCCTTTTTTTTATCCTTTTTTGTATGTATCAGGGCAGGCTCCATCCAGACAGCAAGTCCGAGTGAGCCGTGATACTGCAACGTACCGGTTGGCAAACATTGTCTTGGAGACAAGATGAACGTAATATCTTTAAAAGGAAATCGTTATCCTTTTCACTTTTTTTCTCTATAATCTCACTCCATCTCTCCATTTTTCTTTTCTCTTTCTTTCTCTCTTTCTCCCTGTCTCTCTCTTTCTCTCTCTCTCACTCCTCTTTCCTTTTCTCTTTTTTCTGCTCTCTTTTTTGGATCTCTCTCTCGCTCTATCTCTCCCTCTCTCTCTTCTATCAATGCTATCCTATATTTCCCTTTTGTGTCTTTACGTGTGAACATTCTTGATTCCCTGATCTCAATCGAGTGCGTGTATAATATTATTATATATAATAATCATACCCGTAACACAAGCCGACATATTGCTTTATGAGTGTACATGTAGGAATACAGAGATGGAGCAGTTTCGAGAAGGAGGGGGTGGGGACGATGCCTTCGAGATTCAAGCTCGGAGACGCCATTAGTGGCATTGCTTTAGGAGGCAACAGCTAGTCCATATTCCCGGGGTAATGATTTCATGTATTCTGGTTTGGGTTGATAGAATGCTTTTAAAACTTAAGGGACTAGATATATACATTGGCATGATTGTGGAGCGGAGAAGATTGATGCACTGTTAATGGATGGACTGAAAGCTTGAGATTTCCATTTCAGAATATTTGTTTCAAACATTTCTTCGTTTAAAGAGAGACAAAAGTAAACATAGTATTATCTTGCATTTGCTAGCCCCTCTTGATTTTGTACATGAACTACTTCAGAATAGTTGTTTTTTACGTTTTTGTTACAGTTTTTTATTTCAAAAATTTAAAATGATTTTTATTTCTCACGCAAAACATACAAGAATAACTATATCACAACAAATGTGCAATGAAACGACAAATATACTGGAAAAAAAGCACAAGAAAAGAGGAACTAACTTGAAGCAGAGCTTGTTGCTCTACTTCGGAATTGAAGAAAATAGGTGTTTTGTTTTAATGTGACTTTGTCTCACTCAAAACGTCACCAAAACCACTGGGTAAGAGGTTGTGACAAGCGAGCATATATTATATCATTCTAAAGATGGCAGTTTTTAAACCTTGAGTAAACTCTTGGGTAGCTTTAACCCCCAAAATGAGGGAAAATGGTTAGTGCTTTTTGACGTTATTGCTTGAAAATATTACAGAGGATGTCCTGTAAACCTTTCCCCCTCTTAACCCTAATTCTTTCGGAATGCGGGTGAAAAAATTGCACAATATCACGACAATATTGTATTAGAAACGATAAACCTCATTCAACGATCGTGCATTCATGTCCACAAACACCTAGTTAACAACACGTAATCCGCTTTTAATGCCTTCCCAGAAGTAAGACTAGAAATACATTAGTAATGTTATCAGGTAATTTAGTTGCTAAAGTAGCTTTCAAATGATTAAAATTGGACACATAACTATTCATCATCTGATAACTACTTATCGACGAATTCGATTACAATAATTGCATGATACTTATCCAAGCTTTGTGTCACGGGCACCGTCAGCTCGAATACAAAGTATTCTGGGTCCCATTTCAAAACAAAAGAAAACAAAACAAAACTTGTCATAAGTGACAAATGACAGTTTTATATAAGCTAGTGAAATCCTCCCTTGTGATCGGTTATCAGCAGATTTGTCACTGAATTTGTCATTTGTCATTGAAAAAAGGCTTTGTGAAACGGGTCCCTGTTGTTTGGAATATGTAGGCATCACTAAGCTTCCCGAGAGATACGTAGAGATAATTTTTTTTCAATTCTCATTTATTTCGTTCCCGGTTTAAAATAACATTGATTCAAAAGATAACAAATAATTCATAAACAAATTTAGAAAATGGTATGGGGAACTACATAGATAAAGCCATTAGGCCTTGTACAAGCATGTTTCCCAAAACAATCATAGCATAATGTAAAGCAAAAAATACAAAAAATACGTTATTACCATTTTTTTTAAACAACATATAACACAAATATAAACAAAAACATAAATAACTATATATATATTTGAGATAAAGAAGCTGCTTAAACTTTTTTTGAAAATATTCATTGACTTGCATACAGATATATCTTTGGGATGGAGTTCCAAATCACAGGGAAATTATGTCGTGCTGATTTCATTACCTTGTTTGTTTTAACTGGTAAGAGTGAAATTCTGAAAAATATCAAGAGGTAATTTATTTTGAAAGTAAAAGAATCCCAGGAGGGCAATGGAGTAATAGTACAAATCAAAAATATTAAGAAATTTCAATTTTCTAAACAGTGGGGCAAAATGGGCTTCATAATGACATCCAAGGCATATGCGAAGGGCTTTTTTATGCAATTTATATCATTTATCTAATTTAGTTCGACTACAATTACCCAAAACAGCAACATAATAATTTAAATATGAGAGCATGAATGAATTATAAAGTAGTATCAATGCTGGAGGTGGAAGCAAGTCTTTTAATCTGTATTATATACCAATACATTTAGATTCTTTTTGAGAGACTTTATTGACATGAGTGTCCCATTGCATATTATCTTTAGATAATATTTGTTTTAACAAAATGTAAATTCTGTAGATTTGTACGTCCCTTGAGAGACTAATGCCACGAATGGTGAGAGCAACGAGTGGCATGAATGCCCTTCCATAGTTCAAGTCCAACTTAAGTCGATTTTTTTAAACCCCCCCCCCCCTAGTCTTCATAACTTTTACAGGATCGCTCAAGTGATATCTGATTAAAAAACGATGATGTCACTATAACAAAAAAATAATTTTATGGACTTAATTCAATTACATATATAAAGATAAATCAGTTGTGTATGTTTTAATTATTGTCCATTGCATATACAAGGCCCCAATTGCTAACTTGATACTGCGCGATCGACTGGTACACCATGTGACAGCGTTAAAAATGTGATTAGTACACGTCCCTACCCCCACTTCCTCCTTCCCTCTTGATCTAAACGAATCGACGCCCCTCAACGCAGGAGTTCCGATTTATTTAGCGTCAATCTCTACACAAATGTTTGTTCAGATTTGTTTCTTCATTCGACACGGAGTTGGCTTTAACAGCAATTACTGCCAATTACTAGCAACTCTTTGAGAAGAGGAACTTTCAATCGCCATATTGGTTATTAGCCTCTTAACGATTCAGATTGTAATTACTGGCGTTTCGCCTCCCTTCGACGCTTTTTGGCGTGCACGGCCTAAGCGCCAAGGGTGTTTTTGTAGTGTCGGGTAATTGTATCACAGGCACATCCCGCAGTCGCTGTAAACATCAATTACAATGAACCTTTTCCCTGATGAGCTACCGCAATCATTAAACGTCTTGTCTGCTTAGAATGTTCAAGGAAGCATGTGATACAATCTAAATGTTGTTTAAGCATCAAATTATTTGCACTCGCGGGGGTGGGTGTCTTGTGTCATATGTTGCTATTGCTCTTTATTTTTTTATTTTCCCGTAACGCGATATCCCTTTAGGTACTGAGGGATGGACATTTGTTTATGAATAAGATACTGCTATTTCTAAGCTGCTCTCTCTCTCTCTCTCTCTCTCTCTCTCCTCCGTCTCTAGTTCTCTCTCTCTCTCTCCTTTTCTCTCGCTCTTTACCTCCCTTTTTCCTAAAGTGAAGTTGTAGAGGTAAATACGATTAACATCTCACGGACATTATAGACAATTCAGTACCTTTTCCTTTATTTCTCTTATCATTTTGTTTTGGAAAACTGATGTCAGCTGCCGAACTACAAGGCTATTGTATTTTAAGAGGTTGTCCAAAAGACGTTAAAAGATGGGAGTTGTTGCTATCTTGTTAGGCGTTCAACAATAAGGGATAGAGCAACGTCGATCTGGCGCTGCTCAGTGGCTGCCGGGCTCACGATCAATTGGGCAAAAAGAATTTCCGTTTCGGTTTAATAAAATTTGGAGTGGACTATTAAGCAATTATTATTATTATTATTATTATTATTATTATTAATAATACAAAAGATAGAGGGGATCACTCCTAACTCCCTTGTTAGTGTTACCTTTTCTATCATTATACATCGGGATAAGGAATTTTAAAGGATCAAGTAGAAAAGATAGGTGTGATAAAAAAAATTCTTTTAGGCACAAGGGCTTAACGCCTCTGTTCCAAATGTGTTCCGACAACGAAATGGATCAGATCTGGAAAACATCATCTAAAGGATTTTATTTTTTATAGAACATCCTTATGATTTGTTTTAAATGAGGAATTACATAATGTTGTCAGTGTGCATCATATGAACAAATTGAGACAAATAATAGGGGGGGCAATTATCGGAAGTTGCTCTCCCGAAATAAGTATAACGTGTGTTTCAGAAATAAGTGGCAGTGTTATACATAGAAAAAAAGGCGCCAATGACCCATGGCAAAACTGGACTGTCATGCTTTATCGTGGGTTACCATGGCTACTCGCTCACATGGGAGCTTATATTCGAGAATATCACTAACAGCATTGAAAAGTATGAAGCACTCGTGAACTCTTTTATCTTAAGTGGGTCGTGCCCCAAGTGTGTCTATTTAGGAATTACTCGCGTTTTCATACCTGTTGCGCTTAAAACGAGGCGCCATTTTAATTACGTTGTTACTTGCGCTAATCAATCCAATGAAATAAGTAGCCTACGCCAATAACTTAACGTTTTTACTATTCATTTGGCATTCATACGGTATCACAGCTTCACGGCGCGTCAAAGACCTCATCAGTCGCTGACGCAGCCTTCCGTCAGCAAAATGACGGATTGTTTCCAGCGGGAATTATTTTCGGGAACAACTACTATGGAAAATAAAACCAACATCTGAACGTGGCTACTAATTCAGTGTTTCTCCCATGTGCCCCATGATCACACTTCATCTGGCGTTCTGTTTTTCTTCTTCTTTCATCACGTCGTTCTTTTAATATTCAAGGAAGTTTGGTTCCTTTGACAAAGCTGGCGTCAAAAGGAAGGCGGCAGCACTAATGAAAGGCACAACTCCCTGGAAGTTCAGGGAACTCTGCTCTTTACGGTCGAGTGCATAAACTAAAGGACTCGTGCGAGAAAAGATGACTCTTAAAGCCTGCCCTGGAAGATTTTCTCAACGGACCGCGGTCCATCCGAAGATAAATCGGCTGATAACCCGTGAAGGATCATTGCCACGTGCCACTACGATATACAAATAGACGCCAAAAGCCCGGTCACATTATCACCGATATTGAGAAAGAAAAAGAAAAGATTGCTATATCATTCTAGTAGTCCTGATAAGGGCTGTCGAGAAGTAAAGAGGATGAAATAATAATAATAATAATAATAATAACTAGAAATGCAATCGTGTCACAACGATGTGCGTGCAATGACGCCATGTTTCTACGTGTCAAACGAAGGAGCTACTCTCGGACTATCCAGAGCAATATGTAAGAAGTATGTAGCTTCTGTGATAGTAGAGATAGTTAGGGCGAAAGAAAGGTCACCAAAACGGCCCGAAACGGAAAAAATGGTGCCTGGACGGTCACGCATGAGGGTTTCCGGAGAAAGAAGAATTTAGTGACCTTGAAGGAATGCTAGAGACTACGCCTACAAATTTTGAAGGGAATTGGAGTAGAGGAAGGGATCTATAAAGGGCTCGCAAGCAATGCGTGCAAAACCAATAGGACTTGGTACATGATGAACATGTTACGACGCGTGCTTTGGCACGAACGGCCGCCCATACTAACACAAAAAAATGACGTCATGGCCGAAACGTGTTATAATAGGGCAGAAACCAGGCGGAATTCGTATTGTGACCCTTGTTCAAATGCGATTTACTCACAATTTTCTGCGTGAACATATACCATACTTGGTATCATTCGAAAGGGCACTTCGGTGCGGTCAGTTTGACACCATTGTCATCTGCGCAAAACGTACTGCACGCATCAAACGAGCTATTACGTAAAGCATAGTAAGTTCATCATTTTTGGCGATAACTTTGCGAAGAGGGCATTAGATTTTACTAAACTTAGCAGACAGTTGTCACGTATATGGATACATGTGTCTGCCAAGTTTCATTGATGTAGGTATAAAGATCGCCATTTTAGAGCAAGTTGAAGTTATTTCTCAATTTTCTTGAAAATGGCGAATTTGGAGGGCAATTTTCTCAAATTTGGTCAGTGATAGGGTATATAATTTTGTATATGGCTGGAAAGGGCATATCTTCAAGTATCTAAATCCAAAAAAGGGTACGGGTTTGCCAAGCCATTATGGAGATACGGCCACAGAGAGAAAGCCAATTCCCAGAACTTTAGAGGGCGCTATTTATGTTGTACAAAGCCATTGGAGCGTGAAATCTTGCATGGCTATGTGCAATTATGAGATAAAGATACTGTGAGATTTAAATACAAAACGGAATTTATATGAGAAAGTTATGGCAGTTTTAGATTATTTAGGGGTCCATTTTTCAAGAACTTGAGAGATTTTTGACGGAGTCGGTTTTAGATTTGAATTTCGAGTATGAAGATGGCATTTTGAAGGTCAAGTGATACGTCGCAGATGAAAGAACATCTCTCAGACTATCTAGAGGAATTTGTTAGAAGTTTGTAGGATCTAGGATAGTGGAGATAGGAAGGAAGATATAAAGGCCTTAAAATGGACCAGAAACGGACAAAATGGCGCCTGGACGGTCATGCATGAGTGATTTCGAAAATCAAAGAATGTAGTGACCTTGATGAGATGTTAGAGACTATGCCTATGAAATTTGAAAGGAAAAGGACATGAGGAAAGCACCTAACTAGGAATAACAAGCACTACGTGCAAAACGAATGGGATTCCGGACGACAAGAAGAAGAGGAAGACTAGAAATGCAATCGTGTCACAACGATGTGCGTGCAATGACGCCGTGTTTCTACGTGTCGAACGAAATAGCTTCTCTCGGACTATCCAGAGCAATTTGTACGAAGTCTTTAGCTTCTGTAATATTGGAGACAGGTAGGGCGAAAGAAAGGCCTCAACAGTGACCTTGATGGGATGGTAGTGACTATGCCTACGATGTTTGAAAGAAATTGGGATAGGGGAAAGAACCTAGAAAGGGCTCGCAAGCACTGCGTGCAAAAACAAATGGGATAAGTTGCATGTTCGTCATTGCAATCAAGATCGTTCTAGGGATCAAAAGCGTGAACCCGATTTGCCCCATAGACAATGCGTGTAATGCATGGGCGGAAAACGTAGAGGATCTGTATTATGACCGGAGTTAAATTGTTTTTTCTCTCTCTCTTTATGTCTCTTTATGGGCCGTATATGGTATCATTGGAAAGAGAATTTCATGGTCGTTATTGTAAACTACTCTCTTTTTTTCTATGATAATCCTATCGAAACATGTGATGTAAAATAGATTTAAAGGACAAAATGGCGTCTTAAATGGCCCCCTTGACCAATTTCAAAAATCCGGCCACGAGGTGCCCTGCGTATTGCATCTCGGAATGTCATTGCAAATTTTCAAGGAAAAAAAAGGATGTTTAGGGGGCGAAAAGTAGTCTGAAAAAAATGACGTCATGGCCGATAAGTGTTATAATCGGGCGGAATTCGTATAGTGACCCTTGTTCAAATGCGATTTACTCACAATTTTCTGTGTAAACATATACCATACTTGGTATCATTCGAAAGGGCACTTCATTGCGGTCAGTTTGACACCATTGTCATCTGCACGCAATGTACTGCACGCATTAAAGGCGCTATTACGTAATGCATAGCAAATTCATCATTTTTGGCGATAACTTTGCGCTGACGTTAGTAAAATTTCCCGAATTTAGCAGACAGTTGTCACGTATATGGATACATGTGTCTGCCAAGTTTCAACGACGTAGGTATAAAGATCGCCATTTTAGAGCAAGTTGAAGTTATTTCGGAATTTTCTTGAAAATGGCGAATTTGGAGGGCAATTTTCTCAAATTTGGTCAGTGATAGGGTATATAATTTTGTATATGGCTGGAAAGGGCATATCGTCAAGTATCTAAATCCAAAAAAGGGTACGGGTTTGCCAAGCCATTATGGAGATACGGCCACAGAAAGAAAGCCAATTCCCAGAACTTTAGAGGGCGCTATTTATGTTTTGCATAGCCATTGGAGCATGAAATTTGGCATGGCTATGTGCAATTATGAGATAAGGATAATGTGAGATTTAAACACAAAACGGAATTTATATGAGAAAGTTATGGCAGTTTTAGATTATTTAGGTGTCAATTTTTCAAGAATTTGAGAGATAGTTGACGGAGTCGGTTTCAGATTTGAATTTTGAGTATGAAGATGGCATTTTGAAGGGCAGGTTATACGTCGCAGATAAAAGAACATCTCTTAGACTATCTAGAGGAATTTGTTAGAAATGTGTAGGATCTAGGATAGTGGAGATAGGAAGGAAGAAAGAAAGGCCTTAAAATGGACCAGAAACGGACAAAATGGCGCCTGGACGGTTATGCATGAGTGATTTCGAAAATCGAAGAATGTAGTGACCTTGAAGGGATGTTAGAGACTATGCCTATGAAATGTGAAAGGAAAAGGACATGAGAAAAGCACCTAACTAGGAATAACAAACATTACGTGCAAAACGAATGCGATTTCCTGACGATAAGGATAAGGAAAAGGAAAAGGAGGAAAAGGAGAATATTAATGGGGCAGAATGTGAACGAAAACAAGGCAATGACGAAGGTTCGTCATTGCAAAGAAGTAAGAATATTAATAAGAAGAATGTGAACGAAAACAAGGCAATGACGAAGGTTCGTCATTGCAATAATAGCTCGTTCTTATATAGCGATTTTCAGGACCGAAGGCCCTCTCAAAGCGCTTTACAGATATATATATTATTACCCCGGTCATCGGATTCAGGCTTACCCGCACAAAATGCATGCACATTCTCCACTCCCTGGGGAGCATTCCAGCCAGGCGTCATTTGTACAAGCGCACACTTGCTAATCTAAGCACATTAGCTTTCGCATCCTACCGGGTACCCATTTAACACCTGGGTGGAGAGTGGCAAATGTAGATCAATGTCTTGCCAAAGGAGGATGTATTCTTTCTAGCTTCGTTCTGAGAATGTCTACTGTTAACCTGTATGAGAAAGGAAGAAATTGTTCTTCGCCTATTTTGTACGTAATGATGTTAGTTTGTTTAGATCATAATTAAAAACCTACGTAATGGAAAATGCATACTCAACCTAGTTCTTAAATTGTCAACTATTTCTTAAATTGTTACCTAGTTCTTAAATTGTTACCTAGTTTTTAAATAATTGTCACCAAGTTCTTAAATTGTTACCTTACCTTGTTATCTTATGTTTAATAATTTCACTTCATATTTGTTTTCTTGTCATTACTCTGTTTAGTTTTAATTGTATCAATTTTGTAAAGCGCTTTGATATAAATGTCTTATGAAAAGCGCTATATAAGTAAAAGTTATCATTATTATTATTATTAAAATAGTATGGTTAGGCTTTTGTTTTTATTTCTTTTTTTATTTGTTTTGTCTTTGGGTTTTTGTTTTGTTTTATTCATTGTTTTCTATATTTGTTGTAATGTTTAACGAATGTCTTTTTAATTCGCTTTCTATATTGATAGATTATTCTTAGTTTGCCTTAGATCATTATTTGGTACATGTATATTGAGCTTAGCAATTAATTTCTTTATAATTTCAATCTGTTATCGTATTATTTTCTTGGCCAACAAGGCCAACGTAGAAAGCAGTTTTGTAGCTGACAATGCTACCCTGTAACAAATAAATCTACAAATAAATGAATACAAAAAGTCGTAAAGTGCCGTATGATAAGAGAGCAGTCGTTCAAGATTTTATATCTAGGCATTTCAAATAGATTGACTGTTCGTCATCAGGAGTGAGTAGGCAATGGTGTTGGTGTTGGTCAATGGACCTTCAGTACCAATTTTCCCACAGTCGTCCAGATAGGCTATGGACCTCTATGGATAGGCCTAGCTGGTTATCATTGTTGGTGAGGTGTGACCGACCCTTTACTTCGACGCTAATGCGTTTCCATTTGATGAATGTAATTTCTGAGTGGCTAAAAAGATGCAGTGTCGATGTTTTATTATGCGTACCATGTAGCCACGAGCCAGCATATTTTATTAACTTTGTTTTTACCGTATTTGACGATCGACACACTCCCTGGTGTGCCTTTTTTTCGCCGATTCCGATCATCTTGAAAGGGGAAATCGAAAGGAGAAATGTCAAGTATAAATATAATGATCACCATCAAAATGTATATGGGACATACACATTAAAGCCCCACTGCCCTACTTGTAGCTACTTGCTCCCTCTATATAGAAAACTTCCCCAATCGGTGCTTGTTGGTCCCCCATGATCCTCTTTGTCTTATGTTAGTTGAGAGCTGAGTTAATGAGATAGCCACCTGTCAGTGACCTTGCTGTGTGGTCTAATCCCTTCTGGCCCAGTAGTATTGACGGCCTTTAAAGCGACTTAAGGTAACAATGTTTGGTTGGCATGAAAATCAACTCAAAGACAATTTTCGGGTCAGGATCATTTTATGAGAGTGCTCCAACTAATTTACTCACAAAACTATTTTGATTAACTAAATTTAATGAGGAATTTCGGGATTAAAGTTAGCTATATCATTTTACAGATGTTTCTTTGATTCCGCAATCTTTCAAAATTCAGTTATAAATAATGTATACATGTTATATCATCATTTTGCGAACCAGTAAAACTAACGAGCATTGCCTCCAAGTAGGTTCTTTTTTCATTTCCTGTAACTATATAATTTTGCAAGTTGAATGTGGGGCTATATACATGTAGGGTCTGAATTCGCCACGGTAGATACATGTTTATGCTGTTGATAGCATGGATAGCTATCGTCAAGAACCTCGATTGGCTGATGTCTCATATCTGATATCTGTAGTCTTACATGATCAAGAGTGCCCTTTATCCCTACATCAGATATATGTTGTGTTCCCATTTTTAATATATCATAAGGTGTAGCATACACGTCAGCTGGACCGTAAGAACACACCTATTCAAACATAGGGCCTAGGTCTATAATGATAGTATCATTCATTTTGAGTAGCGCTGTATGACACGAACCCATCAAATAAAGGTCCATTTTTCACGCCTGTCTTGCGACGCTACCTAAAATATGGACAATTTCCGTTATGGGGCCAAATTTAATGAAACCAATGTTTGTTCATGTCACTTACGTCCGTCACTAATAGATGAAGCGTGCTTTTAAGTACTCCTTACGTTATGAATCCATAGTGTTTGTATTATCTTCATGCAAAATGTCAGGATTGGAAGCAAACAAGTGGGCAAGTGTAGTGGTTTTTAAAAAAAGACATCATCTTCGTGCATTTTCAGGAGAGTCGTATTTGTCACATCATTATCTGACATACGGTTTTCATATAACTTTGAAAATGTCCCATTTGACTTGATGTCATATTAGTAAAAGATAAGGGGGGATGTAGGATATTTTAGGATTTCCTAAACAAACAACATAAGAAATATATAGAAAATGGTGCCTGAAGAATGATACATGAAGAATGATAATGAAAATGTATTAGACAGCTCAATAAGGAATAGCAAATGGTCTCTCTATTGTAGCATACTTCATAATCTTTGAGCTACTGACTGAACAGCTCTACCACCGCAGTCAAAAAGCTAAAGGTATCTTCTTGGAAAGTATCTCTTTCTAATCTAATTTGACCGATTTCCTTTATACCAATGATGTGGCGCCATGAAGCAACAGCGCGTTCTAATATACTCATGGCCAGCCTGCTGTGCACTCTGGGTGCTCATGCTGTCCTAGATTATAATAGAGACCTTGTTTCTTTCCTTTGTGAAAGCCGACGTGATCCATAAATGAAAACGTGTAAATAGATCATGCAATGTGTCATGATAGAAAGAAAGAAAGAAAGATAATTAGATGAATAGAGAGGGAAGAGCGAGAAATTTTGTAAATGTTTATGTAGTTTTAAAAAATTACTAAAGGAATCATGCACACTATCAGAAAGTGTTTGGCAAATAAACATGCGTGTACCGCAAGGATCGCACCACGGACCTCATTTTTTTTTGTATACCGTACATAGATGACAAACGAAACGTCCTCCTACAGGGCTAACTAAAAACATAAAAATACCGAAATTCTGTGACAATTCTATTTGAAAATTGTTTGGCTTGTAACATTTCAAATCTGCTCTAGGTTTACGTTCTAGTTGACAGAATTTCGAATATACCTACACGACTTTTCAAGCGCCTGTGAAAATAGTGTCATTTCGTTCACCGACAGCCACCGTACGAAACGAGTCTTATCTAAAGTAAATAAGGTAAGGAATACTTATTGGAAATTGATATCAACTCCAATGGTTTTCCCATGAAAATCATGCATATGTAAGATCAAAGGTAGGAACGCTGTCATGTCCCACCTTACCTTTTGACTTTTCTATTATCATAAATGATTTATCCATGAGCCCCTTTCTCAAGCCTCTTCTTCCGGTTATAGTCAAGACTCAAATCATCTTTTTGTCAAGCCGTCTTCAACTCAGCAAGCATCGCTAACACAAAGTCAATATAAAAACACCTGTTGTTTTGTTTGATGCCAACATAGCATAAAAATAGACTATCCCACATCCTGCTCATTCGGCCATTTATGTCACTTTTCTTGACCATGATACCAAAAATACATTGTTTATGAATCGTCATCTCAAGTCTTTATTTCCTTTTCTGTTGATCCACAATTTCAAGGGTAAATATCGTCAGGTGATTTCCTCTGTTTCGTTGCTTACGCATAGAGTAAAGAGCTATTTCATATATATATAAATATATATATGTTTCGATTCTTGTCTTTTTTCTTTCATTTTTAAACGAACCCCTTTTCCCCCTCTTTTATACCATGAACAAATTAACCAATTTATGATTGGTAGGCGAGCGATTTTGAAATGGACTATTTCGGAGAGGACGATACGTTAGTTTGCACCAGGCGCGTACGCAGGATTTTTTTCAAGGGGGGGGGGGGGGTTAACATTTATAAATCGGGCCGAAAAATTCGCAACGACTCAGCCGACCGCTGAATAAGCGGGGGGGGGGGGGGGGGTAAGAGGACACATTTTTTTTTTTTTTTTTTTTGGTTTCGAAATTTGAAAATTTGACATTTGGCTCCGTTGGGGGGGGGGGGGGGGGGTAAGGTCACCTTTTTAGGTCAGCCATGGGAATGATTTTTTTTAAAAATAATTTAAAACAAAAACAAAAACAAAAACAATCCAAAAAGGGGGGTGTACGCGCCTGGTTTGCACTGTAATCTTAAAACACAGTTGTAAAGACTTTCGTTTAATCAAATCTTCATCGGATTACGTAATACGTCATTAAATATTCGCACTTTTCAAAAGGTAATGGACAAAGCTATTGGAATTGACAAAGATTGATTTCTCGAAAGTCGTGGCGACTGTGTTACAATATACAAAAAAAATCTAAGGGGCGGTGAAAGAATGCATCGGAAGAGAACGTCAATCAACAGCTTGCACGCGAGGCATCATTACGAATGCGTCAATGATGACGCCAATTAAGCATAGAGTATAAAATGCATGTACCAGCAATTCAAGGAAATGTTTACACTATTCATCTTGCATTCGTTATGAGTACGATTTCATTCTCATATTTCTGGAGGGGTACAGCACGGCGGACTCTCATCAAGGCCGCATTTCCTCCTTTTGAGCAACACCTTACCGTAGAATAAAAATGCGACACCTTCCGCAAAAAAATAAAATATTAAACGAACTGGCCAAAAAAATGTATCTGAATGTTTCTCAATTTTGGAACACAAAAGTAGTACCGTATATGAGCTACACTACCTATAATAAAAACAGACATGTTATCAGAGAGCAGGAAACTAATTCGAACTGAATAGTGACTGTCAGTCAAAAGCAAAATTATCTAGAGGATTCTCCCGCTTCGCTTGCTCGCGGATAGGGTCTCGGTTCATTTCGAGGAAGGATGTGGTACAGATAATGATGACACTTTGGGATTTTGTTTACTCATCCTCCTCCCTTCATTATCCTTCTGCTTCTTCCTCTCTTTCTTTTTTCCAGCCCTTACACCGTTCCTTACAGGTAACCCAATTTTGCGCTAGTAAACCCCTTTTCTGTTTTAACAAGCTCCCAACAAAGAGAGTAAGACATACGGAGTTGATGAAGAACGAATATGATGAAGAGAAAATGTTAGCAAAGAGACAAAAGTCATGTAAAGTGGGATTATGTGATACCCAGATGATGCATAGTAACCATGGCAATGAATTCATACAGCCTTTGGGTTGATCACTTCAACAAACACAAACCAAGACTAACTGGATAAGTCAATAAACAGTAAATTTCCCTCGCCGCCGACCTTACGCTGCTCCCATTTAACCCTTACAATCGCCGAGGGGCCAATCGGAAATTACATTGTTTAAAGTCACGCGGGAGCAGCGTGACGTCATAAGGAAGAAGGCATTGTAGCGGGAAAGTGATAGCTGGGTTCAGTAAGAAGCGCGGCATTATTGCTCGGCGGATGGGAATTGAACAATATGTTTCCGCGATTGTCCCGCTTGTAAGTTTCCATTTTTATCAGCAATATAAATTGTCCAAGATACTATCAGTTCTCTATTTGATGAAGGCTGGAGACCGGAGACTGGAGACTGAAAAAAAAGTGAAAAGTTGTACTGAGTGACATTTATATTTCCTTCTTATCTCACCTTACCTATTACTTTACATCCACCTTTAAAAAAAATGTATGATATGTACACGAAGCTGTGTTCACGCACATGTCTTGGAGTATTAATGACTATGAAATGTTGTTTTTTTTTTGTTTTTTGTCTGTCGATGATGAGTATTACTATTAAAGGCATCGTTTAACAATGTTAAATCTGATATGCACGGCCCTCCGTGTTATCAGTGTCTGTGGTATAGTGTAATATTGAAGCCCTAAAGAAATTGTGATTCAAAATGGTCAAGAAGTGCCTCAAAGAAGTAAAAACAAATCGTTGAGCGACTGGTTTTACCATACTCGTTTTCCCCAATAGACTGTAGTGTTACGAAAACCGTTAGGAAAACGCAAATTTGATTTCAATTTCCAATCATAAATATCTTTATAATCAGACAGGCGATCGGCTAGTAAAAGTCCTGGGGTTCCTGACTGACCAAAAGGTTATAATTATGAGCTAAATCCAGGATTTTGTTTCAAAATCTCAGACAAAGTTACCCAATCCCTTTAATTTATTTTGAAAAACTTTCTATTGTTTCATTTGAAATGTGTGATTGAAAATTGTAGGGACACCATATTCCGCTACGAGCAATACATCCAGCTTGACGTTGACTAGTAGAAATGGTAGCATTGCTCTGTTATACTTTGATTGGAACACTCCCACCGATTTCCTCCAACAAAACAGTAATAGTAATACAGTATAACCTGCTTTAGTGACAACCTGTCTACAATGACCACATTTGTTGTTTCCCTTGAAAATGGTTTCTCATTCAAACATGTACTATAAGGCACCTGTACATAAAGATAACCTGCCTATAAAGACCAATTTTCCTGTATCCCTTGGGTGGTCTTTATTGACAGGTTTCACTGTGCTTGCATCGATCTTTAAGGATTGTTTGCACTCAAGAATACTTTTATTTCACGATGTTGCATATTTATCATGATACGATTATTGTTTATTCATATATAATCGCATTCCCAGAGCATCAGTATCCCTCCCAAATCTGATACATGAAAAAGATAAACTCAGCTGTCTTTAATTCAATTAAATCATGCTTTTGTTATGTCATGCAAACACAACTTGCGGCTATAAACCACTGCAGTTCCGTCATGAAATCCCAACATAGATTGAATTGTAAATAGTAACCGCCTGCACTGCGTTGAAAACGACGAATTGAAAGTCAACATTATCGTATTGCTGGAGGACTGATCTCATTACGTTGCACAATATCATTACCCTAATCAATCAATTGTTTAATGAAGCATACATCACCCTGCATCTGCTTATCATAGTGTAAAGTACGGTCATACAACAGATTTTTCCAAATTCCTTTACAGGCAACTTCTCTTTCACTGATAAAGCGCTTTCATTCTTCTTAATAATTATATTATACGCTATACCACTGCAGCTCCGTCATGTTGTTAAACATTTGATTTGATTTGATTTATTGATCTCTGCATCTTTTTACATAATCAATATAATGTTCATATGTGTACTATCATTACAATTGATATTGTTATTGTTATCATTATAATTATTGTTGTTATCATCCTTATTATAATTTCTATTATTATTATTATTATCATTTATAGTAGTAGCAGTAGTAGAAGTAGAAGTAGTAGTAGTAGTAGTAGTAGTAGTAGTAATTGTTGTTGTTGTTGTATCATGTAATTCCATTGATTTAACTTATGGGTAAAATGTATGGCAGATGTTTCATAAATTCACGTTTTATCAAGGACAGTTTCTTCCCTTCCCCGTAACAATATTTGTGCTGTCGTTATGACTCATAATACGACAAGGTCACCTTCATCTGCTACTAACCAGTAACACAATTGAGAGTAATTGGAAAATTTCATAATTCGTTTTTTTTCCACGATGAGTATCCTAATTGTAATTGTCTCGTCGCAAGGGCATCTTTTTCTTGAGATTGTTATGCCCATTTCTTGATTGTGTATACCTAAGAATATCCATGGAGCTCAATTGAAATGGCTGTTCATGGTCATAAAAATGCTCAAAGTTGCATAACATGCTTAATGATGTCGTAGTAAAGAGGTAAAGTATCGCTTTACTATCTATGCAATGGCTATCTTCAGGACATACCGCATCTTTACGGACCATAATATGCTTTATCAAAACTTTGATCTCCTATGTCTGAATTTAAACTGCCGCTTTTTATGAGGTACTTGTTATTCTATTAAATGATCAAAGTGTGCTAGAACGGGCGCCACTTAATTGCCTGATAATTGATATAAGAATTTTTTTTTCAGACTGTCTGTAGGTCATTGGCATTAAATTATTTTGTTTTGGTTGTTTTGGATTTATTCAATAACGTTAGTTTACAGATGTGTATAAATTGAGAGTGTTTCCCTTTTTTAGTGGACCCCTCTCTCTATTTATCTATCTATCCCCCTTTCTCTCTCTCTCTCTCTCTCTCTCTCTATATATATATATATATATATCTCTCTCTCTCTCTCTTTCTTTTTCTATTCCTCTCAGTTTCTCAGTTTCCATCTCCTCTCACTCTCTCTCTCTCTCTCTCTCTCTTTCTCTCTCTCTATTTAGGAATTAGGTGAGCGTAGGAATATCGACTGTCGTCGAAGAATGTGTTGTAGGATCATTGTAACGTGTGTTATCTTCTAAGGGTCTTTTCCCTCTCAAATCGTTATTCCCCTCGACTAAACATCCTTTTAAAACCGGGCGTGTTGGTTCCGTTATTTTTCCGCTCTTTATGTCACCATCTTCTTCACGTTTCGGCATCCCTTCGCTACAATAAGGAATATATGGAACACAAAATAAAAAGATTGTTATCAAGCGTGGAAAGAGCGAGCCCATTAAAGGCAAGGTGATGAGAAACAGTGTAAATGTGCATCAGGCTATTTAGACAATAATGTCCAAAAGGAAGCAGGAAAAAATATATACGGCAAAAAAAAGAAATATTTCAAGAGAGTAAGAGAGAAAGGAAGAGCTAGAGACAGATATTAAGAGAAAGAAAGAGAGATAGAGATCGGGGGAAACTAATTTGGATCATGTCCATATTCTTTTCCCCTTCTCCTTCTACTTTGCCAATAGCTGTAGTAGTAACCATTAGCATCATGCGAATTTCTCTATCTTTCGCTTGTTATTTCAGAACAAGTTTCGATTCTCATCATTTTTCATAATATCACGCTTTTTTTTTACTCTATCAATAATGTGTAATATGCACAAGTCATTTGAGGCAGATTAAAATCTTAAGAGGACCTTTTAGGGAAAACAATGCTGATTCCGAGACCCACGATGCTTTGTCTTAATACAAAAAGCACAAGGTTTCCTCGTTAAGGGCTCCCTAATGAAACCATCTTGTGCTATTCCAAGACGCAAAACAACGACCCAGTTTGAATAAAGACGACGCGCCCATTTCGAGGGGCATTCACACGAGAGGCTTTTATGCGAAAACTGTATAAATAAACGTGGAACAGATAATCATCCTAATATGGGATGAGAAAAGGCATACAAATGCACGTCGTCTAAACAAATCAGAATTTGTGGAAATCGGCTTAATATGCAATGTTTAGTATCTGCCTACGTCATGTGCGTTGCTCGGGCGGAGAACATTACTGTTGGCCGATGATATCAGATAATCAGTACCTGCTCCTCATAAACCCACAAAGTTTAAAGGAATCGTTTAACAATGTTAAATCTGAGATGCACGGCCCTACGTGTTATCAGTGTCTGTGATATGGTGTTATAATGAAGCCCTAAACAAATTGCGCTTCAAAATGATCAAGAAGTGTCTCAAAAAAGTAAAAACCTTTGAGTGACCGGTTTTACCATACTCGTTTCTCCCAATAGACTGTAGTGTCATAAAAACCGTTTGGCAAACGCAAAATTTGATTTCGACTTTCAATCGAATAAATATCTTGATAACCAGACAGGCGATTTGCTTATAAAAATCATGGGGTTCCTGACTGACCTAAAGGTTTATAATTATCATTGCAGCATGAGCTAAATCAAGGATTTTTTTAAAGGATCTAAGACAAAGTTAACGGATCCCTTTAATGCACAGTTTCATTCAATGCCTCATGTTCACACTATTAAAATGGACCCTGAGTCTTTATCCAGTTTGAGTTAAAAACGATGTTGCAACTCCCATTTCACTGTACGACATGCGTTTCGTTGGTATCGTTCAAACTTGGAAAAAATAGTACCTATATCGTATAGGTCTACTATTTTCTCAAACTGTTTGATGAATATTACTGCTTGTCTGAATGGAGGTTAGGCTCCATCTCTATATTGATCCTATCCAATTTGTTTTCCTTGAAACGTACTCCATTCACGATCTCGAAGGTACAACCTTCTTCTTTTTTGGACCTCGAGATCGATAATATACAACGCAATTATGGAATGGATGAATAGAGGTATCTTAAAGGGGAGGTTCTACTTCACATTGACTATATAATGTTATTATATATTTATATATTAGTTTATTATTTTACTTATTTAACTTTTTACGTGCATGTATGTGAAGGCCATTACCTTTTATTTATTTTCCATTTATTTACTTTTTTTTTATTTTCATCGCAATTTTCCTGTTTCTTTAATAATATAATTATTTAAATATTTATTGTTGATGCTCTTTAATAATATTGCTCGATATTATTATTTTCATTGATATCATAATTATCATTATCATTATCGTTATTAATATCATTATTGTTATCATCATCATTGTTATTTATATCATTATCATTATTATCGTTATCGGTAGTATTAGTAGCAGTAGAAGTAGTAGTAGTTGTAGTAGTAGTAGTAGTAGTAGTAGCAGTAGTAGTAGTAGTAGTAGTAGCAGTAGTAGTGGTTTTCATTGTTGTAGTAATTGTTATATTATCATTAATATTATTAGCATTGTTATTGTAATTATTGTTAAGTATTATTATTACCATCATTATTATCATTATACATAATTAGTTGTATTATCGAAGCCGACAAATGTTGAGTATTAAATGTCTTGTATTATACAACATAAAGATTCCAATTTGGCAGCAACAAAATGGCAACGCCTATATTTTGCAAGATAAACAACAGAAACCCCAACACACACACATACAGAAACACACACCCACACGAACTCAAGCAAGCATTCTATGTTATTTTTTAAAATCTGGTGACGCAATTATTTTTCGCCTAATTGTGCATGATAAGACCTGGAGTACATACAAGATTTCAATTACAAATGTTGCCTTATTTACAAAAGAACATTAGGAGGTTAAATCAATTTATATATGTTACGTAATGATAATTATCATTGAAGGGACTTACTAACATTGTTGAGATGAGAGAAAATGTTGCTGAGGTAGTCACTTCAATGCTTGATTTACAATTAAAGATAAGCTGGAAGTTTGAGTGAAAACAGACCGTTATTAATGATAACAATTTGGAGAAACTGATCTGATCGATTCCTTAATTCTCCTAACTATATTATTACAATTAGATTACATTTTAGGTGAATGTAAATCGCCACAAAGCAATGAATCGGCTCCATATACCATTCCAGATATTTAAGCGTTGGAAGATTTTTTTAAAGCCCGTTTTATGTCTTATTTTCATGAGAAAACGGTTGTGAAAATTTAAAATGGTTTGGAGAATTTACTGTTAAACCTTCAAAGGAAACCATGAATATCTTTGCGGTTTGATAATTGTTTTCAGGATTTGTTGCATGTTAGAGGGTTAGTACAGTGGAAAGAATATAATAAGTAACATTTCATACACAAATTACGCAGTTTTTTCATCAACCTTCAACGATGTTACCGAGTCACTTTAAAGGGTAGAAAGGCTTATAAAAATATACAGTGAAATTGGATGTACCAGTCAAATGAATGTCTGACCTTGCTTTCAGTGACTTGATTGCTGTTTTACAATTCTCGTTACGCAGTGTGCCGTTCATGACTCAACATCCTTTATAGTACATAGCCTAATGTCATATACGCAAGATGAATCATTTCGATTGCGTTATTGAATGTGAATATACATCTTCAATACCATTGCCTGTGACGGTAATTATACACCAGTAATTATACGCAATTTTTGCATTGTTAACTTTGTATTCAGCTATTTGTTAATCAATATCACTTTAACAGGGAACAACACAGTCCAGTCGCACCAGTCGCCGACGCAGCCCTGCGTCATTCGTCCTACGCAACACTACGTCTGCCAAAGACGACCTGTGTACAACAAACACGTCAATCGTTGGGTGCGTTTCATCTGGAGACGTTAAAGATGAATGACGTACATTTTGTTTTTATTTTGAATTTATTTATTACGCAGTCCTACGTCAGCTGCACTCCTACGCAGAACTACGTCTGCCAAAGACGCCCTGTGTACAACTAGCAAGTCGATATTTGGTGGCGTTTCATCCGAGAGACGTTAAAGATAAATGACGTAAATTTTGTTTTTATTTTGAATTTGAATTTATATATTACGCAGCACTACGTCTGTCAAAGACGACCTGTGTACAACTAGCAAAGTCAACCTTGGGTGCGTTTCATCCTAGAGACCTTAAAGATTAATGACGTAACTTTTATTTTTATTTTGAATTTATGTATTGCGCAGTTCTACGTCAGCACTCCTATGCAGCACTGCGTCTGCCAAAAAACGACCTTTGTACAACTATCAAAGTCAATCTTTGGGTGCGTTTCATCCGGGAGACGTTAAAGATGAATGACGTAAATTTAGTTTTTATTTTGATATTTGAGTTTATATATAACGCATTCCTACGTCAGCACTTCTACGCAACATTACGTCTGCCAAAGACGACCTGTGTACAACTACCAAGTCAATATTTGGGTGCGTTTCATCCGAGAGACGTTAAAGATGAATGACGTAAAGAAATACTTTTTTTCCCCTTTTTTAAAAATTCATATCATTCTTATACGATATCAACTGTACGTGGCGCAACAAGGTCCGAGCCACTCGCTGACGTAATTGATTTTTTTGTTTTGGTAATATTTATGTCAAACTGTTCATAAGTTGGAGAAAAACAGGCAGAAAAATAGAACGAGAAAGGAGAAAGAGAGGCGTGAAATGTAATGCCTGTTCCAATTTGGAAAGGGCGATTCCATGACTATCTACGCTCCCTTGAAAAGATGGTCGAAGAACCAAATCGATTGAATTAAATGTGGTCAAGACAAAAAGTACCCAGCCCGTCGACGACCTTTATAACCAACTGAAGCGTACTTATAATTTGAGAATGGTTAAAGAAAGAAGGACGCAGATTATGCATGGTGTCAATAATCTTTCTATACCATGTATATTCGTCATGAAAAAAGAAAGCTACCTGTTTGTGCAACGACGTACTTGGTGCATGAATCCATTGCGGTTAAAGGGTGCGGGCGTATGGCAAGCCGTTTTATCATTTAAACATATTTCTTGATATCACGAAATCGAATTCTTGATATCACGAATTCAATTCGTGATATCAAGAATTACCATTGCTTTACAACGTAAAATCATTTCATGATATCAAGAATTACCATTGCTTTACAACGTAAAATCATTTCTTGATATCAAGAATTCAATTCTTGATATCACGAATTCGCTTTCTTGATATCACGAATTCGAATTCTTGATATCAAGAAATGAAGTTTAGATATCAAGAATTTGATTACTTGATATCAAGAATTCATTTCTTGATATCCAAACTTCATTTCTTGATATCGAGAATTCGAATTCTTGATATCAAGAAATGAAGTTTAGATATCAAGAAATAGATTTCTTGATATCAAGAATTGTTATAGTGAATGATTTCGAACGCAAAAGTATTGCACGAATTCATTCTGAGCGCGCCGTTTTAACATTTATTCCTATATCCTGCCTGACCGGTCCGGTGTGGGTTGGCGAAAGTCAATGTATCGCGAGAATTCAACTAATGAGGCAGGATATAGGAATAAATGTTAAAACGGTGCGCTCAGAATGAATTCGTGCAATACTTTTGCGTTCGAAATCATTCACTATAACAATTCTTGATATCAAGAATTCGATTTCTTGATATCAATAATTCAATTTCTTGATATCAAGAAATGAGTTCTTGATATCAAGAATGGAATTCTTGATAACAAGAAATAATTTTACGTTGTAAAGCAATGGTAATTCTTGATATCAAGAATAGAACTCTTGATATCAAGAAATATGAATAAATGTTAAAAACGGCTTGCCATACGGGCGAATAAGCGGCAAATACACGCAAATGAACTTCTTATCCCGGCTTAACCCTATTTAGCCCGGGCTATTTTGAAACTGCATAGCCCGGGGGGGGGGGCTTCTAAGCCCCCCCCCCCCCCTATGATCTCGGCCGTGAAACGACCGATCGCCGCGAAAATTTGCATACATGTCAAGTGAAGTGTATAGAATACTATGGTAATTTCAATTTTTGAAAAATTTACTCATTTGCATATTTATGGTAATTTATGCAAATAAGGTCATCAAATTCACATTTTTGCCCATAAATCAGACTTTATTCATACAGTATTTAAGCATTCTTTCTCACTACATATATTTGTTAGACCATTTGGAATAATAATACAACACAAAAAATTGAAAAACCAGGGTTATTCCTTATGTTATCTATTGTTTTGATAATATTTTATGTATTTCTTTGTTTTTTGTTAACTTATGTATTGTTTTTGTTGTTTTATTTCATTTCCAACTATAATTCAACTATTTTTTACCCCAAAATAAACACCTTAACTATAAACAAGACCAAATAACCAATGTTTTATCTCTTTTTTTGAAAAATGAGATTTCCATATGTTTTGTACACAAATCACAAAAATGAGCGATTTTCGGGCTGACATGCAAAGACATAAGGACACATGACTTTGTAATGGTAGGTCCGATTTTCGAAAAAATTCTTTCAAAAGATGTGCAAGACTCAAAAGAAAAAAGTCACAAAATTTCAGTGCAAGACTTTCTTGCGTTAAAACATTATCGCGAAAAATGTCGAGGGAGGCTTCTAAAGCCCCCCCCCCCCCCCCTGGGCTAAATAGGGTTAATGTAGTTAGTCTGCCACCGTCTGCTAAGCGTGAAGGGACTCAGATCTAAGTAGAAATCAGTTAACGCCCTTTGGCTATCACCGCACATGCCAGACGCACTTTTAAAAACGTGTTATTACTTCACGCCTTGTACTTTCTTTTCGAGTTCTGTATCTTGCGGCACAATCCAAAAATCCGAGAAGAGATAAACAGAAAGAGGGATAAAGGGCAAAATGTAGAATCAAGACCGAAACGAGTAATAACTAAATCGATAAATCAAGGATATAGATATCGTAAAAAGGCGTATTAAGTCGAGAGATTAATGAATAAGAGAAATTATAGAATCTCTAGCGCTCTCTCGCATTCAAAATCTCAGATCCTAGCGCCCTTTCTTGATTCAAACTCTTGAATCCTTTGGAAGTGCATATTAAAGGTAATACAAAGTTTTGGTATGGGGTCGTGAATTTGGTTCAAATTAACATGTTGGAAGCATATGCGATCCTACAATATTCACTGATCGTTGTCGCAGTCGAAATCGACTCTAACGTTATGAAGTTGTAAATAATAAACACTTATTGTATAGCTCCCTCTCAAGGTCAAGATATTAATTAAGCTACAAAACAATGTTTCTTGACTAAAATTGACCGATTAGCTATTCCCGTTAGGAAATTATATACCACAATTACATATTCTGAGATTGTCATGGTCGCAGTTACCATTGTACGGCCGTAGGAGCTATTTAAAATTTATCAAAATTTACCGGGAGCACCGGTAAATCTTTATATTCAAATTTTCTCGAAAGCAGAAGTGTTTTAGGGACTAAAGATTCTAGTGTGTTTAATACATCCACAGGGGCATCCAAATACATCCAAATTGTAAAGAATCACTATCCACCCATTTTTCAAAATTTCCCAAAACTTTGTAACACCTTTAAGAAACCTTAAATTTAACCAAATTTAACATACAAATTTGACGAATTCCATCGAAGTGATACAATATAAGAATGATTTGTTTATCGAAAGTATTTGTTAATTTTAGCATTTCAAGGATTTCTCTCGAAATTGAGTTAGATTGTTCCTTGATTTTACTTTATTTTATTTGTAAACTGACACACATGTTATTCACTCCAGGAACCTTCGAATATTTGTCTACGAAGAGGCGAGTCGTGAAAACCGTCTCTAACAAGAGAGGTCGGGCAAAATTGTAGTGCTTCATTAATACATGTACGTGAGTTGCTTACAAAACAAACGACGTTTTTTTGTTTTTGTTAAAGATTCTTGTTATTTCTTCCAATTTCAAGATTACATATCATAACAAGATATAATATTAAACACGACAAGATTAGATAACACGACAAAAGTAATTATATTCATACATTTAAACTTTAATGGAATTTTATACAATTAAAAAAACAAAAAGAAACGTGAAAAACTCCCCCTTGCCCTCCCCTCTCCCCTTCCTCCTTATCCTAATTCCATCTTGAACATAGCAATCGATTGGGGATCGATATTCTTCACCTACATACTCGAGTTTGACATCATGAAGATGTTAGTAATCAGTGGCTGTAAGAGTGGGGGCATAGATGTAGGAGACGCACGCCCCTCTACTGCTTTAAAAATTGGGGAGAGGCACTCATACTAAGTTTTTTTCACATTTTACATCAAGGTTTAGCTTCAGAATGCACGTGCACCACATCATACCCCCCCCCCCCCCATCGACTTGTGACAAAAGAACAAATACAAATGGAAATAAGAGAGAAAGGGAAATGAATATGGGAAACCCCCTCCCACACCCTCCATTGACGGCCTCACGTTACGCCACTGATTCCATCGAAGGTGAAAAGAAATCACTGCAATTTTTTTATCTTCTTTTTTTTCTTCTACAGAAATCAAAGAAATCTGACGAATATTGAGGGGATGGCTTACCGAAAATACAAGTGGTCTTCCGCGATACCAAGAAATTCTCTGCAGCCCCAGAATAATCATACAAGTGCTTTCTCCTTAAAACATTGGTTTGTCCAAAACCAACAAAACCTTCTCTTAATTGAAGTAGCTCGAGCAGCCAATGGCAAATATCCAATTCATTTTGAGAAAGCCAGAAGACCGCTTAACGCGATGAAACTACCGAGTAATTGAATCCTTCTCAAATATAAGAGACGGAACGAAATTGTAGAGCTTTTAAGTCTACTTGTGTTTAACTACGAGAGTACATTGGAAAGCGAGAGATATCCAACGTTTATGTAGAAAAGAGAAGTTTTAATTGTATTCTTCTACATAAATGGGGTTGCGATACTAACTGTATTCATAATTTAAGGCAGTACTGAACAAAATATTGGCGAATACGACATCTTAATGAAACGTATGATTTAATCAACTAAAGAACAGCATCGGCCCTAAGATGCTTCCATGTGGAATAACAGCACGTTAACGAGGGCGATTGTTGGTACCACATAAGACCTATGAATCTAAACGATCCTCTATCTAAATATTATATATTAAAATACAAGCTGAGTCCAAAAGAATTTCTCATATATGCTTAGAAATTGTGTATAGTTAACAGTATAAAATCTTTTTTTTTATAAACGATTTTATAATACCTGGAAAATCTTTTTCAACACTGTGTCTTCCATTAAAGTCTCAAACTGTAATTGATCAAAGCCTAACGAATCAAATGATTTTATGTTGACAGCCTGTCTGGAATCTCCGCAAAATGCGAGAAATTGAACAGCGTCGATTTTTTTTTCCCCTCCTTTGTTCTGCTTCCATTTAAAATTATTAAAACCTTTGAATTCGGCGTAAATATTTATAATTGAATGACACACGCCCTTCAGACTAAAACAACAACAACAACATTTATTACGTCGAAAGAAAGGCAGAACATCAGAAATTAGAGTAGGTTGTTTGTCAATCTCAGCATTCCAGGATTTCGCTATTATTAGTTGTATGGATGCGTTTACCGGTTTCAGTAACTATCGCTAGCACGCACACAAGTCACCAAGCGAGTTTTCGACCATCGATTAACTTCTTTAAAACAGCGAGTAATATAAGCCTTCTCAAATAAGAGGCTGAACGAAATCGTAGTACTTCCTCTATACGTGAGTTGGTTACAAAACAAGTAACATCCCGTGCACATTACTTCTTTACTCAAATGAAGCAGCGAAACTGTTGCATACGGGTCGTCATGGAAAAACAAAGATATTGGATTTGAAAATAAGACCAAAGGCAAGGGTGGTAAATAAATCAGCACGACTACAACGAACTCAAAATCAGAAGAAAAAAAACATAGGTCTAGAAAATGTTGCAAAGTACCAACTTTAAAGTATTCTGTGTTTCCAAATCGCCGCTTTCACCACAAACCGTCCTCTTTAGCAAAATTTGCTATTTTTTCATTATTCATTTTTTTTCCATTTTTTTGCATGTACTCATCCTGTAAACATTTCAGAGCGTGATTATGCTTGTTACGTAATACCGTATTCATAACAAAGCTTCCGCTCAGCGATTATATGATTTGTCTGCACCATGAACCGTCCTCTGTTGCGCGCAGTACCAGAGCCTTCCATTCAATTTATACACTGTCAGGTTGCGCGCAAGTAGTCGCTAGCGTGATCGCGCATTTTATCTTTTCCACGAACCGTCCTCTCTGTTTACAAACCAATTGTAGCAAAAATACTCCAACTCAAGAAAATCTAAACACACTGTATACAACTTTAAGACCTAAGCTCTCAAGCAGTCCCATTGATTTTTAATATAATCTATTCTAAAGTCTAACAATTACCGTTTTAAAAATCTTTTTAACGCGTTTTCTGCAAAACTGACTTTCGCTTAGAAATGCGCGGAGAAGACGGTTATTGATGCGAGCGACGAAATGTTGATATTATATAGACAAAATTTATTATCTTTCAGGAAAAACAGAAAACTAAAATTTGGCAATCCTGACCGACTATACCTATATTGAGCTCTAACTTTAAAAAAAACATGCTGTGCGACTTTAGGCCCATTTACAAATCTAAAAGACGATTTTTACAAACCGTCGAATTTTGGTCAACCATCTACACTACCTGAAAAACCCATGAAAACCGTCGAAGCTTGCTTATATCGGTTTTCTGGTGAGTATAGCGCATGCGCGACTTATCGGTTTCCCGCATGCTTTGGATGCGTAAGCGCGGAAGCGAGGAGAGTCATGTGACGAAAAACCGGTATCTCACTGAAGTTTGCTTTCACACTGCAAAAAACCAGTGAAACTTCGGCGGGCGTTAAAAAAAATACACAATCCAGAGGTGGGTTTATCAATTTCGATTTTTCGTCACGTTTGTCGGTAGCTGCTATGTAACTACCGGCGGAACACTGGGATGTGAGAAAAACCGACGATTTTTGGTTGTAGTGTAAATGCATCTATTTTGATGGTTTTGTCGTGCGGTTGCAGGTAGTTTGGTCAAACCAAGGAGGTACCTCCTTGGTCAAACATAACACGATCCCTCCGTCATCATTTGACCTGAAAAAGATGTACCCACCGTGTTGGTTTTATCACCCGACTCGTGGATCTTCCTCCACCTAAAAAACATGCAAACACATCAGAGCGGGTGTATTTACAAAGGAAAGAATCCATTTTGATTGAAGAAGCGACTTCCAGTTCCACTCTTGGGCCCCGGACCCCCATTTCACAAAACCGTCGAAAGTACAAGTTCGCTCACATCAAACTGACACGCGTGTATTAACGTTATCACGCGTGTCATGGGGATGGCGTTAAAACTATAGTCTTGTTCTTGCGACGGTTTCGTGAAACGGTGCCATGATCTTCAGGACATGTAGGTGGGCTTATGTACAAGTATTCCGTGGAAAAGCGTGAAGGCAGCCCTTGAGGGAGGGTGTGGGGTGCGAATGCAAGGGGGAATGTTCCGCGATCACATTAGATTAAAAGTAAACATCCGCATACTTTTAAAAAGCCACTACTGAATTCATCCAAAGCGTATTCCCTTGGACGAGACAAGGTTTCCAAAGATGACGGATAAGTAGAAAAATATGACAGGATGGAGTCATTATGCAGCTTCCGATCAAATCTAGGTAAGGTGTTTGAAAAGGGAAAATACATACAGACTTTTGATCTCCATTTTATAGACACTAATCGATCTGATTTAATAATGATCTAATTTCCTGAGAGAGCAAGAAAGTGATGTTTAGTCCGTACTGGTGAATGTTTAAACAGGAACTTTGGCGCCATAATTTTGTGAATCATCATCATCAACTAACATGATTAGTATAAGTGGACGATTTGATATCGATGCATACATTTGTGCGATTTCACATGAGCATCTTCATGATGATCGGCAAAAACACTAATGATTTTTCATGTATGTTTTTTTTTTTTTTTTACATGGAAGAGCAATGGAATGCCTTCACAAATTTGCAAGTAAACAACATTACTTGACCTCGCTATTTCATTCACATTCATTAGGGATGAAATTAATTTTGGCAACAATAGTCGAAATCATAATGTAAAAACGTAGCTATTACCGTGTCATTTTCGACAATTGAACAAGCGACAATGACGTAAAGATCACATAAGTAATCAATTTAACCTTCGTTGATTAATAATGATGATGACTATACATGCTGCGAAAAAAAAGGGGAAGGAAAAATTAGGAAAATAAAGAAGGAAAGTCGAAAAAGAAGAAGGATAGTATCAATGATAATAGTAATATATTGCCGAGGATGGTGGAAGTTGACGAGAAAATATGATATAAGGAGAGACTTCTTGACAAAAAACCTCTGTTATAAGAATACGGCCATGACCCAGGCCTAAATTCGTAGCGCATCAAACTAAAGGAAATTGCCAGAACGGACAATGAGAATATAAGTTCTCGGCCATTTACGATATTGTTCAATTTTCCCGATTGCAACACCAGGACTGATTAATCAAATTTCTCTATGAAGTTTCAAATTAGTTTGGGTCTAACTTGAAAAATAATTGCAAGAAGTTACTTTAGAGGAACCTATAGACCAGAACTATTTTTGATTTCCTAGACACGTGTTTTGATATGTGTGAACATGACTTCCCATTTAATTTAATCGATTGGAGAAGTAATAAAAAAGATATGAACATATATACAAATCGAAGAGTGGGGAAAAAGTTGATTGCATCGCAGAGTACATCAGAGTGTATTATTATTTACATAAGGAGGAAGAGATTGCGACAGATTGAACAGATGACATGGAGAGGGGTAAGGTATTGGAGGCACTGGCGTAGCGTGGATTGAGGGATTGATGGGGGACACTGATGTCCAGGGAGGTGGCAGTGGTCATACGACTTGATTGAAATGCAAAAGACCCGACAATCGTGTGGGGGGCAATTAGAAGAGGGTTGTGTCATCCTCTTTCACGTTGCCTGTCCCCTTCCTTTTCTTTCTCTCTCTATTATTTTCTCCTCCAACATTCCATGGAACGTGGGGCATGTGTCCCCTGTGCTCGAGCGGCCACGCCATTGAGGGCGAATTACAAACAGTATTTGTAATGCGCGTTAGTGAGCTCGAATGATTGGAAACTTTGTCACTATGTTAGTACTGTACGTTGTCATGGAAATCTAAAGAAAACATATGGGGGAAATACAAATTCATCAAGGAATTTACGACATGGAGAATGTTACAGCTGATGCATGAATTCCAAACATTTTCTGTTTTCATTTATTACATTACAAAAATGTCTACCAAAAATGGGTTAGACCGTAGAGACATAGGCATATCCGTGAAAACGTAAGAAACATATAATGCACTTACTACGAACGTGATGTGTCGAAAGTATTGATGGGTGCAGTCGACCTAGCCCCGTCCCCCGCCCTCTCCCCTCTTTTAAAGGCCATGTTAATAACAAAATAATTGCAATGGGTCGACACTTAGATTCATCACCAACATACCTCGTCCGTAAAGAATCCGCCAAATGCTTTTTTGTTGTTAATGTTTATTTTTTTGTCTTATCAACATGATACACCATTGATCATGCTAAAACAATACCTACAATCAGCCATCCTGCCCCACATGCTCCGAGTGATAGCGGTTTTTACTTTGGGGGGGGGGGGGTACACCACCACGTAGCAGAACATTCTTTGAAGTACTCTTCTCGAAGTAGAACGAATGATAGTGTTCCTTTAAATCATTTCATCCCCGGAATGATAGGGCTTGTCAAACTGGAGGAAGGTTTTGTTCAGCTTGATCGCTTTGTTAGACTTGTTTGTTTCAACAGGCAATTTCGTTGAAGCACTTCCATATATTTATATATAATAAAAAGGAAAAGGTCACAAATGCAATTTCGTCATCGGTTTACGGCGTTGTATGCCTTATCAATATTGCATGAGTGTTTCTGCAACTTTCATCCAGAGCAATCATATGCAAATGGTAATCTCGAAACCTACTTTCCCAGGGATATTTTGCTGAGAACTCAGACGCATGAAATATTTAATATCAGGAGCGTGTCAACATTTAGCACCATAAAGAAATGGAAAAAAGCGTTCCAAAGATCATTTCTTGGAAGGTTGGGTGTGATATTCGGCAAGACAGGATTAACGATTATTTTTATCAGGTTAACAATCTGTCTGCAGTATAATCTTTACGGATGCTGAGTGAAACTTCCCATGAGAACAACATTAAACTTTGAACATATTTGTGGCTTACACCCAAACTATTGAAATTTCTCCCAGGAAGCATTACATTTACATAAAAATATTAACAAAACATTAAACTTGTTGAAACAAATGTTTCTTCTGACCAAAAAAATTACAAATTACAAGACGCAACAGCTCATACTTGCTCACAAGTATATGAGTCTCGTTTTCACATAATGGCTGCTTGGTCTGCCTCCTTATTCTAACTTTCCCCCTTTATTCAACCACATACATTTACAATTCGATTTAAAAAAAGAATGTCGATAAAAAGAAACGCAACAAAATTTAGCGCGATCTCGATCTAACGCTCGGATGTGGGTATCCTTGTCAAGAATAAAGTCAATATTGTATTTGATTGTTTCAATAAAACACATTTAAACAAATTAAAAAAGCAATAAACTCAATATACTTGCCATGATCAACCGCATCCCGTTTACTTGTTTAGTCGAGAGAAAAGTAATATGTGATTACTAAATAAATCACATTACGCTCGATTGTGTTCTTGAAATCTTAACGACTCACATTAATTATGTTACGTAAGCTAAAAATGGAATGTTACGGTACGACAGTTGCTCGAGTAGTTTATTCATGCAGTGTGTTCGAAATGCGAAGTGGCATGCTTAATTAAGTAAGACAAGGACAGAGGTTAAAGAGTAAGAAGGCCAGGAGAGAGGGAAAGAGGGAGAGAGGGGGAACGACAGGGAGATGGGGATAGAGAGAGAGAAAATGGAGACGAGAGGGGGGAATTTAGTGAGAGAGATAAAAAGGAGAATGGAATGAAAAGAAAGGGCGTTGTGATGCCCAGGCACGTAGCCACGGAGGGGGGGGGGGGGGGGGGGGGGGGGGCACGTGCCCCCAAAAAAATTTCCAAGATCGGTTGAAATTTTTTAGACCCTTTTTTTGACCTCGGTCGATTACATGTATGTGCCCCCCCCCCCCCCCCCCCCCCAACATCAAACTCTGGCTACGTGCCTGGTGATGCCATGTAGAGAATGTGTAAAAGAAACATTATAAGAAGAGAAGAGTAAATTTGAGTACCTGAGTGAATAAGTGATATCCGGCGAGAGAGAGGGTGGAGGGAGACATAGAGAAGGAAAGAGAAAGAAAGAGAGAGAATATGTAAGAGAGATTACAGAAAGAGAAAAGACAAGGAAGAGAATGAGTGAGATGGGGAGAGGAAAAGTGTGTGTGTGTTGTGCGTTAGGGCGTGCATGAGCTCGTGTGTATCTGTGTGTGTGTGTGAGAGAGAGAGAGAGAGAGAGAGAGACAGTCAGGGAAGGGAAACGCTCTGGAAGCGCCTCACAACCCACCTCGTTATCATTCATATTATGGCGGTACCATTTTGAAAATGGATGAGTTGGATCAAATATTTGACAGGGTCGCAATCCTCTTGGACAAAGGGACATAAAATCCCCATAACAGAGAATATTATTCCCATTTCTCTTCGAAGGGCCATGCTACAAATCACCATATTCTATAGTGAACCATTTGAAATGGCCAATTTCTAGCAAATGCATCTACAGTAATGGTACATGTAAAAACAAATTGCTTATATATAGTTATTTCATGCAATTTCCATATATTTTTACATTTCGCCTTTTGCTCATTTTGCCCTTTAATGATGCTTATTTCGACCTTAATGGCCACAGTCCTAGTTGTATATTACGACATGCATTATGTTTCTAGTTCTGTACTTCATTTTTTTTGTTTTGCCGTTTTAAAGTCCTGTTCAAAGACGCTCTGTCCCTTTTGAAGCCAACATCAAATCTGTAGAACTTTGCAGGAATATGAATATGTCATGTATGTCCTATCTGTGAAATTTAAACGTTAGCATTGTCCTGGTATTCAAATTATGTAAGGAAACCCGTTTACTTTCTAGACTTCACTGTCAGACACCATTCAGTGACTGACTGACTTATTTTTATCTTTGGTAATAACATACATAAAATGAGCTGCAACAGGAACATGACCATTTGTCTACATCAATAACTCATAACCCTGAAAATCAGACCATTATTCAAATGATTGAAATCACTAAAGTCGATTCGACAACTAACGGTCGTTATTTTCCAACAAAAAGACATTTTCATGCCCTTTCGTTTTGAGGGAAGTATCTTTCAAATGACAGTGGAATTTAACGTTTTCATTTTGTTGGCCTGCAAATGGGACATAGTACTTTTAATATAAGCCATCCTCCTCTTTACAGAGTATATCATGTGAATACATGAATATATTAGATTCTCATGTCGTATTTTAGGTTCATGTGACCATAATCTTACTCATCAATAAATATCATTCTCCTATTTGTCTCTCATTTTTCGTGTCCTTTTCCAATTCGGCCCTGCGGCCACTACCACTAAAAACCATCTAGTAGTCGTATAGTCGTTTTAGTCCCATCTTACCTATAAATTACTGTGTTCAATGCCTTTGATTATTTGTAATTTCAAGTTAGATTGTGTTCATTGGTTTTCTATTGTCTTGTTTCCAAACTCTTTTAAAACATAATAATTAGGTAATCTGCCGCGAAGCGTCGCAGAACACCTATTTATTTCGTCAAAATCTTTCTTTTTGTTTCCTGTTTTTTCTATTCTTTCTGTATGGATTTTGTTACGTGGATATCTCATGAATGGCATGTGTGCCCATGCCTTGAGCGATAATTCATGGCCGTACAGAGGATTTTTTTTTTGTTATGTTGGGGACCGGGGTAAAATGCCATAAATTATTGACAATTTATTGCATTTTCTTTGTTTTTTAAAATTATTTATGGAAACTGCCCCCTACCCTAGCCCCGCTGCGTACAGTCATGGTTCAGTGATAAAGCAATGGCCTCGTAACTGTGAGGCCCCAGGATCAAAACCGTGTCGATGTGCTATATTAGTGCCCTCTTATGGGGCATTAATCCTCATTACCGTCATTTATGACTTAAGGGCGTAGGTCCCCTAGTTGATAAGCAAAGTAGCATACACATGCTTTAGCAGTCACGCAAAACACACATTGGCAAATTATTATTCCATAAAATCTGAGAATGTATACTATTATCTAGATCTAGTAGGAATAAATTATTTTTAGAATAATTCCATAAATTGGGGTAAAACAAATAATATTCCAACTATATGATCGACAGTGTAGTACCTATTTTGAATCCGCTATAACTATTCAGAATGGCTGGAAACCCCGACTTTGTGGAGATGCGATTTTATGTACCGCATTTGCTGTTTTAATACTCAGACGTCGACATTGCGCCACTTAAGTAAAAAAAAAAAAAAAAAAAACTATATAGTTGATTCGATTGAGGAATATTTGCCGTTGTTGTTTTGAATATATCTCATCTATCCCTTCTCCGATGTCTCCCATATTTGATTATGTTGTGACTGAGACTTTACTCTGCAACTCTACAATGATTTAATTTTTGATAAGAAGACTGCATCGTGGTCAAAATTCCGATTTAGGATGAAGAGACTGCAAAATCTGCCATTATGGTTTCTACTTGTACGTGCTATCTCATTTGTTTTCCAAGTCCGAATTTCTCATTGACTCTGTGTTATTAGGTGATCGGCCGTGTAGTGTAACAAATCTTCAAATGGGTGCAGTGTTACAACAATCTCTCTCTCTCTCTCTGATCTCTTAATCTGTCGATCTCACTACCATTCAACTTTCTTCATCTTTTCTTTGCTTTCCAAGCAATATTCAGCGCAATCATTTCTACTGTTAATACTACATCCTTGAATACTAAATGAGCTTGTACATAGGCGTGTTATATGACTGGAGGGCAGAATTCTTGTTACAGACTAAATGTTACAGACCTAATTCGTCGCCTTGACGAATTCAATGTTTATTTATTATTATATTCAGTGGTTTTCCAATGGCTTCTCGAAAGTTTGTTTCACAATGCAAGAACATGACCTGTGTTCCATTTTATCTTTTCATGTGTGAGTTGTCATAGTAAACCCGAGACTGTCATATCATATGGGATATTTAGCATAGCTGACTATTGTACGTGTGACAATAGTCGATTGTGTCACTCCACTGTTCGTTTAATTATCCACCGAAGCCGGGAAAGGGTCATTCTGGTGATTGACCGATTAAATCAAGAACTGATGAATAAAATAAAATGAATTAAATATGAAAGGGAGAAATGCAGGGGTTTTTTAAAGTCTAAAAACATCCAAATTGAACATTGGCAGTCTTATAAAAAAAAAAAATCGCTTCTGTGACAAGGCCACTCGCCACTTTGTCGCGATTTAGCAGCAAGGTGTCGGCCTATCGCGAGCTCTAATTGTCTAGTCTGCTCCCAGGCGGAGTGGGGTTTTTTTAGTCACTGAACGAAACTTTATTGAATACTTTCAACCGTATTTTCAACTTTACCTGTATTGCACGGAGTCCAGAGTACTAGAGAAGATTCCCCTGCTATTCCGTCTTTCCATCTATTATTTTACTTTATACAGACTTAGACCGTGGCAGCGGTGAAAATCTATGCTGCCTGGGCAACATGCAAGGGGGTATTTTTCTTGATTATTATAGTATTTTTTTTTTCTTCTTTTCTTTGAGATGGATGATGGATGGGTTATCACAAAGTTAAAATATAGTCTAAATTTACAAGACATTTCGGATAACGTATGCTCAGCACGTATTGATATTTGAGCGAGGCATTCGCGCGTCACGGCTTTGTGGAGAGAGCGGACGAGTTCGGAAAGCAAAAGGCTGCTGGTGTGCGATCTGCAAGTCTCTTCACGATCAAAATACTCAACAGAACCCTCTCAGAAATGCCAATAGTATTAGACTTCCACCGCTATCAACCATCCTAAAATGCATACTTGAGCAGAACAAGCTCAGCTAAAGTTTGCTTATTTCTTTTTAAAAATTGCCCATCCATCCATCGTTGTGCCTGTGGATTTGAAGAGGCCATTTACCCCAAATTCGGATATTGGTTAGTGTCCGGATTTAGAGATGTTTGCGCAGCAGTAGATAGGGTTTTGAATTGCCACTTGAATACATCCATGTTTTCATGTATGGTGTCTTGCTTGTACGAATTATTGTGACTCCTGGGGGTGTTTCACAAAGACTAATATTGACTTTAAGTTGGACCTAAGTATAGCAGGACATTCATACCACTTTTTTCGCTCGCCATTTGCTGGCATCGGTCTCTCAAGGACGTACAAATCATGATCACATATCTACAGATTTTTTTTTTTGTTGATAATTCATCTTTGAAGGAAAAAATATTATCTAAAAATCATAATTGAGAGACCAATGGTGAGAGCAATTGAATTGGCATGAATGGCCTGTCCAACTTAAAGTCGATCTTAGATTAGTGTGCTCCAGGACTGCACTTAAATAGGTTGAGGGGTGATGATTATTGAACCCCCCCCCCCCCACCTTCCCCCCTCCTCATGAACAATTTTTGTTGGCAGATTTTGCATTGCTATTTCGTAGTTTGTTGAATTTTCTAGATTTGTAAACGCTAGAAGACAATATAAACTAGATGGAATTCGACTGCGCGCAGTCGAAAATGATGCCTCCGTCATAGAGCAATTTTACAAACCGAAACGGAAGAAATTTTTCAAATTCAAGTTCAATTGTAATCCATTAACATGTTCTCAGAATATCGTGATTACAAGCAATTTCTCATAAACATATATGACCCTTTGATCTTTGACCTCATGACCCTAAAATCTACTCAGTTCATTGGCTCTGCAAGATTTCCTGAGTTAAATAGTAATCCATCTGTCAGTTCTAATGAGAATGCGTCCACAAGCTATTTTTGCATACATAATGAGCCCATGACCTTTGATCTTATGAACCATTCATTGGCTCTGCAAGATACATAAATGATCTAAGTTTGGCAGGAATCCATCAATCTGTTCTAATGATAATACGATCACAAGCTATTTTTGCATACATAATGAGCCGCATGACCTTGACCTTTACCTCATGACCCCAAAATCTAATCAGTTCATCAGCTCTGCAAGTAACATACATGACCAAAGTTTGGCAGGAATCCATCAATCGGTTGTTCAGATAACGCGATCACGAGCTGTTTTTGCATACATAATCTGCGCTGTGACCTTTGACCTCGTGACCCCAAAATCTAATCAGTTCATTGGCTTTGTAAGATACATACATGACCAAAGTTTGGCAGGAATCCATCAATCGGTTCTTCAGATAACGCGATCACAAGCTGTTTTTGCATACATAATGAGCCCTGTGACCTTTGACCTTTGACCTCGTGACCCCAAAATCTAATCAGTTCATCAGCTCTGCAAGATACATACATGACCAAAGTTTGGCAGGAATCCATCAATCGGTTGTTCAGATAACGCGATCACAAGCTGTTTTTGCATACATAATGAGCCCTGTGACCTTTGACCTTTGACCTACGTGCTCCAAAATGTAATCAGATTGTTTTCCTATAGTGATACACACTATCACTAAGTTTGAAGTTTAAATCTCCAGTGGTTCTTGAGATATCATGATAACAATCTCAATGTATGGAATTTCATAAGTTGACCTCTGTGACCCTTGACCTTTGACATACGTGCTCCAAAATCTAATCAGATCGTCTTCCTATGGTGATACATACTATCCTTAAGTTTTAAGTTTAAATCTCAAATGGTTCTTGAGATATCGCGCTAACAAACTCAATACAAGGAATTTCATAAGTTGACCTCTGTGACCTGTAACCTTTGACCTACGTACTCCAAAATCTAATCAGATCGTCTTCCTATGGTGATAAATACTATTCCCGAGTCTTAAGTTTAAATCTTAAATGGTTCTTGAGATATTGTGATAACGGTCAAACGGAACGTACGGACGGACGGACGTACGGACGGACAACCCGAAAACATGATGCCTCCGGCACCACCTTCGGTGGCGGAGGCATAAAAATACTGTCGTTAGGAAGGGGCATGTTAAACTTTTGTTTATAGAACTTTATGAGAGATTCGCAAAATATCTCATACTCGAGTGGAAAAATGACACTCCCCTCGAGAAAAAAAATATATAAAAAAAATCTCCCAAAATCTGACTACCATGTGGCAAAGGACCCGAGTCCAGAGTCTTTAATATAGTCAATAATTTTGGATTTAAAGGGTTCATTGCATGCTGTTTGATGTTCCTAATTTGCGGACTTAATTGATGTTACTAGTCAACGTGTCCACGTGTATTGAACCTAGACCACCATGACGTGAAGCATAGGTAATCACGGTGGTCAGAGAAATGTCTATTTTCCAAACCTTTTCTCCGGACCTAATCACTCAACAACGTTCTTGAAAATAGAATTTCATAAGATAAACTTCTTTTTCCTTCTCTTCCTGGTATTCGTACTTCAAATCACCGGGGAAGAGGGTTTGCCAATTTGTAAAAATATAAGAAATACCACTTGTTGTACACTTCAAGTGAGAGTGTAATGCTAGTCGCCATGGAAATATGCGAAGGATGGTTTCACTCTCTGCATAGAAGAATGAAAATTGCATCACCTGCTCAAGTACGTTATTACCTCTATTTGAGTTCCAAATTGCATTATTTCAGCTGATGTACTCCTGCACTTATGTTGTAACGCATTGGTTGGTTGAGTGGGCCGGGAGCGTATACAGTCATTCATTCATGAAAAAGGGATTGGGAAAAAAAACGACAGATGATGATAAACCATTAAAACGCCTATAACTAAATTCGGTTCAGTTCAGTTCACGTTATTGAATACTGTCATTAGAAATATACCAAGGTCAAAAAAACATAACAATTACAAAACGATATCACTTATAACATGAGAATAATATAAGCGTAGAAGACACGAGGAACAATGGGAAGATTTAAACTCGAAGGATTTCATGAATGTACACTAATAAGAGTATTTGGAGACAAGATAGGAAGGCCGGGTCTTATGTAAAAGTCTGTGTCCAGTGATTGTATAAAAAACTCAGTACAATTTTTAAATTATTGCTTATACGAAGATTTGTTTTAATAGTTTACCAACACCCAAACACTCTCTCTACTACACACAAACGCACACATACTGATCTGCCTGATACATTTTAAAGTCATAGGTTATTGCTCTATTTGGGATTAGTGTAATAAAAACATCAACTTTTATTTGAAACTAACAAAATTGTGAAAATGCATAGGAAAAGGATTTCTTGTTGAAATATAAACTTACTAAACGAGCGAAGACTTAAGTCTTACACTTTAATGTAGGAAGCGGGTGGTGCAGTGTTTGAAAAGCAGATATGATTGTTTTAATATATTACTGCGACCCGCAAAGGCGTAATTACTAAAAGGCAAATGTACCGCATAACAAACACATAACTTTAAAGCAAAGGGACGTGAATGCTTGGCTAGAAGTTTATATCCATTTCGAAAGCTGTTCGGTGCTAGGCTGGTTTTTGTTTTTGTTCTTTTTTTGTTTTTTCAGTGTTCCTTAATAGACGTTTCGTTCATTGCTGATTTGTGTTTTGTGTGTTATTTTGGCTGTCCATACGTCTACAATCTTAGGCCGAAGTTCTTATTATCATGACGAGACATCCTTCGTCACAGTGACTGCGGGAAATCATTTCATCACCAAAGTCAGACACTTGCATGACTCATGGAAGAATACTTCTCAACATATGTTCAAACACTCGTATCCGTAATGAATGCACCAATGTAATTTTCATTAGCTTAAAGGCTAAGTCCACTCCAAAAATAGTTTGCTTTTAATATAGATTGAAAAAAAAGAGAAACAGAGCCCCCCAAAAATTGAGTAAAATCGAATAACTAATGAGGAAGTTTTGAATTTGCTTAAAGTATGAAAAACTATGGAACTTAGAAAATCACCACACAAATTGAAATTCGTAATAATCTTTATTCTCATTTATTATGTTATAATTATTATCTGTATCTTTGTAACAAATAAATAATAACTAGAACAGCCCCAACCTGCAGATATACAATGTATAAAGCGGTTTGAACCAATGGAGCCTACCGGAATCAATTAGTGTTTAGAGTTTAGAGTTTGCCCTCGCTTTATTGTGGATGAACCAAATTAAAAATGAATTCGAATGAACTACATGTACATACGTGTTCGTTAAACGTGTCTTTGAAATAATTTTTAAGGTCTATCATTTATGAGCGTTATTCTAAGAAAAATGATGTCTTACGCAAACGGCTTTATTCGCTACCTTCAGATCAGCAATGATATCAACATATTATCGGGCCTTGTTGTGTAGCTTGTAGTGTTGCTAATCAAAGTATAAGTAGCCTATAAGAGATGCATTGTCATATACGTACCGAATCATGCTTGTCGATTTCTTTATACTATTTTCCACTTGAGAGTTGAAGCCGATGACTCCACAGAAAATGATAGTTTTTACAATTATTTTTATGCAAATAATGACGGGTGTGAGAGAGAGAGAGAGAGACAAAGAAAGAGAGAGAGAGAGAGAAAGAGAGAGAGGGACTGTTCTAGTTTAGGAGTGACCTTTAATGAATCGACCTTTTTTCAATAAATATTTAAAGTGCGCAGTCTTTTATTTCGGAAGAAATGCGATGTGTTAAAAGTGACAAACTTGCTCTGTGACCTTAACCCATAATTTGTTGGTTATCCTACTTTACAGTCTAGAAGATATGACCCTAACGCCCAATTTAAACAATACGATGTTACAATTGCGTCATTACCTACAATAATCAGGAGTGAAAAGGAAAACTAATGCTGACACAAATAATGTTACGCGATGCGTGCACTGTTCAATAGGCCATTTTCGTAATGTATCCAAATTTAATGCATAAGTCTTTGTGAAGTACCTCAATACATATTATTTCATTCACCTGAAAAGAATAATAGTATTTCAATAAACAGAATCCGAACTGCATACATTAGTTGTTGCCAGGTTGGACAAACATTATGGCTTGACCTACCTAGCAACACTTAATATATGCAGTTTGCATTCTGACTATTGAAATACTATTATTTTTATCAGGTGACTGAAATAACTTGTATTGAGGCACTTCACAAAGACTTAAGCATCCAATTTGGTTACATTACGAAAATGGCCTATTGCAGTGCAATAGGCGCATTCACACTGACACACACACATAGTGAGTGAGATTTGGATCGTGATTCAAATCTCACCTTTTCTCCACCGTTCATACTCAGGAAAGAAATCTCACTTCTGGACAAGCGCTGTTATCTCGCCTTTTTTTCACACGTAAAACGTTCAGCCAAATAATCTCGATTGTTAACAAGAAAATTACACCTTTAATGAGATTCTGATTGCGATCAGGAGCTTACGATTTCTGATGAGTTTCAAACACAGGGGGAAATGAGATTCTGACTGATTTTTTTTCAAATCTCATTGTTTTCGTCTCATGTAAATCCTATATCACTCTCACCTGACGCATGAAATACCGCCAATGGAACTGACGCAGTCCTACGTCAAAGAATAACGCCTCGTGTGCAGCGGTCATTAGTGTCATCTTTTAGAAGTCACTCATATAGTTTGTCTCAGCTTACCTTTTTTGATTGACTGCTTTTGACGCCGGACTTAGAATGTCCTCGCGTTCAATCGAATGAAAAGGAAATAATTATTTGCACACTTCATAAACTTGTAAGGAGTTTAAAAAAACACAATGTATCACGAAAAGTTTATGATCACGCTTTTGAAGTGTACATTATTTGCGATGAAATACGACTTTGTTTTCCTTCTTTGCAAATTTGATAGCATCAAGAAAATTCGGGGTAGCTTTTAACTGTGAAAGTTTATCTGGCTACCGGATTTTCTGTTCCCTTTCTTCTGCGATGTGTGGGATTCTTGTGGGAGTTTGATAAATTCTAGTTCTGTGGACCTAGAAGAAATCCATGTTTATTTTAGTTTCCTAGATGACTAGATTATACATTGTAGATGATACGTTTGAAGAATGAATAAGATAAATATGATTGGTACTTTTTAATAAATATTCATATTAGCAAACGAGAACACTCCCAACCTGTTCCTGTATTTCATGTCATTTGCTGACTTGTGCATCAATAGTAGATTTGAAAATGAATTGCTTTTCAGCTTCGCCCCGAGGCATCAATTTGGATGGCTTTTTTAAGCATGTTTGTCGAGGCGGGCATGGAATTATTCACAAACTTTGAAATCAGAGAAATGTAGATATATATATATATATATATATATATATATATATATATAACTAATATAAAAACAAGTAAAATTTTAATCCTTGAGAGTTCACTTCCTTACTATAACCGGTTTCAGTAAGTCGTCGTTTACTGAGTAAAACACACCAACAAAAAACAAGTACTTCTGTTTGAAATTCGAGTTTCCATCTAGGAATTTCTCATCTTATAAATCCACCGTGTGGGTTCTGGTGCTAAATCTATACGATTAACATAACTATGACTGCTATGGCAAAGAAGAGCAAAGTTTTAATTATCCAATCAATTGTTGTCAGAGTAACCTGTCAGCACGGAAGTAATATATATATTATTGTCAATTAAAAGGGATTTAAATTGTAGAGAGGAGAGCATTTCCATTTTTCAAAGGTTTCAAATGCGCCTTAATACAATTTATAAAAGATGACTGCTACTTTTTGTTAGAATGTTGTGTCCAATGAAAAGATATAATTATTGCTTTGTCATGTTTGTAGTGAAACAATTTAGGACATGGCTTTGGAAGCACGCGCCAGGAATAATGATGATAAAAACAGGTGTTTTTTGTATAGCGATCATGTCAGATTTTACACTCCGTGGCGCTCCACAATAATAACTTCGTACAAGGTATCCATTAACTCCACCAGGGTTGAGAGTGGCAACTCGGGCTCGAATTCCGAAGGACCTATAATAAAGTGCATTCCTCCCACCCTCCTTTGTTTACAACTTTAATTGTTTAAGAATAAGTATACCGCGTAGTGTGAAGCAGCATTCGATTTTGAGTGTTGACCTAATTAATGTTGCATGTGTTTTCTTTTTTTTTTCTTCTCATTTCTTAATATTTCGACAAAGGTTTTTGTTTCGTATTTTTTTCTTTCGATTCATGAATCTTTTAAAATGAAAAGAATGCCTAAACTCTAATCATAATTCACCCCTTCAATCAGTATTCAAATAGACATTAGGGGCGACGGGCAGCCGAATAGGGTGGGATCACATTACCAATACAATTGAACGAGTGTGTAAAATTCGACACGAATTTTTCCCGGCTAACAAATCGAGGCCTCTGATTGAAGTCTACAAATAATTGATCCCCTTTATCGAACTTGTCGCAGGGAATTACCAATTCCCTGCTTGTAGCATCCCTTAATCTAATAGCGTCCCCCGACACATCGCGGTATATGCATATGAGGGACTACGTGCTTTAATAAAGAAAAGTGGTGTCATTCTTCGGCGATGAAAACTGCACAAACGTGCAGACCGAAAGGCGGAGAAAGGATAGGGCACCAGGCTTTAATGAGAGCATGTTTACATAAGTTTTCACATGTTAATTTTTTGGAGGCAGCTGATAGAACATGACACCATGCATTTGATTTCCTCCGACGTTTCTCGATCAAATAAATACAAGCTATGTGGTTAGACCACGAATGTAGGCACAAAAACCGTACAAAAAATGAATAGATTTAGGCAATCGGATTGAAAGATAATAGCGTAAACGCACCCCCCCCCCCTCCTCCCTTTCCGCAGACCTTCGTTATCTCCCCCTCTTTCTCTCTCTCTCTCTCTCTCTCTCTCTCTTTCTCTCTCTTTCCATCTCTGTCATACTTTTGTTCCCTCTCCAGAGTCTCTACTCTATACAATCCCTTCGAATCCTTTAATATAAGTCAAACTGATATAGCATCAGTTGGTTGTAAAGAAATATTATGGGTTGGTGTTCATGCAATCATTTTCTTCATGCGTATCGCTGTAGATTTTGTATTTGTATATTCTTGCCTTAATTTTTTTCTATCCTTTTATGGAGATGAAGGAGGAGGGGTTATACATAACAGACTCTGAGGCTCAAGTGAACAGGTAACCAAAATGTGGATAAAATTACTTCGAGGTTCGAATCCGGGACGCGGCAATGATGTCATTTGGCACAGCATTAATCTACTTGTGTCATGGTGGGACGTAATGCTGTGAGTGCTTCCAGGGGCTTATGGCAGCATAGCTGCATTCAAGATTCAAATTATTTATTCCGAATGTAAAACATAATACAATTAAATTTCGATGTTATTAACACTTTAATACAAGTATATCACAAATAAATAACAATGAAACAAGACAAATATAATAGTAATGGCACGAGAAAAGAGGTACTAACTAGAAGCAGAGCTTGTTGAAGTACTGTGTATACTAGAGAATCAGCAAGTTAAAAACTCTGTAATAATAAATAAATTATGAATTTTGGGAGGACAAACAAAAGAAGAACAAACGGGGGAAATAGAAGAAAGCAAAAAAGCAAGAAAAATAGAAAAGAAAATGAATGATTGCAAAAGCTCTAGAAAGAGAAGATTAGATCAGCAGAAAGAGGGAAAAAGGGATATAGTCCCCTTGGCTTAGATAATTATGTGTGCATTTTTATGTAGCTGTTATTATTTTGTTGTTGGAGTATCAAAGAAATAACAGTGTGTTCAGCCTGAAGTGATTCAATCCTTTCCATTTTGTTTTCATTGTAAGCCTATATTGTATAGCTTTAGGACAATATAATATGTACAATTTTCAAAATAAATTTCGTGTGCTTTAATGTGCCCACAGTTAAAAAAAGATACGAGCGTTATGTTTCGTATTAATGATACTGTCTTAATGGTGATACTAATATTTCACATGTTAGGAACATGAGATCAAAAGAGAACAATGATTTTGATTCTCAAATGTTCCGTGTCACTATAAACATGTCAGTTCACGTGCATCAGTTTCAATTCAATAGATCCAGATAAATTGATTTTCTTTATGCTCTGATCCTATGTTCCCCCCTTGATTTCTCGTTTTCTCTCTATCTGTCTCTGTCTGTCTGTCTGTCTCTCTCTCTCTCTAACACGCACGCATACACACACACACGCTCTCTGTCTATCTCTCTTTCCATCCCTCATCCCCCTTTCTCTCCCTCTCTCTCTCTCTCTGTCTCTCCCTTATAATATATATATATATATATATATATATATATATATATATAAATATGTATCAAAATATCTATCTTTCTCTCCCCATCCTTTTTTTCTATTCCTCTTTTCTTTAAACAACCCTCCCAAATTATCAATCTCTCTTTCTCTCTCTCTCTCTCTCTATCAATCTCGATCTACGTCTTCCGCTTGTTCATTTTATATCTTTCTCCTGCTCTACCCCCCCCCCATATATCCATCTCTCTCTCTCTCTCCCTTCTCTCTCTCTCTCTATCAATCTCGATCTCCGTCTTCCGCTTGTTATTTTCATATCTTTCTCTTCTTTCTCCTGCTCTACCCCTCCCCCCTCTATATCCCTCCCCCTCTCTCTCTCTCTTTATTTCTATATATCTACCTATCCCCGCCTTCCTCCCTTCCTCCCGTTACTCTGTATACTTCCAAACACTTTCTGTGTCCTCGTTTCCATTGTGATACTGTCAGACTCCCACTCAATAATGCTCGCAACCATAACGACTCGTGTCACTTAGGCTAAAATACACTTCGCCGGTCTATATTATATTTACCCAACAATATCATAGCCAGAGAAAGTCTTTTGGCGGCCCAGTATTCTTTCAAAAGGTCAGACATCTCAAAAACATAAACCGATTTTACTAAGATGGATCATGAGAGCACACTGAGCATTTCAGTTTCTGTCCTCTCGTTTTGTCCAATGTGCGGAACCTTTATTCCTTATAAACTACTATTCTGCTGCAAAGGGGTAGCGTTAGACCCAACTACTGAGGGGGTAGTGAATTCATTTGGGTGGCATCAGTTATTTTGAGACAAATGAATATACACAGAACACTTGTTATTTACCAATAGCATGATTACAGTGGTAATTAGCTATCAGCCGTTATGAATGTCATTCATGTTTTGTTGTTTGTTGTACTTTTCAATTACGAAAATAAAAACAACCACCAAAAAAAATCAAAGCAACTGATTAGGGTAGGAGCGGGTTCGTGAGGAGCCCTGTCGGCTCCTCTTCTCCCCCTTTTTCTTCCTTCCCCCTTTCATTTTCTATTTCTGTCTTTTTCCACCATTCGATTTTATTAGGGGGCACATCTTTTCCCCATCCCCTGTGCCCCCCTTGCTACTCCACCCAGCTGTTGTATTTCATTTTCTATCTCTTTCTTTTTCCACCATTCGATTTAGGGGCACACCCCCCATCCCTTGTGCCCCCTCTGGTTACTCCACCGAGCTGTTGCATGGCGCATTCGTGTTTTCGCCGAATGTGCATCCGATACATCGAAGCATTCTATAATTCACGGAGCGACGCAAGGCGTGCCTCCTAACGAGGTTATGTCGGTCACCACTTTATTACTCCTCATTAAATCCCAATTTAGGCTGTCTACATTTTAATCTGAAATGTCATGAATGTAGCGGGCGCGTTCATGCTTGATTTTGAAGGCAGAATGAGCGATTTGTAACGCTCATCGTAAACGCTCATCGTAATCACAGTTCCACGGTGCACTGTTCATGCTCACTCCTCCAGGCAATTCTCCTTGGGTGGCCTTCAGCTGGATTCGCAAACCTGTGTGCGCATGCTACGTCGATCCACTAGAGGTCAGTGCGTTGACCCCATTTAAACGCGTTTACAAATTGTAAACGCATCTTTTTGTGAGTTTACGATCGGCGATCGTGATCGCCGTTTTTCGGTGATTCTACAAAAGTGAGCATGAACGCAATCGTGTTTTAAACTAAACGCGTAACAGATGCCTGATTCTGGCCGTCAAAATCAAGCATGAACGCGCCTTAAACCCCGGGTCGCACATTTCTGATAACGATACTTATCTCTACATCGTTGCCCATTAATTTGCAATGGAATTGTCTTACTTCCTTTCATGAAATGTCTTTGACAGTACGATTTATTCTTGATAAAGTTTAATTTGTCTTTTCAAAATGTTAAAGGTCAGACTATATGACTCTTCAGAGTGATCCGTAGAGTTATGAGAACAAATCAACTTTAGCAATCAAGAAAAGATCATATATTCACAATCGTTTCACGAAAACAGTTTTTTGTTAATGTGGGCAAAACAGTGTATACTCTCACTATACTAAAGAAAGATTCGACCAAAATATTTACTTTACATATAGATAAAAGAGGACTTCATCTCTTTAGTATTCTCTGTTCTCTGATGGTTCCCATGTATTTCCTTAGTAGTGAAATATATCATTTGAATATTTGGAATTGCAATTAATATACTGTAGAGGTGTTGTGGTCGAGTGGATACGTCACCGGACTGTCGATCACAGGGTCCGCGGTTCGAGTACCGCCGCGGCACTAATGTCCTTTGGCAAGACATTGATCTACATTTGCCACACTCAACCCAGGTGAGGTAAATGGGTTTCTGGTAGGATTATTCCTTGAAATGCACTGTGCGAAGGATAAGGCTGCCGGAGCTAAAGCTAGGTAAGCGCAAAGAGATGTTATTTCATAACGTATTATGCGCTATACAAGAACTGAACTATTATTGTTATTATTATACTCATGTTCTTTAAAGAATTATGTAGGATCAAGATGCAAAACAACTGACATTGTCATCTTGAATAACTTGGTTTGAATACATATTTCTTCATAGTCCTGTACCTTCAATAATTGTATTGCCCTCAAGGAAATCATTTTTTGTCACTGAAGAGGCAACCCTGTTTAAATAAAACTGGAACAAAAGCAGTAAATAAATAAATGAAATAGGTAGTTATCGGGTAGGTGTGAACGAGGCCCTACTTCATGGTGAGACCGGGGCTTCTTCATCGCAGGATGCAACATTTATCTGATGCATGCATAACTCAAGGTATCAATGATTAAATTGAGAGTGCGCGACAGGGGAACCGATAGGGGTGCAGGGAGCACACGGCCAATAATATCCAGATGCACCAATTAGCGTGTTTAAAGCCACACTGTACAAGAAGCACAACCATAACACCCAATCTTGCGCCATCTTCGGTCAGCTGTAGCGGTATGCGCCTCCCCCCCCCCCTAACCTAGCCATCCTAGCACTGCATATTAGTATTTGAATATATGAATATTTCCGCTGGTACGGTGTGGTGGAGATCAAAATGAAATCAGCAAGATTCTGGACTAACTAGTACGTCTCACTGCACTGTTAGTTCAGGGAGATGTGGCATCGAGTCCTCTTTGTGCAAAGCGGAAATTAGGGTCTGGGTTATGCACTGTTGACAACTTGACCATGAGATGGCACTTGTCACTGCAGAAAGTTCATCGGTTTAGTATCGCTTTAAAAAGACGTGCCAAATTAAACTGTACCCTGGTTAAATTACAACAAAACAAACACCGTCCCTGGACGAAGGGACCCCCGTACCCTCCAATATCATCGCAAAGAATATCAAGAAATCAACGTGTGACAATTTCAATAGCATTGTCCACCGCCCTTTGATATGTGCAAACATCACAATGACACATTCTGTAATCCGAACATGATTTATTTTTATTTTATTTTTATTTATTTTATTTTTTTCTTTCTTTTCTTTTTTTTTTTTTTTTTTGGGGGGGGGGGGGGAATAAACCATAAGGTATTGAAATTGCCGTTGAGTTGATTGCCCGAATGGTTTAAAATCGTATTCCCCGCTCATGTAAATCCTAGAACATTTGACAACGACCGACAACATTCTCTTCCAGTCATAATAGTTGCATGAGGATAGACCTGGGACCCGTTTCAAAAAGTCTCTTTTCAATGAAAAATGACAAAAGTCAGTGACAAATATGTTGATAACCAATCAGAAACAAGGATTCCAGTAGCTTATAACAAAAACTGTAATTTGTTACTGATGGAAAGTTTTGAGAAACGCCCCCTGGTGCTGCAATCAACAGGTGTTACATGACATGGGGTAGAGGTGTCGTTTTGAAGAGGATAAGTCCCCGGACTGTGAACCACAAGGTACGGGATTCGAGTCCCTGCCGCCTCACTAACATCTGTCGGTAATCGTTCAGTTTTGCTTTCACTTTTTTGTCCGAGGTAACCCTCACCTGGCGTTACAGATACCACACCAGTCTCTGGCGCAGTCTCTGACGCAGTCTCTGATGCAGACTCACGTCAATAAATGATGCCTTGTGTGCAACGGACTTAATAGAATACTTTACGATACCCTGGATGACCTACTTATAGACAGAACTATGGAAAGTGATGAAGAGAAGTAAAAAAGACTGGAAGGTTGCTCGAGGCTATTATGATACTTTCTCTCATTATATCCTCATTACAGACACATTACGCGGCGTGAAACTTTTCGAGAACAAACGCTATTTGTAGAGAATTTGATTGAAGATTAAGATGTGGGCGGAAATTTAGAAAATGGAAAACGTGATGACGTTAAGTGAAGGAAGCTCCCAGAAAGATTGCTGATGAGGGATGAAGATAGGGATGTGTGATACCGATGCTTCCACAAGTCCAACACCCCCCCCCCCCTCCCCCGAAAAAAGGAGGACATATTTCAGAAAGCTGGTGTGTTGATATTCGGGCAAAATGACTAAAGCCCAGTGGCTACATGCAGTGTATCAAATTGAGTGTATCTGGTCATTGATGCCTCTTGCACGCGAGCCGTCATTTTGATTGCGTTAATGCTTGTGCTAATATATCATGAGAAGTTGATTAGCCCGTGCGTCAGGGATTTGCCGCTATGTTTGCACTGTTCATTTTGCAGTCAATTTTAATTGTGTGCGATATCACTCACATGCTGCGTCAAACAGCGCAAGATCCAATGACGCATCCTTACGTCAGGTGAATGACGCATCCTGTGTAACGCCTGCAGTAGATAAGGCACTGCGGTATTTTTAAGGTGGATGAATCCGCTACGGAGAAAAGTCATGAAGCATTGTAGGGTATGACACGGGAGAAAAGTATCTCATTAGCAAGTTTCTTTTCATCCCCCCCCCCCCCTGCCTTTCAATTTCTCTGTTATCGTCGGTTGCATGTGTGAAGGCCGTTATTGCTTTTGAAATTACACAGCAGTTACGGCCTTCTTACATAGACATTATGATCTATTTTCCTATTTATTTGGATTTGGGTTATCCAATGGGCCATTGCCGCCCCCCTAATAATTCAAGTCATAATGGAAGTAATAAAATCTATACCAATGGGGCACGCCCTCGCCCACTCCCTGGATCTATGCCACTAAAAAATGCATATGGCATATCATGAGTGCAATTCACTCTTATAATGAAAGTACTAAAATGCATGCAATTCTTATGTAGCTCAGTGTTGTGTGATATGCAACCCGTATTCTGGGTGTATTCTGGTCAAATCTCTAAGCCATTCATTATTCAGGGTCTTATGAATCATAGATAACTAATGAGACGCCTATAGAAATGCTTGGGGAAAAGTAACGCCGCCAAGAAAACAAGAGAGGTGAACCAAGATACGCATTTTTATTTGTCTTGTTTGACATTTCAGAGCCTTAGAGAAACTCTAAGGCTCAATTTCTTACCCAATAATTTAAAGCAAGGGACGCTATCTCATGCAATTATGTAAAGCCCCGGCCTCTTTCCCCTACTACATTGAACCATTGAACTCCTCTTCCTCCACCTCCTCGTCTTCTTCTTTTTTGTTCTCCTACTTCTTCTCCTGATTTTTCTTCTACTTCTCCTTCTTCTTCTTCTTCTTCTTCTTCTCGTTCTTCTTCTTCTTTCCCCTCCTCCTTCTTCTTCCTCTTCTTCTTCCTCCTCTTCTTCTTCTTCTTCTTTTTCACCTTCTCCTTCTTTTTCTATATCATCTTTTGTATTTTCTACTTTTTCTTCTTCTTCTTCTTCTTCTTCTTCTCTTCTTCTTCTTCTTTTTCTTCTCCTTCTTTATCTTCTTCTTCTTCTACTTTTTATCATCCTCATCTTCTTCTTCCTCTTCTTCTTCGTCTTCGTCTTTATCTTCTTCTCCTCCTTCTTCTTCTTCTTCTTCTTAGAAGAAGAAGAGCAACCATTTGCTATTAACAGATACAACTTTGTTTGCTGTTGGTCTTGTCCTTCTCCGAGATGAAAAAAAAAAGGCTCCTGTTTTTCAGGCTGGCCTGATTTTTATACATTATGTAGTACGACATTGTAGCCGCAACTACTTTGTCTTAATCTTTTGTAGCCGTGAATTTGCAAGTATATTGTTTTGGTTATTCGATATTTTCCATTTATTTTCCCCACCACAAAGTCACGACACGAGAATACCACACTAAAAGCGAATCGAGATTTACTTCGTGGGACCATGATTGATGGCAAACAGATGAGTGCAAAGGGAATTGACGGAAATTATATCGGTGAGATTAGAATTACCAGTTGTCAGGCCGTCGCGACAACCTGACAACTGGTAATTTTAATTTGTGCGTAGGGACGCAGGTGGGGGTGTTGGACAACTTTTATCCCTGCAGATCTAGAAGGTTATTGTTGTGGTGGCAGTGGTGATTGTAGTTGTTATTGGTGTTGTTGTTGGTTAATATTGAATTTGTTTTTCTTAGAAGAAGATGACAGGGATAACTTGGTAACATCTTCTGAATAAAAGAAATATAAAAATTGTGATCTGCTTTTTCTTTGGGCACGTTTCACAAAAGACAGATGGTATGGGCGTAGCTCTGGTCTGTGCTCTAGGTTACGTTTAGGGTTAGGGTTATGGTTATTGTCATGTTTTGGTCCAGGGTTTGGAAATTATGCTACTTGAAGCTGGCCAAGGGGCAACTGTAGTTAAAAGTTTTTTTCACAATTTCTTACCGTGACGACTTTCAGACAAGTGTAAATGAAAAAAGGGTTGTTTTGCGTGTAGGGGAAGCATAATCACAACAAAACCACCCCTGCACCACACACACACACACACACACCACACGCACACACATGCACACCCTACATACACTAGGATCGCGCTGACCAACATTACAGCAGTGACCTAGGTATATGTACAAACCGTTGACGTACGGCTTTCCGAAATGCACCGAGTTGAAATAAAATGCATTTCCCCAAAGCGAATTGCCTTCGCCATAAATAGTTACAGAGCAAAATAATAATAATATATATCTTTTCTTAAATGCACAAAATTCAGGTATACCGTTTATTGTAGCGTTTCAAGTACATTTCAGTGACAATGAAGTATTTAAGGTTTAATTTATACCTTAAAAAATGGAAATACTGTAATGGCTCCCATCACGCCATTTTGTATGATTCTTAGCTATCAAATTGGCTTTTCTATTGTCGCTCTTCTGCGAAATGGTGATATCAATTACCAGTGTAACTTCAAGCCAATATGCTTGAAGTTATTACATTTTCCTCGAATATTTATTATAACTGGAATCGTCATTGAATGTAAACTTATATGGGTGAACTAAATGATCATAACATCAATAAGGATAATAGACCTATTTGAAGAAATACGATATCGAACAACCACTCACCGTAATCAGATGAAAGGAAAATCCTACTATTTCAGCATCCCGTGGAGTGCCATTAATTTACCCGTTATTTTTATCTACATCTAACCGTTTTCAAAATGTACATATATGCCTACAAGGCTAAATTAAGAAAAACTTGGATTTTCCAAATAGGGTTTTTTCGTAGCAACTTTAATACTAATTTACGCCACCTAATTTGTGGTAAATTTCGCGGACGTGTCTTTTATAACTAAAAGCTATTTTAAACTGTTCAAGTAGAAAAAAGCAGGATGGACACGTATGATTTTTTCCCAAAGACAATCAAGTTGCAAAGTCACTTTCACCAACAATTATATAGTCACGTTCAGAATTTCCTTTAAAAAAATAACTCCCCCGCCCGCCCCTCGCTTCATTTTTCAAAGATTTTCTCGGAATTTTTATTTGGACCATGTTTGAACTAGCGAAAACAACATCCATATAATCATCACTAAGATTAGCATTGCTATCAAGGTGACCACCAACCCCACCCCACCCCCCCCCCACCCCCACCCCCCCCCCCCCCCCCCCCCCAACCAAGTGGTCACAATTCAGATGGTCGATAACGCAACTGTGGGAATCCATTTTATGGAGAAATTTTTTTTAACCCGTATCCCTAACCTTCCCCTCCCCTCATCCCCCCCTCTCCCCTCCTCCCCCTCCTCCCCCTCCTCCCCTTTCTCCCTCTCCTCCCCCAGCCTTGATAGGGCCGACAGGATTCCTAAAATTACGATCAAGGGTAATTTATATCAGGGACACCCCCTCCCTCACTCGTTGTCTTACTTTTCTTGATTCACCACTGAACATGCTCAAGATTAATGTATCAAAAGGAATACCCCGGTCACACTATCGTGACCGGCGCGAGGCCGATAACAGACCGGCTAGAATATCACACCCATCCCCAATGCGAAGAATCGGACTGTATCGATTCCGTTTGGCGGTGAGACTGTGATCCATGCTGTCTGTTTCTCCTTAAAGGTACTATGTTCCATTTGCAGGCCCAAAAAATGAAAAGGTTAAATTTCAACGGCATTTGAAAGATAATACTAATTTAGAACTTCCCTAAAAAAGGGTAGGGTTTGAAAATGTCTTCAAGTGGGAAAATAACGACTATTAGTTGTCAAATCGACTTAGGAGCTATAGAGCCAATAAGTAATAGTCTTGATTTTCAGACCATTGTACTGAATGGTCATACGTTTTATGCTGTGCAAAGATTCAATCAGTTTGATTTTGGCCATCACAAGAAGTGGGTTATTGATGTAGATAAATACCCTTTACAGCTCATTTTATGTATGTTATTATCCAAGAAGAAAAAAGCCAGTCAGTCACTCAATAGTGTCTGACAGTGAAGTCTAGCAAGTAAACAGGTTTCCTTGCATAATTTGAATATTAGGACACTGCTAACATTTAAACTTCACAGAAAGGACATACATGACATATTCATAATTCCTGCAAAGTTCTACAGAATTTGAGGTTGGCTGCAATAGGGACATAGTACCTTTAATGTTTTGATTATGTAGGTTTTTCCCCCTTTTGTAACTCGTGTAAACAAGATATTTAAGTCTCCACAGATGGACAATTACAACAATTAATAGATGGATGATTCCTCTACGTGTTACAGGCTAAAACAATTAATTTTAATATGCAGTGCTCCGTCATTGTTCACGACCTTATAAAATATAGTATACGGCCCAATACAAGATTATGCACGCATTACGCTTTCCTTGATGGCAACAACACATCATCAAGTCACTTAATTACGCCTGTAACCTTTAACGTTAAAATGTGTTTAGTCCATTCGAACGCTAACCTAAGTGAAAAGACAAGGGCCCTTTAGACCAAACTGAAAGGTCAGGTTATTAATTATCCTCTTGAAACAGCTGGGTTATAAATATACAAAGACGTTATCGAAGAGAGTGGGACATGTTTTTCATGTTGAGGAGGATACTTAAAGAAAATGAAGAGTTCTGGTCAGGCGATTTTACTGTGAAATAAATTGTCTGGACAATCGACCTAATTGTTGATTTAGCATCTAATTGATGTAAATAGTTGTTCGATGTTTGTTAGTTTATATTTGTTTCCTTCTTTTGTCTTGTAGATTTTGGAGTCATCAAAGTTATAACGCTACAAGGAAAATGCAATGAAAATCACTTAACACAGAGAACGGGTACGTACGTGGGATTACACAAGCATGTGCATTTGTCCAAACTGCCTGAAAGTTGGGAAATATTTCTAGTTATTTATGAAGTATAAGAAAACTTCAAGAGCAATGTTTTGCATGCAATATTTTTCATGGAAAATGGTAGGGTGGACCGTATTTGTTCACGTTTACCAGAACTCAACTTTCTCATTGATAAATACAACGGTTACAGGTATTGAAAGGGGTGAAAAACATCCATAATTATTTATCTCCATCCTTAAACGGTAAGAAATCTTCTCTGTGATATATTGAAGAATTCAATCACTGATTTCCACCACTGACATGCTTTTGCAAATTGAATACAGACAACTTATGTCGAATGAGGGAGATATATCGGATACAAAAAAGTGGTACATAATTGTAGGCCTGGCCTAGTATATAACCGATACGTGACAGGATATCGAACGGGATAGGAAACGATAATAGATCATTATGAATCTCTTAGAAATAATATTAATGAATATATTCCCCACCCCCCCCCCCAAAAAAAAAGCCTGCCAAGGGGTCTTTTTTTCTTATCACTTTGTATGTGGCTAGGACATTATGCTTGGCACCTTGTATTCAGGCGGAGCACATTGATTTGGTTTGATGGACAACGTTGAGACGGATAGAAATCAAAGAGAAGACTTTAACATATCGCGAATGTATGGTTTAGATACATCTGGTTATGCGTTATATATATATATATATATATATATATATATATATATATTTCATAAAGAGAACAGGCATTACAAAATTCCACTAACCGTTTTTTTATACTACGGAAAGTTCGTGATTGTATTATGGAATTGCGAACGCAAATTGACTTAAAATACCTTATGTTAACACGTATTACTGAATATCAAATATGGACATAAATTAGCATTTGAAAATAACATTTAAAGGTAAAGACCAGTTATGGTCATGCCATTGCATTGTGAAAGAAACGTTGTGGAATCGATCAGAAAAGGTTGATCATCTAGCATATAAGTATTGGTGTGTACTGCAAGGTTCTGGAATCATCAAAATGATAAGAAATTTGGCCCATTCTTCGTAAAGTTACAAGCACTATACACAGAAAGATGTGTATGGGACTACTCTATTTCCCTCATAGTCAAATGGATAAATTAATTTACCAAATATATCAATTAGTAGGCGGTTTTCCCGGCAAATTTTTTATCATCATGTATTAGTCAAAACATATTCTTTCACATGATTGGTACTGAGAGCTTCCATTTCATTTTTTGAAATTGGGGCGTTTCCAATACTGGTCTTTACCTTTAATTTCAAATTTTGTCTGATTAATACTCGAGTGAGGCTTTCATCCTAATACATTAATCGATTAAGCCGGGGTAATAATTGTGCAGCGCCAGGAGTATCAGGTCTGACAGACAATGAACGCTATACGAAACCCTACTAATATGATCAATTGGGCCTATTATTAGATAGGAAGGGACATACAAGCTTGTACTGAACATAACATGATCATTAATCATACGTTTTGGAAGCAAAAATATATTTAGACAGAGCTAATAAACTCTCAGGATTATCAATCTGAAATATTACCATGCCTGAAGGCATCATTAATTTCCCGCGGGGATGATAGATCTTAGTGAAAAAGATTACTTATAGACATCTTTAATTAAGATTATATTTAGCTTTTTTTGCAAGACAGACTTGAGGATTGGATTCATCAAAACAAGACATATGTATTTGTGAGAGGATTTTTTTTTCTTTTTTCATTGCCTGATATGTAAAGAATTCTCCTCCTCCTCCTTCTCTTCCTTCTTCTTCTTCTTCTTCTTCTACTTCTACTTCTTCTCCTTCATCTTCATTTTTGTCTTCTTCTTTTTCTTCCATTTTTCCTTCTTCTTCCTCCTCTACTTATTCTCCTTCTTCTCCTTCTCCTCCTCCTTCGTATGCTCCCTTTGCAGGAAGGGGAAGAGATCCCCCCCCCCCCCAACTCAGTTTCATTTAGGGTACGCATATGCGTGTTCCCTCCTTTTGAAAACACCCCCTAAGTCCGGTGTGTAAAGTCTTTTTTTGTGTATGAACGAGCCGGAATTTGGTGTCGTGAAAAGTACCCCTTTACCGGACATTATGGTAACACGCATGCGGTCATTCCGACACCGGAATGGGGGGGGGGGGGGGAGAGACACAACATATGGTTACTATTCTCGAATCGCGGTCCATTCTTCTTCTTCTTCTTCCATTCCTCCTTCGTCTTCTTCTCAATATTATTCTTCTACTTCTTCTTCTTCTTCTCCGTATCATTCTTCTTTATCTTCTCTTCCCTTTGCAGGAGAAAGGATAAGGCACAACGTAAGTATACCATTGTTGATTCGCGGTACAGGTGACGTTCCGTCGTAGATGGGGCAGTTTCTTTTCAAGCATTGGACACACTGATCAACACGTGTTGTGCAAAGAAACTTTTCAAAAATCGTATGGATCAGTTATCGGACAAGAAAAAGTTAAATTGTATGTTCTTTCAAATTCGACACTCAGTTTTTCATTATCTCACAAAAAAAACTAATTTGGGGGGGGGGCGCCCTCTGCAACAGAGCTCAACCATCCCTTAAGTTAACGGTGGTGCGATGGTGAATGTTCCTCCTTTGCTCTCGTGCTAAATGAGGTTCTTGTTAGCACTGGCTGCCGATGAGAATTTCATGGGAGCTGGGTTTGTTTGTTGTTGTTGTTGCTGTTTTTGGTTGCTGTTGTTGTTGTTGTTAGATGTGACTTTACCCTCAGTCTGCTGAAATGGATAGCGACAAAGCTAGACACTTTTTAAATGAGAGAGGGTAACGACAGAAACAGAGTTACATGCACACACAGACAAACAGACAGAGGGGATAACAATTAGTTGAAGCGATGATGAATGATGGAGTGTGTGTGCGTGTGTGTGTGTGTGTGTGTGTGTGTGTGAATAAGTTACGACGAAGCTGGCGCTCTTCGTCTTTTGCAAATAGATTTGATTGATTCATCCCTTATTCATATTTCGTTAAAATTGCGTTCATGCATCGGCAATTAATGTCTTGATAAACGTAACTTCATGTATGATAAAGATGTGGAATGACTTAATATAGGCCTACATGCCAACCACTTATCTACTATGACCATGCTATTCATCTTTGTATATACAGATTGTTAAAAAGATAACTACACCCTGGCAACAAAAACATGTTTCAGTATAAAGTATAATTAATTGCGTCGCAGATAAGATAAGATGCTCGAACAAACGAATTATCGTGCTCTCTTTTTCACTTCCAATGCTTCTCTACTATGTCAGCAAATTTCCTCTCCGCCTGTCCGTCTTGATCTCTACCCCCTTTATTCACGTTTTTTCTCTTTATTTATTTCTCTCTCCCTTCACCCTCCCCCCCCCCCCCCTCTCTCTCTATCTCTCTCTTTGTTTATCTCTCTCGCTTGCCCTGCCTGTCTTTTCCCCTCTCTCTCTCACTCTCTATCTCCTCCCCCCCCCCCCCCCCCCCCCCCCCTCTCTCTTTCTCTCCTTTCCTTTGTGTCTTTCCAATGCCCGGTCACCCAGGCCTACTCTCTGTTGCCTTGTCCGTCTTAATCATTGCCCCTCTCACTTCGTTCATGACAAAATGTATTCATCCAAAACCTAGCTCGTATAATTTTTTTTAAAGTGTTAAAATTAACCCTGTTTTACGCCCCACCCCTCCCCGAAATCGAAAGCGGAACCGTTTTGCGGGTTTCCGAATGACAAAGGTTGCAGGTGTTCACAAAAAAAATGCGTACAAAGCCTCTTGTCGATGGCCCTGGCGCTGTTAGAGTCCGTAGTCGACATCGCGGCGAACGAGCGAAGCGAGCAAGAAGGCCGAGACGCTGGCCCTGGCGCTGTTGAAGTCCGTAATCGACATCGAGGCGAAAATTATGGCAGGCGAAGCTCGCCAGAAGGCCGAGGCGCTTGCGCCGGGGCCTCTTAACAAGTGATCTGAATTATATATTCATAAACCCGATTTCCTACTGAATAATGCAATTTTATGTGAACAATATAATCACCGCACTTCTTCTTTCAATCTTGGAATAGTCGATTATTTATTAGGGGGGAGTCATGTAAATCTCACGCTCATAATATATTAACATGCAAGTATATTATGAAAAATTATATATTTTACTCATGAAAGAGATTTAAAAACTGAGACAGATGTACACAATTTTAACATAGACCATTATATATTTACAAATGATCACAAATGAGAAGTAAAATCTTCCGTGTAACAATAGATGCGTCTTTTCATCAGTGCTAAACAAAAGCTTGCTTTAATAGTCTACGATTAAGTCATTTTCACAAACGAAGCTTGCAGAAAGTACTCTATATACACGCGAGTGTGAGATATTAAATGGTGATACGAGCAAAGATAGAGACTAACTTACATACGAAACTTATGTATCCTGCACCAGGGGCGGATCCAGGATTTCTTAGGGGAGGGGGCCCAACTTTTTTTTTTTTTTGCTCCCGAAAATTTGAAAATCGCGCCTGCCGAAAAGTCGCTCAGTGGGGGGGGGTGGTACAGAGCACCATTTTTTTTTTTTTTTTTTTTTTTTTTTTTTTGCTCCCGAAAATTTGAAAAACGCGCCGGCCAAAAATTCGCTCAGTGGGGGGGGGGGGGGGGGGGGGGGGGGGGGGGGGGGGTAGTGAGCACTTTTTTTTTTGTCCTCAAAAAAATTTCAATTTGCACCCCCCCCCCTTGAGCGCCAGGGGGGGGGGCCCAACCCCCAAAAAGGTAAAAATCACGTGATTTTACATGATTTTTTTCTCAAGGGGGGGGGGCCCGGGCCCCCGGGCCCCCCCCCCCCTGGATCCGCCACTGTCCTGCACGAAAAAGCCGAGATTTATTCTGCACACACAAGTGTAAACTTCTTCCACGATTTGACTGAACGCTTCCATTCCAGCGGTGTCCATCGTTCTTTACAAATTTGATTAAAACCGTTTTTATGTTATGTCATGGCCGTGTTGAATCGGGGGGGGGGGTTAAAACATCTTGCAAATTCAAAGGAACAAAAGGAAAGGATTTTATTAATTGATTCGTGTACTAAAATCAACTCTGTCTACATGTAGGTCAAATCAATTGGGGTTTTATTTGGCATAGGCTAGACCTAGACCTATATACAGTGGATGTAAAATGAGTTAACCGTATTATTTATTACGGGACTGAGAAGTCAGCTAGGCTGACTGACGTCCGATTCTGACTCTGGCTGAGTCAATTAATTCAATTTCAAAATTAAAAAAACCCTACCTTAATTCTGACACCTCTTGCGACAAAGCATCCCCAAGATAGATGGCTTGAAGTCCACGACTCTTGAGCGACTTCACCTGGTCTCTGATAAGAGACACCAAAGGGGAGATAACACGTAAATGCTGTAGGAGGATGTAACTGCATCGTTGTCACAGCTATGTTCACTACCAGGCAAAGCCCCGGGAGATTGGCGGCTTGGTTCTCGCGAATCAGCAGTCTCACTTTCACGGAGGAAATCAGCACATACAGAGCGGTAGCGCATGAAAGATCACACTTGCCCATACAGTCCTATAGCCAGTAGGAAGATTTACAAACACATCTTGTCCTTTTAGTGCAGATTTTATTACATCAATTTGCAAATCTTTAAATCGGTCAATTAATGTTCAACCTTCTGGCTGCATATCCGGGCTGCATATTCGACGATCTTCGAGATATCGTCATCATCCGTCGCGGAACAAAAGTGAACAGCCATTTTAAATGTAATGACAGCTTATGCATATGCATGAGTCAGTCATGACTATTTAATTTATCGTCATAGTAGCTCTCTGATTGGGCGATTTTCGTAGTACTACAGCTGGGTCGGAACATTCGCCAAACAAAGAAATACAAACGAAATTCAGATCACTTGTTAAGAAGCCCTTAGTCTAGTTCTTGACCCTTTTTATTGATAGCTTTATTCGCCTACGTTACGCGTTAAGCCGACTGTTGGCGCGAAAGATGCTCTGAACCGGTTCTCGGGATCGCGCCATCACTCGTTTTTACGCGTAAAGTAGGCGAATAAAACAATCAATAACAAATAGGGTCCATGCAGAACTAGACTAAGATGCCCTTTTCGCTCGCCAGAATTTTCGCCTCGATGTCGACAACGGACTCGATCCGACAGCGCCAGGGCCATCAACAAGAGGATACTGTGTACACTGCGCACTATGTACTCGACGGACTTGTAAGCAATTCCATATTTAGTCTAGTTCTGGACTGTTATTGATTTGTTTATATTCGCCGACTATACGCGTTAAGTCGAGTGATGGCGCGATCCCGAGAACTCTTTTCCAACAGTTCTCGGGATCGCGCCATCACTTGGCTTAACGCGTATAGTCGGCGAATAAAAACATCAATAAAAAGAGTCCAGAACTATAGACTTATTCATATTGTGAGAAGGCAGGTGCCATCACGTCGTCAATTTTTTTTTAAAAAGAGGATAATCCTGCTATCCAGGGTAGCAATTTTTAGCTTTAAGGGAAGGGGGTATGCGACATTTTTTCCTCAATCGTGTGGATCGGCCTGACATTCACTTTTTCAAAAGGAAATCACTTTCGTTTTGTTTAATATTACACAATATAGACAATCACATTTGATCACAACAGAATCTCACTCTTTATTAAGGGTGTTTGGATTCACGCGCATTAACAAAAATAAGACTTGGATCTCGAGTAAAAACCAAAGAATAGTTAAAATCTCACTCCTTGCTTAGCGTGTGACATCTTTTTTCCTCTCCTTATGTTCCATTTTGCGAGTAATGTAACAGTTTGTACCATTATCACAAACCGTGGCAAAAGGCATCCAGCATGGACGCTCGATAATAAAGGATGCCGGACTATGGATTCACAATTCACAGCGCCATCTAGCGACACAAGTTTTTAGTCGATTTCACGTGATACATTATGGAAAAAACTCGACAAAAATATCAGCTGTGTCATTGTTATATAGACTAGAAGATAAGGGGATTTATTAATATATTTTTGTGAGAAAGGTTTGAAAAGTAAATTACAAAGTTCCTGTAAGAGCATTTTCATTAGATGCAAGTGCCACTGTCCTCTGAAACGACTACTCTCCAGAAATTAGTTCATGTACAGTCTGAAAAATTATTATAAAATTGAAATTCAATCATAATCTTTTATAGAATTATAGTGAGTAAAATGACGGAAATTGTTAGGAGAGATTTTAGTGTTTAGGTTATTATCGCATTGAAAGCCCATATCTTTGTATTACTAAGTTACAATATAGAAACATAAAAGAGGAACATAATTAAGACAATAATTTAAATCAATTAAAATGTATCTGTAATCGGGAAGCTTTCAAAAGGAACTACGTTTTGTTGAAATGTGAGTGATTTTGATTATACATGTGCACAAGTCTGCCGTGGCATGATTGGGGATTTCTTTTGTTATATTTCTGTACTACAAAAATACTATTACATTAAAAAGTATGATTCGATTATGGGATAAGAAAATAAATTGGACTCTCTTTATTTTCTCACAAAGTGTGCTTTACAAAATACACTTGGTTTTAAACCAACCTCATTTTAAACTAATAGCACACATTTATTTAGTTCGTTCTTAAACTTTGTGCTCGGATATTTTGCACGTGCAAACACTTTCGAATAATTTTTTTTTTCCTCAGAGAAACGCCCCCCCCCCCCCCGCCCCCATCCACCCAAACACCACACAGCTAACCCCTAGGATATTTAAACCACGGACAAAAGATCGTCCCTTAAATGGTCATTTAACCTCTAAATAGTTGTCTGAGGACAATTTAGAGGTAACATTTAAAAGGGAGGAGTTAGTCGTCCGAAAGGTGGTTTTCATCGATAGTTCATTTGGTTAGTTTTCCTGAAGGATATTCGTCTTTTCGTAACATAAATGGGTTTACACAGGAATCTGACAGAGGTTGACGGACAGAGGCAGGGAAAGAGGTTTCGGGTCAAAATATAGAATAATAAATAAATAAACGTATAACGATGAATATAAATCTGCTATTTTTTTTTTCATTTTACATTGAATATTTATTATTTGTTTAGAACATAATAAAGATACATTAACTCCTATGAGAGGCATAACTGTTTCTATAGGTTCAACCACCGCGGCGCTCCTCGGGGTCATAGCAGGATGTAACGTCCCCGAGAGCCAGTATAGAAACTATGGTGGCCCTGAAGGGACATCGCGAATAGACTAAATCGTGAAAAATATGCGATAAAATTCACGATATCGTCAATTTTATCGCATATTTTTCACGAAGAAATTCACGAAATTGACGATATCGTGAACTTTTCACGATGAAATTGACGATATCGTGAATTTTATCGTGAAAAGTTCACGATATAAAGTTCACGATATCGTCAATTTTATCGTGTACTCTATCGTGTACTCTATCGTGTACTCTCCTGACGGGCGCTTCGTAAACAAAACCAGCCCTAGCTGGGGGAGACAGAGAGAAGGAAAAAAGGGAAAGGGAAAGAGAAGATAAAAGGAAAGAAAGAATAAGAAGAAGAAAAGAGGGAAACGGGGGGGGGCGAAGGGCTCTTGCCTCCTCCTCACTCCCCCCCCCCCCCCGCCAAAAAATAAATAAGGAGAGAGAGAAGGGAAAGGGAAAGGGAAAGAAAATATAAAAGGAAAGAAAGAAGAGGAAGAAGGAAAGAGGGAAACGGGGGAAGGGCGAAAGGCTCTTACCTCCCCCCCCCCCCCCCCCGCCAAAAAAAAATAAGAGAGAGAGAGAGAAGGGAAAGGGAAAGAAAGAAGAGGAATAAGAGGGAAACAGGGAAAGGGCGAAGGGCTCTTGCCTCCTCCCCCCCCCCCCCCCCCCCGCCAAAAATAAATAAGAGAGAGAAGGGAAAGGGAAAGAAAATATAAAAGGAAAGAAAGAAGAGGAAGAAGAAGAAGAAAAGAGGGAAACGGGGGCGAAGGGCTCTTGCATCCCCCCGCCCAAAAAATAAATAAGAGATAGAGAGAGAAGGGAAAGGGAAAGGGAAAGAGAAGATAAAAGGAAAGAAAGAAGAGGAAGAAGAAGAAGAAAAGAGGGAAACGGGGGCGAAGGGCTCTTGCATCCCCCCGCCCAAAAAATAAATAAGAGAGAGAGAGAGAGAAGGGAAAGGGAAAGAGAATAAAAAAGGAAAGGAAGAAGAAAAGGAAGAAAAGAGGGGCTCTTGCCTCCTCCCCCCTCCCGCGCCAACAAATAAATAGGAGAGAGAGAGAGAGAGAGAGAGAAGGGAAAGGGAAAGGGAAAGAAAATATAAAAGGAAAGAAAGAAGAAGAAGACGGAAAGAGGGAAACGGGGGAAGGGCGAAAGGCTCTTACCTCCCCCTCCCCCCTCCCGCCATAAAGGGAAAGAGAAGGGAGAGGGAAAGAAAATATAAAAGGAAAGAAAGAAGAGGAAAAAGAATAAGAAAAGAGGGAAACAGGGGCGAAGGGCTCTTGCCTCCTTTCTTTTCTTTCTTTTCCTTTCTTTCCTATTCTCCCTCTTTTTCGTTTTTCTCTTTCTTTCTTCTCTTTCCCTTTCCTTCTCTCTCTCTCTCTTATTTATTTTTGGCGGGGGGCGGGGGGACGAGGCAAAAGCCCTTTGCCCCCGTTTCCCTCTTTTCTTCTTCTTCCTCTTCTTTCTTTCCTTTTATCTTCTCTTTCCCTTTCCCTTTCCCTTCTCTCTCTCTCTCTGATTTATTTTTTGGCGGGGGGGAGGGGGGGCAAGAGTCCTTCGCCCTTCCCCCGTTTTCCTCTTTTCTTCTTCTTCCTCTTCTTTCTTTCCTTTTATCTTCTCTTTCCCTTTCCCTTTCCCTTCTCTCTCTCTCTCTGATTTCTTTTTTGGCGGGGAGGGGGGGGGGAGTGAGGAGGAGGCAAGAGTCCTTCGCCCGCCCCCCCCCCCCCCTCCGTTTCCCTCTTTTCTTCTTATTATTCTTTCTTTCCTTTTATCTTCTCTTTCCCTTTCCCTTTTTTCCTTCTCTCTGTCTCCCCCAGCTAGGGCTGGTTTTGTTTACGAAGCGCCCGTCAGGAGAGTACACGATAGAGTACACGATAAAATTGACGATATCGTGAACTTTATATCGTGAACTTTTCACGATAAAATTCACGATATCGTCAATTTCATCGTGAAAAGTTCACGATAAAGTTCACGATATCGTCAATTTCGTGAATTTCTTCGTGAAAAATATGCGATAAAATTGACGATATCGTGAATTTTATCGCATATTTTTCACGATTTAGTCTATTCGCGATGTCCCTTCAGACCCGATTATTCAATTCCAATTCAATTTCAATTTATTTTCCATTTAAAAAAAAAGAACAAATATAACATAGTATTGACACATTGTATTAAAATAACAATAGAAACATAAACATGGAGGGATACCCTTAATAAACAGGTTGCTTGTAGGCAGGGCCCCGGTATACAATATAAAATTCACATTTTTGTTAAGGAAATATCTAAACATTTGAGAAAATTATAAAACAGCAAATTAAATATGAATTAGGAAACTGTGATCATCTTAACAGCTACTATAAATAAACAGATACAGGTACACGTCCACACACAGACATACAAACACCCTAGCATACACACACAATAAGATAGATGAGATAGAGTAAAATATCATAGGGAAGGAATACATAGAGAGAAGGAGAAAGAGAAAGAGAAAGAGAGAGAGAGGGGGGGTGGGAGTCAGTATTACAGAAAGAAAATAATTAGAATGAGTAGGCATGGTGAAAAGAAAATAGAAAGAGAAAATTGTAGGAGCGGAGAGAGCTCATGAAATAGGAGAAGAAAATTCGAATTAATGAATACATTTTATATATCTACTTAGCACGTATTAATATTGGTGAGATATAGTCTTTTTATATAGAGAATTTGAATTTTGAAATAGTTGAGCTTTGCTGAATACTGTTATCAAGGCTGTCCATAATTTAATATATTTTACACGGAATGAGTTTGAGGCCATGGAAGTGGAAACCTTGGGTTGATGAAATATTTTACATTGACGAGTGTTGTAATTATGTACAGACGAATTAAGGGTGAACATATTTTCAAATATTTCTGGTAAAAATCCAGACTGATATTTATACATAAAAATAAGAGAGCTCATAGAAATTAATTCAGAGATTGGTAAAATATTCATTTTCTTAAATAATGGCATACTCGGACAGTAATATAGGGATGATGTAATACGTCTAATTGCTTTTTTTCTGAAGTATTATTAATCTAGAAAGATGGCTTTTGAAAGTATGCCCCCATACTGAGTTACAGTATGTTAGGTGAGGCAAGATTAAACTATAATACAAAGTGACGAGTATGTTTTGTGGTAATATAAATTTGAGCCTTGATATGATTCTTGATATTTTAGTACAGATACTACTAATATGCGGTTTCCAAGAGAGAAATTCGTTGACTGTAATACCTAAAAATTGAACATTATCCACACGTGATATATCATGACCACCAATAGTAAAATTATTAAGATCATTCGGGACCCTCCTGTTCCTCGTTCTGAAAATCATAAACTTTGTTTTGTCAAAATTCAATGAGAGCTTGTTGCAACAGGACCAATTATATAAATTATTAACTTCTTTATTAGTAATGGACATTAAATTATAGATATTCTTGTGAGAAGTTAAGATGCACGTGTGATCAGCAAATAATGAATAGCGAAATAATTTGGAATATTGTGTTATATCAGTTATATAAACAAGGAACAGGAGGGGCCCAAGTACAGAGCATTGCGGAATTCCATATTTAATCGAAGTAAGCCCTCAAGTCGGATGCACTTTGCATACATTAATTGTTGCTCGATCGAAAAGAAATATTTGGCTTGTATGACCTAACAACACGAAATTATATGCAATTTTCTTTGTGACTATTGAAATACGATAATTCGTAACCAGATGAATTAACAATAATCGCAATAGAGACTAATACATTTAATTTGATTACCATGGAAAAAGTAGGCCTACCTATTCTATCCACATAACAAGAAATAGACAAGCGTGTTGCCTGTTATCGAATTAATCGTCATACCTACAGTTTAAAATATGATTACAACTTAACATTGGTGAAAGAGCGATGACTGGCGGTGAAGCAGTGTCATTACTTAGAAGTGAGTGCTACTTCAGTTTATTATTATCTTTATTTTTTCTCTTTCCTTTTGTCTTCATTAGTCATATTCACATTGAGGATGGTAATGCAGATGATTTTCCAGATCGGACAACCCCAGCCCCCAGATCGTCACCACTTCATGAACTAACTTTGATTGTTATTTACACGGCTGATTAAACGGGTCACCATGTTATCAGTGATGACTTGTCGACATTCCGCCCTAAAACTCTTGTGGAACGCAAACGAAATCGCAAAGTGGCAGATTCTGTTGAGGGAGCATGCACGGCCCATGATCTTGACAAACGTGGTAGCAGATCGGTTGAAACCTGGCTTGGTGCCCATGATCAAGATACAAATATTGGCAAGCCACATCACCAAGAAGATTGCGATCATGGTGAGGTGCACTTTTGTGGCCTTGTGTTTGGCCCGGTGCCCAATAGGGGCACAAGGGTTTACTTGGCGATGAGCTCCGGTGGCTGACTGTTGCGAGGAGGACATTTGGGAGATGACTTCAACCTGGGTACAAATGCTAACATCCTGCGAGTTTAGAGGTGAAGGCCCACTGACCTGGCTCAGTGGTGACACCTTTGCTGATGTTATCCTTGACGTACTTGGAATATCCAGTGAGTGGCGTTCAACGGATACCTTCGTCCTAAAGGGTTTCGTGGTTTCCCTGTGCACGCCGCGTCCTGGACGCGTCGATGGTGCCTTTGGCAGCTCCCTGCCCACGTTGATTCTTGGCGCCGGCATCCTCGCTCCAACTTGTCCAAGCCGTCTTATCCTTCGCAGGACCAAAGCGCTCATCACCAGCGTGAAGATGGCAGTCAGGACAGTGATGACGGCTAGAGAATAGACATATATTGTGGCTGACCATTGTAACCTACTGGGTACGTTACAAAAGTAGCGACCTGGCGTATAGTCAACCAGTTCGAACATCGGAATAACAGGGGCACTTGTCGCAATTGAAAGTCCGAAGGCAGCAGCGGCTGATAGAGCAGAAGCCCGTTTTGAGAGCCAACGGTTGTGTGGCTTACACACGGCGACGTAGCGGTTAAAAGAGAGCAGAGCTGACAGAAAAATGGACGAATTCGGTTCAAGTAGAAAAGCAAAACCGTAATAAACGCAGAAGGCATCACTCTCCTCCTTCCCAAATGTGATGTAATAGTAGACGCGAAGGGGGCTGATTGAAAGACAAAGAAACAAGTCGATGATCGCGAACCAGATTACAAAAACTGAATATGATGTCCGCTTTCTTCGAAGATATACGGTGATCATGAGCAGATTTCCTGGGATACCGATGATGACGACGGCTGAATGCATGATAGTTGCAAGTAAAAAATATATCTCCATGATGGCAGGGTACTTCATACAGAATGATCGCAAAGAATAAATCGGTTCAGCGTTCAAAAAGCAAGTAGATAAAGATAATGTCCATATGGTACGAAATATCATGAAGATGGTGGCAACGGTGGGTGATGATTATGATGACGACTGAAATGATATTGGCGAAAGCGATGTCGCTGTTGACGAGTTGTCCATGATTTAAATTAACCACGCGCTAGAAATCCCGTCAGTAGTGGTAAATGATGATGATGATCACGATAGCGATGTTGATGCTGAAAATGATTTAAAAAAAAGAAATGACGAAAACGATTATGATGATGAGCTTGATGTTTTTGTTATCATTCAATTCTGTATTTGTATGTTTAAATTTTTTTTATGAAGAGTGTTGAATAAACTTTGAATTGAATTGAATAGCAGTGACAGTGATGATGAAAGTACTGTCAGCAACGATGTCTCTCAAAGAGACACCTGTTTGAGAATTTATACAACATTCATATGAAAGAATCTTACAGAAATTCTTACAGAAAAATGCAATTGTTGAAACAGTTTTTTCGTGTTCGAATTCAAATTATTATTCGACTTATCATTTGAATTATTGCTTGAATTGTTTCTGTGGATGAAAATGGTTGATGTCTATGGCGATGACAATGGTGATGATGGAGGTAGCGATGATGGTGAGGTAGAGGATGATGGTGATCAAAGTAAACTTTACTTTGGGATCATCTGCGAAGACTGTTAAGAGAATATAAATGTGAAATATGTGATCTCTACCAAAATAAATCAATAAATAAAATCAATCCTTACGCGACTCATCAACAGCTCGTGTTAGAAGCTCTACTTGTAATGATATGAGTCAACTAATTTGTTAAGAAATAAACAATGTTACAAGTATGGGAACGTCTTATTACAGAATGAAAGCGGAGTTACTTACTTTTAAACACAAAACCTCATGATGTTGTTCGATGTTCGTTTCAAACTTCTTACTCACTCGAATGCTAATGAGTGCTCAATGGTACGAAGAGACCTTACATTGTAGAAGCAAACAGCACAAACGGATGAAGATGACTTAGGCTATTTCATCTCGCGTACGTAAGAGCTAAGATTACTGATTATTGGGGAGAAATAAACCGAAGAACCAATCAAATCAGCTTCCATCCCACTTCAAGTGTTCTGCGACACGCGCCGAGTGCTCTTCACGGGGTTCAACGCAAACACACACGTGAGATACTGTCAGTCCATGTAAGAGAATAGAGAGTTAATTTTCAATTCAATTCAATTCAATTCATATATTTTCGGATCAATATATGTTTTCTCGATTATAAGATTGGTTCTTAAAGATAAAGTTGAATTCTGGTCATGCGATTGCATTGTGAAGGAAACAGTGTGGAATCGATCCGAAAAGGAATCATCAATATGATAAGAAATTTGGCCCAATATTGGCAAAGTTACAAGCACTGTACACAAAAAAGAGGTATAAAGGACTACACGAACATGTGGCGTAAAAATGGGTCCCGATTTATTATGCTGTTACATGCTATATTTAGAATATTAAGGCATTTGAAGAGTCATGCTTTTCAGGGAACATGTATAATCTGATGGTATTCCACACTTGCATAACAACAATGATAACGCTCACAAATAATTTGTCATCTCCCCCAGAACTCAACCTTCTCTATAAGGCTGATGGCCTTTATTAGCATGATTAGCTTTTGAGGATATTCGTGTGTTTGTGGGTGGATACATGCCCAGTCAATCGGATAATTACACACGTGTGTGTGTGTGGGGGGGGGGTATTCATTATTGTATGTGTATTGAAAATAATCAAACATTATGGACTCCATTTCAGTATATAATTCAATTTTTAAATTTGATTTCAATTTGTGTTTATTGAGTGTGTGTCTAACTCTTATCATTAAGAAGTAACTGCACTGAAAATATGTTTATCGACTATAGGACGTCATCTGCTTACGCAGTATTGGTCCTTGGTGTGATGTCATGAAAACATTGCTAAACTTTCTGGCGAAGCGATCTTTGAGATCCCGAGAGGTATTTTTATTCGCGTCATTTTTAAATTCATTTGTTGTATTATTATCTGTTAAGCAGTTGCCCTTAAACTCATACGATTATCAATATCATGTGTAAGCTTCCTGGTTTCTCGTGATACATTATGGGCCATATTCGAGATTTTCAATGAATGCCTACTTTAAGATTTACATCGGCAGATCCAGGGGGTGTGGGTGTACATTATGTAATGTCACACACACATATAACTTAAGTAAGCAACAAAAAAAATTGTGCGCAAAAAAAATAAAATTTGATAGCCTGTTTTGTTTTTGTTGTTGTTCAAATTAAGTGTGAGAGATAATCCCTAGCTATACTTCTCCAAATTGTAATGTCTTTTTATTGTTTCTCCTTATAATTTTCACAGAATTATATAAAAACATGTTCACTTTTCTAGCTTTTGTACGAGTGTTTTAAGCACTTGACTCGATATGCAAAGGTCGTGGGTCCGATCTCCGACACGGCACTTATGTTCTTTGGCAAGGCATTAATCTACATTTCCCCTCCATACTCAGGAGAGAAATGGGGAGCTGGTAAGGGGACGAATTGTGTTAGTAATTGCCATAAGCCCTCACGATGACCATATGGTAAGAATATACCCCAGTGGAAATGGTGCACATTGTGCGTGAATGAATCAGATGACTGGGGTAACAATATCTTTACAGTGCTTAGAGGCGGTTTTTCTTATTAAGCCCTATATAAATCCAAATTATCATTATCATAATTTCATTTTTATCCACTTTAGATTTTTCTAGTGCACTCTGTTTTCAAATCGATTAGTTTTATTAACGCAATTGAAAAAGCAAAACATGGCATGCCCTAAAGTGTGTGTGCGTGCAATTAAAGGGATTGTGTATCTTTGCCTCAGATTCTAAACAAAATCCTGGATTTAGCTCATGCTGCAAGCACAATTATAAACCTTTAGGTCAGTCAGGAATCCCATGACTTTTACCAGCCGATCGTCTGTCTGGTTATCAAGATATTTATGATTGGAAATCTAAATTTCTAACAAAAAACGTTTTCCTAATGATTTTTATAACACTACAGTCTTTTGGGGAAAACGACTATGGTAAAACCGGTCACTCAAAGATTTTTACTATTTTGAGGCACTTCATGATCATTTTAAATTTTTGAAGGGTTTTTTACGGCTTCAATATTACACCATATCACAGACACTGATAACACGTAGGTCCATGCATCTCAGATTTAAAATTGTTAAACGATGTCTTTAAGGTTATTCAATCGAAAGTATTGGTGTTGTGTTTCTCAAGCATTCATTAGTGTTATAAGTGATCGAGAGGTCACAATGCACTTAAAGAAATTGATCCAAACCAAACTGTTTGTATCTAAACTGGACATTTTTAATGGCGTATACGAGACTGATAAAAAGCGGGGCTAGGAGGATTGAAGACACAATGCCACTGAAATTGTTTTTAACTTCACATTTAATTATTTATGTTAGAGGGAGGAGTTATTCCCAGTGCCTCCATCAAAACCCGATCTAGCATTTATCAAGCACATACAAATCAATTTCTGTTTCGCTTGTTAGAAATAATTTGAACCCTAAAAGAGTCGGATAGACTTTTACCAATATTGGGCGAAAAGGGAAACATTCACGTTTACTGTGTAAAAAAAAATGCAACCAATATTCAGTAAAATTCTATCCCATTATTATATTCCCCCACTATTATACATTGGATTAAATTTTACCAAGTAAACATTCATATTTCCTTTTTCAACCAACTCTTTTTAATACAGTGCAGAGCCGTGCTACCCCCTCTTTTGTCAGAATCCCGGATACACCCAACTAGACTCCAAACAATAATTTATCTAATTTTAATTGACAGTAATTCCATAATAAGTATCATCGTGATATCTCATATATCAAGACAATTGTTAATATGTCACAACGCTGTGTTTGTCACATCTCACTCAATCCGTATTTTTTTTCGGGACAAATTTAACGCTGTTAAAAATCCGCGTTTGCTTACTAAAATGTGGACATTGTGTATGCGTCTTCTGACTATCCAGTCGCTTCTAATGGGGATTGCCTCCGAAGGAGAGAATACTACAGAAGTAATCCCTGAGAGATATTCAAAATGTAAGATGATTTTCTTTATTTTCAAAGCCTATGTTTTCAATATTTCAAATCGCTTGAACACGTACTGTTTATCTTAGGTAGCACCATGAATAATTATAATATTGATTTTTTGTTTGTTTATGTGCTGAAGTCATTGCCATCGCTTGATTCGATTATTTCAGAGACCATGTCGTACAAAAATGGTAGAGTAATAATCTACGTTTCGTTGAAGGTGCGGGGAACTATGATGTTTTTAAGTCTTGTATTCATTTTAAGTTTGTAATATTTAGATTGCGTATCGAATGATATATATAATGCACTGAAGAGAAAATGTTTGTTAAAAATTGCCCAACACGATGGCATTCATGGTAATGGTAATTAATTATTAATTGAATATATTTCGGGCCGATATTTTTATGAACCGGTGATCCGTGATTTGGTAAAACACGACGAAATTCGGGTATGTGAAACTGTCCAAAAGTTGGTATGACACGTAAATGTATACATACATGTAAGTGTATAATTTGGGTAACTTTTACCCGATAATTTAGAGACACCATAAAGTTGGTTGAGCAACCTGAAGGCCTTAAAGAAAAGGTTGAGTTCTGGGGAGAGGTGAGCAAAAATTGTGAGCGTTTTCATTGTTATTGTTTCAAGCTTAGTTCGATGGCATTTAATGTCAGACGACAAAGGATAGTACAGTCAGATTGGTATAGTAACGAGAGAGTGGCTTTTAATACCGATGGGGCCATCTGGCGCCCTCTTTTGATTGAAGCTTTACATGTGTTCTTCTAAAATCTCAGAAACAATATTGACACATCCTCCCCTCTTTGAGCTTTGTGCCGGAGAATGTCTCAATTTTGGAGGTCAATATCAACCTGGTACCAAAACAGATAAAAGATTAAAGAATATCAAAAAATTGGTTTATGAGATCTTTTACAATCATATAACTGCACAAAATAATATTTCAAAGCAAAAATATCAGAGTCCTTTTGAGTTCTTGTGAGTCTTCATAGTGTCAGAAGATTTGGGATTGTGTTTAGAGTCCAGTTTCTTCAAATTTTAAAAAAAAGTTCAAATGTCCAAACAGAGTTAGATGAAGTGATGTCATTCACGTATCTCGCGAATGTTCTCTTTTTAAGTGTTCAAAATGTTACGAAATCTTTCATCTTATGCGGTTCTCGACGTTGTCTGTTTGAACGTCTCAGCGAGCTTGTGTTGTTCTCGTCAAACGTCTCAGATGTACCATCACCGCGAAACTTCACAGGACTTGTAGTGGTAGATTGACGCTGCTCTGTAGTCCTCACCTTGGGTTGGTTGTTGTCCTGGCATTCCCAGTTAAACATGTTGGGAATAGGATCAAGTGTATCTGACGTGGATGAGATCGCTCTGAGATGTTCTCTGTTTCTACGAAGTGTTTGACCATCACAGCGAACTTCATATGATCGATCGTCTATTTTCTTCAGGATCACCGCTTTCTTCCATTTCTTTCTATGGTTGAATGGTTTCACACGTACAGTTGCTCCAAGTGGAAGATCCTTGAGCTTCCTTGTATTTCTGTTGAAATACTTCTCCTGTCGTCTCTGGTTTGAATTGAGTTTCTCGACATCAGGTCCTGAGTCACGATCAGGCATCAACAGCTGAGTTGTGGTGGGTAGGAGTGTACGTGTTCGTCTACCCATGAACCTTTGCGCAGGACTGGTCTGGGTACCTTGAGTTGGTGTATTACGAACGTTGAGTAAGGCTAGATCAACGTTATCTCCAGTGTCCTTGCATTTGGTAAGCAGTCTTTTGGCAGTCTTAACAGCAGACTCTGCCTTGCCATTTGCCTTGCTGTTGTGAGGTGAGATGGTGTTATGCTTGATTCCCATCTCTTTGGCAAACTCAGCAAAGTCCCTTGAAGAGAAAGGAGGTCCATTGTCTGAGACAATGATCTCTGGCACTCCATAGCGTCCGATGTGACGTTTCAGTCGCTTGATAACTGCGGGGGCAGTCGTCCTCTGTAGCTTTTCTATCTCAAAGAACTTGGAGTAGTAACAGACCATAATGAGATAGTTCTCGTTATCATGATGGAAGAGATCGATTCCAATTCTTGACCATGGCCTGTCAGAGATAGGATGAGACATCAAAGGTTGGGCAGGTTGAGAGACTGAGTTTTCTTGACAGGTCCCGCATGTCTGGATCCACTCCTTTATCTCCTTGTTCATACCTGGCCAATAGACATATTCACGGGCTCTTCTCAAAGTTCCTTCGACTCCATTGTGGCCAATGTGTAACTCCTCCTTGATCTGTCGCCTCATCTGCTTAGGGATTACCAGCCGTTCTCCCTTGAAAATCAGATCATCAGTCACCGAAAGTTCATCTCTGAAACTGAAGTATGGAGTCAGTGACAAAGGAAGCTTTGTCTTGTTGTCTGGCCACCCATCAAGTATGGTGTCTTTGAGCTGGGAGAGAGTTGGATCTTGGGTAGTCTGTCTCTTTATCTCAGCTATCTTGTCATCAGGGAGAGACAAGAGTTTGACAGCATTCACCACCTCTAGATCATGCTGTCCGCTCTCATACGGAAGAGAAGCACGGCTTAGTGCATCAGCCAAGATGTTGTCCTTCCCTTTAAGGTATTTCACTTCAACATCATACGCCATGGCGCGTAGTAACATTCCTTGTAGGCGTTTGGGAGCTTTGTCCAGGGCCTTCTTCACAATGCACTCCAGTGGTTTGTGGTCACTATATACTGTTGTCTTACGACCAAAAGTGAACTGATTCCACTTTTCCAGTGCAAAGACTATTGCTAGCATCTCCTTCTCAATGACAGAGTATCTGGTCTCAGGATCACTCAGCATCCTACTGGCATATGCTATTGGTTGACCATCCTGTAGCATCACAGCACCTAACCCTGTAGCACTGGCATCAGTTTGGATTTGAAGTGGCTTGCTTTGGTTGTAGAACGCCAACACAGGAGCTTGTATCAGCATCTCTTTCAGCAACCTAAAGGCTTTGTCATGGTTGGAGTCCCAAGTCCACGCAGAGTTGTTGTGGGTTAAGTCATTGAGAGGCTTCATGACATCAGATAGTTTGGGCAGATACCTGGCCAAATAATTGACCATGCCACGTAAGCGATGGATGTCATCCTTGCAGGTTGGAGAACTCATGTTCAGGATTGCATCGATCTTGGATGGATCAGCTTTCAGTCCAGAGTTGGATACTATGTGGCCTAGGAACGAGATTTCCTTCAGTCGAAATTGGCATTTCTCCTTATTCAAGACTATGCCAACAGTTTGACATCTCTGTAGAAGACTCTGTAGTCGGGTATCATGCTCAGCATCACTGTTACCCCAGATTATGATGTCATCTGCCACACATCGTACCCCTTGAAGACCATCCAGTGCTAGATGAAGTCTCTTTTGGAAGATTTCGCTGCTAACCTTCAAGCCAAATGGTAGACGTTTCCATTTATACCTTCCCCATGGTGTTGCAAAGGTAGTTAGCAGACTTGAGTCGTCGTCAAGAACACAATGCAAATATCCATCTTTTAGATCACAGATGGAGAAGACCGTTGCATTGGACAGTTGAGGCAGGATATCATCGAGAACAGGCAGAGGATAATGTTCTCTTTTCAGCACGAGATTGAGTGGTCTAGGGTCTAAGCACACACGCACTTTACCAGATTTCTTCTGTACAACAGCCATCTGGCTTACCCAGTCAGTTGGAGAACTTACTTCCTCAATCAGGTCTCTTGTCTGCAGTGCATCAAGTTCATCCTTCACAATACTTCTCAAGGATTCTGGTATCACTCTAGCAGGACGAACACTAGGGGTAGCATCATCCATAACAGTCAGATGAACATCGTTCCCCGGCAGAGTACCAGTCACAGAGGATGAGAAGACCACAGGATACTCTTTGTGAAGATTCTCAGGAGCTAGGTTGCAGACATTCTCAGGAAATATGTTGTGGACTATTTCCATAGATTCGTAGTGAACAGTGATAAGCTGCATCTTCTCAGAAGCTGTTTTGCTTAGCAGTGGAGTCAGATCCTCCTTAACTATGACATAGTCAATCCTGTACTTTTTTCCAGTAGCTGGATTCCTTGTCACGACTTTGCACTTTCCCACAGCACGTAGTAGCGGAGAGTGGTTCCACATCCGGAGATGGATGCATTCATTTCTCACTACATCTTCTTCAGACAGAAACTTCTGTGGGAGAACACTCACTGTTGCTCCAGAGTCCAACTGGAACTGTACTCTTCGACCATTTAGTAGCATGTTGCAAAAAATTGGTCCATCTTCAGGACTTACTGTATTTATCTGTACAACACTGATACTTTCAGTGGAGGAGTACTCATCATCTTCGAGTTGGTGAACACTCTTGGAAGTACACACTGCAGATCCCTTGAAGTGATTGGGCTTATGGCACACATTGCACTTTTGACCCCATGCAGGGCAGCATTCCTTCTTCATTTCGTGTGATTTATTACAGAACTTGCACTTTTTGAGCTCTTTCGGCTTCTGCTTTACAAACTTCTGCTTTCCACTTCCAGTTTTAGCATGTTTAGGGAAAGGTTTTCGATTCACCCTGTTGATTTCCTCACTTTTCAACGCCTTCATGTGAGTAGACGTCGCTTCAACTGCTTTACAAACATCAATGGCAGTAGAGAGGTCAAGATCAGATTTGGAGATGAGTAGTTCTCGCATACGATCATCACGTACTCCCAGTAGAACACGATCAACGAGCAATTTGTCATTCATGCAGTCACAGAATCCACACGTCTTACTCATTGTACGCAGAGCTGTCACATACTGTTCAATAGATTCACCATCTTCCTGACTGCGTTGATTGAACTTGAATCTTTCAAAGAATTCTCTGCTCTCACCAAGAAAATGTTTATCAAACTTATCCAGTATCACAGAGCATTTCACACTTTCAGCGGCATTAGCAAACTTCATGCCGTTGTAGACACGCAGACAATCTTGTCCCACACTGTGCAGTAGTAGTGCAGTTTGGTACCGATCTGGTTGTTTGGAGAGGTTTGTGAGAATAGTGTAGTTGTCCCATTGCTGTCTCCAGATTTTCCACCCTTCAACTAGACCTACATTTCCCGCAGCCGCATGGAAATGACCAGGGGGTTGGACAGAAGGCTTTACGAAATGGGCCCCTTGCAAATCACCCTCAGTACCCTCAGGAGACACAGTGTCAGGCATGTTGTACACCACAGCAAACAATTCAGACAGAGATCTCGAATTTCAATGCTTTGCATGCAAGTAACACTACACAAACTTACATGAGCGGGGCTGACTATACGTTGAGTTGACTCTCAAAGTAAACAGGTGAATTCCAGTTCATAACACGGTATGCAGACGCATAATAGAGTTATAGGTGTATTACAAACACTTTCCTACATGGATTTACAAACTTTCACCGCTGTCATCATGTTTCAAGCTTAGTTCGATGGCATTTAATGTCAGACGACAAAGGATAGTACAGTCAGATTGGTATAGTAACGAGAGAGTGGCTTTTAATACCGATGGGGCCATCTGGCGCCCTCTTTTGATTGAAGCTTTACATGTGTTCTTCTAAAATCTCAGAAACAATATTGACACAGTTATTATGCAAGTGTGAAAGAACATCAGAGGAAAAATGTTCCCTGAAAAGCATGGCCCTTTAAACGCATTCATATTCTTAATATGACATGTAACAGCTTAAAAATGAGGACCTCATGTTTATGCCAAATGTTTGTGTAGTCCCATATATATCTTTCTGTGTACTGTGCTTGTTACTTTTACCAAGACTGGGCCAAAATTCTTACCATTTTGATGATTCCAGAACCTTGCAGTACACACCAATACTTATATGCTACATGATCAACTTTTTCTGATCGAGATCCACACTGTCTCTTTCACAATGCAATCGCATGACCAGTACTTAACTTTCTCTTTAAATGCATTTTGAAATGAAACTCGTACAAGATATTTTTCTCTGCAGCTTTGCATCATTTTAAAACATATTCAACTTTACAGATGGCGAGTATATCGGTTGCATTCCCCGGGGATGCGTGGACTATGATTACGATGTCGATGACGACGACAATCCTCCAACTCCCGACTCGTGCACGATATCGTGTGGAAACAATGGATATGTGTTGGCAGCCCTCTATAACCGCACGAAATGTTCCTGCGCCCAGGAAATAAGTTGTCTAAACGAACCATCCAACGATTGGAATTGTGGACTGCCTTGTTTTTCAGCTTTGAATAAATTATGTGGGGGCTACGTTGATGACAGTGTGTATAAAGGTAATATATCAACACAAAATTTAATGTTTTAAAAATCTCAATTTATCAGGAACGGTTTTTATTCGGAAAATGTTGATCCTACGATCCCGTAATGGTCCGATAATTGAAAATAATGACCATACAAAATAAATCATCGACATAAACACTGAATAAATATGAATATGAGGTTATTATTATCATCATCATTATTATTTGCATATTGAATTTCAACGCATTATATTGCTGAGCTAATGCGGTTTCTATCGTCTCTACTTTAATCGCTTATCAGAAAAGGTCCTGTTTAAAGATTAAGTTGAGTTGAGAATTGCAGGGCCCGCATTAAAGCCGTATTAATACTGATGTGGCTACCCTGGGTATTAAATAAGACATGATTGTTATTTTGTATTTATTTATTTATTTATTAAAAAATCTGTTCAGAAAGGTAGATCATATAGTACATAATTGTGCATTTGAAATTTTGAAATCATAAAAATGATAAAAGGTAATAACTGAGTGTTGTCTTGACCTTTTGCATTACATTTCTCAGTTGCGAAAGACGTCATTAATCATAACACTACAGTCACTCTGGTGAAGGCATCGAACAATGGTGAGTCTGGATAATTTACTTCTGCAAACCAACCTGAGTATCAAAGGCGTTCGGGGCAATGGGGGCTAGTAGGGAAGGGTTCACCCCCTGAAAACGTTGACATTATCCAGGCAGCGAAGTGACTTTTGACAACTTTGATATCCTATCTTAATTTTTATTATGATAGAATTGCTTTGAACGCGATAGCTAATAGTTTTTTAGAGAATTTAACAGCAACATTAATAACCATGTGTTATTGTAATACCAGTAAATATCATGTTCGGATTACGTAATACCTCATTGCATTATTTGCAGATTTTAAAAGGTGATGGAGAGGCCCATTGAAATGTACCTATTAAAGGTTGATTTGTTGCAAGTCCTTTACGAACGTGTCATTATTTCCATTGTCAAAATTTAGTAACTATAATATCGGAATATCTCTTCGATAAATGTATATATATATATGAAAATTAACAAAAAAAATGAAAACAATTTTAACAGCCAGACGCATGCAGAAGGCGTCAACATTCGGAACCAAACGTCCGAAACAACGGCATTAAAAGATATATTTCATACACCAGGCGCGTACGCAGGGGGGGGGGGGGGGCTTAGGGGGGAAATGATTATTCCTTCGGGGGAGCAAAACAGAAGAAAAAAAAAAATTAGTTCTCTCACTACCCCCCCCCCCCCCGCCCATACTGAGCGAAATATTGGTCGGCGCGATTTCCCAATTTTCAAACACCCTTCTTGAAAAAATCCTGCATACGCCACTGTCATACACTGATTCTGTAATCTGAGTAGAAGTTATTGAGAATAGAAAGTTGAAATATTAGGCGGGAAATAGTTTCTATACACTTCAGAGTGGTTTTTCTCCATCGAAATGTGTGTTCACGCGACATGTTATGCGATCGGCAATATATATATATCTATTATAATGATGATGATGATGATGATAATGATGAGAATGATGATTGTGGTGGTTGTGGTGGTGGTAGTGGTGGTGGTGGTGATGGTGGTGGTGGTGGTGGTGGTGGTGGTGATGGTGGTGGTGGTGGTGGTGGAGGTTCCGGGGGGCATGTGTGCCCCTTGCCCCTGCATGCCTCCCCGAATCCATCACTGTAAATACAAGACAATGTGTTTTTCTTTCTGTTTTCTTTGCTTGTACAAAAATGAAAGTAGGATTTGAAATAGAACGATCTAGCAATGATAATTTATTATTATTATGGTTGTTTTAAAATCCAACCTTAGTGTTATGAAAAGTTCATCTCTATGTCTGTATAGAGCATTTATTATTTTTAGAGTGGTCTTACTCAGTCTAAATTAGTTTCAGATTACAAATGGTTTCGTGTCGAGTATGCGTTATTACTTAATTATCTCATTGACGTCTATCAAATAGATGGTACCATCCTGGCCCAGTGCCTCACATCTTAAGCAATGCAATATTTCCAATTATTTTCTGTTCTCACGTGACATGTATTTATGAATACCGGTATCCATCAATCTTTTTCTTCAGATTTCGCACGCATTGTCTATAGTCGTTTATATTGTACTAGTTTCATATCAAATGCAAGTTAATAACATCATTGAACAAACCTGGTTAATTATATATAAACATTATTACGAAGTCGAGTTTCACTTCATCCTGTGGTATTATCATGAGTAGCACTTTCCTTTTTGAAGAATGTTATAGTTCTGATCATTTTCCTTTTACATGAGACTGTTCAACGTTTTTTGTTGTTGAATATTTCCTTTTTCAATATGAAAATTTCGTTGGTATGCCTCTTGTTCTGCCATGCATTGCTTTTGCGCCGTTCTGGTGCAAATGGAACTACTATATCAACGGCATCGGGGAATACTGAGAAACAGCTAACAGGTGAGAAATTTTGCTTTCGAATATCATATATATATGAATTACTTGTAAACCATCGGTAACTAGCAATTTGAGCTCGTTGATTCAAGAGGAAAAATCATAAGGTGATGATAGGATCAACAAGAGACTCATAGATCTAATTTTGAAATAGATTTGTACGTTTACCTTTACGACTTTGAAGCATTTACATGGTAACTTTAAATTAATACATACTAACATAATCAGGCCTATTTAGACTTTTTTTTAAATTCTCTCGAACGTTTCTTTGTCGTAGTTCCTATCGAAATAAAACGCGAACATCTGGCGACTTTGGACTTAAAAGTAAGAATCGTCTGCAAAAAAAAAAACGTCCGTTGCTGATTTCGCTCAATGTTCACCCCCCCCCCCCCCCCCCTCTTTGTATTTATTCATATTCATTTCATCTTGTGTTATGTTTTTGTTATCTTTTGTTAGAGATTGTGTTTAAACTTCATGGTTGTTTTCACTCATACTTTGTTTTTTATTGGTTACTTTTTCTCGTGCTTGGGTGGACATCCTCTGTCCTCGACACCCTTCCAAATGTCTTCGTATTTTCCCCGTTTTTGTTCCAGGTGGTGTTTATATCGGTTGCTTTCCTAATACCTGCATCCAATTCAATTACCATGTCGATGTCCAGGGCAATCGGACAACGCCCGACTTTTGCACGACATCGTGTAAAGATAATGGCTATATCTTCGCAGGCCTGTACAACCGTTCGAAATGCTCTTGTACGTGTGAGGAAACGTGTAACAAACAACCGGACGAGTCCAAATGCGGATTGCCTTGCCGGGCAGACCAGACTAAATTTTGTGGCAGTTACATTGCAGTTAGTTTGTATAATGGTGAGAAATTACACAGTTTTGTTAATACCTCTATCACTATCTTTCTGATTTTACCTTAGCACAATGTTTTGAAAGATTTAAATTATTATCATCGATGGTAGTCATGAAATAATTTGCAAGCAAACTTGGTTTTCCGCTTGGGTATTTTGCTTAAGTGAGACCGGTGTCTAAATCCATTTGGGCCTTCCAATCGCATGGGAAATAGATCTATCGTGTATATAGCTAGGGCATGAAACATTTCCACTAATAAATCTGATCACAACGTGCTTACGCGCATATTAATTATTTAGTTGCTATAAACGTTATTTCTATCAGGCCGAATGCAGAAAGATAAATAAAAAGACAATAATTGCTCAAATTAGGATTTCGCTTCAATCTTTGAAGAAAAAGAATCCTCATAACATCACCTGGCAAACTGGTTAGGCTATAAAGAGTGACGTGGTCGCGGGGCACCTGGACACAGCACTCCCTAATCAAATGGCCAAATAGAAAATAATATAAATGAGAATGTAAAAGAGGGAAAGAAAAAGAAAGGAAAGGGTGGCTGTGTTTTGTCGCATTCCATCTATCTTTCTAAAGTTGGATATTGCATTGTATTGGTTTATCGAGTTTGTTTGTTTAGTCATCGAACATGCAGCAGAGAGCTAATTTTGTTCAATGTACAGGTTTAACGGTTTAATGAGATATTTGCATATTGAAAAAAAAGAGACAAAATAGCAATCAATAGTTGAATATTGAAGTGAAAACATAAGCAACGACATTGTTTTGTTATCCTGATCTACGCCATTGTTTGCAAGTAAAAGAGATGGCGAAGAAAGATCTGTATACTGTATAATCATATTCGAAATGAAAACCATTCTTCTTATTAAAAGTTGTTTGAATTTTAGAAAAGTATTCGTTTACAGTTTTGTTATGTTATGTTGATAATAATCTCGATATATACTAATTTAAAGTATTTGAAATATTATTGTATTGAAGATCATGGACAACATTTCTATTTTCGTTTGTTTTCCTGTTTCTTTTCAGTTAACAGCAATTGCTCGGCAGTGAGTACGTCGACGACACAGCCGAAAGACGGTGAGCTCACAAACTTTAGATCATTACGTAGCTTCCGGCACTTGCGTAGTTACATGTGGAATAAGCGAGCCACCCCCATTGACATCCGGGAAAAATCAAGAAGAGGGACAAGAAACATTAAAGGACAATAATATGACCGCTTCCCTCAACCCCCTTCCCCTGCAATCGATTACCTTGTTTATTCTCAAAATTCCATCAAGTATAATAGGCCGGCTGTCGATCTAATGTCGATCTTAATGTTTATAATGGTTATGCGTGAAGAGGACAAATATTAATTATTTTCTTTATGCCTTCATTTTTTACTTTAATTGCCCCTCCCCTCTCCGAAACGATTTCTGTTAATTTTGTCAAACGGGAATTTTACACACGATCCTTACTGTCCCTTTGTAATATTTCATCGCCAGGTTCTCACGGCTTCATGCTAGAGCCTCTGAATATTATCTATTTCTCTTTCACTGGTGCCGCATTCGTTGTCGTCATCATTGTCGTCATCGTTCGGACAAGGCGAAGGTATTTGATTTTTTTTCTTTAATCGATCATTTATCAATTCGTACTTCCAGGATCAGCCATAGACCTTTTTGGTGTGGGTACTCACTGTATTTTACTAGAAGCTGAGAAAACCCAATGTTGATATTGTGTAAAAAAAAAAAATTAATCCATATTTCTAAAGGATAACTGAATCTCAAGTAACCACGGTAACCTCGACTGCTGTTGTCCAATTTAAAATCATAAGTGGTATCAACAAGCTTTGTCTGCCCGCTACCTTAATATACACATATGCACATACATGTAATCGATCGTGGTAAAAAAAAGGAGTCTATAAAAGTTCAACCGATCTTGGAAATATATTATATAAACGTGTCCCCCCGTGCCCCCCGTGGCTACCTGCCTGGAGGTAACGACTGCTCAAGTATTGGAAATGTCAAATGTATCGGGTGATGCAACCCCGCCCCCTCCCCCCTCATCCACCCCCCCCCCCCCCCTCGTATCGGGTTTAATTATGGACTTATATTTCCTGCACGATCGAAATAAATTTATTTTTATAACAGAGCTGTTTAAAGACCGAATGATATGATTATCTTTTTAATGCAAGTACTTTTATTGATTTTTATCAGGGGCCAACATGACTTCGACAGGGCCTTTCAACATCACATACAAAGCAATCGCACGGAGGGGACCATCCACTACACCACGCAGGACATGATTGATTACCCCTACGATTCCCTCATCAGGGGCCCCTTCCTCCTTCCCCCAGCTCAACGCCGAGATGCTCTTCCAATGACTGCCTGCGGTTTGGGATCGCACACCAATAGTCGACGTCGGAGGAGCTGCGATGCGGATGACGATCACTGGCATGACCACGGTGGCCGTTGTAACGATAGTGCACCATCTGGCTCCAACCTCTACTTCTCGATCATAGCCGAGGAGGATGAGAAGGAGGAGGAGGTGGAGGAGAAGGGCAAGGCCATGAAGGGGCAGGTTGGCGGAGGATGCTGCTCAACTCGAGCACCACCATCTTCTACTGACGGAGCGTATGCTTATGCAGACTGTCACGTCGGAAACAACGATTACCAAAGAGGGGTGGTCAAATCCATACCGAACGAAGACTATAAATAAGATTTGCATTGATTTCGTGATACAGTACATGGAGATTCAGAATATGAAGAATTGGATGTTAACTTTATCTGCGTACAATTTAAGATACAAGAGAGAGAGAGAGAGAGAGAGAGAGAGAGGCTAAAATCACTTATTATTATTTCAGTTGGGCTAGATTCATATCTTCCATTTAATGAAGACAGGCCAGCAACCCCCCCCCCCCCCTCCCCTCTTTTGCAGACTTAGAATGTGCTTTTACAAATCTTAACTAACATGGTCAAGGTACATGCCAATGTATGTCTTAGCTTGCAGGAAAACTGCTTATCGTTACAAAAAGGTACTTGCGTGTTTATGGCTACCTGTGAAAACCCAGATCACCTCCACCCCTTCTTTATATCAATGTCTGGATACCCCCACTAGATGCATTGCCTCGCCATTGTTACAATCTTTTCTCTGCACATTCCCTGTTTGATGTATACAGTTCATGAAACAGAAACCAAAACATTAATTGGATCATTACGACTAGCGATTTGTAGGTTCAAGAGACGATTGTTCATACTTCAAAAGCTCTCATGTCTTATAAAGTTACACTCTCGACATGAAAAACATCACGCCCTCAAATTTTTCACTTTCTTTCTAGAATATGACACTTGATAAATGATGAAATATGTATCAAGTGGTACAAAAAACATTTCCACGCAATGCAACTGCTCACGTAATTTATTTGATCAGTCATTATAACGGACGTGCTACGGTGTTCACGGTAATAATCAGTGTTACGGGTAATAATCATCATCTTCATAATATGAATATATTACATTGATGAAAGCAGTATGTTTATAAATCTATTTTAGAAGGGGTAAATAAAATCTAAAAAACGTCACTGCTAATAAGAGCAGCTAAGTAGAATAGCAGAAGATAGAAACCTGTGTTTTAACGTCCATTTCATTGTTGATCCAATGGCCTCCAAGCTATGGGTATACATGTATATAATATAGATATATAGATCAAATGCTCAAGGCACATAACACTAGTGCAAAAGATGAAACCACACATTCGAGGAAGTACTTGTGTAGTTTACTTATATTCATAAAAATAGTTTAATTGTATATTCATATCTGTTAAAGGTATTACAAAGTTTTGGTATGGGGTCATGAATTTGGTTCAAATTAACATATTGGAAGCATATGCGTTCCTACAATATTCATTGATCGTTGTCGCGGTTGAAATTGAGTCTAAAGTTATGAAATAATAAATAATAAACTCTTTATGTTGTATAGCTCCCTCTCAAGGTCAAGATATTAATTTAGCTATGAAACAATGTTTCTTGACTAAAATCAACCGATTAGCTATTTCCGTTTGGAAATTATATATCACAACTACATATTCTGAGATTTTCATGGTCGCAGCTACCATTGTACGGCCATAGGCGCTATTTGAAATTCATCAAAATTTACCGGGAGCACCGGTAAATTTTTATATTTAATTTTTCTCGAAAACAGAAGTGTTTTAGGGGCTAATTTTTTTAGTGCTTATAATTCATCCCCAGGGGCATCCAAATATATCAACATTGTAAAGATTCACTATCCACCCAATTTTCAAAATTTCCCAAAACTTTGTATTACCTTTAAAGACTGAGGGGGGAAAGAATTAGCATCCAGGAAATATTACAGAAAAAAAAAACATAACTGAAAACACGGGAAGGCAACTTTCATGATAACTCTACTCGTGGAACTCCAGAGTATAGTAGCCTTGAATAAATGTTTACTTGGGTAGAAATTCAAAATAACAAAACTCCACGTATTTTCCCGAACCATGTGAAAAAGAATCTTGCCTCGTGTACAGTTTTTTGGTTGACTTTTCATCACCTACTTTTGCATTGGAGTGTAGGCCTTCATTTAAAGACTGCTTGCATTTGTCAGTTTGTGTGAGACCAATATGTTAGTTATCTTTTGATGAGACAATGGAAGAAAAAGATATGTAATTCTCTTTTCTACTTTTGCATGTTTTTAACTTACAATGTTACTACGCAGTCATTGTGCTTACTATACAAATGTATTTTGTTTGTGAGTGTGAGTGATTTTCTTTCTTCAGAAATAGAATGTCCTTTTTCATGCGGTTTCAAAGTCATAATAGAGACATGACGGTGTATTTTGTCCGGAAACTTAAACGTGCAGCGAGAAGGCGACTTCTCGTGAGTTTTAATAAGTCACCTTCTCTTGTTTTCGACTTCAACAAGGCGCCTTGGTAAGTTTTAACGACTCGTCTTCTCGCCTCTCCGTCTTAAACATGGCGTCTTTGCCTTCTCACTCCATGTTTAAGCTTCCGTTCTTTTGCGCATTATGTGTATAATTATCAATGTTTGACGTGAACAGAGGGAAAATATTTACATCCATTGCAATGTTGTTTTATTTAAATAAAACTATAAACTCAATAAATGCATTATGTATGTAAATAAATGGTGTTGTGATGCGTGATTTCTTGAATTTCATCTGTGAATTCAGCATTTGCGAATGAGGATTTTGATCCATTTCTTGATATTGAAAGAAACAAACTGTGATTATACCCTGTGTGTTCCAATTCATGTGTTCACGTAAAAATGAACGAATACAGTTAATGAAGTCACATTTTCCAGTGAGGCTAATACCTCATTAAGTTTCATTGAGAATCGCATGAATTTTTGACATTGATATATTGGTACAAACAACACTATCGAAACTAATTAAGATAAATTCAAATTACATAAGGCAGCCTTCAACTTAAGTGCGAAAATACATTATGGCGTACTTTGAAATCCGAATATGATTTTATTAGGATAAACAATAGGGTTTTGAAACCGCCATTGTGTTGATTTATTTTCAAAAAGTAGTTGCGATTGCCGTTAAATTCTTATGTAATTATACAAGATATATATGGCCTATATTGAATTCAAGATCCCTTGAAAATGAAACTTAAAGCGAATAATATGTTAAGCTAACAAGAGCACGCATCCATATAACCGTGTAATATATGACTTTAAAACTAGATTTTTAGATTGTATATCATGTCGAGACTTGTATGGGTGCCAAGACTGAGACAATCGGAGGGGATTAAGTAAGTCTCGAAACAATGACTTTAAATTCGAGACAAAAATTGTCTTGCGAGACACCACATATACTGCCTATTTGGAGAGCCTAAGAGGTCGTAAGGCAAAAAGACAGACCTCTCGCCTAATGTATTTTTGTTTTTTTTTGGTCTCGTGGGCCGTCGTCGGTCTTATGGGCTGTCGGTCTCAAGGTCTGTCGGTCTACAGGGGTGACCCCCTTCCCATGATAAGTTAATTTAATATACATGATATTCCAGATTACGTCATCATCGTTTCATGAAAGTTGTTTAAAAAGATTATCCCAAGCTTGCTAGCTGGCTTTGCATAATTGCATAACGTTATGAATCTTTAGAATACCCCATTATGTTATCGATTTATACACGGGCGCCTATAACACTTGAGACTCTTAGATCGCAAGTAAAAATCTTTATAACGATTGCTGTCATGATTCTTGTGATACTTCAGTAAGGCAATTATTAGTAATCAGTAACCTTGACTAAGAATGAGTTTTTATAGATGTAATTAACATTAGCATACAATGCTAACATAGCATAGCATTTAATACAATTCATGATTAATGTCCCCTTTTACATGAACCACCAGATGATTTGGAAATAGATCAAAGTTGAAGATTTATTTCGTATTTCACGCTGCAATACATCACACTTATCTCCAGAATACTTCGGGATTCATAGCCCCCAGCATCGCACCCGCCAATCTAACAATTTCACATAGATTCTTTGTTTTCTTTTTTATAATGACACTTGCCTTTGCTATGTTTAAATTCCTAGATTTAACTTCATCAAGAACCCTAGAACAAGATGCAACTACATCCAGCACAGACGAGATTGGTTTGGTTGGTGTGCCAACCACGGTCATTTCTACCGCGGTTAAGCCTGACACGCCAACCGCAGTTATCTCTACAGTTAAACAGTTCGTTACGTCCGCATCAACATCACCGGAGTACGCAGTGCAAACCGAAGAAAAGATGATTGATTCCGGGTCAAAGGTGTTTTTCATCAGTGTTACGGTCAGTCCTTCTCTGGGTGCGATGGTCATTATTTTACTCGTGATTTTGATTCTGACGTGCGTGTTGTATAACAGACGAATCAGAAATTTGAGTTTGCAAAACGAGATAGTTCTGCAGACTATTAAACAATCCTGGGATCATTATCAGACCCTGAATACTCCATCTCATCATCCTGACGACGGTGGGCAGACAACATCATCAGCAAGTTTGGACGCCCTGCCATCGCCTCCATCCCGCGATCAAAGCCCTTATCGGAAAGATGAGCATGCCGGGCCTTCCGATACCGTGGTTGATGTCGACGATGATAGCGACCCCCCGTACGTTGATATGAGATCTCTACGTCGAGGCGATTCTACGAAACGCAATATCGATGATGATGATGATGATAATGATGATGATGACGGTGGTGGCGTGTACGTGAATTTCCCGCTTGTGTAGATCACTGATTTGATATTGGATAGGAACAGAAAGAAACACTAACATACACGGTCCAGAGACTTTCGAAAAATCACCCCAGGGTAATTTTAATGGCCTTGACGGTTCATCGCGTACTACGAGGTCCGAACATAGTCCAAAACTGATTTATATGGGATATGCAAAATGAACATTTGACCAACGCATGCCAGATAATAAACAACACAGGACATTTCTTAAGGACTTAACTTACTCTGCACTGTGATGAATAAGTATGTAATAATTTTAAAGACTTAAACAAGCATAAGTCTCTAGACTATGATTTGGAAACAAAATATTTCTTCGATTACAAAATAGATATAATGACTAGGCAAATCAGAACATAAAGTCATGAGTTACAGGCAGAATAGATGATTTTAAAGGATTTCATGCCGATCCCTATTGCCTTTAAATTTATCTTTAATATTTTAGATTAATCCATAAGGCACTTGGTAAGAGGACGTTGCTCTACGAATTCACAGATCAAACTATCAAAAAATTAATGATGTGTAATAAAAGATTAATATATTATGTCTGTAGTGATTATGGATAAAAGGTGTATAATTATAGGATGACCTTGTTATTTAACAAATTGATGTTTTCCCAACTGACGATGTATACAATATTATTTAGGAAAAAATTGTATCAAAACGTTATATGTTCAATATTACACCTCTCTATTGTAGATGCTAGTTGTGTATAATTCATATTAAAAGGGAAGTTCGATGTCACTCACAGGACTGAAACAAAATAGCAATGAATTTAGAACATGATGGTAGCGACTTTCAAAAGCCAACCCCATGCAAATTTAATAGGTGATGCACACGGCTATTGATATTGTTGGTGTAGAGGTGTCGTGGTCGAGTGGTTATGTCACCGGACTGTCGAACACAAGGTCCGCAGTTCGAGTCCAGCCGCAGCACTAATATCCTTTAGCAAGACATTAATCTACATATGCCACACTCGACCCAGGTGAGGTAGTGGGTACCTGGTAGGACTATTCCAGACATATTGCATAAAGCAAACATGATTTGTATGGGCAGTAGGCATACAAAGGCATATAATATCTGAAAAGTCTTGCCATCGTGTTTGGGGTAAAAGAATAACAAATGAGACGTGTTTATAATCGTTGTTATATTACAATGCCAGTCTGCTATTGATGAGAACACTCCGCTTTATTACGTCATTCATCCCACAAAGAGGTGCTTGAACTAGTACTTTAGAAGCTCAAGAAGTGTCAAGACGAACAACAATTTGGCGTAATATTGCACTTGAGTAGACACATTTCCTTAATTACTCGCCATACTGCTGTCAAGTGTTAATTAACAATGGTGTGAAGAATTCGAATCCATATTGCTAGTATACTTGTACTTAAATTATCAGGAAGATTTGCATTACCCAGCTAATGAGACATCATTCATAACAATGAGCCCTGAGGCACACCACATGTAATTATTATGTAGGCCTATATAATGTTTAACGTTGTGTGTTTAGAACTTGAGTATAAAGGCTTATTCAAGTATTTAAACTGAAGACAGATGGATAGTTCCTACGTGATTTTTTTAAAAATTAATTTGTTATAAATTCATGTTTACATGATCGATATGGTGCCTGATACCTTAGTTTGTAAAGCAATTAAATTCATCAGAGATTGGAGAAATGTGTAAATGCCGGCTATTGAAAAGGGCGTGTGCAGAGGAGGGCGTAAGTTCATTCCCTAATCAAATGTAATGGTAAAACAAGAAAAGGAAGAGGGGGAGAGAGGGGGAGACACAGACACAGACACAGACACAGACACAGAGAGAGAGAGACAGAGAGAAAAGGGAGAGCGAGTGGAAAGAGAAAGAGAGAGACAGAGAGAGAAAGGGAAGAGGGGAATAGAGTGGAGAAAGAGAGAGAGAGAGAGAGAATGGGCAAAAAGCACTCTAGTATGTGTGTGTGTTTATTTTTAAGTGTGGGTGCGTGAATGCGTGTGTGGGGGTGTGTGTGTGTGTGTGTGCGCGTGTATGTGTGTTGGGAATGTGAGCGTGCGAGAGAGAGTCTTTAAAAGCCCCCACCGGTCACCCCCACTCCCTACAAAAGTGCTTGGTGATTCCCTACCCCTCCCCCTCCCCCTTCCACCACCGTTCATGATATTTTGTCCAAATATTCATATAGAAAGAGGAATTCACATCTAACGAAGATATACTTTACGATCATGCGCCTCCAACTATACTTCACGGATAATGTGTCTATTCACTAAATACAAATACTATAGTTGGATGCAAGCTTTGTCGAAAAGTATACCTATTATAAGGCCCTCTTGCGTCGATCTTTATTTTTTTGTTACTATATCGATATCATCTACCACTGTTGGTAGATGGTACACACACAATTAATTCAGTAACTGAAGATAATGACAAGAAGGTCGTGGAATGAACTATCGTACCATTCGTACGCCTCCGAGGGTTGCGACCTTATAGGCACAGACACCTGTTCGATAGCGCCTCAGTGGTATGTAACTGTCCGCCCACACCGGGCCGGGCCACCGAGTCGGCCCGGTACCGGTTGTTCTCTTGAGTCGATACAGGACACAGGACCACAAGCAGAAGTAGTCGCGACGGAGTAGGAGATGAGAGCGAAAGCCATGTTATTATGCATGTTTCACTAACAAGCATGAAGGTTATAATTGTGATTGAACGACCTGGATATCCTTGGTACCAAATTTAGGCTTTGGATGATGTTCCCAAGACCAGGTGAGTTTATGATAATTAATTGAGACCTAGCATTGCATGAAAACCCCTGACCTCAAAAGTCGCTCCAGCGCGCTCGCAACACAATTTCTACCACCTGCCACACGGTATGCGCTCGTCTCAGGGGTCGTCTGCTCCATTTTTGCCGTGATGTATTTTTCGTGCCAACTCGCGATCGATCTCGTTGTTGAATGACACGGCAAGATCAAGGCTCTTGCATCAGGACAAAATAGAGAGAGAGAAAAAAATGTTTTGTTCATTGGGATCAAGCGCGTCAACATAATCTGGTTTCAACAAGTCCCCTCTCACTATGAGGAGGAAAACAAATTTTCCAATTAATAAATTAAGACCAATCTTAGTTAAATCTACCCTGCCGACAGTGGTTAGGTACATTGTGTAAGATTTTCATGTGAATAATGCTATGGACACCTTCTTTATCTTCTCACTTTGCTTTGTTAACCTTATCTTTTCTGAATGTCCATACAGCTGACAATCCTTTGACACAAGAGCTAGGTCTGCCCAACTCTGACCATTCTTCTGACAACTTTTACCCAGGGCAGTAAAATTAGTATAAGATCACCCTCTTTTTAATTTGTCAGATTGTGTTTCCAGTATTGCAATCCATGCCACTAATTCCTATTCAATTTACTATCCAATTCACAGCGTGGAATCGAGTGAGAATAAATGCATCTTCCTATTGTTCCATGGCCGAGTCCATGTCCATGATTGTGATTAGTAGTATGCTGCCCTCATGTGCCATTAAGAGCTATCAGTCTTTAGAGTTCTGTGATGTACAGATCGAGAAGCCTACAGTACATATCAAGCCATATCCTTTTAAAGGTAAAATTATATTACTTTACTTTACAGCCAAAACCGACCTGCAGTTGATTATGGTGTCATCTGAAGTCAAGCTTTGAGGTTCATTTTGTCCAAGCTTAAGTTATACAAATATACAATCTTTACTGAGCTTTTGCACAGGGGATAGGGGACCTGATGTATTTAAAGTATACTTCTTTTATTTTATATCATACCACAGTGAAAAAAACAACCCAAAATGGCTTTTAAATTTTTTTTTTAGTTGTGACCACTTACTAAGGTATATTTGATGGTGTCTATTAAAGGTAATACAAAGTTTTGGTAAGGGGTCATGAATTTGGTTCAAATGAATATATTGGAAGCATATACGATCCTACAATATTCAGTGATCGTTGTCGCGGTTGAAATTGACTCTAAGGTTATGAAATTGTAAATAATAATCATTTTATGTTGAATAGCTCCCTCTCAAGGTCAAGATATTAATTAAGCTATAAAACAATGCTTATTGACTAAAATCGACCAATTAGCTATTGTTGTTCGGAAATTATATACCACAACTACATACTCTGAGATTTTCATGGTCGCAGCTACCATTGTACGGCCGTAGGAGCTATTTGAAATTTATCAAAATTTACCGGGAGCACCGGTAAATCTTTATATTCATTTTTTCTCGAAAGCAGAAGTGTTTTAGGGGCTAAAATTTCTGGTGTTTTTAATACATCCACAGGGGCATCCAAATATTTCAAAATTGTAAAGAATCACTATCCAACCTTTTTTTCAAAATTTCCCAAAACTTTGTAATACCTTTAATGACTATTATAATCGATGGCCATTCTGAGCCGCCTATTTGTTTTTTTTTGTTCCAATTCAATTTAGCATTGGTGACATTTTTTCAAGGATTTGACAAGCCATTTTCACAATGTGAAACAAAACCTAAATTTCTTGGCACATTCATTTCTATTTCATAATAATAAATGTCTGGAGATGTATAGAAACACTTTCCTGCTGTACAGTGGTGCTTATAAATATATAAAAGGGTGTTAAAATCAAGGTATTCTTTTAGAGGAACACACAACTTCAAATCTAATAGAAGTACCTATTCAATATTAATGATAATATGCCATTCTGCTATTTGAATCATCTAATGGAAGTAATGTTTACATTTGGACAGGTATTAACAACAAATCTAATAAAACAGTTCAGGGACCTGCAACCATTTTTAATTCAAACAAGAAAACACAGTTATAAATTCTTTGCCATTCATGATTATTAAACTAGACTATTTAATTTAATCTCCAAATCTCTCAGCCATGAACTGGACCCCCCCCCCCCCACCCCCTGTTTGTTCATATAGCCTTTTGTATGTACATTGTTTTAGATAATGTTTATTGATATTTCATTCAGTAATTAAAAAAAACCATTAAATATAATTAATTAAAAAAATATAGCTATTGTACATGTATTATGATAAAATAGGTGAGGTTAACCATCTCATATTTGGGTGAGAGATACAATTTATTTATTCATTGATGCCCCTGAGGCTGGGGAAGGCAAAGGAATGGAAACAGGTCAAGCTGACCCTTTAATGGTGAGAATGGGACCGCCCCCACCCCCAGGGCCCGTAGGCCAACTTGGCTACGCCAGCCTAGAAGAATGAAAGGCAAGCTCCGAGCGGGGACGAGGGATATAAACAAGCTAAAAGCCGCCCACAGGAGAGCTTTTACACCAGATAACCAATTATATTACCATTTACCAGCCAATGATACAAAAGAGTTAGGCCCCTACCAGTCAACCAGCACCAGCCAGCGATGCCGTGAAAACCCGGACAAGCCAGGAGCCAGTTAAAGATAAAGGTGAGTTCTGGTCATCCGATTGCAGGTGTGGATCGAATGGATCTGAAAAAGTTGATAAAAAAATACCTACTTCAAAATAAACTATGGGTCCTAATATGTAAAAAAAAAAAAAAAAAAAAAACAGCATGAGGAATGGACATTTCTGCATTGGAAGTGTGTCTATTGTGGTTGTAAGTTTCATTTTGATGAAATCCTTTTTATTGCTTGAAATCCCTTTTTTTGCCATCATTGTTCCTTTTTTTTGGTCGCACAAGGTTGGCAGCTCTGTACCTGTAGTAGGAATTACTTTGCAGTCTTCATTATATATACCAACAAATATTATTACTCTTCCACGGGGCCCCTAGTCTGTACCATGTAGCAATGTGAAGTCATATGAGAAGTCATGATAGATGTGCTGCATTGATAAGCATGCATAGAACATTAGGGGTACATGGCAAACTTAATATCAGGCTGATTAGTATCCAATCCATCAACAGCATATATGTATAGCCTTGTCACGAGTTGAAAAGATGAGATGTGTGGTAACCTAGTTGCTTATGATTAACCATGCTAATATTTAATTGGGGTTTTGGCAAGAAGGGCCTAGATGTTAACACATTGCCAACTGGAAGCGGGTGGCCCACGTATTAAGCCTATGGGAATATTAATAAAATCAGTATTCAACAAGTTAATTTGAAACCCTTAAGTTTCCTTCAAAGCCTTTTTCTCTTACAGTTTACTTGTACATCCAGGTTGAAATTGCAGATATTAGTTACATGAGCCAGTACCAACCTGCTTATGAATGCACAAGCGTGAATTGAATTGCAGTTGTTGGTTTGTTTTTAAAGGTGATTATCATGCAGTATTGAATATGTGTGGCTACATTGATTACCCAGCAGGGGCATTCATACGTGTATAGATTGTTTTGAATGGGGTGTGCCATTGGTCAGACTTTGCTGACAATTCGCTGACAAGTTCGGCAAAAATATTCCAGTGAGCAGAGAGAGAGGGAGAGAAAAAAAGAAGAGAAAGAGAAGGAAATATGGAGGGAGAGAGAGAGTGATGGAGGGGGAAGGGAGAGAGAAAGAAAGAGAGAGAGAGAGAGAGAGAGATAGAGAGAAAGACACACACACACACACACACAAAGTGAAAAAAAAAGTTACCTCAGATTTTCAAATTTGTCAAGGAAGCACAACTTGATATCCCAATGTTTGATGCACAATGGTAATGTGGAAGGGTTCCACAAGATTTTGAAATTGGCAGGAAAAATTCATGAATTTTTGCAACTTACAATCAGTACTTGAAAGGTTATATATGATTTTTTTCAATAATTAATATCATCTAGGTTGGCAGAAGGAGTCGAGTTGTATGCACTATAACCTGCTTAGTGGTTGGAGTGGGGAAACAACTGACACCCTCCAGAGACCAGCATAACCAAATACCAGGAACTGACTGGTGAGTTTTCTCTCTCAAACCTATCAACTAATAAGTCATGATTTTTCTTGAATTGTTTATCCTGTCAGATCTTTCTTACTTTATAATTTATTTAATATACTGTTTCAGTTTCTCCCCAGAATCTTTTTTTTCTTCATCATTATGGATGTTGTTTTTTATTTAAATTGTACCATTTTTTCATCTCTCACTCTCTTATCTCCACTACATCTCTGCAACTTCCCCCACATGTCCTTCAACCAACTCATATGACCAGCCGCATTCCACACATTTTTTTGTAAAAACTTTAATGTTACTTCCCTAAGGCATTTACTTTCATTGAACCGTTTATTTCTTCTTTAAAATTATCCTTTTTCATCATTTTGGATGCTGCTTTCACTTTATTTGCTCCATTTCCTCATCTCTCACGCCACCTCCGCCACACATCCATCAAACGAATCATACAATCAAATCACCCATCACACATTATTGCAATAACTTCCATACCCGTGAGCAATTTTAATTGACCTTGTTGGATAAAACGGCAGCCCCCCGCTGACAGCAATTACTGCAGACAAAAACATTGCAACAATTCTGAACGTCTGGATGTGCGGAGGCTCTCATTACGCACTGCCCTTTATATTAGCTGTCATTCAGAGGGCGCGTCCATATGCAATGTTATTCTAGAGTCTACTGATGCCTCAGGCCTCGTTCAGATAGCAGCAAAACCTCATCGTTTTTTTAATAATGACATAGAGCGTGTAATACACTTCACATTTCGGTATCTTATAACACAGAGGTATGTAAATACTTGCAAGTCCTTTGTTGTGTACAGTTATCATTCTTTTACAGGTAAAATAAAAACATGGCAATTTTTTTCACGGCGCTTTGTTGACTCATATCTGAGCGAGTCTTACTCAATCAGGGAAAGATGGATTGAGGGAATTTTTATTTTAAACAAGCCAAGGTATCACAACGAGGAAGTGAAGCATTGATTCTGAGAACTGTAGAACATGGACCTATGAGGATGGGATTAATGCTGTGGAGAGGAATCAGGCTTAGAATTATGATTAGTAGTAGGCTTGTGCTTAACCAATGTTTCCTAGACTCTAACAGCACATTATATAAACATACTTATATAAGCATAAAAACCACTAGGTGCAGTTAAGATTAACAAGGGTAATTTCTATTTGAACAAAAATCTGTGGATATGTAGAAAGAGGGCATGCTGTAGATGGTATACGTTATCAAAACAATTGGTTCATGAAACATAAAAATAGCTGTATAGACACAGTACTAGTGTAATTTTTCTTCCCTAGATGATAACATAAGTGGTTTATTTACCTGAGCATTATGCAGCCACTTCTGTGTGGTTAGAAGTTGGGCGAATAGAAAATGTAATTGATGTGGATTTTCATTAATGTACAATATGCATTCAGCCGTTGATGAAAGGATTAAAGTATGTTTATTCAGCATTGTGACTCACCAATAGATCATGGATCAATACATTTCCAATACAATGGAGCCAGGAGATAATAATATTCAATTTTTTTTCCTTCGTATTTATAAGGTATGTGTCAAATGAAAGCTTATGTTGCTGCTTTTGAATTGGACTTGTAAACTATAGTGGTTGTACATTGGGGAGGGGTTAAAGGTAAAGACCAGTTATGATCATGCGATTGCATTGTGAAAGAAACGTTGTGGAATCGATCAGAAAAGGTTGATCATCTAGCATCTAGCATCTGCAAGGTTCTGGAATCATCAAAATGATAAGAAATTTGGCCCATTCTTCATAAAGTTACAAGCACTATACACAGAAACATGTATATGGGACTACCCTATATTTTTTTTTTTCCCATATTTTTCCCTCCACAGGGATTTTATTGATTTTCATTTGAAACACATACAAAAATATATATTCAAGGTAATTTACATAATAACATGAATAAAATAAAATTGGCTTTTCAAGATACAAGTATTGTTGAGCTGTTGAGTTAACAGAAAACTAACAAATCAATAATTCATTTCTAACACTCATGGAAAGAAAAACAAGTACAGAAAAAATATCATTTTAAGTAAACAAATTCCTGAATTGAAACCATTTTCTTGTGAATTTATTATTTCTACAATTCGAATTTGCAATATATTTTTCGTTTTTGAAGTAATTTATAATCGAAACTCTAATACTATCAAAGTCGGGCAATTGTTTCTTTATTTTGCAAGTATACACCATCTGTCGCACCAGACTACCCTATATCTCTCACAGACCATGAGAGAAACAAATTTACCAAATATATGAATTAGTAGGCGGTTTCCCAGCAAATTTTTTATCATCATGTATTAGTCAAAACATATTCTTTCATATGATTGGTAATGAGAGCTTCCATTTCATTTTTTGAAATTGGGGCATTTCCAATACTGGCCTTTACCTTTAAGTAGCTTGTATTTATTGTTGTTTTTCTTGTTAGTCAGATATTCATTTATGCAGCACCCACTTGTACAGTCCTGTTTTATTCTATGACAAGGCTATCATGGATAAGACATTTTTTTTAAAAGAGTTTGGCGAATAGAAAATGTAATTAGTGTGGATTGTCTTGAATGTAGAAAATGCATTCAGCTGTTAATGAAAGGATTAATGTATGTATATCCGGCATAGTGACTCATCCATAGATCATCGATCAATACATTTCCAATACAATGGAGCTCGGAGATCACTTTTTGTCCTTTTTTTCTTCAGTACCAACCATTGGCATAAGTGTGGTCGAGGGTAGGGGGTGGGGGCATGGCACACCGGTATAGATACAAGAATTGCTTTCTCTTTAGGCTCCATCATATTTCTTCCTTTATACAACTTAGTCTTATGTATTATTCTTTTGTTTGTATAAACGCATCCAAAAATGAGTACAAAATGCCAAATGTAATGATGTATTAATTATACAACATGTGGAATATGAAAATAAACTGAAACTGAAACTGAAACTGAAAAAAAAAGAAAGAAAAAAGATAGCTCACTGAGCAAGGGTTCGACAATGGTACAATTAGAGATGCAGCAATGCATTCAAAGAGAGCAATTATGAAATCAACATAAACAGGTATTTCTCTTTTCTCTGTTTTGTTTTGCTTTTCTGTTTCTTTTCTTTTGCCCTCTAGATAGGGGAGGGGGAGGACAAGTTACATTTCCCCACCCCTTCGCAGTGTTTTGTACCACTACCAGCAATAGTCACTACATTGGACATTCACCAATTTTTGCTTTGTCCAACACTTTAAGCATGTAAGTTGCATCACCTCATGATTTTGTTATGTGCCAAAAGTCAGAATTAAGGGCATTGACTCATAACCTTGAGCATAGAACATTTTAGTTCTCTGCAGACAATGTACATACATGTCATGCATGACTCATTCATTTGTTAGTCTAACGGATCTGTTTATCTAATGGGGGTGTGCTAAAATATGTGTATACATTTTACAATTGTGTAAAAAGCCATTTTCATAAATATTTGATCACCATATTGATTTTAAATGAGTCACACTTCGAGTTACATATTTGTTTTTCTATAATTGGGAAGTGTAACAGAAATTTATGGCATTGAGAACTGAAGTATCCATTTGTATTGTTTGGGTTTTTATAAACAATTCTTCTGCTTCAAAGCTAGACAATTCTAAGTTTTATATAGTGTGAACATCACTCCTTTTTCATCATCTTAACAGCATTGCTGCATGCCTGTTAACAGATCCCTAATAAGTTTGAGGAGATGGAATTTGAGAACCTGAGAAAGATGATTCATTCAGCTCCATTTATTGCAATATCGTTTCAGCACCTCCACTAAGACGCCAGAAACGATGCTCACCCCTTCCCTGCAAGTGTTTACACTCATCAAGGGTCCCGGGTAATTGTCACGCGCGATCTGACGATTCCAAAGCGAATGTTTGTCTCTGTGTGGCGACATGGAAGAAAAGGAGGAGAAGGAGGAACAGGGATGAACAGGTAACCGATGTTTAACTTTGCAAAAACGCCAATAAAATGTTTGGTGAATGGCGTGTTGGATTCTTGAGCAAATATATGCACTTCATCGTAGATCTTGTCAGCTTCCTATCTACGGAGGTCTGTTGTCATTGTTCCTTCCCTGTAAGAAAGTAAGGCCTCATGAGGCCTGTTTTCATCAGCCCGGAGTTGCAATTAGCGGGATATTTGGTCGAGACAATCATCCCAAGATAGCTTGGGCTAGTTTGCAAAATATTCCGCTATTCGGCAAAATGTTCCGCTATTTATCTGGTGTGTCTTCACCAGCCCGAAGACTCGCACTATGTCTGAACGCTGAGCGAAATATCTTGAGCTAATTTCTTGAGTTTAAGTTTCAAGTTTCAAGGTAAAGTCTCAAGCTGATGAAGATCATTTCCCAAATCAGAAATAGCAGGCTATTTGACAATCTCGAGCTGATGAAAACAGGCCTATGGATATGACAGGACATTGATATGCAGAAAGGAAGTGTTTCATGTTGAGAGAGTGTGCCACGTTGAACAAAGGCTTTACTTGAAGATGAGATGATGAAGAATATGCTATATTTATTCTGCCTTTTGGCTGTTTCATTCTATATTGGATTTGATTATGCCTTGATTATGACAAAATTTCTGTACACACAGCAAATGCACCATTCCCAAAATATTTTAAAAAGAAAAAGAAGAGAAAACCAGAAGAGGTTGTGAAAGTGAGTTGAGGAAAAGGAGGAAGAAGAGGGGAGAGAAAAAGGGAAACGGAGAAAGAGAAAGAGGAAGAGAGAGAAAGAGAGAGAGAAAGTAAGAAGGAGGAGAGGGATGAACAGGTAACCGACGTTTAACTTGGCAAAAACGCCAATAAATTTGTTTGGTGAATGGCGTGTTGGATTCTTGAGCAAATATATGCACTTGAGCGTAGAGTTTGTCAGCTTCTTATCCACCAAGCCTTTTTGTCATTGTTCCTTCCTCATAAGAAAGTAAGGCGTCGTGGATATGACATGACATTGATATGCAGAAAGGAAGTGTTTCATGTTGGGAGAGTGCGCTCTGTTGAACAACAGGCCTTACTAGAGGATGAGATGATTACGAATATGCTACATTTATTCTGCCTGTTGGCCGGTGCATTTTATATTGCATTATGCCTTGGTTACAACAAAATCTCTGTACGCACATGCGGCAAATGCACCATTCCCAAAATAAAGAGAGAAAAGAATTTAGTGAGATGAGATGAGGAAAAAAAGAAAGAAAAGGGGGAAAGGAAAAGGGAGACACAGAGAAAGAGGAAGAGAGAGAGAGAGAGAGAGAGAGAGAAGGAGAGATTAAGAAGGAGGACATATTTTCAAATTGTGTTAAAACCTTGTTATAAAGTCTATGTGTATGATCAGAACCTATTGATGAGAAAGTAAAATGTGACTGTGCTGATTTAGTCGATTAGTGTACCAGACAAAAATCGCTTGACAAAGAAAACAAAAACAAAATCCAAATGACAATCAATTCAGATTATAGCTTGGAAAAAGGACTTTGTAGAGCTTAAAATGTACTGTTTCTTGCTAAAATCCTATAATATGAGAGGATCATAAATCTGAAACTGTATATGGACTCCATATGCTAGTGGATGTAATGATGTATCTCCATTCCCATGTGTCTTAAATGTATAGCTAAGAGAACTTTCATCTATACCAGAGATGATGTCAGGGATGTAACAGAGCGGTAAAATGATGTACAAAATTATGTAAAGAAAAAAAAACAGCTTTGAAGGCTGTTTGATATGCTTATTATTCCTTCCAAATACATAGCTCAGATTGAAAGACAGATTGAAAGACAGATAGAGGGGGTAGAGATAGAGAGAGATGGAAAGTGAAAGGGGAGAGGAAAGAGAGAGAGAGAGAGAGAAAGAAAGATAGACAGGGTGAATGAAATTTCATCCTGTTTTGTATAATTGCCATTTTCTCCTTTTCACTTGAAAAAAACAGGCATTATTGAATTTCAGCGAGTTAAGCATTATGACATCAGGACCCTGTGCAAACTTTCTGAGTTGTTATTCATAGGCCATGTAAAACACATCATCCAATATTGGATGTCCCATCGGGGGAAATGAAATCAGATTCTATCTGATTGCACTTTTAATCTACTGCTGAAATCTCTCAACTAATTTAGATGTCAGAGGTTACAGGGGGAGATATTAACGGCACCTTGGCGCGGGCCGACGTGTCAAAAAGTGAAGTGAGCCGAGGTCCCCTGGGACAGCAAGAGGAGGGAGATGGAGAAAGAGAGAGAGAGAGGGGGAGAGTTCACACTAAGCCTTGAGCAGACAGCGGAGATGTTGACAGCGATAGGCCTTGCCCGCGCTGCTACTGAATCGTAGTCACTGAACTGTGAGAGCCTCGGGTCGGCAGGCAACGCACGGTTAATCATTTGATGCGGTAGCGCTGCGAGTGTGCAGATGCATCTACTATCTGTGAATCAGCATAGTCATATACCAAGAACTGTGTCATGCATGTGTATTGAGGGCTAGAGATCTGTTTTGGATTTTAGGGTTTCGCTCCCCTACTGCATGCGGATGACAAGCTGTGTATACTCTTTCTTGTCAGGTTATTAATTTTCCCATCTCTCAGAGTCAAGTGGTGAACTTTTGGAGTCTCACCTTAAACTGTTTATACTGAGGATATTTATTGTTTGACAAGATGTAGGACCACCACGCAGTTTGCAAGGTATTTGCGTTGAAGACAAGACTTTTGTTGTTGTTTCTTGAATGACTTTTTGCCAAGTGGAAATATTTTGGAGATATCATTTCATGAAATGTGCTCTTGTTCTGAAGCAGGACATTAGCAAGGTAAGAGAAGAACTACTTTATTTTTGTATTGCACTTCTTGTGAAGGGAATTGAAAAAAAGCAGGGAATCTTCCTCGCAGGAGTTTTAGATGTTCAAAGCCAAGTAAGTTATAATCAATACCCTGAATGTGAATTAGCATGGTTAGAGAAGAAGGTCAGAGAGGGGCTAGAATAGAGGGAAAGAAAGGAAGACATATCTAGAGGGAAAGAGATGGAGGGAGAAAGAGAGAGAGAGAGATAGATGGAAAGAGAGAGAGAGAGAGAGACATAGAGAGAGAGAGAGTGGGAGTGGGAGAGAGAAAGAAAGAAAGGCAGACATATCTAGAGGGAAAGAGATGGAGGGAGAAAGAGAGAGATAGATGGAAAAAGAGAGAGAGAGAGGGACATGGAGAGAGAGAGAGTGGGAGAGAGAGAGAGAGAGAGAAAGAAAGGAAGACATATCTAGAGGGAAATCATCTTCATTAAGGTATGAAGTAATCATGACTTTTTTTTCAATGTTTTCATATCTAAGGATGATTGTATGGTTTTCATAACAAAGAGGGCAAATCTAACCTTGGTTTAGAAGAGAGAAAAATAAATGCACTACACAAACAATCTTCCTTCAAAACATAAATCATTAATTTGCTCTAGCTCTTACATGGTCTTTTGTTTTCAATCATTTATGCTGTCATTTTAATCAATCTAAAGAAGATATGAAAACACTAACAAATTATTGCAATGAATAGAGAGAGTAGCTAATGACCCAAGGTCAAGCAGAGATAAGAGAGTGGTCAAGGAAAGGAGAAAATAGTATAGATTTCAGACCTGAAAGTATTGGAAATTTGCCTAAAGAAGAAGATTAGATTTAAAGTGATGGAAAGGTCTAGCAGTGTCAAAACAAGTGGTAATTAATTAGGAATTTTGTTGTTTTCTGGTTGTTTTCTAATTCATGAACTTGTCAGCTCCAGTTCTTTGAATACTCTAATGAGAAAGGAAATGTGATCTTGATTTGGCCTGATAATGAGGAGGGTGAAAAGTATTGTTTTTAAACAATTTTTCAAAAATCAAGGAAAATGAGGGAGTTTAACCTTGTTATTAATCAAAAAATAAATAGGAGGAAACAGCGTAGAATAGTAAATCTTGTAACACAAGGGAAGAGGAGAATGGAAAGAAATAAGAAAAGAAGGAGGAGAAAGAAGAGGGGAATGAGAAAAGTGGGGGAAGTGGGGAGGAGCAGTGAGAAACAAGATGAGTAGAGGGTAAGAAGAAGAAGGAGATGAAGAAGGAGAGGAATACGGAATAGAGAAAGAAGACAAGTACAGGAAGAAGAAAAAGAACTTGTAAAGGAGGAGAAGAAAAAAGAGAAAAATTAGAATGAAGAACAGTGAGGAATTAGAAACAGTAGAGAAAGAAAAAAAAAGGATGATGAATGTATATTGAAAAGGAACAAGAATGATTTTGTTGTCAGACTGTTTTCTTTAAGAAAGAAAAGAATCCATGTAAAGCAAAAATATGTTTGTCAGCTTACGCTAGAGTGGATACTGTCCAAATATTAAGATAGATAGTACAATATTAGATTTAAATTGCCATGGGGGCAAAGAGGAAAAAAGGAATGATGTATGGATTAATTCAAGTAGAAAATATGGCCATGGGCATGCAAAATGAATGACCCTTCAAAAGATAAAATTCTTGTAGATAAGTCTTGATACACTGCAGACTAGAAAATAATGGAAAGTTGGAAGAAGGATAGAAGAGGGATCAAGAAATGGTGTTAGAGAGAGAGAGAGAGAGAGAGAGAGAGAGAGAGAGAGGGGGGGGGGGGGAGGGGGAAGATTGGGAAGGGAAAAGTCTCCATGGATAAATCCACTTGAACTTCTCAAACCTTCTTTATTTACACAATTTATTTTAAATTTTGTGAAATCAGAATTCATTTGAAAAGATTTAGAAAGCTTTGCCTTGTCATCCATCATTTGCATTTGTCTTGATGGCTTCCTCTCTTGAACCTTTTTAAAGATTCTTTGCTTTTTGTGTGTGATTCAAAAAGTAAATGCTGAATAATTCTATACAAAAATGTTTGAACAAAATAGTCTGAATGAGCACAGTAGCCATGTATGTGTTAGAAAATAAAGTCACTTCTTTTCTCTTATTTTCCTTGACACCAAAATGAAATTTTGAAAGGAGAAGTGTGTATATGAAGGAGAATATTAGACCTTTTGTGACCTTATGAAGCTTTGAAAACCAATTAAAAAAGTGATTATAAATCTTTGACCAACTAGAAGAAACAAAAAAGCACCTTCTCACTAAATCAATGATTTTAACTTTCTATGGATTTCAAGAATCACTGTGTCGTATTGTGTGGATGGTGTTGCAACATCTGCTATATAGCAGATTTCTAACCTCCCCCGCCTCTTTCTAATTTCCCTACGCCTTTCCTTAATCCTGTTATGGTTTCTGCTTGATTGTGAAAACCCAAGTGTAAGGTAAAGAGATGATAGTGATGGGAGGTCGCTAAATTGATCAGTGAAGCACAAAAACACAGCACCTGCCATCTATGTCCACTGGCCTCTATCCAAAAGAAACTTCCAGAGACTGTAACAACATGCAAACGTCCCTGAAAATGATGTTATATTGAAAACATGAATTGATAATCGATATTGTCAGTTTGTGTGCAGTGAAAACAGTGTGTCATTGCAGTACATTCACGTCTGTGTCCTTGTCCTCAGAATACCGTACCTTTTTTTCATAAATACTTAGAATGAACATACAGCGGTTGCAAAACACAAGCTCTGGTTACAAATCCGTCGCGGCCAGTGTCCTATGCTAAGTTCGCTAACCAATTCTGAACTGCAACCCAAGACCAAGAACTTTTTTAAAATTCATTTAATTAAAAAACTGTAAAAAAACATTTAGCAGGTGGGCTGGTTTACAAAGGGAGACTAAGATGGAGAGTGAACAAAAAGAGGAAGAGACAGAGGTAGACAGAGTGAGTCATGAAGAGACTGAGAAAGAGAGAGAGAGAGAGAGAGAGAGAGATAAACAAAGAAAGAGAGAGATGTTCTTAACCCCTTTACTACTGGATTTGTTGTTCCCATAGTCAAAGGACAGAAGAGAGAGAGGAAGAGAGAGAGAGAGAGAGAGAGAGAAAGAATGCCAAGGGCATGAGAGAGAGAGAGGGAGGGTGGGAGAGAGCGAGAGGGAGGGAGAGACAGACAGACAGACAGACAGACAGAGAGAGAGAGAGAGAGAGAGAGAGAGAGCTAGTTCCCATAGGCAAAGGGTTAATAAACAAGGAAAGGGAAACTAAATCAATTAATACATGTGGTAGGATCCATAGGAGCAGGGAAGAAGGGAGGGTTTAACTGTGGGAGAAGATAATGAATCCATGATAAAGGGTGACAAGCACGCCTCCGTCTTCGAGAAGTGTCCTCTAATTAGACATCGTAGGTGGCAGCTGGGAATTGAAGGAAGAGTGCAAGGGCTCAAGCTTTCTATGTGTAGGGACTCCTTGTATGACAGGTGGAGTCTCACATATACACATGTATAGCCTACATCTATGACATAGCGGGAGTCCACCCATTGACGGAGCACTTGAGCAATGGTGGGGGGGGGGGGGGGGGGGGGGCACCAGTCCAGTGGGGGGTTGCTACACCTCTGATCTACACGTTTTATTGATGATATTTCGTGCCCAGTGAGAATATGAGTAATGTTTGACTTTCGTCCCTATACACAGATTCCTCATCAAGAATTTAGGACCCATATGTGGCGCTAACAAAACATGAATGAATTTATGCAGTGACACCTTGGGTGCAAGACAAAGAGGTGTCGTATTAAGTTCGCTATCTGAAGTAGAAAAAAAGTTGTAACAGATGTCTGCTACTGGAAAGTGAATCCCGGTAGTTAAATAGTGACATTCACTTTAAGTCTCTTCCCATGCAGGCACATGTGATGCCTGATGAAAGGATGATGATACGATTTTTCACCACAAATCCCCATTAAATGCTTCAATTTCATTCATTCTCTAATTATTAGTTAACATTTATCACCCTCTTTTGCATTATCCTGATTTCCTTGTGAAAAACAACAATTACAAATTGAGCAAAAATGACTGGGAAAGAATTATTATAAATATTTTGCTAACTAATTGCATTAATTAGATGACAATCTGAATATTTAATCCCTTTTGGATGTACAATGATAACTTCCATGTTTGAATATAGTAATAGTCTGAAGGATGGTGATACAAAAATTAGCAAGTTACATGGCATTATATGTCATTGCCTAAATCATAAAGCATATTTGACATTTGTACAGCAGATGCTAGAATACTGTATCTCCCTTCAGTGTCAGTTTGGAGGGCAATTTGACCACTGGCAATTCCTGCTTCCGTTATTCCCCCACAGATGGAGAAGAAATTGAAAAACAAATCCTCAACCTGCGGGGCAAATCGCAGGATAGACTTTAGGAGAGAAATTGGAATCCTTGGAAATGTGACAAATATGTCTGACCTTAAGACTCTTTTCCCTCGATCCAATTGAGGATGGGATCAGGTGATTGAAATATCTCACACCAAACCTCCCTTCTGAGAAATCATTTTATCGCCGTGCCAGCTGCCATCATAGTGTAATAAAAAGCATTGTAAGGGTTTCGAGCGTGCATATTGAATAAGCCTGAAGAGTGAATTGGGCATGCAGAGTTTATTGCAAAGTGTTAGAACTACTTTTTTGTTTTTGTTTTGTTGAGTTTATAAATGATAAGTGATCTAAATCTATGTCCTTTGATAGTTAATGATAAAGATAGTGCTTGGGGTGCCTACAAAGAGCAAGTTTTACCCTGGCTTTCTAAAAACCAAGCTGCCTTAAAGTGGTGCTGAAAGCATTGAAGGAAAAATGCTTTTATGTTTATGATCCATTATTATTATACTACCTGTATGTTATATTATATTTGCAATGCAAGGGACACTTAAGAATCAAGTATAAAAATACAACGCCCTACCAGATACAGGTCTACTACACTTGGGGGGTGTTTCACAAAGATCCTAAATTGAACTTATCTCTATTAAAGTTGGACTTAACAATTATGGAAAGCCATGAGCATCTTTGAAAATATTTTGTATAGGTTATTTTAAAAGGCATAAAATGCTGTTTCAAATCATTCCTATTTTCTGTTATCAAGGAGATTTCATATTCTTGATGTGGAATTTATAAAAAGAACAGAATACTTTAATTTTTTCTTTTGAATATATATCTTTAAAGGCTACAAATGCCTCTCCATAATGTTTAAGTCCAACTTAGAGTCACGTTTGACTGGATCTTTGTGAAACACCCCCCTGGATTGAGAGTGGCAGAAGTAGATCAACGTCTTTCCAAGGGTCAGTAGTTACATTGATCTACAGTCTGGCGTCATATGCACTATACCATAACACCTCGACAAGGATGTGACTGATCACAGCACTTCATACCGTGCACATGTATTAGCTCTTGAATATGAAACTGTCATTCTTACTTTTTGTTTTATCATTTAAGGAAGCTTCAATTACACGAGCGGAATAACAAGTTCCATGTTTCTCTTCTAAGGTTTTTAAGAGAGCCTTCATACTGAGACTCCTATATCAGCATTGGTCAATACTAATTGAATGTATCATTTCATTCTTACTTTTATTCTATTACTCAAGGAAGCTTTGATTACATGAGCGGAAGGAAAATATCAATATTTCCCTTCCAAGGTTTTTAAGAGAGCATTCAAACCAAGACTCAAACTGAGACCTCCCCATTAGCATCAGTCAATACTAATTGAATATATGATATATATACCATTTCATTCTTCCTTTTGTTTTTATTATTCAAGGAAGCATTGATTACACGAGCAAAAGGACAATATCCATATTTCCTTTCCAAGGTTTTTAAGAGAGCATTCACACCAGGATTCAAACTGAGACTCCTCCATAAGTATCAGTCGATACTAATATAATATATTATATTAGTACTACAGTAAGGATGATATGATATAAATCATTTCATTCTTACTTTTGTTCTATTATTCAAGGAAGTTTTGATTACACGAGCAAAAGGACAATATCCATATTTCTCTTTCAAGGTTTTTAAGAGAGCATTCATAGAGGATTCAAACTGAGACTTCTCCATTAGCATCAGTCAATACTAATTGAATATATATGATATATATATATATATATATATATATATATATATATATATGATATTATATCATTTCATTCTAACTTTTGTTTTATTATTCAAGGAAGCTTTGATTACAGAACAGAAGGACAATATCCATATTTCACTTACAAGGTTTGTTAGAGAGCATTCAAACCAGGATTCAAACTGAAATTCATCCATTAGCATCAGTCAATACTAATTGAATATATGATATATCTCATTTCAATTCAAATCAATTCAATTAGATTACAATACCTCCTCTTTTGCTAGACTTTTTTTCAGAGCACTGGAATATACTGGAATCAATATTCAGAAGAAGACTATTCAATAACAAAATGTAGATGTACGGCAGTGAAAAAAGGGTAACATTTATCATCTTTTAAATTGACGTTCATGAGTGGGGTAGTAAATCTTTGACCTCGTTACGGTATCTGGCTACTTAAAGTGACCATTACATGTCACCTAATGGTCATTTTAATCATGGCCTTGTCCTGATGATAGATTGCCTGTGAAATGCTTGGCAAGGGTGGGTTGATAATAACATAGGAGAGAGAATTCTAAAAATGGGCTTCAGAATGTTATATGTGGTGAGTGCCCCCCCCACCCCCCCCCCCCAACTTGCTTGCATTCTGATGTGTATTTTACTGGATATAAAAGAGAACGTTTTTATATAGTTGTTCGTTGATGTATAATTTTATGAGTTTTTTTTATAGTGATTGTGGTCCTACAACACATCATCGGTGGTCAATTTCCTACATTAACCATATTACCATCTTTAAACTTGAACTAGTCACAAAACCTAAACCTAACCCTATCCCAGAACTAACCTAAAACTCTAATCTCAGCCAAACCTATATCTTCAATGAAATATAGCCTACAGCTGCTGAGGCCTAGTCTCCTACACGATTCAGATATCCATGCTTTTTATTCCCTTTATGGACCCAGAACTATAATATCAATACAAATATTTAGCCGTATTATTTTCAGTTTTTCTACAATATCAAATACCCGTATTCTTCACCTCAACTTAAAAAAACAGAGAAATGGTGTTCATTATCGAAACCCAAACTCGGACCACACGCAGCCCTATGTTATTTGGAGTAAAACCTCAGCTGAAAGTTCTCTCTCCATCTATCTGAATTCTAGCATTGAAGCAGCTCACCTGCGACAAATTGTACAGATTCCTTGTAGGATTAGCTAATCCCTATTTTATTCTTCACCTCTATTTAAACCAGGAAACCGTGTTTATTATCTAACCTACAACTCTGACCATATACAGCCCTGTTATCTTGGGTCAAACTGGGCTGAAAGCTCCCTCTCCATCTATCTGAAATTCTGGCTTAAAGGCAGCCCATCTGCGACAAATTGTACAGATTCCTGGTAGGATTAGCTAATCCCTATTTTATTCTTCATCTCAACTTAAAAACAGAAAAATTGTGTTCATTATCTAACCTACAACTCTGACCGTATACAGCCCTGTTATCCTGAGTCAAACTCAGCTGAAAGTTCTCCGCTCTCCATCTATCTGAATTCTGGCATTACGGCAGCTTATCTGCGACAAATTGTAGAGATTCCTGGTAGGATTAGCTAATCCCTATTCTCTAGACCCCCATCATGGGCTTCCTGCGGATTGTCAAGCCTTGCATGCCTGTTCGGGGGATGTTGGAAATTGTATTAACTCAATATAGATGACATGTTTAAAATGTATAGTTAACTCATTTTGAGGTGGGGATGCAAATTTTAGTTCAAAATTAGCCACTGTAACCAAAGAAACCAAAGTCAGAGAGAGAGAGAGAGAGAGAGAGGGAGAGTGAGCTATGGCAGATGTCACCATCATTTTATTTGCATAGCATGCCAAATGGACAAAAAGAAACATAAAAAGAGAAATAAATTATCCTTTATCACATGAACAAAACAACAACAAAAATCATTTAATAACTGTTCACTTTTCAAAATGTAATTCCTGTTGGTATTCATTGTATTGATTAATGGAAAATAAAGTCAGTGTAAGGATTTGTATACATGTGTAAATTTTAAATTTAAATTTTTCCATAAGAAACAGAAATCTGAAAAATGGGCCTCTGTTTTCATGTAGTAATCATGTGTGAAAAAAAAAGTACTTTGACCTGACTCCCCTGCTTCTATTTTAACCTGCGTTTAACTCTGCTCAATGAAGGCAAGTGATGAATTCTGAAACATACATGTTTCCATGGTGATATTTTCCCCCATGAAATATACATTCATAATGAAATTTTCATGAAATCAGATTGCTCCAATCTCCCCCTCGCTTCCCCCATTTTTGTCTGTAGCTGTGTATCACTCTTCCAAATATTTCCGGGGGACGAATGGATTCACATCAGTGACATTTGCCGGTGCATCCAGAACCGGTACGGTTGAAAAATCAGAGGGATTTAATTTGGACGAAAGCATACCCCTGGGGGGAACCCAAACCTTTTGCTTCCTTCGTCTCTTACTCTGTTTTTCAGCCCTTTGCATCGAGATAGAATTAGTCCCCAGGTATGACTCACGATGAGAGCCGCTGACTTCTTTTTCATCTGATTTCCGTCACTTTTTGCACATTTTATATGCAGACTTGCCAGGTGTACTGTGAGTTTGGTTTCCTGTTAAATATTTGACATGCACAGGATAGGGATGTTTGGCATAAGTGCACTTGTCATGTTTTTGTGTATGTGCTCTCTCCTCTCTCTCCCTCTTTCTGACTTTTATTCTCTCTCTCTCTGTCTCTGTCTCTGTCTGTTTTTCTCACTCACTCTTAGTCATTGAAATTTTTCACTTCACTTGTTTTCTCTCTCTATCCCTGTCCTTGTCATTCTCTCTATATTTCCTTCTTTAACTCTCTCTCTCTCTCTCTCTCTCCTCTCTCTTTCTCTCTCTCTCTCTATATCTGTCACTGTCTGTCTATCCCACTCACTTATAGTCATTAAAGTTATCTTCCTCACTCGTTTGGCCTCTCTTTCTCTCCTTCTTTCCTCTCTTTTGTCTACCTTTCCTCCTTTCTCTCTCTCTCTCTCTCTCTCTCCCTCTGTCTGACTGTCTATATCACTCACTCATAGTCATTCAAGTTTTCTTTCTCACTCGTTTGGCCTCTCTCCCTTTCCTTGGCATTCTCTCCTTCCTCTCTCTCTCTTATTTCTGTTAACTTCGCTTCTGTTTATTTTCTTTAAATATTTAAATGTCTATGTATTTTACAGTCTGATATGATGAATCGTTTACAAAATTGTCTAAAATATGGATCATTCATCTAGCAAAGGTGTTTCAAGAGTAGGGAAATTTCTAACATTTTTACCCCTGAAAATCACATCAATCCAAATCCGAACCCGGGCATGAATTGTGTTTTCTTATGAAGATGAATGTACCATCAATAAGTCTATTTAATCCTAAATTATCTGATAAGAATTTAATGATACTAAAAGGATATTCAAATCCCATTGAAACCATATTGCTCATACTGAATTTAATATAAATAGATGCAGTATCCCTGAAATAAAATCAAAAATTAATTTAATCTCATGAAGATGTGGATATACTTAAGGCCTACCTTATCATCCCATGGGAAATATAATGGATTACCCTAAAAAGTGCAGATTATCTTTTAAATTTTGCTCCATCTAAAAGCTCCATCTCATAGACATTGGTCTTAGTAGGTGCTCTCACACCATAACAATCATTGGCTATATGTGTAATCTCATGAAGATGTGAATACATTTATACGTTTTGTGATCAGTGACTTGTTAGAAATACCATGAATCATCACCTAATTGCAGATTATCATCCCATTCCACCTCTCTGGCTCCTTGTGATTGAATTAGTCTTTAAAATGTAGGTGTAGTTTCACAACTGATATTCAAGGAAGTTGCTGTAATCTCATGAAGATGTGGACACACCTACAATTCCATTTTAATATTTCCTCTCCAAAGATTCTAATAAATTTTCCTAACAATGCGGATTATCATTTGATTCCAATCATGATGTTAATTTGTTGAGGTAGGTGCGGGTGCATTGCAATTAAATAAAGGAAGGTTTGTGAAATCTCATGAAGATATGAATATCTTGTACTTTTGTGCATTCCCATTCTCAAAAGTAAAGTGTTAGTCCTTTATAATTGCTATTTTTATCATTCAACACCTTCTTTTTGCCTCCTTGGAATTATAAATTGTCCAAATATACTTGTGGTCTAGTAGCAAATGTTCATTTCCTTCCTCATTTACAAGATAAGATAACCAGTGTGAAAGTGAGTACTTGACCAATAGTAAAATGTGCAAATCTCACTCATACTTCTATAATTAGTAACCCGGTACGCTAAAATTGCTAACGTAATTATCCTTAGCCAACTTTCAATGCAATGTTATCTCAAGGGAGAACAAAAAGAAGAAAATTTGTTTAAAATATTCCATATGATTGGACATCCAGTCCATGTTTTGCGTATTCTCGACCTATTTAAAATAATGTGCTCCATCTTTATCCATTACAATGAGGATTGAATTAAATCAGCATACTTCAGAAAAGGAGGATACTGTAATAGTAGCACATGCATGGCCTAAATAAAAGCATGCATGCCGATGCTCACATCTGTGATTGTTCCATTTTACAACCCCTCGGGGCTAGATGGCCTGACTTCATTCCAACATGCCCCGATAATGAATTGCGCATCCGGGCTTCCTCGGAACTTCCATGTGCCCTCTTGTTGAACCCAATAAAGGTGTAATATGATGAATTTGTACAAATTCCTGCTTATGGAAGATTCTGGATTTGGTTGAAGATTTCATCTCAGGAAGAGGATGAAGTATGCAACTTTCTGAGTGAATTTTGAAGATGTTTGACTCGTTTTCTTAGGTTGAGGGAAATGCAGGTTGGAATTCTGCCTTTGGATACATTTAACAAAGAATGATTTTCATATATTTAAAATCTAAGCATCAGTTTGTGACACTTGCTGATACTAAACATCTATCAAGGTATTACTTTGTATTTTGTTCTACATTTTAAAAATCTTCCTTCCTTTCAGTTTCTACCTTTAACTGTAATTGAATATTCACCTTTGTTTGAGTAATCTTGCTATCATGGCTACAATTGTCATTTTGCATCCACAAAAAAGGTTTTGTTTTTAAGAACACATTTTGAGTTTCATCACCGTTTTTATTTGGTACCCTACTTTTCATCTTCTCCTATGTGTGTATATTTCTTGGATGGTGATTTTAAGTCACATATTTTATATAAAATGTTATAGGACTCATCTTGGGTACTTAAATGCTGTTGTTTCTAAGATTTATTAAATTTAATAATGATTCCCTTCCTTTTAACTGTGCCACTTTGAGAAAAATTATAAATCATAACAAATTTACAGTCACAAGAGCAATTAATCAGAAAATGAAAATCTAATTTTTCTCTATGCGACGTCTGACTTAATTACCAAAATGCCATAATTTATCTCCACCGACTATGATTAATATTTCATACAACCGCATTTTCATCCTTCAAAAAGGATTGCCATTATAAATAATCTATAATTTTAACTTCAATAATGCATTAGTATTGAATCTAGAATAATCTAGTTTTTCCCCTCCCTGCTGCTTTTTTCACTCAATTGCATTATTGGTTAGCCATCATATGGATATAGTAAATAAAAAATTCACTGTAATAAACCCTTGCCCAAATATATTTTAATTGTTACATGGGAAGCTGCAGCAGCCCTTTCCTGGGTAATCTCCATAATGAAAAAAGCCTGCATGAAATTGAAATATGCTGTACCATTTATTTATGCAATAGCAAATTTAATGCTACTCGAGCTTCACTAATCAGTTCATCCTTGCTTTGATATATTCCACCATTAACAGGAATTTGTTTTTGATTTGGTTAAAAAGAGTAAAGGGATTATGATTTATATCATTTTACATTTATATATAATGCATTATGTATTCAGATACACTGTACTACAGAGTTAATTTTGATTGGGGATTTTCTACATATTTTGTTTCATAGCAGTGAGTTGTTTTCCAGTGCTGAAAACTGAGGCTTTGCAGGGATGAAGTAAATAAGTTTTCTGTCTTTTGACAGAGATATAGATCGTGGGAGTATCACCTGACGGAGAAGACAAAAAAGTGGAAGTAGATCATCTTGCTTCGGGCAAAATCAGATATAAATTGAGACAGAAAACGGAAGAAAAAACGGCAAATGAGGGTATAGGATGTGTGATTTATAAAGAAGATGTGTGAGAGAGAGAGAGAGAGAGAGAGAGAGAGAGAGAGAGAGAGAGAGAGAGAGGGAGAGGGGAGAGTTGGTAGAGAGAGAGAGAGAGAGAGAGAAAGAAAGAAAGAAAGAGAGGGGAGGGAGAATAAGAGGGAAGGAGGTTATTGTGCAGACATAAGTCACTGGCATTTAAGAATTCAAAGTGGAAAGGCAAAGCATGAGATAGAAAGAGAGAGAGAGAGAGAGAGTGGCAGACAGACAGACAGAAGTTAAGAGAGATGAGAGGGAGGAAGCAAGAGGGGAGGGAAAGAGAGTGGGGGAGAGAGAGGGGGAGAGAGAGGGTAAGAGACAGACAGACAAACAGAAAAAATGTAGAGGGAAAGAGAGAGAGAGAGAGAGAGAGATACATTGCAGGTAAGGAGCAAGAGAAAGGAGGAGAAAGAGTGGGGATAGATAAAGTAAAAGAAAGACAGATGGACAGACAGAAGGTATAGGGAGAAAGAGAGAGAGAGAGAGAAAGAAAGAAAGAGGGGGCATAGATAAATAATGTAGAAGAGGGATGATAAAACTTTAACTCAATGAATATATCAATGGCTAAACTTGTAACTTGACATACATGTACATGTACATGCACATGCCTTCTCCATTGTCTTCACCACATATGGCATCAATGCCATGATATTGAAAATTCACCGTGTGGGAAATCATGAGCCAGGCAATGACTTTTAATTTCCAAAATGAAAACAAAACCCTGAGGCCCTTCCACATTAATTCATTATAGATTGCATTTCCTTGTCATGTGTTGATACAGCCTTCCTCATAGTGCAGCCACCCCCCCCCCCCCTCTCAACTCCTCCAGGCCACCCTTGCAATCATACAATTTATGTAATTACGTGGAGGAAAGGCTGCAGGTCATGAATTGATAGTAAATTGACCTTTTTTGCGGTTATATTAACGGTAGATTTTAACATTGTTTTTACTAGAGAAAAAATAGCTTAACAAATGAATGCTGTTATTGACATAAATATTGTCCCATTTTTATATATTTGATTAAATTACACATTTTTAAGAAAGAAATGTATATCAGTTACAATTGGCCCTAAAACGTTTAAACAAAATTCTTATTCCTTTTTATGTGATTTGGCTTGTAAAAATCTATTAGTAGATGAAATATGATATAGGAGATCAAACTGTTTTCTACATCAGAATATAATTGATTGAATGCTGTAAAAACATTTATACATTCACTTAACACACTTTTTTGTGTGGCAGACATGATGTAAAAGTTGTTCACATTTTGCGACGATGCCCACAATAATACTAAATACCGTCTCTCAGCTCGTTGACGATGCTATTACCCCGATCATTGGATTCATTCGTGCACAATATGCACCATCTCCACTCCCTAGGGTGTATACCTACCATATTGCCACCGTGTGGGCATAATATAGCAATTACTAACACAAAGGCTTTCGTTTTCTTACCAGTTTGCCTATCTCTCCTGGGTACAGAGTAGCAAATGTATATTAATGCCTTGCCAAAGGACATTAGTCCTGTGTGGGGAACAAACCCAGAACCTTTGCATTTCAAGTCAAGTGCTTAAACCAATACTAAAATACTATTTTTTATCTTATAATATACAGATTAGCGAGTACATATGGGAACTTCCATGCAATTACTACTTGCTACTTAAAACTTTAAAAAACTTTGTCATATATGTGACACAAGCCATGTGGAGGAAGGACTTGACCGACAGAAAGACAGAGAGAGAGAGGAGGAACAGAGAGAGAGAAAGAGAGGGAGAAAGAGAGAGAGAAAGGGAGAGAGAGAGAGAGAGAGAGAGAGGAGGAACAGAGAGAGAGAAAGAGAGAGAAAGAGAGAGAGAAAGAGAGAGAGAAAGGGGGAGAGAGAGAGAGAGGAGGAACAGAGAGAGAGAAAGAGAGAGAAAGAGAGAGAGAGAGAGAGAGAGAGAGAGAGAGAGAGAAAGAGAGAGAGAGAGAATTAGAGAGAGAGAGAGAGAGAGAGAAAGAGAGGGAGATGAAGCACCACAGAAATATGCAGATGGATAGAGATAAGGAGAGAAGACATGACAGACAGGAGACAGAGTACCAGCTAGAGATAAAGCATGTAAGCAATGTCATGTTTATTTGCCCATACTACAGTAGCAACTTACCATCACTATCGCACCCCTCCAGCATGCTACCCCAGATGGTGACATATCTCCAGTGATGGCAAATACACCATTTGGGGGGACTCATTGACTTTACCTTCAATCAAAAGAATGAAGATTTGAATTGTGCATGTGCTTAGATAAGGCATTGGGGAGGAGGAGGGGGAGGGGTAGGTGTAGTAGGAGTGGTAGTAGGATTGGTAGTAAAAGTAGTAGTGGTAGTAGTAAAAGTAGTAGAAGTAGGCTTACAACAGAGCCTGTACAAACAGACTAATGAAAGTGACTTTACAAGGGCCTGGATCTCTTCTTTTCTCTCTCTTGTGGTGAGGCCTGCTTATTTTTCACCTTATTGCATAAACCTCTTGAAATCGAGGCAAGCAGATCTTCATCTACTTATGCAAATGCACACCTAATTATATCGGTTCGCACTTAATATGGCTTTCACAGCAAGGCGCATTAAGCTCACAAGATTGTCCATGAAATGATCAACTTTTAATCATGGATGATTGTTTTGACATCTCTAGATCTCACACTGAGAATCGATCATAATGTTTTGCATCTTGCATGTCTAAATTGTGGGATATGACTACTACTTTATACCTATAGGCAGACTGTGCTTCCTGTATATGGAGAACATTCTTTCTTTACTAGTTATTTATCTTGTCACTGATTCATATTTTTGACTTACAAGGACTTTCACGATGATGTAAAAGAGTGTGTCAATGCGTTCTGAAGAACCGGACAGTACATGTTGGCATGTATCAATTTAGAATGAATGAAGTCTTGTGTTGTACAATTAGGCTAACAAACTGCTTAAGAAAACTGCATTAAAGAAACATGCAATATGTGTACTCTACCTGCACATTCATAGAAGCTGTTTTTAATTTATTGATTAATTTCTTCTCCAATTTTACCAATTTTTGTTCAGGTTTCTTATTCTATTTCCATTTTTTAAAGAAATACTCATTCATTGTTTATTTGTTATTCATTATTTATCATTATCAATATTATTATTATTATTTAACTACCATTTCTTTATTGCAACCTTAACTTAAGGTGGTATTTCAAATACAAATACAAACAGATAGATAACATTGGTAGAAATAGTTTACACAAAGTCAAAGAAACTGTAGAGTCCGATACATAAATATATGAATAATAATCTAATTGAATATGTTTGAAAGCAAATGTTAATTTTGAATTGCTGCAGCATTTTCTTACTGCATGATCAGCGAACAAAGCTTTGTGATCAACAAGAAGTAACTAGATAATGATATTCATAGCATCCTTACTTTGTAAGCATGTAAGTAACAGAATCCTTATTATCGAGGCGTATAAGTCAGCCGAAAGATGGAAATACAGTTCACCGAAACAAGGACAGAGCATTTGTTTTCTAGGTTACGAGCTAACGGGTTCCTTCCATATGGAAAGGTTTTTGTTCGTTGGTTTGATTTCTGGCACACTGCATTTTTTTTACACAGTAAGTTGACAGGGCACTTTAGCGGCAGTTTCATTGTGTACTCTTTTGATGTGCATTACTTGTACATGTATTTGTCTATGGAAATGCATTGTTGAATGGGTACCTGGCAAAGAGAGGGGGTAGGGGGTGCTCTGAGCACTATGAAGCCTACATTTAAGACTGGCAAGGCACTTTATGTACAATCACATGTTAGAACTTAAAAACATTCTCTGTAATAATATTTTAGATATATTTATTTTTAATGCCTAAACCAACTAAGTGACTTAGGGTACTATCTACTATGGTGACTTCAAGGACTCTTGTTTAATGGAGAAATAGTGGACATTTTATGTTTTTTACACATTTTGTCAATTCTACAAAATATGTTATTGCACATAAAATTACAATGCAGAGTGTCTTTCAATTTTTTTGTAACACTACAAATCAATGGTCTGGGTCATTATCTAGGACACCAGCCATTTTGAAGAAAAAAAAAAGCAATCTCATTCATTTGAGGACATTTTTCATATGCCTTTTTGTGCAAAGATTTTGAATAGGTGGAACATTTTGAGGGCTGTGAACTTACAGTAGGCCATTCATGTTGATGTCAAAAGGGGTCAGTGGACAGTTTTTAGCCCCTGAATCACCCAATACACACTGCCATCCAAAATACAGTTGTGTGTATTGTCTTGCACAAAGGTTTCTTTTTAATCATTCCAAGTTTATCACTGGGTACCCCATCTCTCAAGAGGAAAAGCCTTGGTATGAAGACCAGGTTTATTTTTAGCAGTGAGTGAAGAGCTTTGTTTTGATTCTAAGAGTGAGTGAGTGCTGTGTTGCGATTTCATGGAAACAAATTGGACTTGTCAAACAGAAGGGTGCTGCATTTGGGTCTATAAAAGTAGATTGGTTAACACTCAACAGAATTTATTCCTGCAAGTTAAACTGCTTGAAATTGTACAAAACAAAAGTAATCAACATTGACTTGATCTGAACTACATATTCATTTTGTGTGTTTGGGTGTTTTTCTGAAAGCTTAAAAAGCTTTGCAAAGTCCACATTACATAAGTATTTCAAGTAATTTTTATCTATATTGGCTGATATATTCAAGAGATGTAATTACAACCCAATCGGTTTTCTTTTAAATGATATTATAATACATAAATATGTTTTAATACCCTTGTCCTGTCATCTGAAATTTTCTGTACTTCTGTTCTTATAGCATTTGTGCATTTCTTTTCTCTCTCTCAATCTCATACATCACTGTCTGCAACCTTTACCATTAAAAGCACATCAGGACATGCATATAAAGCCCTGATTATCAAGCACACAAAATGATAGTCCCTATGCAGTCGGGACTAAAGCTGAAGTCGATTAGGCGCGGTCTCAACATAATAGTCCCATGATGCCAACCAACTTGACTATGTTAACCTATTGATGTTGACATGACATTTCTTTGGGGAGAGGTAAACTGTTTGTCTGTCATCCATCACTCAGGGTAACCCATGGCAACAGATGAGAGCAACAGACTATATACCGTATCTGTTGATGCTCAGTGCTTGTCACGCTGGTAGCTAGGCTGGTAGCTCTTACTGAAGATCGATGCATCTTGAATTATGGAAACAATAATTTGTTTAGTGTTATGTGAAAACAAGCAAAACAAAACTAAACTAAACAAAACAAAACAAAGCAACCTTAAACAAAAAATCAAATACTTAACAAAAAATCAAATACTTAACAAAAAATATACATTTTATTTTTTTAATTCGTTTTTGGGGTTGACTAAACTAATCAAAACAACCAACCAAATAAATCAATAAAAGAATGAAAAATATATTTTTGTTATTTAAGTTGGGAAAATTGTATTACTTTTTTGCTTTGTTTTAAGTGTGAACATATAATTGAATGTTTTTCCTGAGATATAGATATAGGTTGTGTTCAATGGCTTATATGCATGTTATTACAAAACAAATTATATTCAAGTTGCTAAACATACAGATATATATATTATTGTCATTCTAATTATCAATCACCAAAAATAGACACAAAAATATGTTTGTTTGAAAGTTTCCATATTTCTGTGGTCACATTTTGAGAAACAGATTTCAACAACTATCAATTTTACTTGAAAATGATACCTCTTGCATTTATATTTGTTATCTGTTTCATTTTAATATGATGTATATTTGATGTTTCCCTTTAAGAAAATGGGTCCCCCTAGTTTAGTTTTTTCTCCATTTTCATCAGGATTTTACAATATGTTGGCATTGCTCATGATTAATCCAAGCACCACATGATACAGGGATGATAGCATCATCAGATGGGTTACCATAGCAACAGAAAATGAGGAGATACAAGATGATGGGAGAGGATATCATTTTGACATTCCTGTTCATCTTGTTTTTTAATCAGTGAAATGTTCATTCTGGTTGATAAGTCTCTGGAAAAAAAGGAGAGATTTGTTGATGTAGACCATCTAAGATTTGCTGTCTGAACTCTATTTCACGTTCTGAAGAACGGTAAAAGTGCATGGATATTTAGCCTAGTCTACTTTGCTGCATTGGTTAGTTGTTTCATCCATTAAAGGCCTGGTAGACCAAGAGAAAGGATTATGGACGTTCTTTGTTTTCCATGTACTCACCCTCATGATCCTCACCCCTGTCAAATACAAAAACATACAAAAAAAATTCTCTACCAAAAGTAATCAGTGTTTTTTTTTTTGTGCATGACATATATTGTTTGGAACAAATGCTTATTTTTCAGTTATTTATTTATTTTTATTTTTTTTTATTTATTATTTTTTTTAAAATTTATTTATTCATTTATTTATTTATTTATTTATTTATTATTATTATTATTTTTTTTTTTTTTGGGGGGGGGGGAGGGGTTACATCTCTATTTTGCAAATCCCCCGCAATCTTATATGTAGGCCTAACCTTTTTTTATTTATTTATTTGTATTCTATCAAACCTTATAAATACAAACAAGTTCATTGCTGCAACACTAAAGAATCAGAAGTCTTCTTGCTCACTTTACCCCTTGGTTTTAGACAAACAAAAGTCACAGCCCCTGGAGCGCATTGAGCTGATGCATGCATTCTAATTTGATTATAGCTATTCAAAATGTGAAGTCCCGTGGCAAGGTTTACCTGGAAAACGGAAAAATACTATACTCTGCCTTTCTCATTAGCATTTCCACAAGGGACACACTGTCAGAAAAAAGCAGGAGAAGAAACCGTAGAAGGCAATGTACATGTGTGAGAGTAAAAGTGTAGCAATTACCAAAAATATTTATTTGTTTTTTTAACAATTTTTTAGTAGTAGTTCCATGTCGTAACACTATATTAAAAAATATGAGCTTTTAATATTACTTCTGTAAAGAGAGTTTGTTAGTGCAAACACGCACTTTTAATTTACGTAAATGTCATTTGTGAGTAGATTACTGGATGCATGTATAAGCACTCACATAAAAAAGAGAGCCAGTACGGAACCCATTTAATTTGAAAAATTGATTATTATCAAATCAATGAACCACTATACTGGAACACTGAATATTTGTGGCAATTGACATCTAAATTAAGTAGACTGATTTTAATAATACTTCTATAATGGCTCTCCCACTACTTTCCAGCAACCTCTTTTTCTTGAGGAATGCTGACATGGCATTTTGTCTGTCACGGTCCGATGAAGATAGGGTAGCAGGGTTTAATTTCTGTGAGCGTAGCAGGGCTTAATTTTTAGGACGTTACTGTGGATTACAGCTCATGACGTTTCGGCTGCCACGGTCCAGTAATGATGGGGTATCAGGATTTAATTTTGTGGGCGCTACTGTGGATTACAGCTCGTGGCATTTCGGCTGCCATGGTCCGATGAGGACAGGGTAGCATGGTTTAATTTTGTGGGCGCTACTGCGGATTACGGCTCTGAATGAAAAAATTCTATCTGCTTATCAGGCTCATTGAGGGTTCATAGATTGGTTCTGCTTGGCGAACCATATCGTTGTGAGTCAGGCACAAGGACACAAACACGCATTTGTGTCAAATATTTCAATTCTCTCTTATTATTTGCTGAAATATTGTCACTTGAAAACAATTTTGACAATGTATGGAGTCTGGACTGAACTGAAATGTATTGCACATACATGTATATAATCCAGGAACAGTTCAAATGTAGATTTTTCTTGAAATGTACATCAAACACGATTGCATAGACTTTCGAGAAATGAACCTTAGGCAATTTCAATAGCATTGCGCACCACCTACTGAAATGTGCTTACATGACGATAACATATTACATGACGATAACATATTACATAATCCGAACCTGACTTCTATTTTTAAAGCAATTTAATATTGTATTTAAATTGCCCTTAGATTGATTACTTAGGAAGTGTTTTTTTTAATTTTTTATAATCTTGTTATCAAATTTTGTTCATCGTTTTGGATTCTTCTGCCACTCCAGGCATGCAACCATAATTATTGAAGAGTTACATGCCCTTGGTGTCCCCGTGGTCATGGTGATGAGGAGGATTTTCGTCTCTGATTTTGATGATGCTTGCAGGTGTGAAAAATGCAGCTATATTTTGATATGGATAAAAAGGTCATGTGTTTCCAATCTCCATGCATCCCATGAGACACCCAAGTCATCTCTTGTTTTTAAACTTTTGAGGCGTGATTTTCTCATAATCTATGAATGAAGGTCATACTGAGTGCATGCATCACTAGGCGCGTCTTCATCATCTCGAGATTGCCAAAAATCTTGAGATTGCCAAATAGCTCGCTACTTGGGAAATAATCCCGAAGTAACAAATCGCATCTTCTCTATCTTGAGATTCGACCTCGACCTTGAGAAATTAGCTCAAAATATTTTGCTCAGCGTTAGCGTGTATTGCGAATCTTCGGTCTAGTGAAGACACACGGGACAAATAGCTGGATATTTTGCCAAATAGTAGGATATTTTGCAAACTATCCCAAGATATCTTGGGATGACAATCCTGACCAAATATCCTTCTAATTGCTACTTCGGTCTGATGAAGATGCAAATTAGCTGGATAGTTTGCGATCGGGATAGTTCAAATAGCTGGATATTTGGCAATCTCGAGATAGTGAAGAGAGGCCTACTGTGCAATATTCCTTTCACAACGAGAGGAGAAGCTAACCATTTTGTTTGAAACTTGTTTTATATAAGTAGCATATTCTCAAACCCTATACATTTTTATTTAATAATCAGCTGATATATATTTATTTTGATGGAGATTGCCTGGATATGACTTAAAAATTTCTCCAGAGAGCAAGAGATAAATGGGGGGGGGGGGGAGTTAGTGAGTGGGAGATAGAAGGGGAAAATGGTGATATCTCTAGATAGACGGCGCTTCAGAAATGCCTATTTTTATTATTATTATTATTATATTGGAGTTTGCAGTGTACATTTTTGTTAATATCCTACTTACAAAAATCAATTTATGATTAAAGTTGTACATTTTGAGAGAATAATTTTGTTTTGCTCTGGGAGGAGAGGAACATCTATTTTTAGTTGCATGTAGCTCCTAGTAACTTAAGTAGCTGGACTATCCTCTGGGCAAGGATTTGAATATAAATAAATGCAATTTTCCAAGCACTGGCATTTAGGAGGATCCTATAGCCACCTTTAAATCTTGAGAAGAAGTGGTGAGGAGCAAACCGAGATGAAGAGAAGGTTATGATTAAATGTCATCTGGCTTGGAGATCTCCCTAAACCGCAGGGCTTGAGATGTACATATCGTCTTGAGCTTAGCCCTAAGCTGCGTGTTTCATATCGCAGAGCATCAATACGGTGTGAACAGGTCCAGTCCTGTGTTCACACAAGGTATTAGGTGTACATCAAGTCTTGAGCTTAGCTCTAAGCTGCGTGTTTCATATCGCAGAGCGTGAATATGGTGTGAACAGGTCCAGTCTTGTGTTCACACAAGGCATTAGATGTACATGTTGAGCTTAGCCCTAGTCTTCTTGATTCATAGCAGGCAAGGTCTGAACAGGTCTAGCCTTCTTGCATTCACACAACGGCTTTAGGTGTACATGGCATCCGGAGCTCAGCCCTACGATACATGCTTTATTAACACGATCTGTACAGGCATTGTTTTCACACAAGGGCTTTCAATGTTATCTGTGAGCTTAGTCCTAAATATTGTTCAACATAAACGTGGTATGAAGAGGTCCTGTCTTGTGTTCACACATCGACTTAATCCATCTTTGGCCTTCTTCACATTCCTCTAGTTTGAAATGACCCTTGTGTCACTGTATTATTACTTTTGTCATCTCAACAAATGTCAGAGTCTATTATTTGGCCTCTGTTCTATATCACACAAAGTGAACAGGACCTTTGTTTTGCAACTTGTGTGTGCTTGGCACTGTAATCTAGTATTGATGTCCTGTTTGGTTCACGTTGCATGTGTCAATGACAAGCCTCGTGGATCTCTAGGGGATGATCACTTTACACTAATAAACATATAACTGATGCTTTAACAGAAATACATATACATTCAAACCTGCTTTAGTGACCACCTGTCTATAGTGACCACATTTGTTTGTTTCCCTTGAAAATGGTTTCTCATTGAAACATATACTAAAAATTAACCTGTACACAGAGACCACCTACCTATAAAGAGCATATTTCTTGTCTCCCTTGTCCTTGAGTGGTCTTTATAGACAGGTTTCACTGTATCTTACTCAATTCCTGAAAAGTATTTGAAGGGGAATCTGCTGTAGACGGAACCTTGGTTACCTTGCTCCTAATCTCCACTTTCTGATACCATTATCTAAAGAAGATGGTAACTTATTTTATCTAGGGCTCATGGGAGAATTAGAGATTCCTAGAAAATTTTACTCTGCTTGAAATCTCTTAATTTGAAAGGTTAATCGAAGCAAGATATTAGTTTCTTTCAAACTGAACAATTTTGAGAATATACAGTTTCGTGTGTGGGTGAATTAATACATATTCCAATATTTCACCAAGTGAATTTGCCCTTTACATGGCTTAAGGAGGTTGTAACTTTATCTTTCCATGCCAATATCTCACTTTTGCGTGGAGTTAGTGGAGTTAATGGTGTAGCATGGGTACAGTTGTGATGGGGGAGGGGAGCAATATTACCTTCTCTTCACATTCTTGTTTCCACTCTTTCTCTCTCTCCCTCTCTCTCTCTCTCTTTCTCTCTCTCTCTCTCTCTCTCTCTCTCTCTCTCACTAATTTCCTTCGTTTGTTGCATTTGCATTAGCTATGGAAGGGGAGGGGACTTTTCCCTGCTTTAAGTCATTTGTGTGAGTCTAGATATGACAGAATATTTTTGTTTTGTTTTTAATGTTCTCTTGTTTATGTTTGCTTATTTCTTGTGTTCTTTATTCTATTTAATTGTAAAATATTTTGTTTCCTATGAATTTCCTCTCTTAGATTTTCTGTCCTCTAGAGCCTCTTTGCATTTATCAGTCTTTTGTTCTCTTTCTCACTCTCTTCTCTCTTTCTATCTCTTGTTCTCTCTTCCATTTCTGTACCTGCCCTTTCTCTCTCTCTCTCTCTCTCTCTCTCTCACTCTCTCTCTCTGTGTCTCGCTATCTCTCTGTCTCGACTATATATTTATTTCTATATCCCCCTTTCTCTCTCTCTCTCTCTCTCTCTCTCTCTATCTCTCTCCCTCACACTCTCTTTCTCTCCCTCTATCTCCATCTTTCTTTCTCTCTCCCTCTCTCCCTCTCTCTCTCTCTCCCTCCCCCTCTCTCTCTCTCACTCTCATATCTTCTCTCACCTACAGTTTTGCCCTGACAGTTTTGCATCTGCCTCGTAACTAACGCAAGAGATTTATGTCTGCTCTTGGTCACACTGATAACCTATTAGTCTCAGCTGGCTCAGTTAAATGCACTATATCCTTGCCAACGAGGGTGCTGAACCATTCCACATTTTCACACATTAGGCCATCCATGGTTAAGTATGTATAAATTATTGTTCACTTTGGAGCCATAAGAGTGTCCATTCTTATATTTTGAAGCAGAGTGGGTGCCCTTCTGTCTCAAAATAGAGGATAAATAGTTTAGTTAGGAGAAGTCTATGGTGTTGTTGAAAAAGAGTGGGTTGAACTTGAAGTTCATTTATCATTTTGCTTTTATTTATTTTTTTTATATATGTTGTGTTGATCATAAGCTAGGGCAATATAACACTCCATTAAGAATTTTTAATCATGATTGAACAATTGTCTTAAGCAGCCAAAACTCGAGGTTGGATTTCAAATGCGAAGAAAAATACAAACAGATAACAATGGTAGAAATAATTTACACAAAGTCAAAGAAAAGGTAGAATATATGACTAACAATGTGCTACTGTCAAATTATTACACGATATAAAATAGATTAAAGTATGTGAGCTCATTACATATAATAAGCTTACATATAATACCAGCTACATTTATGGAATATCTATGTAGGCCTACATGACTATTCAGAACACATAGAATAATTAGGGTATATATAATATACAATATGAGGAACCCATCTAGAATACATTTCATTTTGGAACTCCCCCTAGCAATATGCCCCTTCTACATTGTACCTTTAACCTGCTATAGTTTGAATGTCATATTTTCATAGGCGCTGCCTTCAGCCTATCAATTGCACACCCTCATATATCATGCTGGAATCATGTCCTCAAAAGGCCTGTTTTCATCAGCTCGAGATTGCCAAATATCCCGCTAATTCAACTATCCCGATCGCAAATTAGCCAGTTAATTTGTATCTTCATCAGCCCGAAGTTGCAAGTAGAGGGATATTTGGTCAAGATAATCATCCCAAGATATCTTGGGCTAGTTTGCAAAATATCCCACTATTTGTCCGGTGCGTCTTCACCTGCGCAAACGCTGAACAAAATATGTCGAGCTAATTTCTCAAGCTCGAGTTTCAAGTTTCGTGGTCGAGTCTCGAGCTGATGAAGAGGCGATTTGTAACTTCAGGATTATTTCCCAAATCAGAAATAGCGGGCTATTTGGCAATGTTGAGCTTATGAAGGCAGGCCTCAAAATGGATCCCAGGCTGTCAGCTGGGACGCAGTTCGGCAATTTACACCGGCTTTGTTTTTTGAGTGGTGCTAATTATAGGCAAGGCTGTTTTTCTTCCTGCTTTTAAGGTATGCTGCTGTCTGCTAGTGAGCTAGCTAAATGGCACATCATGGCTTGATTAAAGGTGATAGATGCTAATTTGGGCAAGAGCATGGATTGGTTTAACATGTTTTGTTCTAGGTGCATCAGGAAAGTCTAGCACCCTTTCAGCAGTCTTTTTAACATCCTACAATTTTGTCTCAGTTTGTTGAAAGACTTGGGACAGGCAGTGCCTTGATTTCTCGGGAAAAGGTGTTACATGAATCTAATCGTTATTAGTAGTAGTATCCTTCATAGACACGTTGATGCAGTGTTGACTGCATTAGTGCATTATTTTGTAAAACTTTAGCTAGAGGTTTGAGCCTAAACTTCAATGGATGCTATTGCTGAACTACAAGGTTTGCACCTGCGTATACAAGTCTACGTTATTTTCACTCAAACCGGCCAAATCTTACATAAAGCGGGCTTCACTGTCGGGTACCAGTCGTTTGGAATCAAAAGCTTGTACTCTGTCACAATTGTTTTCTTGAGAATCTCAATTCTACCTTTCATCACTTTACAAAAAAGATAAATGCATTGTTGAAATATCAGGACTTGGTTGTTTGTTTCTGACACATATTTATGTACCTATTACCTTTAATATGGAAGAGTGTGATCTTCATCCATGTACACCCAAGTCACACCAACACGACCTTATTACAATAATAGTGGAGTCTCGTATAGCACTCATATCTGGCACATTGCCACTCTTGGCGTTCCATCATTATTACCCTAGCTTTAGCATGGCTGCCTTTACAGCGCTCAAGCATTTCAAGGAATTTATTCCTGCCAAGTACCCATTTACCTCACCTGGGTAGAGTGTGGCAAGTGTAGATTAATGTCTCGCCAAATGCCATTAATAGTTCAACAGGGACCTACACCAGACTGTCGATAGCCCAAACAAAATATGACAACCCTAAATGGACACAATTAAGTGGTATGGCTAGAGTGCCACAGATGCAAACCAGAGCAAATACCAACCCCTCTCCCTGATCACCATTTAATTGAAAGCCGCCTCTGTTTAAAAGGTTAAGTTCATCAATGTGGATAATTGGTGGCATTCTGATAGTCGAACAAAACGGAAAGGAGAGAAAGGGAGCAAACTAGCTTGATTGATACGACCAGGATAGGTCCCAGACAACTGGAAATGAGCTTCCCATGTGTGGCGGGTGTCAAGTCTGGATGCTGGAATACCAGCACCTCCCAAAACAAATGGTAGCAGACGGAGAAAGCGCAACTATGTCCGACGGCCGACAGCCGCGGTCTTTCCAGACCGTTTAAGAAGCGGGTCAATGGTTTAATGGTGCTGGCCCTTTCATTGCTTGGTCCACTTTCTCTTTTACTTTTTTATCTGTTGATATTAGCTGCTAGAAATCTATTTTTCTATTTTTGTATGAAGATTAATTAGAGTATGCATCATTTGGCCTCAATAATTGATATCTGGTAGCTGCATTGCTTTTGAAATTAGAATATTGTCACCTTGGTGTAAAGAAGAGATAATTAAAGCACTAGTGTGCTGAAATCTAGAATAAGGCTGCTTTCATCCAACCGAAAGAAGAACCCCAAATTGTTGTTACAAAATACAAAGTATTTTCAGAAAGACCATTAGGGTCATGAACTAAATGAAGCATCGCATGATTAGAGTCATAAAGAGATAAGTCATGCTTTTCATTTCTCAATTCTCATGATAACACATAGGGGAATAGTGGTTTGTAGATAGAAGACTGCATATACTCCATATCTTGTAATGATTTACCTCCATGAAAATGACCCTGCCCCCTATGATGATGCGAGAGTTTTATGCACGTTGAAGTTGGTGTCCTAAGTGCGTGAGATGGATAATAGACTATAAATAATCATGAGGATGTGTTTCTTTTGACCAAGAATGACATTGTGATGCTTTACATAAATGTACAGGCATATCCAGCAGAGAATTTCTAGCTTCAAATGTCTCTTATTTTCATATAACTTAGCATGTACAGTTAACATATATATTATTCATACCCTTACCTAGTTTTGTAATTTGTAAAAGTATATGAACAATTAATTTGTCTCAATTTACATTTCTTGATGATGTAACATATTAAAGCTTCCATCTAAAAGTATCAATTTAAGGCCCTAATTCAACCAGTCCAACTTTAATTCTTGAGTCACGAAAATCACCCACCAAAAAACATAAATTTTACCAGAAGCATGAATAATTTGGTTGTTATTAAACTGGACATGTATGCATGCAGGGACTTGAAGGTACATCACTTTAAAGGGATTGGGTATCTTTGTCTCAGATTCTGATACAAAATCCTGGACCCTAAAAAATCCTGGATTTAGCTCATGCTGCAATGATAATTATAAACCGTTAGGTCAGTCAGGAACCCCATGACTTTTACAAGCTGATCGCCTGACAGATTATCAAGATATTTATGATTAGAAATCTAAATTTCAAAATTTGTTTTCCTAACGGTTTTTATAACCAGTAAGTCTATTGGGAAAAATGAGTATGGTAAAACCTGTTACTCAAAGACTTTTTTGATAATTTTGAAGAGCAATTTTTTAGAGCTTCAATATTACACCATATCACAGACACTGATAACACTAAGGGCCATGCATCTCAGATTTGTAAAACTGTGCCTGTTAGGTACATTGTATACCCTGCATGTTGTTGGTCATTGCCCTTATCATCAAGAGTATCTGTACCTTGTGATGATGAGGATGAGATTGAGGATGGTGTCCCTGATGAATGAAGAGGGTCATCAGCTGTTCTAGTGAGGACAGATCCCCAGTAATCGAGGAGGGTCATCTTTAGCTACACACGTGCGTCTGTATGAGAGATGAGATGGAGCAAAAGTCCACTTTGTCCCTGCTCTATCTGTTCATACTGCAACTGTTTGCATTAAAGATAGGATCTCATGGTCCATGTACAGGATGTTTCAGTCCATTTTGTGTTCTTGGAAAGATAAGCAAAATAGAACAGGCCCTGGGGCCTTTATTGAGAAGAAATAATTGATGCCTTGTATCACGAAACATATATCTTATTTTTGCATGTATTAATTTGCTTTTGACAGTCATTTGCAGGACAACAAGTAAAATTGGCCTTCCCTTTATCAATAGTGAATTTGCTTTGCTATCTCTTTTGTGGCCCTGCGTAATGCTGAATCATGAATGGTTCTCTCAAACCTGTTAAAGAATATATGAATTTTAATTCTTTGTTCCACTATAGGAATTACTGTATATATGAATTAGAAGAAAATATAAATAAAATGTAGGATATGCTTTTGTATTAGGCGAGGCATAAAAAATATCGATACCAGCAGGCTGCCGCCTCACGTATTGGCGCATCGAGGCTGCAATTACGGCCGAAGCCTGGCTGGGGCAATTATTTTTCACTTATTAGCCCAGCCGGCTTGCGCCAGGCTGGGATCTGAGGCTTTGTTTCCATTCGAAAGGCGACAGCCGGCGCATGCTTTTGAATGCCATTTCCTACCGCCAGCGGTAGCCGGCTGAGCTAATCTAAAAAATGCAGCCAGGACGCACAAGTGCAGTTAGCTGCCGCTGGCTGGTATATTTATTTTTGACGCCTCGCCTTAGAGATGAGATTCGAACATGGATTTATACATGTATGTAATATAATTTGTTCCTACAGTGTACTTACTTTTGAAACATGAATGGATCCATAATATTTCTTGACAATGTAGTTCATAGATTTTTTCTTCTTCTTTATCTTTCCCTGTACAGGATAAAAGGATTAATACATATCAAGTGATGAACGCAAAGGGAACACCATGGCTGAAGCACCTCCTCTTGTTGCTACCAGGCCTCCGCTCTCGCGCCAAACATCACCCAAACTCTCCCTGTCTCATCCCCCCTCTCCATCACCCTCCCCTCCCCCAGGAGCTCATCAACACCCTCCCGTCTCCCCCACCCCATCCTCGGCCTCCTCCTCAGGCTCCTCCCGCTCGCCGAGGGGCCTCTTGCGCCGCCTCTTCACCGTGATCGGTTCCGAGGTGCGCAACGGCGCCAACAGACCCCGGAGCAAGTCGTCGGGCATCACGGCGCACGAGTACGGGATGTACCGCGATGGGGGAGGGGTGCTGCGCCCGAGGGCAGCCTCCACCCCTGACCCCTTTGGGGGCGGGGTGCCCTCGATTCAAGTGATGGATGAGATACTCTTGGAGGAGGATGGGGGCGGGGTGATGGAGTTTGAGAGGATGAGAGAGGGGAGTGAATGCGGAAGTAGGTAAGTTTATCATTTAATTGCAGGACATCATTATACAAATTTATTATGGTGTAAAGCACTTTCAAGAACTTAATGATGAATGTAATACAATGTCACCCGTAAATCGTTATGGTCACAAGATGGACGGGGGATATGTGCCACGTTACCCTAAATTATGTATTCTTATTTCTTAAGCATTTTCTTTCCCCCCCCCCCCACAACAGATACAAATGCATTCAACATCACGATACATCTAGTTAATATGGATGTGTGTATTGTACTGTAGTCAGTGGCAGGTCCAGGGGAGGGGGAGGGGTGCCTGCCCCTCTTTGCTAAAATTTTCTATACCCCAGGCAGGGCCCTTGAGAGAAATTGGGGGATTTGCCACCAGTAATCTACAATTGCAGACAGAATAATGTACCACGTTATAAATTTATTTTCATCTAATGAAGATCTGAATACACTGTATATTAATTAATTAGCATATGTATGGACATACTTATGATACCTCTAGGAAATAATTTTGGATGTGCCTCTGAGTATACATCATTCCTTACATTATCAGCATCACATGAAAATAAGAATATACAGGTAATGTATGTACATGCATCTCATTGGTATACATGGAAACTTACTAGTACTCCTTATAAAATCTTGGATATACCTCTCAAACTGCACCTGTGCAGGGATTCTATGCATCATTTGATACATTTTACACATTATTCTTATCTGATACAGACATGAATACTGTATTATACGGATAATGTACTGTAGTCTATAATCGCCACTAGATTATGCATCATTGTATTACATCAATGTATTATAATGAAGTTTAGCATAGTCTACAATTGCAAACAGTGTATTCCTCATTGTATTATAATTATTATTCTCATCTAATATGATGAGAAAATCATAAACTGTAGTCTACATTCATAGGCAGTGTATGTATTGTTGTACTGCATTGTACATTATTGTCATCTAATGCAGATATGAACACAGAAAAACAAAAACCATCAACTCAAATAATATTTTTGTTTCTGTTTTCCCCCCAAAATACTCAATTCCCTGTACAGTAAACTAAAATATTCAGTACATGTTAATTTCATAATTCACCCTGTTCATATTCATTGATTCATTTTCAATGGAATATTTGTCCAAAAATGAAACCCTTTCTCCACGTACAGCCATTGCTAGTTTATATTTTCATTGACCTGATTCCTGTTCCTCTTTATTCAACGAGTGTCTTGTGTTCTAAGAGTGCATGTTTTTCCCCTCTTATTTCCTCAATTGTGTATTCATTTTAATAAAATTATATGGCCTTAGTAAAGAGTAACCTAACTAAATATCTGCCAACCCTTTCGAATAATCCGGAATATTTTGATTTTCTGGATTTTTAGAACCTATAAATTTGGAATATTCTGATTTTTTATTATTTTTTAAACTGCATATTGTCAGTTACACTGCCTCTGCATGTTCAAACGCCTATTAAGGGTGCAGATTTCTTATTTTCAAAGGCATACCGTGCTAGAAATTCCTAATTCTTATTTTCAAATGTTGGCAGGTAATTATCATCTGATGAAAGCCAGAATACCTGGTACGGATAAATCTTGATGCACACTCCATGCAACGATATCGACAATTTTAGGGACTTTTTTTCCAGACTACATGATCGAGTTAGGTCATCTGAAATATTCGGACTGGATCGAGTCTGAAGGCATGTAGGTGTGTGTAACCCAAGGTGCGGAGCAGGGTTGCAAGAGGAAAGTAAGACATAGCTCCAGGGCAGGTGTGTCATCGAGGATGCAGCCTGCAAACTTTGACGGACGGTCTCTGTCGATATGCAAATTCTTATTCTCTCTGTGTCTCTCCCTGCTTTTCTTTAAATTATCTATCAAGCTGTCTGAGCCTGCCTGTGGTTATATCTTCCTCTCTCTGTGGCTTTTTTTCTTCAATATCTGTCTGTCTTCCTTCTTTTCTTTTTTTTCCTCACTCTCTTCCTCTCTTTCTCTCTCTCTCTCTTCTTATTTTTTCTCTGTCTCTCAATCTTTCTCTCTCTTTCTTAGTTTTTCTTAATCTCTGTCTCTCTCAGTCTTTTTCTATCTCGGTCTGCTTCCTTGTCTCTCTGCATCACTGCCTCCCCCTTTCTTTCTCTCTCTTCTTGATCTCTTCCTGTCATCCTTTGCCTTCTATGCCTCTCTATCTCTCTTTCATTCTCCTTGTTTCTGTGTCTCTACCTCAATTTTTCTTTATCTCTCGATTTTATCTCCATTTTCTCTTCTCATCTCCACCCATTCTCTCTCTCTCTCTCTCTCTCTCTCTCTCTCTCTCTTTTTCTTCTCTCTGTTTTTTTTCTCTCTCTCCTTCTCTCTCTCACCCTCTCTTCCTCCTTTATCTGTCCTCTCTCTCTCCATCTCTCTCTCTCTCTTGCTTTCTATTTTTCTCCTTTTCTCTCTTTTTTTGTCTATGCACCTCTCTCTCTCTCGCTCTCCTTTCATGTACATAATTTCTTACTGCTCTATTTTGTGTTAAGTATGCAATGTGGCATTAAAATTCATGTGTTTCTACCTGGTTTTCTCTCCGGCACAGTGCGGATTGCAGTAGCGCCCACTCTTCCCAGCATTCTCCTGATGTGAGTGGCGAAGGCCAGAGAAGGAAGAAGAAGAAATGGCTGGATATTTCTTCCGGTGCAATACCCAATCTTTCAAGGTAATCACATTGACAATCATCACTTTACTCTTATATTTTGAAGAAGTCTGTTGTATTATACCTGTATGCATGTGTTAGTTAATTTAAAGGAGTAAAATGCTAATTTGGAAAATCTGTATTGTGCCATTGATTATACCACTAATAATAATATTTCGCTCTTATATAGCACTTAATACATCGATGATGTCTCTAACCGCTTTGCAGATATATTATTACCCCGGCCATCGGATTCAGGCTTGCCCGCACGCAATGTATGCACATTTCCCGTTCCCTGGGGAGGATTCCAGCTAGGCGTCATTTAAGCGCACACTTGCTCATCTAACCACATTCACTTTCGAATCCTACCAGGTACCCATTTAACACCTCGTCGGAGAGTGGCAAATGTAGATTTACTACGGGAAAATAAAGAGCAAGAAAATGAATGCAAAGAATCACAGTGAAACCACTACTTTTTCCAGAATGACAGCCTTTTTAGTGGCAAAAAAACCTTACACCAGTTGCATTAATTCATTGTTGTGTCACTTGTAGTTCAAATTTACAGAATGAAACTTTTGATTTGGACAGGAATGTTTCCAGTTTTATATTGAGATGGAGAAGGAGAAGGGTGTTTTGAAAGTGTAGATGGTCAAACAGTGTACATGTACCTGATGTACATTTACATTCTCAGGTGTTCGTTTGGCAATTCCTATTTTAGCAATATGCACTGCAACCTATCTAGCTTAAGACAATTTATAAATGTCCCTTAATGTGAGCTGTGTCTAAGCATGATAGGTAATTGCCTTCATCTCTACATAGCATATAGTGCAGGCAAATCAAAACACATAATCTTTGATGTAGAACCTGTCTAAGGTTTAATCTGGTTATAAGATACCCTTAATATTTGAGTGTGAATGAGCTCCTTCACTCTCTCCCTGCCTTATAGCCCAGCCTCATCTCAGCCTTGATAAGAGAAAAATGATGGGCTCATTGGGCTGTTATAACCCTGGATGCTTCCATTAGGTGTCTGGGGGGAGGGGGGAGGGGGGGGGTGGAGGAAAGAGATGATGCAAGCAAATTACTAAGAATATCAAAATCTTTTACGTAATACCTTCAAAATATAATCTGGTCATGAGACAACCCTTACTTCTTTAGTCTGAATGAGGTCCTCCATTCTCTTCCCCCCCCCCCCCCTCCCCTTATGGCCCTCATCTCATTCTTGATAAGATCAAACGATGGGCTGTTAGTATACCCTGGATGCTTTCATGTAATATGGGGAAAGAGATGATGCAAACACATTACTAAGCAATTTAATGAACATTAACATCTGTAATGTAGAAAGTCAAAGTCTAATCTGGTCGTGAGACAACCTTACTTTTGTAGTGTGAATGGGTCCACTCTCTCTCTCTCGCCCTTATGGCCCTCATCTCATCCTCGATGAGATCAAACGATGGGCTGTTAGAACACCCTGGATACTTCCATGAAGTCTTTGGGGAGGGGGGTTCGAGACAAGAGATGATGCAAGCACATTGCTAGAAATTCAATGTCTATTCTGGTCATGAAACACCCGTACTTCTGTAGTGTGAATAGGGTCATCCACTCTCAGTCCCCGCCCTTATGGCCCTCATCTCATCCTTAATAAGATCAAACGATGGGCTGTTGATATATGTCCTGGGTGCTTTCATGAGACATGGGGAAAGAGATGATGCAAACACATTACTAAGCAATTTAGTGAACATGACATCAAAATCTTTAACATAAAACCTTCAAAGTCTAATCTGGTCAAAGGACAACCTTAATTTTTTAGTGTGAATGGGGTTATGGCCCTCATCTCATCCTCGATAAGATCAAACGATGGGTTGTTAATATACCCTGGATGCTTCCATGAAGTGTCTCTGGAGGGGAGAGAAAGGAGATAATGGTGATGCTGCTCTGTGAAGTGTTATGGAGTCTATGCCAAGACCCTAGATATGTTATTGATTTATCTATCATGATGGCTGCCTTGTGGCTATGTTGAAATGCTCCTCCTCCTTTGCTCAGCATACATACATGTAAGGATTTTCAATGTACATTTTACCCCTAGACTGAAGACCTTTATATAATTTTAGTAAGCCCCCCCCCCCCCCCCTCCCGACAAAATGTCAATTATTGCTTTAATTTTAGTTGAATTGCATTGCCTGCAACCATTTCCAAATTGCTGTAAAGTTTGTTTCTATCAATGAGTTTGGTTGATGAATAAAGAGAACCCACAATTACCACATGTTGTGCTGTTTCAACCGATAGGCCTCAATCTACTTGGAAAAGAAAACAGAATCTCAGGAACATATCTTTGATTTCTTAAAAAAAATTATTGAACAGCACACATACGTGGAGAAAAGGAAAATCAATGAAAAGTCAAATTTTTTTCTACTATAATCCTGAAAAGGGGGAAAATAGAAAAAAACTACTGCTTGATAATCCATTTGCCGTATAATATGGAAAGATATATTCATTGAATGTTTGTCAATAGAGCTGTAAACATACAAATTACACTCATCGGTCTTTCACAATAGTTTGTATGAACAAGTGTTGCTATGCTGGACAAAGTTCAAGCAGACCCTAAGCAATATCCTATGTCACCAGATATTGTATCTTTAACAAGTTCATTTTTGCCTGTAATAACTATCAGACTTGCTAGTGTGCATGATGTTTCGATGAGGGGGGATCAATAATGAGAATTGTAAAGTTGATATAGCGCCCTCTTGCTTCAAGGGTTTGTCATCATTGGGAGGTTTTGTGTCAATGCAAGGATGGTGAGGAGGATGAAGAATTCCAAAATGTGTGAATAGGGTGACAAGGAAGAGGGAGGGAGAGAGAGAGAGAAAGAGAGAAAAGAAGAGGGAGGGAAAGAGAGAGAGAGAGAGAGAGAGAGAGAGAAAGAAAGAGAGAGAGAGAGAGAGAGAGGGGGGGAGGCAGACAGAGAGGGAGTGAGAAAAGTGATAGAGAAAGTGATGGGAGAGACAAAGTGAGAGACAAAGAGTCAGAATTAACCCATTGCTTCCTGGAACCTGGTGGTCCCTGTGTTAAGCCTATGGGAATTAGATAAATCAGTAGCCAACGGGTTAAGAGAAGTAAGGGGTAATAAGAGAAAGGGTGAGTAATGAGAGTGTCAAAAATATGGGAGAAGTATATCCTCATTTGTTTAAATTCAATGAATATGTTGTAGTTATTATTTTTTCAACATTGCTTGATTCTTGTATACAAATTTGTCTCATCTCTGGGATTTTCTATTTTGTATTCTGAATGAAGATGTAATGAATGATAAAGTGTGTAGTAACATGGATGAACATGTATTGTTCATTTATAATGATGTAACATGAAACTCATTTTATAAAATTTAATTTTTGGCTCACATTCAACCAGGACATAGAAAATTGAGGGAAAAGATAGAAAGGTACATTTTATGAAAGCATAGAAGAATATTGTTACAAAACATATTCTATTTGATGACATGGAGAGAAGATGATGTTACATTGATATTACCAGTACATTTATGTTTTATCACTTTGTACTATTTCATAAATTTCATAAGGTTCATATTCATTGCCCATTTAAAAATAGAAATTTGTGGTATTTACATGATTCTCGTGACAGTACATGTGATGAGTGACGAGCATTATTAAATTGAAATGAACATCTTGTAGTGAAAGTTGATTACACTCTTTGATTAGTCATGGTAATATTGCTTTGACATTTAAAAGTTAAAAGTTGAGCCCCATTTTAGAGCAAATTGTGTAAATTGCTTAAAGCTGCAATATCACTGTAATGAAATAAGTAGGTCAAGAAAAGTGACAGCAAATGAATCCTTGAGAAGAAGACAAATTATTATTTCCATTGATAAAGATGTTTGAATTTCCATGAAGCTTTCTTCATATTCCGTTTTTTAAAGATTTTTTTTAATAACCTTTACGGGGGGGGGGGGGGGGGGGGGGGGGGGGGGGGAGAGAAAAAATATGAGTGAAGATTATCATATTCGTAAGCTCTTTTAATAGTTGCCTGATAGTTGTTATCCCAAGTCACTGGATTCAATTGTGTCTCTTCTGCACTTTACAATGCACATTCCTCACTCTATTGGGGAGTATTCCATCTACTTGCCATATTTCATGCATTTGTGTTCATTGACATTGCATTTATACACCCAGGGTGGAGAGAAGCAATATAGATTAATTGCCTTGAACCTATGTCCTCTGCATCCACAGTTATGTCACCGGTAATTACCCATTAAAATTTAACACATTCAGCAGCACACACCATATAATGCTTATTTTTCAACAATTTTTTTGTTTTGTTGTTAATAATAATTATATTATATATCAAGTGTCCAAATTTTTATTATATGGTATGCATAATGTGCCTGTACATTTATGGCAAAAGCTATATTTAGGACAGTATATCAGAACTGCTGGCAGTTTGGAAAACCTTTAAAAACCATCTTACAAGGCCCAAGACATGCATCAAATTTAATGACAAACGATTCCCTCTAGTTTTAAGTCATCAAGGCATAAAGGATAGTGTTTCGTTGCATGACTTGTAAATGTATTGTTAGTACCAAGTTTCATAACAGTTTGTTACTGCTGTTTTAATTTATTTCATAGTGCATATGTACTATTTAACCCAAAGTCATTTTATATTGTATGACATAAGTTATAACATCTTGACTTCTTAATTGTTATTATTGTATTCTCTTACTCTTTTAATTGGGGTCGAAAGAGCCATTGGAATTAAATCAAATCAAATCAAATCAAATCACGTAAAATCAAATCAAATCAAGTAAAATCAAATCAAATGAGACAAATGCATACCACGTGCTCATAGAATCTCTTGTACATTGAAATATTATTGGAATTCATATTTCATTTTATAATTTCATTGATTGTTCAGATTTTCAATATTTTTCGCTACTAATCTTCATAAAAAAAGTCCCAGCTCCTGTGTGATGTAAAATTCCAACAGCTATCTAATATACACATTTTCCTGCTAATTGAGCCATTTATCTTTTCTGCAATTCTGTATTCTCTATTTTAGGGATCATCTCTCAAAAACATCTCATCATAACAACTGAAATCTTTCCATATAGAATCAGTAAATTTCATGGTCTTCAAACTGATTTTTACTCTAACGATGACAAAAATCATCTGTTTGGTGTATTATTAACTAATTATTAACCGAGTTGGCTCAGTCGGTAAAGCGTCTGCCTGTTGAAACAAAGATCTCGGGTTTGACTCCCACCCAGGCAGATGACTGAAGCCTGCATTGTGTTTTTACGTGCCCCTTCCCTTGTTCATAGATGCAGGTTATGTCAAGTGGAAAACACTTGTCCCTCGGATAGGATGTTAAATGGAGGCCCCGTGTACAGGAGAGTCATCACCCTTGCATGTTAAGAACCCATTGCACTATTCGTATAAGAGTAGGGGGAAACCCTGGTGTGATGGTCCACTTGCAAACCCCAACCAGGCGGAGTATAATTTATGGCATCTGCAAGAATCTTCAGTATTGAAGGAGGCAGATTATCTTGAAGAAGAAGAATAACTCTGTATAAAAGTATATGAGTTAATGCCCTTCTGGCTCTCAACAGAGGAATGTTGTATGAGCAATGAGTGCATATCAGAAGATGATATTGCATTGAGCTTTGGAATTGAAATCCATTTCAAGAGGAAGTAGGTATGTGTGAGAATCATTCCCTCAAAATTATGTTTGGTACAGGGTTATTGATCCTGCAAAAATGTAGACAAAATATGACCGAAAGCGGTTAAAAATAGCACCAAGCATCATTTCATCTTCCTTTCTCCTCAGCATTTTATTTTCTGAGAGGCTGCTGTTTAATAGCTGTATTCCCCTGACTCTCATTTCATACAGAAAGTACCATTTGATGTCATGGCAACTATCAAAATAGAACATCAATTTACCTACAAACGCAGCAAAAATCTGCCATTCTTTGGAACTATTTTGGTAATGCTTCAGATCAATTTCATTTTGGTCACGGTAGTAACTCTTTACATCAGATAAAGATGACTTTTCATGAGTGGGACCTCCAAGTTGACTGAAGGTTGTGAGACTAGGCCTGTTCTCATCAGCTCGAGTTAGCCAAATAACCCGCTTTTTTAACTATCCCGATCGCAAATTGGCCAGTTAATTCACATTTTAATCAGCCCGCAGTTGCAATTAGCCGGATATTTGGTCGAGAAAATATCCTACGAAATCTTTGCCTTGTTTCCAAAATATACCACTATTTGGGAAATAGCGGGCTTATTTGCGCCCGTCCGAGCCCGCCCGTGATGAGCGTATCGGTCTGGTGAAGACGCAATTTGGGGCTTCGGGATAATATCTTGAGTCTGAAAATAGCGGGTTATTAGGCAAACTGGAGCTGATGAAAACAAGCCTACTGAAGACAGAGACAACAAGACCTTTCTGAATTGGGGGGGGGGGGGGGGGGGGGTCATTGGACCTTTTTTTCTCTCAATATGATCAGCAGTGTTTGAAAGAGAAAAAAAGAGGCCCCAAATTTGCAAGGGCAAAAAATGATCACAGCAAATATCAGTGACATTTCGGCAGCCTTTAAAAAAAAAAATGGATTTTGTTTTTCCTCTTGTTTGCGGTATACTGGTGAAACACCGGAATGTGAGAAAAAATTGACCGATTTTCGCTTGCAGTGTATATGCAGCTTTATAATATGAGAATCCAGGTTTTGAGTGATGTCTGACAAGAGAGAAAAAAAAATCACTTGTCATCATGCTATTGATATTGTCCAATATCTAACAACAGTTTCATATAATTCAAGCAAATTCCAGCCCAGTTTTAGGACAATGTCCAGTGAGTTGGTGAATAGCGAGTACAAAGTGCAGGGATTTCAAATAATTCTACAAGTCAATAAAGCAAGTTCATTGATTTGCACAAGGCAGCAGCTGAGGTATTTATGGGCAGTTTGAATACAGCATGTTCAAGATTAACCCTATCGCCCCTATAAACCTTTCACGCCACTTATTGCAAAGGGGAATAGTAATATACCGGTACATGGTATTTGATATGTTATATAACTTTTGATATAAATCTACAGTTCAATAAACTATTATTATATTTGGACATTACTCCTTCAGCTATTGAAGTACATTTGTTTCTTTGGTCCATCCCCTAGTCCAATTACCATCTTTGATTTGTTGAGAACCAAAAGCATTAACTCTGTGTTAAAATGTATGAGTTAATGCCTATTTGGCTCTCAAAATAACAATTTTAAACTCATAGTTAAAAAAAAAATGTTTGTTTGTTTGTTTGATTGTTTTACCTGACTGCTGAGAAAGGAATGGGTATGCTTGTAAGTAAGCAATGAAGGGACCGACGGCTTTAAAGGTAATACAAAGTTTTGGGAAATTTGAAAATAGGCAGGATAGTAATTCTTTACAACTTTGATGTATTTGGATGCTCCTGTGGATGTATTATGAGCACTAAAAAATTTAGCCCCTGAAACATTTTTACTTTCGAGAAAAATTGAATATAAAAATTTACCGGTGCTCCCGGTAAATGTTGATAAATTTCAAATAGCGCTTACGGCCATACAATGGTAGCTGCGACCATGAAAATCTCAGAATTTGTAGTTGAGATATGTCATTTCCAAACGGAAATAACCGATTGGTCAATTTTAATCAAGAAACATTGTTTTAGGGCTTAATTAATATCTTGACCTTGAGAGGGAGCTAATCAACATAAAGAGTTTATTATTTAAAATTTCATAACTTAAAGACTCGATTTCCACCGCGACAATGATCACTGAATATTGTAGGATCGCACATGCTTCCAATATGTTCATTTGAATCAAATTCATGACCCCATACCAAAACTTTGTATTACCTTTAAGTCCTCTCCGAGGGACTTTGTAATAAGGATTATAATGTCTTACCAAAGGCCCTAACGCATCAACTTGGTTTTGAACCCGGGACCTCCCAGTTACGAGACCACTGCTGTACCACTGAGTCATTTTCATCGTAGGAAACATAGTAATGCTCAAATGAAATGTTAAAACATTATTTTGGGGATATGACCCCCCCAAAAAACAATAATGAATATAATAATGTCTGCTGAGAACAAGAAGCATGTTACCTTATATACCGTTACACAGAGTTAATGTCCTTCTAGCCATGAATAAATTTTACAGCACCTTGCTGTCCCTAAGGTATAAAGCTAGAGTAAATATATCAAAAAGAAATTGAAAGCATCCTGGTTCTAGAAATATATCCCGCTGGTCCAAGTAAACCTATTTTGATGGACTTTGAAAATATTTATGTCAAAAAGGGACCAACAAAGGGAAGAAAAAGAGGCAAATTTGGACAATATTTTTCGCATTCCTCAAATCACCCAACCATGCCATGTCTATTGTCTCTGGGTGTTTATGTTTCGGCACAATTGAAATTCCAAGTTCACGCCCGCTTGAAAATTTTGCAGGGTACACCATTAATTGCAACAGTCTGTATGTGACAGGAAATAAATCATTTTTATGTGGACAAATCAGCACTGGATAGTGAATGTTTAATGTTTTCAGGGTGTGCGCTGAAGTGCTGCAGTAGCTCATTTGTTCAAGGTGTTCTCAACTATGCATGTATTTGTGCGTATTTAGTCTGGATTTATAACAAATGTGTTTTGTACCATCAAATGAGCCATTAGACTGATGACAGGGATTTAGCTGTCACTTCAAAATGGTGGATTCTAAGCTGTCGAAACTGAAAGAAATGGCAAGGTCAAGAACAGGAGAATCCTAATTGGTGTCTTTCACTAAAAAGCTTCTTTTTATCATCAACAACTACCTAACAATGACCAAAGAGACTCATTTACGTCTCGTTATCGCAAAGCAAATGTTATTGAGCTGTTGACTTAAGGAATCTCTAAAGCTTAAGAAAAGGCTTCATAAGATCTTCTTTTTGGATTGTTCAATTATTGAAGTTACGCTTGTAATTCCGTGCATGTGTTGCGACATATATGGAGAAATCGTTTTTGGAGTCTTTCTTGATGCAGTTTGCAATGCACTTGGAAGGATTTGTAATCTTACAAGCTGAAATCTACCATAGACATACTGGATTGGTAATTCACATTTGGAAACAAACACAGTAATTGACAAGGAATCTTCGGAAATCAATTAAGACAACTCACATGATTCTAACTAACTAAAAATGAGCTGCGCATACTTCCTTCAAAAACTCGTATGGAATACTTTGTACGGAATTTAGAGATAGCAGTCTGGAATTATATTTTTTTAAAGGAGCAAGGAATAATTCTCAAAAATGTTTAGAATACGGAGAGCAAAGAGTTTGAGCGTGAGTATACATCAATATTCTGGATTTTTAGTTAATTTTTCATGTTACGAATGTCATTTGCTTGAGTCAGACATTGAAATGTAATACCTAACATTTGACATTTTTTTAATACATTGGTTCACTCAATGCTTTGAGATAGATATCAGGTAACAGATTTAAGTCTGAAAATATAGTAAAGTCAAACTTGATTACCGTTTCTAATCGAAATGTGTACCAAAGGAACCTGAACATAATGACCAGTGCATTTTTCTTGTTTCCTTTGAGCGATCTTTCTGTACAGGTTTCACTGTAGTTCAATTTTATTCAGTTATATGCAGTTTTTCACATTTTTTATTGCTTCTATTGAAGCATGACAGCTAATTCAAAAGGTTAGAATTTTCAGGAGTGAAACATGAAAAGTGAAAATGAGAACACAATTTCTGTAATTTTGATGAAATGGTACTTTGCCATATTTTTTACAAGTATAAAAGGTAGACTTATGTAGCATTTGAATATATAACTTGTTTTCATAAACACTGACTTAATATAGTGATTAACAAATAAGGTTTAAAATATGAGCTGATTTTAAAAAGCACCTGTATATAAATGACCTATTCCCACATTATTCTGGTTTCTAAATTGCAAAATACATGAATTATTATCCTTTTACAAAATGTTGTGCATTCAAGTACTTGTTAGTCAATATTTATTCTTTTTTCCACAAGTTTCTAATTATCTTTCCTAAATCCTCCCACAAAAGTATTCACCAAAAGAACTGTTATGTGGGCTGAACAATAAGGCTATTAAAGGCATTCCGTGCAAGCAGTTTTTTTTTCTCCTTCAAATGCGGTTAATTTTGTCAAGCTAATTGTATGTTCAAACCAACCAAGTGTAGCAATAGGCCTGTCTTCACTATCTCGAGATTGCCAAATATCCAGCTATTTGAACTATCCCGATCGCAAACTATCCAGCTAATTTGCGTCTCCATTAGACCGAAGTAGCAATTAGAAGGATATTTGGTCAGGATTGTCATCCCAAGATATCTTGGGATAGTTTGCAAAATATCCTACTATTTGGCAAAATATCCAGCTATTTGTCCCGTGCGTCTTCACTAGACTGAAGATTCGCAATACACGCTAACGCTGAGCAAAATATCTCGAGCTAATTTCTCTATGTCGAGTTTCAAGTTTTGAGGTCGAATCTCGAGATAGTGCAGACGCGATTTGTTACTTCGGGATTATTTCCCAAATAGCGGGCTTTTTGGCAATCTCAAGATATATTTGGCAATCTCGAGATGATGAAGACGTGCCTAATGTAAGACAAATACAACCCTCAAGTATTTGTGGTTTTGTAGGTACTCCAAATGTGGGTGGTATATTGCACATATAAGCCACAATTCTATTGAATTTTAGTTGATGACTTTGCAACAAATGAACAAACATGTTGCAAAGCTGTAGAATTAATACTTTTATTTTGCTATTTGATATGACACACCAATGAACAGAAGAAGAAGAGAAGCGATAATATTTGCTTACTATTTATATATCTTTGTTTTGTTCCTCTATGAAGACATAAAATGTGAAATAATTTAATGAAAGCTGATATTGTAGGAGATTTGTTCTAAAACTTGCCTCACAAGATCAGGAATTGATTGTGACATTTCTTAATTGGGTCATTTCTTTCCGACAAAGATCTACATTCAAGAAATGCATTTAATTGTATTTGATTTGATTTAATCTTATTTGAAACGCGTAGCCCCATTCATATGAAATTCAAAAGGAATACAAAAAGATGTGAAGTTCTGCATTGACATTCTTCACAATTGAAACTTTTCATTGTAAGTTTTAGAGGTACTATGTCCCATTTGCAGGGCCCCAAAAATGAATAGGTTAAATTCCAACAACATTTGAAAGACACTACCGGTACTAATTAAGAACTTCCCTAAAAAAGGGGGGCTTAAAAATTTCTTTAAGTGGGAAAATAACGACTAGTAGTTGTCTAATCAACTTAGGAACTATAGAGCCAGTAAGTAATAGTCTGATTTTCAGACCATTGTACCGAATGGTCGTACGTTTTATGCTGCGCAAAGATTCAATCGGTTTAATTTTGGCCTTTACAAGAAGTGGATTATTGATGTAGACAAATACTCATGTACCCTTTACAGCTCAATTTATATATGTTATTACCAAAGATGAAAAAAGCCAGTCAGTCACTCAATAGTGTCTGACAGTGAAGTCTAGCAAGTAAACAGGCTTCCTTGCATAATTCGAATATTTGGACACTGCTAACATTTAAATTTCACAGATAGGACATACATGACATATTCATAATTCCTGCAAAGTTCTACAGAATTTGAGGTTGGCTGCAAAAGGGACATAGTATCTTTAAATCAATCAAAGCACTTTCTTTTTCATTGTCATAAAAGACCTTGGATACTCATACAGATGATACAATACATACAAACGGAAGAGGAAATGCCTTTTGAATAACTATGTCTAACTCTGGCACCATTTTTTAGGAAGTGTAATTATATAGACCTTTGATTTGGTTAACCTCAAAGATTAACTACAGACACCGCTGGAGCCACAATTCTTTTGTAAAGATAATTTTATTTCTACTGCAGCTGCTGTATTGTTTTGCTTCTGTTTCATGGAATTCTACTAGATAGGAAGGATATAGGCCTATATTTCATGAGGATGTACAGATGTATAATGCATAAAGACATCAGAATATGTTTCCTATCTTTATGGCTATTGCAGATCATTCATGTTTAAAAATTGGTGTGAAATGTTAAAGGGAAAGCACTCTAATATTAAGTTGGTTTTAATAATTACTCCTTCACATTTTCATGAACCAAAGAGAATTTGTGGGAAAAAGTAGAAAATGAAAACAAAATAGGTAAAATTCTAGGCACTTACATATGGGATTTTTAATTATTTTCTATTTGTATACAAATTACAGGCTTTCACAACTCCATTTTCCCCTTGTGGGCTGATTTCTATATTGCTCTAGCTCCCTCTCTGTTTAGTTTATTGAACCATGCCATATCAGTCAGAAATCAAAGAGTAATGCATGTATAGCCAAATTTTACCTGTTATGGCTATGTAATTTTTGTACAGAACATACAAGTTAGAAATAATGATGTTAAAAATCACATGAGAACATTAATATTACATTCATTTATAAGATTAGATAATTAAAATCAGAACTGAAATATGAATATAAAGTCTTAGCATTAACAAGGGTAAATTAAATCCTTCATATATCAAACAGCATAGAAGAAGAAAAAATTATATGTTTGTTAGGCAGAAAAACACTAGTTTTATTGAATGAAAAGTTGAACTCGTGATAAATATACAGCAGTACTATAATAAAACCAATTTAAAATAAGGAAAGAGAGAGAGAGAAGAACAAATAACATTTTGTTTCACTTTCCTACAAAAAAATGTATGAAAAGTGCATTTGGTAAGATCTCACAACATAAGTACACAAAAAGTTCAAAGTCAGTGTTTTGCTAAAAATAGAAATCAAATTAACATCTGACCCGTGTAGGGGTATCTATGACAGTCTTGAGGGGTACTGGAGGGGATGAAAGGAGGTGAGGGGAAGGAACTAGTTAATCCCAGATACAGTTTCACCCCCAATGCCAGGGGATTAATAGGGATCTAGCTCGGCTTTCTCCCCCAACAATACACCCCTGTTTATGCACCAACTGACGTCTTAATCCAACACAATGCGGAAGCAGGGAGTGAGGGAGAGAGGGGGAGGGAGAAAGAGATAGAGGGGAGGGGGAGGGAGAGGGAGAGAGAAAGGTGGGGGAGGGGAAGGGGCAATGGGACAGATATTACATGTTATCATATTGCATGGAAGGACAGCAAATATTATTCTTTTGAGAAAAAAGTTGCACCTGAAGCTAAGAAGCTAACAGATTGAGAGAGAGGGAGGGAGAGAGGGGGGAAGAGATAAAGAGAGAGAGATAGGGGGTGAGGAGGGGGGGGGGGGCGCTTACATTGAATATCATCTTGTATCTGCTAGAAAATACGAGGATATGTTCACTTTATGTAAAGTACATTTTAGACATACCAGTATCCATTTAATTGTACCAGGGAGATGAGAGGAGTTTTGTACAGACCATCTTCAAGACCAGACAAGCTTGAAAGGAAGGGGATCAAGTGAGGGGAATGAGAGAGAGAGAGAGGTAGAAGGGGAGAGGGCTTTGAGAAGGCTTTTTATCTGTCTGTATGAAAATGAAGTTCATTCTTGAATAATGACCTATATCATACCAAGCAAGCAATCTTTTCAGGCTTTGTTATCTCACTTGAATCTTCTACCAACTAGGCCTCCATTCTTAAATCCTGTCACAAACAACAAAAATCCCATTTTCTCGCATATTTGTGAAGTTTCAAAAGTCGAGGTCAAATGCATTTGTGACAGAGTTGTTAATTCCAGAGTGGTCTTTGGAGAGCGCAACACATTAATATCAATTAGAGGCGAGGAGTAAATATTGAAATAAGTGTGATATTCTCCACACTCGGTGTTGACTTAGCTCTGGAATCTACCTGGGTGCATTTGCACTGCTGTTTTTTGTTTGCACATACCTGTACTTTGTTATGTTAGATATTTTTTTTTTATATGAAGCCTATAAATTAAAGCTCAATATTCAAAATAAAAATGCCGGCATTAAAAAGGTTGGATTGCCAGGGCCCCCTTGAAAGTACATTAGTCTTTGAATAGCAATAATGTATAAAGGAAGTTTCAGGCATTTTGTTGGATATGGGCTTGTAGAAATTAACCAAGTGTTACCCTTTTACAATAATAACTGGAAGTTAGAAATGCTAAGTGAAGTATTTTTTGGAAATTTGTAAATTATATTGATTACCTCTCACCTTACATTTGCTTTTAGGAAACAAAGTCGAGTTAATATTTTAACCCAAAGAAAATGTGCATTTGCAGAGTTTTGTTCAATTCAAGTACATTTATTTACTTTTCCTCTTATGCTCTCCATATAGGATAGTAAGAATATCTACATGTTTTTTTTTTGTACTCTAATTTGAATGTCCTTATATAATGTAGTTTGTGTATTTAATACAAACCTTTTAAAGATTATTTTGTGCGTTATTATACTAGATGTAGATGTATGCACATACAAAAGGGGTTGTGCACAACATTATGAATTCCTATGGGGGTTGCAGTGTGAAGATGGCTGAGTGGGTGGAGGTATGGCTTACACCACATTGAGATGTAAGAGATAACTTGAAGTTGATCTGGTAAAGTGTAAACAAAGTTTAGACAAGTTCAGAAACTTTAAAGACTTTTAAAGTATTTGGCTAAAGTCACAATGATAACCTAATATATTTTGATCATGCACCAAAGAGCGGGTATAGATCTCTAAATGAATGCAAAAAACGCATTTCCTTTATACCATAGAGAAAACAGAGACTGGAAAAAGTAGAAATAATGCAATTCAATAGATAGATGATAAAGCAGGAATGATTAAAAAATTGTTAGTATTATTTTCATCTCATTTGATTTCTTTCTCCACTTTATAAGAGAAACAAACAAAACACAGAAATGTTAGCACTTGTAAATAATACCATGTGATTTACCAAGTAAAATGACAAATGTGACATATTCTCCTTCAGCCACTTGGGGGGGGGGGGGGGGAGAATACAGAATCGTTTAGCGAGAGAAAACATTTTGGGGGATGTGATCCCACCTCTGGATATTTACATGAATGAGCTGTCAAAGAAGGTGTGCGTGATTTGGGTTGGGCTGTCTGTATCAGTAGAGGTGTGGAGAATGAATGGTGGGTAGAAATTCCATGTATAGTACAAATCAACCTGAAATGTACTTTTTAGGAGGGGTCGATGTGACTGGAAACAGCATTCTGAGCAGTATGTAGGTCTAGTTATTTTCAGATTGATATAATGTATTCATGTTTGCAGTCTTTTACTTAAGTCTGTAAATGACTGGGCAAAATCTGAGTTATGATAGAAAGTTCAGATGTAAAAGCTTATGGTCATGCCAGGCCATGCACAGTTTCACGGGAGGGAGCATTTCATTTTTTTATTCTGTATAGTATTTTGCTTCTGTATAGTATTTTGCTTTCAAGTCTGAAACAGTTCTGGATTTTTTTTTTTTGTCTATTCGTTTTGGGCAAAAAACTTTCTTTTGAAGGCTACTACTTTTTAAAATTCTTTTTCCCCCTTCTTTTCAAAGCTTATTTTATTCCATTTTCAGTTGTGTATCGAAGGTCTTTAGACATTTTCTAGATCTTAATCTATTACTGGTATTTTGCATATTTTTTAATAGTTGATATTTCCAAATTAATTCTTTAATAAGATATCTTATCATTTAGATTGGACGATTTAACAACCTGATCGGCTAAAAAAAAACCTGATCGGCTAAAGGAAATACTGACTTTTAAATCTCTTATAGCGTAAAGTTTGTTGGTGTGTTACTGCAACATCCTGGTATCATTTATCATATGCTCCACTTATTGAGACCCACTTTTTCCACTAATGAGAAGGGTTCTCTCCTAATGTTAGACAAGAATTTAGGAAATCAAGTCTCAGTTTTGACAGGTTTCATAACAAATCGAGAGTCACTTGGATTGAATATCACCGAGACCAGAATGTCTCCTTTCACTGTCTGGGATGGGAGGAGGATAGCCTGTTTCCAGCCGGATCGCATCATCATCATCTTCTTGCTTGCTCACAAGGACTTGCATCAGGAGGAGATATAATGTTTAATGTTATTTAAAAAAAACCAAAGGGATTAAATGAGAATATATTTATTTTGTCAAAGGAAATGTTGTATGTTCGGAGGATTTATCTCTGTGTTCAAGTATGTGAGTATGTCGATCCTTCTGGGTCAAAACAGGCAGTATAAGAATTAGAACGTGAACAAATGAGAATGTGAAAATATTGACTATCTTTAAGGATGGGCTAGTAATAAGGTCATAAGTAAGTACAATGTCTTTCTTTCCGCAAGAAGGTCTGGAGGTGAAGATATAGGCCTTCAGAACTGCAATGAATATTCATAAATGTACACAAAAAAACTGCACATCCAATGACTAACTTCAGAATAATTTACTGATGGACAACCCTACCCCCTCCTCCTACCCCACCTTGCCCCCTCTCCTCCTCCCTCCATCCAAGGCTGGAGACCCAGGAGAGGCACATAGAGGAAGGGCAGACAGGGTAAATCGAAAATAATACATGAGAAAGATAGAAAGAATTAACCCTTCAGAATTATAAAAAATAAAATTGATAATAAAATACAACTCCACCCGTATTAAAAAATACTTGTATAGAATATAATTGAAGTCATAACTTCCAAGTATAAATATTATGTTTATTAGAAATGTATCGAAAATAGATTTATGCGTAACAAACAGGTATTTCCCCTGTGTCCCTTAATAGCCTTTAAATAATCCGGTGGATTTGAACTAGACTATAAAAACTTGAAAGAAGCAGATTGTTTAGAGAAAGTCAAGACTTTAATCCGCATTCCATCGCCATGAAGTCACCATTTTGATACAGTAAGGTGACTCTCAGATATTGGCAGTGAAACTCCCACTTGCAGCTAGTCAGCAGTGCTACTTTCACTGAGAAGTTTTTTAAAGATAATATTTAGTTACTTTTAATAGCAAAAAGGAATTGGAATACAATTTGTGGATTAAGTTATCATTTTGTTATAAATTTGAATAAAAGATCTGCTGGTGATGTGGTAGCAGGTACAATTGATATTATAGTTTAATTCTTGATGAATAACTTCAACTAATAATTGGAGCAGTGTAAGTAGTTAGTTTCTCATGCCAATAAAGGAAAACTGTTGTGCACTTGCGGAAGTAACAGTTTTGTTCTTTATAACTAAATTAAGAGCAAAGATATACGAACAATTGCCACTGCATTTTCTAAGAGCAAAAGGTAAAGTAGAATTTATTCTTTACACCACAAAAAAAAAATCGGGTTCAAATTATGTACTTATTTCATTCCCATTTGATCAACAGGTAACCATCAAACTCTGCAATTATTGCTACTTTTTGATGCAGAAAAATATGTATTGTGTGGAAACTATGGATGCATTGTTGGTCTACGGTTTGTGTATGATAATAGGGAAGCCAAGTTATCAATAGCTTGGGTGGACTTCAAAGGTACCGTTTTACAACAATAATAGATGCCAACTACAATAGCATTATTTATGGATGTTAAGGTCACCAAGATATGAATGCATTTTGAACAAAATCAACACAGCAAACAGTTCTTATCAAGAAATATCACAAACGTGCCCTAGATATGATTGTAAATCAACCAGATAGAAGAAGAAGAAAAAATGAAAATTTAGACACTTTTGAACATATGTGGCTGACATTGAAATATGATTTTACAATGTTTTAGATCCAGGTTGCCAATAACTAAACAAACCACACTTTCTCTCATAAAATATAACTATTATGGATGTTAAGGTTACAAAGATATGTATACATTTTGAACAGAATCAACACAGCAAACAGTTTTTATCAAGAAATATCACATACATATGATTGCAATATACAATTCAACCAGATCGAAAAGGGAAAAAATGGAAATGTTATATACTTTTTAACACATTTGGCTGACACTGAAGTATAAATTTACAATGTTTAAGATCTAGGTTGCTAATATTTATAAAAAAAACACTTTCTCTCATAACAATGGAAATAGTACGTTAATTTATGCATTTTTCTGTCAAGTAAGTTTCTGTCACATAGCTACGAATAGATTCACATAGAAATTGTATCTTGATGAACCGTCCAGAAATGTTAAATGATATCTTCAAATAATGAGTTACAAAGTACCCTGTTTTGGGTATAATATTCAACCTGCTTTACCAGGGTTGCTTAATAAAACTGCCCTTGTTTTGGTAACAGTAGATGTTAATCATTCAATGTGATAACAGCAGTAGCATTATATATCTATCATGTGATAACACGAATATGTCAAACGTAATTCATAATTTTTTCTGACTGGTAGTTTATCAGCAAATGCCAGGGCAATGAGCCTGTAAACACAAGCCATATATAGTTTTGAGCAAAAAAAATGCTGTAGATTATCACAAAAATCGTGCCAAAAGGTTAGTATGATAAATGTATTCAGGTTTAAACTAAGATAAAAACATAAGTTCAGGAGTTGATGTTTATTCTTGCTTTTAACTGGGAATGTTTTTAAAAGAGTCTGGTATCTTTCATTGTGCATTCCAAAATGTTATTGCCTTCCAGTTTTATCTTGTATTTGCACAAATATCTTCCAAACAACCAGATTTATCACTTTTTATTGGGGAAATGCAAAAGTTATCCGGAAAGATTTGATGTATCCATTGTCGTCTCCTTCAAGCTTATCTATTAGAGAGAAAATCAGATATTTTTGTGAGAGGTGTTTGTCATAAAATTGTTATTTTGATAATATATAACTCCTTTGAACCTCAAACTATAGATAGCTGATCCCATTGAAGAAAAATGATGGGTGAACGGGGAAGAAAGAATTATTAACAATTTGACAGTGGCTTTTTATAAGAAGATTAGTGTTTAAAATTTATGGGAAAATAATTGCTAGATCTAGTAGATGACTTCTATTCAGGTACATGTAAAAGTGAACAAAGAAACACCAGTCCAAAGTGTTGACTACCATGAGATCATAACCGACACAATTAATCATGGTGTGATATATTTCTTTAGTGACTTTTTTACAGAAAACAAATTTAGGAATATCATTTATGAATATATTGTTAAGTCAAATGCATTGGAGAAGGAAATATTGTATTTTTTTGTATTTTCATTGACACTTTGCCATGTCTAACCAACTATTATGCATAATTCAACCAGCTTCATTCTGTTTTAGAGAAAACATTTCATTTTCAGATCACAGATCAAGCCAGAAATCTTTTCTTCTTTGCTATTTTTTTTTTTTTTTTTTTGGTGGGGGGGGGGGAGGGGCATATTTCTGACAAGGCCTTTTCTGTTTGAACATATCATCTTTTGGTTGATATTTTATCCCATGAAAAAAGCAAGGAAATCCAAAATATTGTATTTGCTAGTGGCACTTTCCAGTCTATTTCCTCTATACTCTGTGTTATTTCATATTTTTGTACACCTTGAAGTTGGAAATGAATGTAGAAATACTTGAAATTCCTACAATCCGCTAATGAATGGGTATGATGGAATGATGTGCTGTATCCACCTGACAGTTTTCACTGAAATTCATGTTGGATTACCCCGGGGCAATAAAGAACGACCGAGCAAAGGAACAAACTATCGTATGTCATCAAGATTGCTGACGTTATGTTTGGGCTGACTGCATCATGATGCAAGGTTTCATTGAACTTTCGAGCTTGAATTTCTGGAGAGTATGTTTACATTTTGCATGACTCGTTACTTTCTCAATGTCAAGCGTGAAGCGATGATGCTTTCCAGCATTTGCCCACTATCAGCTGGTCTGATTTCATTGCATTTCATAGGTTTGAATTCAGAGAAAAGCCTTGAAGTCCTTTGGTGACATATTTGTTGTTGAAACTTTGTCCTTTGAAAGTGATCAGGAACAAATGCACATGAATCATTGAACTCTTTTTCCCTGATTTCTTAGGAAATTCTTTAAGTATACACCACACAGAAATTAGAACAAACTTTATACATGTCAGTAATAATAATAGTATAGGTATCTACTAAAAATACCTTGCATGTAGTTCATAGAAGTCAGTTTTAAAAAATAAAACTTTAAAACTCTAAAACAAACAACAAACTGGTGGAGCTCAAATTCCCAAAGATTTGTTTGATTTTGTTTAAAATATTACTGTTATCTTTTTTTTAGTGAAGCATACATGGCTTGGATTTGTCTCTCAAATTACATTTCATGTAGTTCATAGAAATCAGTAATACCGTTTTTTTTTAATGTCAGTGCTACTCTAAAACATACAACAAACTTGTGGAGCTCAAAGTCCCGCAAACATAATTGATTTATTGTTGATTTTGTTGTTTTTGTCTTTTAGTAAAGCATGCATAGATTGGATTTATCTTACAAAACAACATTGTCTGAACATAGAGGCCTACAATATGTTCATATGTTAAAGTTATCTTAAGAAAAATCATCTTGTGTAGTCCCATTTGTATAGAATGGCCATGCTATGTTAGCTTTTAAAATTTATTTATTTTTGTAAGAAATAATTTGGTCACCTGTCCATAGTTTACAAGTTTTTGAAAGAAGTGATGAGGGTCCTAGTTTGGGTTAGATAATGGGTACCAAGTGGCCACCCAAAATACATATTAGATATAGCAGGAATCCCCGAAAAAATAAATAAGAAGAAGACAAAACAGACTTGTAGATTGAGGATAAACAGCTGGCTAAACATGGTTATGCATAGATGCAAAATTCCACAACCATTTTGATGAAATCGTTTTCCTCTAAAAGGGGAGATAAAAAAATGACAATGGATTGCTTTGCAGGAGTCTCTGCATGAGTCATCATTTTTCAGCAAACTTGACCAGCTGGCCGGGTAGAAGTGGAAATAAACATGGCTGTAAAAACGTCTCTCCTTCGTATGCCATTTCAATCGTAATGTGTGGTCATCTTTCCAGCGAAGAGGTCTCGTAAATTTGTGATGGGATGTTTGTTGTGATGTGCTCAAGTTTGGACCATGTATGTCTGAGAAATGGTCCAGAGTGCATGGAGGGCTGAGAGATGAGTTCATATTGGGGCGATCGGACCCATGAACATGTGTAGGGTCCATGACCAGATCATTGCTCTGGCAACATTTGTTGGGGGCTTATTTTATTATTGATAAAGGGTTAGGTTTAGGGGTAAGGTTAGGGTTATATGTGTTGGGTCCATGGTTGAAAGAAGAAATGAATTAAAGTTGTGTAAGAATTCAACTGCAGAGCAATTGACACTTAGTTGCCTTTCATGAGCCATGCTAGATTTAAATGATTAAGCTCATAACGGTAATTAAAACCATCTATAATATATATATACAAATACAACCTAAGTTTTGGAGAGAAAGAAAAATAGAGATAATGTTGTGAATGGGGTAAATATAATAAACATCCATATATTGAATTAGATCAATGAAATGAATGGAAAAATAGAATAAGCTTACAAATGATCAAGGCTGCGTTCATGCTTAAATTTTGAAGGCAGAATGAGCGATCTGAAACGCTCATCGTAAACGCTCATCGTGATCGCAGTTCCACGATGTAGTGTTCATGCTTACTTCTCTGGCTCCCCCAGGCAATTCTCAGTGTGTGGCCTTAATTGGTCTTCCAGCTGGATTCGCAAACCTTCACTGTGCATGCTACGTAGACCCACTGGAGGTCAGTGCGTTGACCCCATTTAAACGCGTTTACAACTTGTAAACGCATCTTTTTGTGAGTTTACGATCGGCGATCGTGATCGCCGTTTTTCGGTGATTCTACAAAAGTGAGCTAAGACGCAACCGTGTTTTAAACTAAACGCGTAACAGATGCCTGATTCTGGCCGTCAAAATCAAGCATGAACGCGCCCCAAGACAACTAGGGGAGACATTTTAAGAGAATGCGATTACTCAGTGAAGCTGTATGGTCTGTTAATGAAATGTTGACTATGCAAGTATGTTCTTTCAAGGTTGCTTTTTTTTTTATAAAATCTGTTAAAATGTGTAAACTAAAATACTGACTTATTGCTTGTTGGTGTAATCAAGAAGTTACTGATTCCTCAGATTGTCATTTTTAACAATACTTTTTTTCTTTTAATTCATTTTTCTTGCAGGCTTTGCCAGGAAGATTAAAGACAGCTAAACAGAGAGCTGGTAAGTTTGACATGACTGTGATGAGTTTATACACTTTTCATAAAATTTACACATCGGAACAAGAAATAATGTACTTATTCTTCTGTCTCCAGCAGTATTGCTGGTAGCATTTTCTCTTGTTGTATTTTTATGCAATCCACTTTCAGGGGTTCTTATTGTGTTATTGAATTGTACAGAGATATAAAGTTATGGAACAAATTTGTTCATTGATAAACCAAAACGATGTAACAGAAATTATCAATATTAATGATCTGTACTGCATATTGAATATATAGACCTACCCATTTGATGTAAAATTGGTTGAATTATGGTTCCTAAGAAATGAGACAGAGAGATGGAGTGAGAGAGACTGAGTGAGAGAGAGAGAGGGGGGGGGGGAGGGAGAAGGAGGGGTGGGGGAGGGGTTGGAGCCATTGGAAAGAGGAGAAAAGGAGGATGAGGCAGAAAGAATTATAGGATGTGTTCGAATTATTTCCCAAAATGATTTAGTGACCATTCTTGCTGCCTACCATTTTGGATGCAATGCGGTTCAGTGCCCTTTAACATTATTCTTCCAACGGCCAACATAGAGCACATAATTCTCTTTCATGAGACTGGGGGTTAATGGTCCATACAACTTTTCATTGTATTCTTATACCAACAGATTAGGATTAAGATAATCTGGTATAACTCCTCCTTGTGTAATGTATGCCAAGGACAGGGGGGATGGGATCATCCTGTATATTCAGAGAAAGGCTAATGCTTAATGGGCCAGAAGGAGATTTTTATTGAATTGAATGTAAACATTTATATGGAATAAAGCTTATGTGGGAATCAGAGAAAGAGGATGTTATGGATTAATTAAAGCTTACATTGTCATCAGCGTTTTTACGCTGATAGCCTTGAATGCTAGCCCTTTAATTGCTTTAAATGATTTCATAGTCACTGACCAGTAAGATACGAGTGCTATACACATCGTTTGAGAAGTCACAACGTACAAAGGTATAAACAACATATATAAATTGAGTCAGGCACAGTTCTTGAAGAATTAATTTATTTACTTATTATTCTTTGGGGGAGGGAGGAGGGATCTTTGGATTATTGTATTCATTTTTCTATGCATGCCTTGCATTAATTAATTTAGAATAAAGTTTTTTTTTTTTGGGGGGGGGGGGCTTTAAGAATTTCTTTCTGGAGGGGGAGGTTGACCAAGCTGAAATGAATACCATTTTACTAATTTTTAATTTTCAAAGTGCTCATGAATCTGTATGTTGATAAACTTTCCCTTTTCACAAATTTCATGATTGAACAAATGGACATTGAAAAAAGTATGATTCATTTTTGTACACAATTGTTTTGATAAAGAGCATCACTAGATAAGAACATTCCTCATAAATAAGACCCATCATTTATCATAGTCATTTGAATAATGCTACTCCCTCAAAATATATAGCCCTTCAATGTTATGTATTGGGCTGTTGTCATGGTTACTCCTCCAAAGCAGAACTCCATCTTCTAGGTCAGTGTGTCAATGTACCATGACCCCTGACCCCTCGTCACTGAGCATCACTAGATAACTACATTTTCATAAATAAAACTCATCATTTATCATAGTCATTTGAATAATGCTACTCCCTCAAAATATATAGCCCTTCAATGTTATGTATTGGGCTGTTGTCATGGTTACTCCTCCAAAGCAGAACTCCATCTTCTAGGTCAGTATGTCAATGTACCATGACCCATGACCCCTCGTCACTGATGGCTACGTAGCTGTCATCCATCACCAATGTATAGAGATTGCGCTGATCCTTCTCAAAGCTAAATATTTAGCGAGCAACCTTGTGTAAAGTTTGTCAGAACTATTTCAGCATAATCCAAGACCCTAGGGCAATTTCTTCCTCTTTACCTAGAAATATAATGAAAACTGTTTCAATTTTTGATGTAGCCTTTGATGTCTTGGTTAAACGGAAAATGGTCTAGTTTAATCCCCAGGTTGAGATTGTTGTGGCTTAAGAAGACATTGAACTTGATTTCAAAATCTTAGGGCATCAAAATTTGTGATTGTGACTTAGGAGTAAAAAAACATAACTCATGATAGTTTTTTTTTTTTTTATAAAGGTTTCTGCAGGACGTAAATGCTCTTAAGCAACTTCTCAAAGTTCTGCGCATTCCTCCCTTGGCACCATACCATTACCAGATTACTACTTCATCCTATTTACCATGAAGAATAAAGAAGAAAAATTCATCCTTGAAGGGCATTGACCATATCCATCTCTAATTCCTCGTCCATACTCAAGGGTGAAGCATTGAACAGCTGAAGGATTTAAATTCTCTGAAATCATGAAATATTGTCCCAACAGCTTTACTTTACATGCCCTTATAATATTTCTTACTCATTTATTTATAGTTATGCCAAGGGAATTTCATACCGGTCATCAAATTGGTCTGCTGGTATGCTTGCGCTTTGGTTTTTGGTCATGAATGGGTGTATTTGACCCCATAATGTCATATTGCATCATTTCAAATTTCATCGATGTATGATGAGGGTAAGATAACATCTAGGTTATGTAGCTATGAGGTGGGGGTAAGGGGCGCACCCCCTCACAAATTAAGTCTTGAAAAAAATAGAAGAATGAGAGAGAGATAGAAAGGGGGAGGGGTAAACAAGTGGGGTTAAAGAGATAGAGGGAGGATAATTTGAGAAAATGGCTTGACCCCTCCCACTCTCTACTCCTTCCCTTTTCATCGGTGCCCCTAATGTTCCGCCCCCCCCCCCCCCCACATGACTGGAACCATGCTTTGCCACAATCTCTCCCTCTGGGATAATTTTAAAGAATTAGGTTCAGTAGCCATCATTGTCAACTTGGACCATCATCAGAATTTGTGATCTTAATACAGAAAAAATATTTTTATTATATCATGCCAACATTGTACCTGTAACGAGATGTGTGGATTGAAGTCAAATCCACTAGCAGAATATAAACAAAATGAAAAAGAAAAAAAAAGAAGACAAGATTATATGATACTCACATATTAAGGGTGGAAATACATTTGAATACATTACAATGTGACAGCAAATGTTATTGTACTCGAGGTGAAGGAATGCGAAGAAAGAAGTGAAAAAAGATAGATAGGGCATTCAACTTTGGATCCAGGGAAATGTATTTGATGTGCTTTGTTTGTGCAACAATATTTTTTTTATTTTTTTAAACAAATAAAGTAGTTTACTCAAATATTTTGCCTAGCAAAACTATTTCACTCTTGTCTACCAGGTCAGGTCAGGTCTGATCTTGGCTGAGTAGGACAATAGTCCCCATTAATGTGAGTGGGGTATAGGTGGGTGCTGAGATGGAAGGGGGGGGGAAGGGGTTCCCTAGGGTCCTAGTTACGACCGTCACACATCTGTACGGAGAGATAGAGATAGAGAGAGAGAGAGAGAGAGAGAGAGAAAAAGGGGGGGGGGGTCATGGAATCCCTTACAACCATTAGACAGTTGTGTGTGTGTGTGTGGGGGGGGGGGTCATGGGTACCCCCTTGGCCCTTGGGCCCTGCTTACAACCATCAAACATTTGTCATGGTCTTCTGGATGGAGTTGATGAAGTGCCCTTGCAAGGAGAATTGACATGAAAAGATAATTGAAGCCTGTAATTGTTGGCAATGTTAGCATTCTCCAAATTCCATTTTCATTCATGGGTCCTTTTTTTTTGCATTTTGCACAATGACCTGCATGGAGGTATGTACTTGAATAAGGTTATAGAAAACTAGTGGATTAAAAAAACTGGAATTTTTGTAAGGATGAAAAATTATGGTGTTTACTTCCTCTCTTGCTCCCTCAATCCGTCTTTCTTTTTTTTTGTTCTTCTATCTTTCTGTCTTTTTGTTCATCACCACTCCTCATTATGATCCACCTAGCCTTCTCCTATTCTCTTTCTGTTTCTCTTCTGTTGTCCCTGTCTCTCTCCCTCTCATTCTATCTTCTCACTCCATCCCCTCTCGCTCCCTCCCCCTCTCTCTCTCTCTCTCTCTCTCTCTCTCTCTCTCTCTCTCACTCTCACTCTCCGTCTCTCTCTCTCTTTTAGACCCCCCCCCCCCTCTTCAGATTAAGAAAAATGTGAAATTCTTATGATAACTGTAGAGCTGTGGATCAAAATTAACAGTTCCTCTTGTGGGGAAAAAGGTTGTTAACAAATATTATGTGAATGCAGTGGCAAGTGATGGAGACAATTTTTGAAGAACCATTCCTACCATCTTCTTAGTCCATTTTATAACCCCCCTTCTGGTACGTCCATCCCATATCGAAAGTTTGTTGAACCCATCACAGGAGATGGTGGACTTGTTGTAGGCCGTTTCCATGAAATATATTTTTAATCGGACAGCTCAAGTAAACTCCATCAGTTATACATCACTCATCTCAAGGATATTAATCTTTTTAATGCAGTTTTCTCAAGCTTGCATAATAAATGGTTTGGGGGAAAAGCCGCAAGATTATGAGGTTACCAGGAGTCTACAGTATGAATATAAGAAGCATTTTCTCTTGGCATACAGCCAAATACTACTTTATTTACTTTGTACGCATTGGAGATGAATTAACCACCATATTCCAAGGATTGATGTCAATCGTTTCTGTATGGTGGCCTACTTGGTTGTATTTTTGTATTTTTCAAAAACTTGTCTTATTTCAAATTGTGCAACACCGCCCCCTCCCATAAGAAAAGTAATGAATCAACTCCATTATTTTCACAGTGTTCATCATGCTGTGGTTCAATGACACTCAATTTTGGAAAATGTTACATACATAATATAGAAAACATAATATGCAGCTGAATATGTATCACATGTGTGTGAGTGCATTATTCAATTTTCCCGATAACCCAATCCCCCACCTAAAGAAAAGCGAATTTTTGCAACTCTTTAAAGTTCCTGTACAATAGTATACATACACTCAATTTGCTGAGTATGTTTTAACAATATATAAAGTGGTATAACTGCATATGTCTGTAATTCAATTCCATATATACTAGGTTTGGATTTTATATTCCTTTGTTCAAATCTATGCTCTCTCCTATTGGACAAACAAAAGGGTATTTTATTTCCCATTGTCACCATAGTGTTTCTTTACAATGTAAACATAAATACACTCAGATTCAGAGTATGTTTCTCAAGTCAAAGGATGCTGAAAGGTTTTAATGCTGTATGTTTGTAACTCAATTCCATTTGTATGTTTTTCTTGAAATCCATTTCCAAAGCCAAAATTTCAAGAAGATGTCATTGTAAAGTGCACTTGAAACTAAAGATGCCACGACTCTCCATCAGAGCATGTTTTGCTAAAAAATTGCACATTCTTCGCCAGTTTCGTCTTAGTAACTGTAGCCACCAAAAATGCAAATCATTTTTCCATGGCATACATCGGATGTATAAAGGAATAGTTTGCATTTTGTTCCCATGAAAGTGAGGCAAGTTTTTGAAAGTAGTTTTGTAATGTCATCAAGTGATGATTGCAAAACTTGTTTTGAAGTTTGGAATACCCATTGATCAGCTTCATCGTAATTTTTGACAGGATTAGAGCTAACTTGGGAGTTACAATAAAAAGAATGAGCTAAAGATAGAATGACATGTCTTCGATTTTGAAATATCGTCATGTACCTTTGTCATACATGTAGATCTAAAATTTTCATCCACCTTCAGTTTTCTGCTTTATTTTTGGCAATGACCTTGAGTTATTTGTAGCAATACACCTGTATCTTGAAGTTTGAACTTCATGTTAAGTATGTTGAAAGATACATGGAGGGGGCACAGTGGTCTTGTTAGCGGGAGGTCATGTGTTCGCAACCAAGTGATTGCACTAAAGTGCCCTTCAGTAAGGCATTGGTCCCCATTACCTAGTCCCTCGGAGAGGAACTAAAGCTGTCAGTCCCCTGGTAGCTTACTATACAGCCACACATATGCAGTCCTGGCAGTCGGGTAAACTGAAGCAACCAATCCATTTGGAGCCAGAAGGGCATTAACTCATATACTGTTAGGCCCCTCTGTCTCTGAACAGATTGGTTTCCCATTTGTTTGCTTACATATTCCTACATACATTCACATGCTTGAACTTCATAGAAAGTATCCATCTGAACAAAATATTCAGTGGTGCCAGGAAAAAAAGGTATTTTTTTGCTGAAAGAAAAATATGAGTCATGCCAGCCTAAACATGTCTCTCACATGATTCAGGGACATAGAAACTGGGTGAATAAATGGGTTTATTTTACAGACATGTGATTGTCGACCTGGGACACAATTAGAGTATTTTCTTTCAGTATCTGTCATCAGTGGATTTTATCATGTGCAAGTCTCCGAGTGTCATTTATTTGTCTTGGGGGGTTTGGAAATTGGAGATTTTATTCTGAATCACGATTTGTGATGCTCCTCCATAATCTAACATTTGTAGTGTATTTCCTACCGGGAACATGTACCTATCCTTTGAAGGATGTAGGTTTGAAGCAACCAGGGGACCACCAATGGCTCTAAGTCCTCTCTGAGGGACTTGGACTTGGTTAAAATTCACATTACATTTTTATGTGGAATATAAAACCAACCTTTTCATTTCACTGACTTGTTTCCCCATCCATCATCTCAAATGCGATGCTGTAATGACATTTCAGTGATATTTCAGTTTGCTAATCTGACATTACACTTTTAATCTATACATGATGATCTTTCCTACGCTGACTTACTGCTCCTTTCATGTTCATGTGTGAAGGATATAAAAAGAAATCTAAAAACAATATGTTGGTATTTAAGTCATGGTGACATTCAGATTCTGAAGTATCCCCACCTTCAAAGTTATCTTACAAGCCATAAATACCTTCTCAATTGATAAGGCCTTCAAGCAGGTAAATAGATGGCTTCAATCTTTCAGGAGAGATCATAAACCAGAACTTCAGAAGGGCTGCATACTAGCTTGCCTATCTCATCAATCATTAGGTTCACATTCTTGTTTTGGTCTGGTGTGATAACTCTGTTCACAAATAGCTAATAATATTCATCAGATAGTCTCAAGAGTTATCAAAGTTATCAAACTTATCAAACTGAACTTCAAGTTTTGGCTTGTGTTCTATATTGGGACACAAAGTGAAGGTTTCTGCATCTCATTGTACACGTTGAGCAGTTGCTGCTTATTGTATATACAAGTCACTATGAAAATGACTGACAAAGAAAGCGGACAAAATATACAGTTCCTCAGGTAGACAAAGGAATATCCCTTCACTGCTATTATGTAAAAATGTGTAGAACAGGTGTCACATGCATATTCACCTTTTTACATAATTAATGGCAGTGAAGGGATGTTCCTTTGTCTACCTGAGGAACGGTATATTTTGTCCGCTTTCTTTGTCTGTCATGTTCATAGTGAGTACCACTAGAATTATTGATTTATGATGAAGATTGCTATTCTACACATTATAGTCCACATTCTCTACTCCCCATGGAACATTCCAGCTAGTCGCCTTATACCGGTGTGCACATGCTAATCCATGAACCTCAATGGTGTTCACATCCTACCGGATACTCAATTACCACCTGGGTGGAGAGGAGCAATGTAGATAAAATGCCTTGCTCTAGGACATAAGTGCCTTGCTGGGGCTAGAACTCACGACCTTCGCATTTCAAGTTAAGTGATTAAACCAATGGACTTCAACACCTCTACATTTCAAGGATACATTAACTAAAGACTGGTCAGGAAAAAAAAGAGTCCTTTTGCACCTTCCTTGTGTCATCTGGGTGTTCAATGATCATGTAGACTTGAAGGTCTATAAACGGAAGCAACCTTTATTTGCACTAATGTAACAATATCTATGGATACTTGGATAGGGGGAGATATGAACTATATAGGAGCAATGGATATTCTTCTGCAAGCAGGTGTTCATGATCAAACAGATATCAACATTCTTCTAGGACTTCAAACGATAGATGGGCCACAGTGTCAGCTGTTGAACAAAAGGCAGAAGCCATCTTCAAATCGCTTTTGTTCGGAAAGGCAAGATAAGTTGCATTCTTGAGTGCCTGGACTTCTATTAGGTCAGGGGGAGGTCATGGCAAAGATTAATTTTGATAGATGGATGAGCAATTGTTTTCAAATTTGCATTGTTGTTTGAAAATAGGATGACAGAAAATATGTATGTCTTGACTTGAACATGAGTTATTGCGTATTTCAGTTGTTTGAGACATACTTCTTTCCCAAGAATTTTTTTTTCTTTCTTAAAATTGAAAATTCATTGTAAGAATTCAATTTCTAGCGCTATCTAGTGATTATAAGCCCTTCTCCTCCTCCTCCTCCTCCTTCTCCTCCTTCTCCTCTTCTTCCTTAATTCTTCTCCTGCTTGTCCTCCTGTAACTTATTTGCCTCCTCCTCTTTATTACTTGTATCCCAATTGAAAGCTCTATTGACAATTGTTATGTCTGATGATGATGATGATGATGATGATGATGATGATGATGATGATGATGATGATGACTATGGTTTATGAACCCAGGCTTGTGATTTTTTTTTTTTGGAAACCAAAAGCCTACTTACTGAAATGATTATTAAGTTACCACTTCAGTTCAAACTCGATATACCTAGTACAATATTACCTCCATGGAAGAATATGTAGAAATAGAGTTCCCAGTCAGTCTATTATAAATGAAATTTACAACTATATATTTTATCATTGAGAATTTATTTTTGGAACAGGGTAGACAAAGAAGATATAAGAAGTCAAAAATAGGTGGAAGAATGTGCATGAGGTACGATAAAGAAATGGTTCAAAAAATGTTCTATCTATAAGTGTGAATGTCTCCTTGGTATCTGATATTTTCAGATAGAGACTCACTTCAACTTGAGCTTTCTTATCTCCCAAAGGCCATTATCCCTACATCTGTTTTTCTAATTGGGGTTTACCAGATATGTCAAAGAAAGAAACGAAAGTTCTGTTTCATGGGCTTGCTCTGGCCTGCTACCCTTCCCCCAAACTATATCTGATTGAATTTGTGCTACCAACAGAGTTCAAAGTTATTCTAGGTATCACTCTTTATCTTGACTTCAATATGATCTATTTTGGTTCGTATTTATTTTCTTCTTGATCGTGTAGACTCAGGTAGGGCACATGCATGATGACATCTGTTGATACCACTGATATCTCTACCAACTGGGTAGTACATTGGTCTCAGCAGTTGAAGCTACTTTCCCACCATCTTATCCCTCCATTGATTGCGATTGAAATATATATTACACCTGGAAGATATGTTAAGGTATATAAAGGGGACATATCAATTCTTCACGTCCTATCGGATCCAGACTGAAATATATATAAGCAAATTTACCACAGGGCACAGGATCATGAGCTTGGTTTTGGATCTTAAACCTTCTGGTTTAGGGCCAACTGCTCAAACGACTGGGTTATTATCTATCCATCTCCTTTTGCTCATTTTTTTGTTACAACAAGGAGGTTGGTTTGAAAAAGCAAAATGTCTTTTTTTTAATACCTCCTCCCTATTTGTAACAGTAATGCAGAACCTAAGTATCTGCAATCAGAATAGAAATGTGGCTTCACTTTATTGGAAGACATGCCCCCAAATTAGCCCAAAGTGTAGCGAATACATGTATTAGGTGGGCCAAGAAAAGAAATGCCAGTGAAATATTACGTTTTTAAAGTAATGAATAAAACTAAAGAAAAACAGGCTAAGTTATGTGTGGAGTTTACAGGGGATGTAGTTTTTAGATCGGCCATGAATACATGAGAATGAATGGTTACAGAAAGAGAGTAATTAAAGATGAAATTATAAAATAGATAGAAGAGAACTTGCAAAATGTGGCAAGGGTGCTCCCATGACTCCCTAAACTCCCCCAGAATGTTAAAGGCATGTTTCTTAAGGGACACCATGTCTACAAAGAACACATTTTTGTGGCAAGTGATACAGCAGGAGGAATGAAGATGATGTTTTCCTGGTGCAAATCCCTGGAACACTCTGGCGAGAAGATGATAATGCTGCGATGACAGACAGGAGAATGTTCCCCACATCTCAATATCAGTGTCTGAGTAACTAAGGGATGGTGTCTTCCTTGAGAAAACAAGATATGGAATTGAGACCAAACACTAACACCACGCTGATTGACTTAGCAATTTTGTAGCTGAATGTGATGGGTATGTCTGATCGTATAAATGGGATGAAGTAGGGATTGTGATTTAAGGAGAGAGAAGATTGAGAGAGGGGGGGGGGACAGCTACAGAGACAGAGACATACAGACAGACAGACAGAGTGTGAGTGTGTGTGTGTGTGTGAGAGAGAGAGAGAGAGAGAGAGAGAGAGAGAGAGAGAGAGAGGGGTAGAGAGACAGACAGACAGACAGACAGAGAGACTAAAAGAAAGCATAATACTGCCTCAGTCTTCCACAAACCTGAAAGAAGATTTTGATCTTTTACCAAAGCATGGTATCTGGTATAAGCTAAGGCGAATACTCATAGGTAGAAATACATTTCCCCCACCATGTCATAGTGATGAAAGAATGGTATGTATTCTTATTAAAATCATTTCAAAAGGCATGGTGATGAAATTTACATTACCAGAAGTGATATTAACATAATTGGCTTTAACGAATGTAACTGTATTTTTGATTTTGACTTTAGATACATTCATAAGAATTTTGTTTTCATTTTTGTTCTTAAGAAATTAACACATATTAAACCTGATTCTGAGATTATTTAAATCTACATGAAAGGAGATAGCTGCATTCAGTCAAAGATTTTTGGATACAAGTCTAGGTAAACAAATAGAAAAGCTGTGAATTAAAAAATAAATACAAGGCCTGACCTCATTTATTAAGCCCAATGACCACCATACATAATGAAATCAGCTGACAGACATGATAAATAAACTCAAAACCGTCTTCACTAATAAAAATTCATTTGAAAAATCGATAAAGTGGATCCGAAACCTCGAACCCATCTTTCCAACATGTCCAATGAATAGATGAGCATTCTCTGATGTCAGGCTTGTGAGGATGAGATGGAGGAAGAGAGAAATGAACAGGTGTCGATTGACAGAACGAGAAACCTTTCATCCAGTGGAAGATATTGTTTGGATTGCAAATGCATTTAGCCATGATTGGATAGAGATATGTGACATCTGGACACGCTTTGAAGCACAGCCTCGCAGCTTATGTTTATGTGTGCAGTCATTTGATACAAGTCATAATGTTTGAGTTTTTTTTATATAAATGTATTACATTGAATAGAAATGAAGATGTGGACTTCAGAACAATGTAATTTTTAAGATGAATTCTATGCCACGTTTTGTATCTTGAAACAAATGAAACCCAATTTCAGAAGTGAATTTGTATGTGTGTTTTAGTGATTCACCCCCCCCCCCCCAAACAAAAAAATTATTTGAAATAAATTTGAATAACTGGATTGAAAAAAAGAATCAATGATCACTGAGTTTTTTGGGTGTCAATACTTTTTACCATATATGTTGTTTGTTTGTTGTTGTTTTTGGGGGGAGGGGAGGGGTGGTCATTCAATTGCTACTTTCTGATGTTTGTTTGATTGTTATCTGCACTGTAAAGGTATTTTATGAGTGCATAAGCGTCTTTTGCAACGGAAAATATTAAGAATATTTGCCAACTCCTAATTTCTGTTCAATCTTAGGTAGATGTTGACTTAGTCCCATCTGTGCTGTGTGTATTGGGATACATATATGGGTATTTGTACATTATACATTAATTATTTATACAGGTCAAATATTGTTGTGAAAGAAAAAGTAACCACCATTCTGTCTCATACATTGTAATACGCTTTGTAGAAAAGCCTTTGAATAGCTAACCGACAAAGACTGGTGGAATATGAAAAGTCAATTGGCCAAAGCTCCAGCTCAAAGCGGAGATATTTTCATTCGTTCATACAATGATGTAGCGTTTAATTCTCCAAATGGCACTTGCAATGAATGTTCATTATTGCAAATAAATGATCCACAATATGCCTTTAAAAGTTGTGTGATATTAGAGTATGAACTAGCTGAAACGAGCATGGAAACACAGGAGACTCGAGCTGGTAAAAGTTTCTTTTTATTTTGTTCTCCAAAAGTTCAGAATAATCATTTCTTTAGACCAGTTTTTCTCAAAGTGCAGTTCCATAATCAGAACACTTTTTGCAATCAAAGATAAGCTCTTCCAGGGAAAGGAGAGCTACCCTTGCTTGATATCTTTACCATACTGCCTCTATCATGTGTACTTCTCGCTTGATCTCGAAGGATTTGAACAGCTTCACCTGCTAATACCCATTATAGCCTCTAACTGAGTGACTTTATTCAATTTAACATGATGGCTAAAACATCCTCCCGACAGATACTGTACATGCTTCACACTTGTCGAAATTCTGTACAAACTCAAACCTTTTTTAAAGACCATCAATACTACTGGGCCAGAAGGGATTATACCACACAGCGAGGTCACTGACAGGTGGCTATCTCATTAACTCAGCTCTCAACTAACATGGGGGACCAACAGGCACCGATTGGGGAAGTTTTCTATATAGAGGGAGCAAGTAGCTACAAGTAGGACAGTGGGGCTTTAAGCTTTTTTTTATGACAGTTGAATTGTCATATATGTAACAAAATTTTCCCTTAGCTGATCAATGGTGTTACAAATTATATATAAAGAGAGTTTTATTAAAAAATACAGTATGTATAATACCTGACTAATATGTATATAAAATAGGGTGATGGGTCCATTAAAAACAAATATAGTTCCATATGTTTATAGCTGTTGTTTAGTGAACTGTGTGTGAACGTTTTTAGATAATTATCTCCTAAATTGTCGATACCTTTTACTAGCCCATGCAATTATTACATTTCTAGGTAACAATTTCTGAATAACAGAGGCATTTTCATTCTTGAAAATGCAGTTTCATTATCTTGATTGCTGATGATCTTTAATCTGAAACGTTAAACCACATCATGTTGACTATGTCAAGGTCTAAATACATTATATTCAAGCTCAACCTCATGGACCATGTTTATGAATTCCTACAACCTCGTTTTTAACAAGGTTCATGGTGATGTTTATGTCCAGGACACGCTCGATTACACTGTATACATGAGCAATATACCATCGCAATGTGGTTACTTCAATTTGTAAATTCCCTTCCCATGTCCCATTTTACACCATATCAGGTAAATTCATATTTACAGAACAATGAAAATACAATCACCATTCAAACACAATAATGTATGGCTTTATAAGAGTGAAATAAGTTTAGTAATAATTTTATCATAGACAAGATAGTTCATAAAAACATTAATGATGTGCTAATATTGCCCACTTAATTATGTACTGATGTTAACAACTCACGAATGTGCTATAGTTTGTTTTGCTGTTGTTGTTGTTGATGATTTATGCTAAAAATCTTATTATTTTCAAATCAAACACATGATTTAGCATTATATTTCAGAAGATGGAGCCCTTTAATATCTGGTCGGACCATGTTATACCCCAGTAAAATTATTACTGGTATAGATGAAATCTCCAACAGGTTGATGTGTACCTTTAAGAAGGAGCCAGTGTGTTATTCCATACATGTACTTTTCACGTCCAGGACACCATAGCTTATTAAGTTAAACATGATCACTAAACCACTTCAATTCGCTTACATTAACTGTGATTAGATTTAGTACGTTGTCAGCATCCATTACTTTCATCATCCATCAATGCGTCTTGGTTGAAGTAAGGTTTGGAAAGAAATCCTTTTACTGCATTTCGCATCAGAATTAAGGTAATGATATTGGGTGGAGCATAATTTAATTTGTTTATTTCTTTTAACTTTGTGGTTTTGCTAAGTGCTTTTTGTTTTGATTTGATGGTTTGTCTATCTTACTAAATCAATGTTAATATGATATCTGTCATTTAAGTTTTCTTTTTCATTTTGTTGATAGTTACTTGATATATTGTGTAGTTTTTACCAAACTCGATATTTAAAAAAAAATGTATGACACCCCCCCCCCTATTGCCTTGCATTTATATAATTGTGTTGATGGTATATTCATTAGATTTCTTTTCATTAAAAAATGAGACAAATATAAGAATAATGAAAATGCATTTATTTGTCAGACATAATCAGTGGATCAGTATTCAAAAACAAAATATAGTATTACACAAAATGATATAGTTCAAAGAGAAATTACTTGTGTTAGGAGAAATATTGATTTTTATACAATTGAGACATACTTTATTCTTATTTACTTTTCTCCCATCACCCCCCTCCCCCTCTCTCTCTCTCTCTCTCTCTCTCTCTCTCTTTTGCTCGCTATATTTCTCTCCCCCTCTCTCACTCTCTCTATCCCTCCCCATTTCTCTTTCTGTCTCTCTCCTCCTTATCGCTCTCTCTCGCTCTCTCCTTCTCCCCTTCTCTTTCATACCCAACCTCGATTCTATCCAAGTCCATCATCGTTTTCCCTATGTCTTTATTTTATCACCCTACCCGTCTTGAAATGAAGTCCTAATGAAGATTACATGTGTGCTAAATATATATACATGTAATATTGTTTTGGATATACATTTCATAATTTCTCCTTCATTGACGTATCCAGAAATTGCTAAAAGAGGGTCGTGGGGAAGTTTACATCTGCTTCACTCTGAACTGGATATATGCCACTGCCCTATAGCAAACAGTTGGAGCGTGCATACAATCCGTTATTTTTAACACATTCACACCTGTGTATCGGCCTATACAGATGATATTCGCAGCTCTTAAAAAATTCAAACATGTGTCTACGGTGGTGTACAGGCGGATAGTCAATAGAGTATAATGCTAATCATCACTGAACATGTGTTGGAATCAATAACTGGCTCAAATGCCAGTTCAGTAGGGAAGAAGTGCACCTGCTTGGTTTTCTTTCCCTGTATAAAGTGTGAATCAAAATGACAATCAGTGTGTAAACTAAATTGTATTGTTTTGGGAGTATTGTTTTCCTTCTTATATCATTGTTTTTGTGTAATTTAATTTATAGTTTACAATACATTGTGTATTTATTCAAGCCCCTCTAAAGTGTTGGGAGCCCCAATTTCGTCAAAACTTTCATTTGAATTGTATTATAATGTGAAAGAGGATGTCATATAAGAGAAACTTCTGCAAAGATTCTCCCCCACCAAAACACAAATAGGCCTACATAATTTAGGTTTTCTCTTTTCGAATTCAAACACATTCGTTTTGAAAATCCTAGCAGAAATGTGTCTTAAATGATATCCCCTTTCACATTATGATACAGTTTAAGCAAATTTTTTCCATCAAATTGTAGGGGCTCCGAACACTTTAGAGGGGCTTTAATAAAGGGGGCCAAAAGTGGATCTTGGTTATCTTACTTCTGGATACAAATATGAGGGAGGAATAAGAATAGGTTTGTTTTGCAGCTACATCACTCACAGATCATTTGCAATAAAAATTCCACAATGAGGGAAATGTGAAACAGGTAGAGAGAAAGAACTATAATGTATGTGAACACAGTGGTCATGTTTGATATATTAATTTGTTAATTGATAATAAAAATCTTATTTACATTAAGAAAAATATATAACTTACAAAATTGTTTGATATAGCTGAATAATGTTTTTTTTTAATGATCCATACCAATGTAAAATATTAAACTGTGATACGATTATTTAATCCATGTTGAGAAATATAAATTGTTTTGTGATACACACTCATCGGAAAATGTGTATCCCAGAAGTAAATGGTGTTATAATGATGTCAACAGTATCAAGCCAACTTTATGAACCGTCAAAATAATTACATATCAACCTGTAAAGATAAAACCAATTAAATACTTCTCAACAGAATTACATTGACATTGCAATGCTTGGAGGCGTGTCTGCATAGCATGACTGTGTAAATGTCATTGGTTGATTAGTTTTGAAGATATCCCCTCCTTTCCAATACATCTATTGAGATAAGTCTATATATTATCTCAGCTTTAGGTATTTACACCCGTTTAAATAAGCAAACTGGTAAATTCTGGTTGTTTTGTTTGCCAAAAACAAATACTGTAACCCTGTAAACTGAAACTAAATTGGTACTTTATTGGGGCGAGATCCGCTAATTTATATAGAAGGTTTAATTAGATATGTGTGGGATATGTGTTATTGCACAGGCGTGGCAAAGGTAATCTAAAACTCAAATAGAATCGAAAAGAAACTAGAGGTTAGATCTTATATACTCTTGTTTGAAATGCACTTTGTAAACTTCAAAGGCTAAAAAGAATAGGAGAGTAGAGTACCCTTTACAATCACCAGATTCTGTTCTTAGTCATAAAGGTTCTGATATTGTGAAGTCTATTTCATCTGGCATCGCCAATTTCGAAAAGATCACGACCAACAGAAATGTTCCGAGCAGAAGGAGGAATGTTTCTGTATGATATTTAATTTAAAAAAACGACCAACAACTATAGATGTGCGGTTATGAAGTGGTGAAGGTATGGGGTAACATTGACTGCTTAAAGAACAGCATAATTAAAAAGGGAGACAGACAGACAGAGAAAGAGAGAGAGAGAGAGAGGGGAGAGGAGAAGAAAAACACGAGAGGAGAGGATAACACCCTTTTTACATGAAGTAAAACAAGCCCCCCCCCCCCCCCCCCCCCCCCCCCCCTCGCCGTGACTTGGACCCTGGCTCCGCCACTTATTACATTCAAACAGTAGTCCCAAAGATAATGCAATGAATAAGACGGCACCCGTAATGTAACATTAATTTTGTACAGATACTACTCCCACTGTGCTGCAGTAACAGTCCTGTCAATCCTTCAGAAATGAACTTCTCCTTGCCACAAGGTATTCAAGCTCATGAGTTAAGACACCTCCCTGGTTTAACCATACTTGTCTGAAGCAGGGATAAACTAAAACTTAAATCTACAAACAATGTAAAAGGGTGTCTGTAATATTCATATGACATATTTGGGGTCGGAATTTTTTCTGAGGAAATTTCTTTATTCCCCTCTCATCCTCACCTCCTGTTTGATATGAAAACTGGAAAATGTTCTCCACCAGACAGAACACACGATGTCTTTTTTCTGTCCCATTTTTTTCTTTCTTTCGGGGGGGGGGGGGGTGGTGCACAGCCATGCAGGTTATTATGTCACGATTCATCTCTTATTTCGTAATTAGAGACCATTAACCCTTCTCCATGCCTAACACCCCTCGTAATTGGTCTATTGTATACACAAGTAAAATTGATGAGAGTGATTAGACATTGTGCAAGTGAAGAAGTAAAGGCAGAGTTCATCTGGTCTGCAGGCACAAACTTTCTTTTGATAATGAAAGTCCATCCCATAAAGCATTGAGCCTAGCCTAATTCTGTCAGTCGCGAGGTGTGTCATGGGAAGCTTTAGTACAGGGCCTGTGGAGTGCAATCGACCGTGCAGTCGACATAGTCTTGGAGTTCAGACACTCTGTCACATTACGACTGGCAAGGGTCTGTTCCTGCAGACTACGCTTAATCAAGATTTCCCCTTGACGTCATGAGAGCATCCAATCAGTGTTCCAAGCCGGACCTTGAGGAAGATTCCTCTTCAGCCTTGAGGCATTATCATTCCACGTATCTGTCATCCGAACTATGGCAACGATGCCACGCATCCTCCACCAGCATCCTCCTACCCGTCTTCTCTTCCATAACTCATCCTCCTTGGTCTTTCCTTAGCGACAGAGCCCCCCCCCCCCCCCCCCCCTTCGTTTCGCATCCCAACACCAGGATCCCCCTGTTACCCATCTCCGCCCCAAGTTATCTCCCCTTCTTCGTCCTTGGTCTTTCCGTAGCGACGACCCCCTCCTATGGAGCACGCATCATCATCCTCTTACCCGTCTCCGCCATAAGTCCTCCTCCTCGGAGTTTCCTTAGCGAAGAGGCCCCCCCTTGGATGGCATCCCTCCACGAACCTCCAAGCATCAACAAGGAGGTGCTAGTGCCGCTGTATTTTTGTTTTGGCTTCTGTCTCTTCATCCAATCTTCCCTGCGTCATCCTCATGTATTCAACGATGTCGCCCCTATATCCCTCAGAATAATAGCAAGTTATTCAACCACACCGCCCCTGATTTCAGCAAAAAGGATGTTTCACGCCACATATTCAACTACTCCGCCCCCTGACAAAAAGGGAGAGGTAACTATTCAGTTATTCAACCACAATATGTACATCCATCTTACCTTACAAAGAACAAATAAAAAAGAGACTAACGGGAAAGAAAGAAACAAAACAAGACAGTAACATAAAAGACCGGGAACAAAAACAATGCCAATATTTAAAAAAAAATGAACAAACATAATCTCTTCAGATATTTAACTACCCCTACCATCAATAACCCCCTCAATTTATTGTAACCACTTTGTCTCGTCGTAGTTCCCATGTCATTTGTTAATTAAAATGCTTAAAAAAGAACAAAAACTAGAACACCAGATTGCCTTCTCCGTATCGTTCGCACAAGCCCAATTTTCACTGCAAGAATTTGCGGTCCCTTTGATTTTTTCTATTAATGTAAACAGGTCACTTCGTAATCAAATCATTATCATCATCTATTCATAAAATCAGGAAATACACAACGATTGTTATAACCTTGGAAATATTTTGAATGAAGAGGTTTCCCCATCTGTTTTGCCTCCGGATTTTTAATCTTCTTGATAAAGATTGAAAGAGATTGGTAACAAAATTATAATGGTGCCGATTACCGCAAACAGAGGCCATAAAAATAATTATTTCGTATACATTATGAGAGATGAATAAATAGGTAAAACTATTGCAATTGTGCCACATTCAAAGGGCTGTACTCCACAGGGATAATATTACAGTATCCGCTAATTGGTTAGGAAAAACATTATTGGACACGTTTAATGATTGCTTCATCAACACAATAAGCGATGTCCGTACAAACATACTTTGAAGTGAATGGAAGAATGTTCACACTACCAAAGTTCGTGTGCTGGCGCGTAACATAATTATAATGTCTAGCAATTAGCGCTTTTGAATAAAAATGTATACTAATCGACATGTGAATAAATAAACAAAAAAAGAGTAAATTGTAATATTTAGGATCAAGTGGCGTATCCAACATTAAATCCGCCCCCCCCCCCGTGGAATTTCTTTAATAATGAGCTTTACCTGGCTATCTTTGCTTCTTGTATGTCTATGAGAGTTCTGATGAAACTCAATTCTGTGAAAGTATAAAGGCCTATCCCAATAATCATCTTTATTCAGGTCTACTTAATTCCAGTTATTATATAACAGTTTCACTTTGTATGTGGGTGGTTGTTTTTCGTATTTCAAATATTCTAAACGGATTTTAGGCCACTGACGCCACTCCTACCCCCACCCCCCTCAATGACACTGTTAAATGGGGCCAAAGACAAGAGTTTTCGCGATGCACAGGTAAATTAAATGGCAGTGGAAACGGTGTAATTTGCGCGGCGCCACTTTCAAGTTTTACGACCCGTCGTCCCCATTCCCCACTTATCGGATCCTCGTGTAATAAACCAGCCCCATTTTCGCAGCATGTTCAATTTCCCACCACCAAAACACAACAGCCGTACGTTTTCCCGCTTCTATTCTATGGAAGGCCATCGCCGCCATATATCGCAAGCGAGCTTGCGTTACTGGTTAGTAGCTTACGGTAGTTAGTTGTAGTGCTTGCGTTACTGAGTAGTAGCTTGCGGTAGTTAGTTGTACGTGCTTACGTTAATGGGGCGTTACTTGCGGTAATTGGTAGACCAATTACAGAGCAGGATTTTTGCTTACGTAAACAAAACGGGATAGACAGTACCGCATGTTGAACATGTTTACGTATATTTAACTCTGGCGAATCAGAGCACTTGTTATAGCGGGCCGCCGAGTAGCCATTCCGTGTCGCGAATTTTGTTATGCAAAGGTACACGATCGGGGCGAGTATGTGTTAGTGTTACAGTATAGTTCGTACTATTTAGTCCTTATAAGACTGGTCTGTATCTTTTAATCATACTTTATAACTCTCAAATGGGAAAATTCTGGCATTTTACTCTCTGAAAAGTTTACAGTTTGAACACCAAAAAAGGGAAACAGATGTGGCGCGGGACGGAGCTAGAATAATTGTATGGGGCTTCTTAGCCCGACCTGGCCTGTCAATTCATTACATATATTTTTTAATACGTCTTGTCGCAAGCAAGGAGGAAGTGGGGGGAGGGGCTCAGGCTGTTTTGCAATTTAGGGCGTGGACTGAAAGGGAACTAAAAAGAATTGATTGGGAGTAGGTCTATTTTTAATATTTTTTGTTTTATTTAGGCCGCAGATCTTTGCAGATGAGCACACGGAATGCACACGAACCAAGCGTAAGCCAGGCGCGGATCCAGGGAAAGGTGGGGCCCAGGGAGCCTCCCCCCCCCCAAAAAAAATATATATTAAAACAAATTTTTAAAAAAAAATTAAAAAAAGGAGAGAGGGGGAGAAGGAAAAGTAGGGAAAGGGAAAGAAGAAGAGAAAGGAAAGAAAGAAGAGGAAGAAGAAAAATAAAGGGGGAAAGAAGGAGATCGGGGGGGGGGGGGTTGCCGAAAGGACCTTGCCCATGCTGTTGCCTCCCCCTCCCCCTCCCGCAGCAAAAACAGAGAGCAGGAAGGAAAGAGAAAAAAAAAAGAAGGAAAATAGGAGATAAAGGGAAGGAAAAAAGAGGAAGAAGAAGAATAAAAAAAGAAGGGGGATATCGCCGACCAGTCGTGGATCGGGGGAGGGGGCAAAATGCCCTTGCCTCCCCCCCCCCCCCACCTCAGCAAAACAAAGAAAGAAAGAGAGAGAGAGAGAGAGAGAGAGAATGGATAGAAATGGAAGGGGAAGGATGAAAGAGAGTGAAAGAAAATAAAAAGGAAGAAGACAAGAAAAGGGGGAAAAGAAGGGAAAATAAGTCGCGATTTGTATCGCTTCTTTTTTCGTCATTGAGACCAAGCGCCAAATACGCACCTGATCAACCCTGGTGTACTGCAAGGGGGGGGGGGGGGGAGGGCTTGGGGCATTTGACCCCAACAAAATGTCCAACGTGGTTTATTTCTAAATCAATACCAGTGATTTACAAATTTTGCTTAAATGACATAATTTTCGGGATTTTTCCTCGCTTTTTAGTTCACTAAATTTGTGTATGCATTTGTTGGAAAATAACAAATTCAAAAATTTACAGTCAGGCAAGAAATATGCTTATTAAGAGGCCAATATGCCAGGGTCCGCAGAACGGTGGGGCTCAGGGGGCTTGACCTCTCTCCCCCACTTTGTTTAAAAAGTATATTATAGAGAAATAGAAAGAAAGATAGAAAGAAAGAAAAAAGAGTGACCTGCATGTATCACAAATAAAGTATCAAAATATTATGGTCAGCTGACCGTAATGAAATGCCTAAAAACCCCTGGTCCCCACCCAGGGCTCTAAGGCGGGCCTCTGGATGCTCATCAGACGGTAATTTAATCCCTTAAACTCCTGAGCTTCTGGGGGCTGCGTCCCCTGGACCTCACGCCAATTAGTGACCTGTCAGTGTCATGAATAAGGTATCGAAATATGCTCATCTGACCGTAATTAAATGCCCATACCCCTAAGCTTCCGGGGGTTCCACCCCTTATTCCCCACCGGGTTTGCCCTAGACCCCACGCCAATTTACGCTACGCTGTATCTGAACGTAAATACTTTATCCTCCCCCACCCACTTAAAAAAAAAACGTTCAGCGGGGCCTGCAGGTAAAAGTGGTGGTGATGATGCAGATTTTTATCTTCTGACACCCCCCCCCCCCCAAAAAAAAAAAAGTTTTTGCTGATTACACCACTGTTGGAAACCATTACGTACCGATATTTGGCTCGCATGATTTTAAATTTGCCCCCCCCCCCCCCCCTGAGAAATCCTGGATCCGTGCCTGCATTTGTTTATGAACATAATGACTGTGATCTGTCCATAACACAAGATACCCTTTTGTAATTTGATGGTTTATTTTTGGTTCTGAAGTTTATAAATGTGAAACAAAGAATATTACGGACTAGCCCAACATCATGCTTCGGGATCTGAACCACCCCATCTCATGATGCCATATTAGAAGAAATTGAATTAAACTCAAATGGGAAACTTCCATAGTTCTTACAAATTCCGTGTTTATTGATTCATGAACCATTGCCCTTTAAGTTTACTAGTTTCATGTATTGAGATAAATATAAGAACATAAATAAATAAAATCATATGAGTTAGAGTACTAATATGTAGGCCTATTACACATTGTAACAGTGGCGATATAAATATTGTAAATAGTCGTCAATGGAAGTTGACCACTTCACTTTTCTCTTGAAACTTGAATATGGTCCAATAAACGCTTGTGTCTTTTTAACTTACCGACATCAGAGTCATATATTTTGAAGAAACAAACAGTAAAATTAATTGTAGGTGCCCCGCCCTTTTGCAAATAAAGTTAAGACCTAATTTCTTTGACTGCTCGGAAATTGTTGACATCAATTGGCATCTTACGAAAATCCTGATAGAGTTTATGACTTAGTAATGAAAAATTGTATAGAATTAAATTCCCTTGCTGAGAATGGGAACGATTCCGCCATAGAGGTCGGGGCCGCCAAAGTATTGTTAAAAGTTGGTTGAAAACTAATTTCCTCTATTATTTTGTGAAGTATGAATATTGTTAATAAATGATCAATTATCTGTTGATACACAATCAAATTGGTATAGCGTCATCTGCCACCAAATTTAATTCAATTTCAACTCAATTCGAATGATTTTTATTTCAAAACTCAATAAAAACAAGAAAGAATGCTTACATAAAATTAACATCTAATGACATTTAGAATATTCGAGAATTTTTTTAAAAAGGAATAGGAAAAAAAGAAAAAAGGAGAAAAGAACACATGCACTGCTCGAAATGTTGAGCTTTCATATTATACATAATAAAAAACACAGTCGAGGAGTACATGACTGTGCAGAGGTGGCGCTCCCGGGGTGGGGGGGGGCGGGGGCACATCCCCCCAATTTTTGAAGTACCCCAAAATTGCCCCTTCCTACAGGAAAAGTGTCCCTCACCGTTGTAAGAAGCGCCCCTTTTTACATAGGAAAAGTACCCCTTTTAATTTGACAAGTGCCACTATTACTTTTAAAAGTGCACCTTCCCCTTTCCGACTCTGATAAGTACCCCTTTTATTTTGACACGTACCAATTTTCCTTCGACAAGTTCCCATGTTCCTTTGCAATAAGTTTCCATTTTTCATTCTCACAAGTGCCCTTTTTAATCTCTAGTAAGTGCCCCTTTTTTACTTTTGATAAGCGCCTCTTCACCTCTGATAATTACCCTATTCAAATCTGAGAGGTGCCCCTTTTTCTTTGACAAGTGCCCCTTTTGCCTTGTAAGAAGTGCCCCTTCCCAGTTTAATAACTAACCCTTTTTAACTCGGATAAGCGCACCTTATATTTTCTCATGCGCCCCCTTTCCTTTCTAATAAGTGCCCCTTTTCCTTATGATAATTGCCCCCATTAAAAATATCCCCTTCCACTTCTCATAAATGCCCTTTTTCATCTCTTGTAAATGACCCTATATAATTCTGAGAGAAAATCGTTTTACTTTGACAAGTGCCCCTTCCTCTCCTGATAAATGCTCTTTTCATCTCTAATAAATTCCCCTTTTATTTGACACGTCCCCCTTTCCTCTCCAATAAATGCTCATTTTCCTTCTTATAAGTGCCCCTTCCTCTTCTCATAATTACCCCCTTTTCATCTCTGACAAGTGCCCCGTTTATTTTAAGATGCGCCTCTTTTTCTTTTTAATGGGAGCCACTTCCCCCTTCTCACTTGTTATAAATGCCCCTTTAAAATCTGATGAGTGCCTTTTTTCCGTCGACAAATGCCCATTTCCCATTGTCATAAGTGCCCTTTTCATCCCTGGTTAGTGCCTCTTTTTTAGGTGTAAGAAGTGCCCCATGTTCACCTCTGTTAATTAGCCTTTGCACTTTGACACGTGCTCCTTTTCTTTTCTAATAAGTGTCTTATCCCTTTCGATAAGTGTTCCCTTTTCCTCTCATCATTAAACGTGCCTCAAGTGACTAAGAGAAATTTCACCCAAAGCACGCTCGCTACGCTCGCTCGCATGTAGTGTTACTAATCAAAGGTCTTTTCAGTCTTCCGTTATGAGAATGTGCTTATAACCCCATCAGGATATTTTGGGTTTTTCCTCTTTATAAGATGTAATTTTTCGCACTGCGACCTCACAAATCTTAAAATTTTTCCTCGCTCGCAAATGAATTTTCAGACCATCGCACCCAACTGCAAAGTATGATGCTTAAGCTATATATTATATGATGTATAACGAGAAACAAATATTGAAATCATCCCTGATAATGTAATCATAATATATGGGTATATACCAATATCTAAAAACTTGTCTATTTTTGCTTTAAAATTCCCTTTTCAGGTGCCCTTTTTTCTCCCGAATGTGCCCTTTTTTGTTGGTGCCCCCCCCCCCCCCCCCCCCCACTTTGGAAGTCGCTCCGCCGCCTCTGTGACTGTGTACATGTCACATGTGTTAATGCTCCAACACTCAAGAGCGGTCGAAGATTCCATAAATTAATACATTTAGTAGTTGCATATTTTCATAGGCTGTTAAGTAGACCATTGAACACGATGACGATAGTCAAGACTCAAGACGAGGTCAGGGACAAGCGCAAGGACACGGATAAAGACACGGATACATTAGCTCCCGTCCTTCTCTCTCTCTCTTTTCTTGTGGGGGGGGGCAATAGCCTGGGAGGCCCTCCCCCGATCTCCTTCTTTTCTTCTTCCTCTTCTCTCTTTCCCTTCTCTCCTCTTTCCCTTTCCCTTCTTTTCCTTCTCTCTCTCTTGTTAACGGGAGGGAGAGGCCCCCCCCCCGCTAGGGACAAGACGTACTAAACGAAGAGAATTGACGGACCAAGTCAGGCTATCTAAGAAACACCCCAATACACTTTTAGCTCTGTCCCGCGCCGCATCTGTTTTGCTACATGTATGCTGGTGTTCAAAATTGTACCTAAAAATTGATTTTCAGAGAGTAAAATGCTAGAATTTTCCCTACCATCGGAGGGAGAAATGAATTCTTGATATCAAAAAATGAATTGATATCAAGAAATATGTTTAATTTTTTGATATCAAGAAATGAATTCATGATATCAAGAAATCGAATTCGTGGTATCAAGAATTGAATTCTTGATATCAAGAATTGAGTTCTTGATATCAAGAAATAATTTTCCGTTGTAAAGCAATGGTAATTCTTGATATCAAGAAATATGTTTAAATGATAAAACGGCTTGCCATACTACCGTGCTGTCCGTCATGAAAATGCATAAGATGGGGCCTTGTTCACGAGTATACAGTATAGTCGTGATACAGGCCCCCATGTCCGTGTTGTAGAACACGCAACGCCGTTGCGCGGCCTGTAGGAGACTCTTATAGTATACTGATCATACACGCCCCCCAACTGCGGGGCCTGTATCACGAGTATGCCTGGAACATACTCGAGACTAGTAAGTTAAAAACCAAATATTGTAGACGAACACGTGGTGGATATCAATAAATATTATGCATATCTGCCATAGGCTTAGGAAGATTTTCAGGATTGGGGGGGGGGGGGGGGGGGCTCCATCATTTGTTTTTGACCCGCTGTTTGAAGATCCCCCCCCCGACTGCCCCCCCCCCCCCGTTGTCACCATTTTAGACAGTCTTCCTTTTTCTTCTCTCTTTGCTCTATCCCCATTTTTAGACCCACTAGGGAGGGGGGGGGGGGGGGTACGGTGATTAATTTGAAACACAGTATTTTTTGCCTTTTCGGTATAAATTATATACCCAATAGGATATTTTTCTTCTCTCTCTCTATGACCTGAAATCGCTGCATTCTAAACCCTTGATATTTAAAATAAATCCCCTGAAATAATTGTTTTTAACATGGGTTAAATATATTAAAGAAATATGGCGTCGGAGGTTTAAATCACGTTCGGAATTCCATATGCAGTTAAACCATGCGAGCACAAAGCGCGAGCCGAAATGTTTCGATATAATGACTTGATAATGTAGAGTGAGTAGGCAAAGGGCGTGGTTCCATGCGCGTAGCTAGGATTTTATTTTAGGGGGGCGATAATGAGCACCCTTTGCATGCGAATCATTTAAATAGCGCGCAAAGCAGGGAGGGGGTAGTTTCCCCGCGCGAAGCGCTGAAGCTCTGAAAGAAGACGATTCTTTGTACTTTTCTCGACTCTTAATCCTTGTCTGAATTCAGTCTCTCTCCCCCCCCCCCCTCCTGCGCGAAGCGCGGAAGCTTTGACGTATTATTAGACAAAGAAGACGATTCGTTGGACCTTTCTCGACTCTTGATCCTTATCTGTAATCAGTCCCCCCCCCCCCCCCCCCCCCCGCCGCGCGAATCGCGGAAGCTTTGACGTTTCATTAATTTATTAGAGAAAGAAGACGATTCGATGTACCGTTCTCGAATCTTAATCCTTATCTGATGTCAGTTTCCTCCACCTCCAGCACGAAGCGCGAAAACTTTGAAGTTTCATTAAATTATTAGCGAAAGAAGACGATTCGTTGTACCTTTCTCGACTCTTAATCCTTGTCTGAATTCATTCCTCTCCTCCTGCGCGAAGCGCCGAAGCTTTGACGTATTACTAGCGAAAGAAGACGATCCGTTGTACCTTTCTCGACTCCTTTTCAGTTGAAGAAATTAATAAAAGTAGGCCTACTTGAAGAAATCGTTGAATTGTAAGATATTCAGATTTTTATATTAAGTTAAACAAAGTAATAGGTGTTAAAATAACACACATTTAACACCTTTGGAAAAAATAATACGCTAGGAACGTGAAAAACAAAACTTTTATTATCACACATGCCTATAATCGGACATATTTAAAAAACTGAAATGTGGCACCGCCCAAAAAATAAAATTCTGAGATCCTCCTTCGTCTTTAATTTGCACCTGGAAATAAATTGTTTGTTCCTCGTCTATGTCATCGCAGCGAAAAAATTTCAGACTTTTCTTCTTTTGAGGAGCTTTCACATGCAAGCTCAGACAAATGTGCCAAAGAAGTTTTCTCTTCTTGTGTTCCTGGAAACAAAGTTTTGTTGGCAATAGTAACGTTAGACAGTCATAACCCACATCCAATGAATGAATCGCGGTTAAAGGAATAATATTTTTTTCTGACCACTATAAAGAACAAATCATACGATATCATTCCGCCTACATCAGATCTGATTAAAAAAGGGCAATGAATTATTTTTTTAAAAATCACTTGATGAAGTCCGGGGAGATGAAGATGTGCCTGTGATGATCTTACTCCAATGCAATGCAAGGCTATAAGCCCCCCTCAATCAATCTCCCAATATTTATAAACTGTCAGTTTTAATAATAATTTGAATACTAAGTCGATCTGTAGATTATAGAAACGCATAAAGCTTCTAGCCCAGAACATAAGTGTGCAAATATATTTGGGGAGGGCGGGATCAATGATAGCCTATCCGAGCCCGAACAAAATATTGGGAGGGGGGTGGGGGGGGGGGGCTCGATGACATCCGAGCCCCTCAAAAATATCAGGGGGCTCCGTGATGTTATCCGAGCCCCACAAAAATATCGGGGGCTCCGTGATATTATCCGAGCCCCACCAACAATAATTGGGGGGGGGGGGCTGATGATATCTGAGTCCCTCCAAAATATGGGGGGGGGGCTCAAAGATATCTTAGCCCCACCAAAATATGGGGAGGGGGTGCTCAATGATATCAGAGTCCCGCCAAGAAAATATTTGGGGGTCTCAATTATATCCGAGATATATATATTTTTTGGGGGTCAATGTTATGCGAGATCCGATGTCTGAGCCCCCCCCCCCCCCCGAGTCCCCGAATAAATATTTATAAAATGTTTATATTTGAATGGTAAGTCTGTAGATTATAGGTATACATGAGTTTCATGCCTAGAATATAATGATAGGGGAGGTGGGGGTTAATGATATCCGAGCCCCGCTATAAGTATTGGGTGCGGCTCAATGATATGTGAGCCCCACTTAAAATAGAGGGGCTCAATGGTATCTGCGCCCCTAAGGACTCAATGATATCTAAGCCCACCACAAAATTGGGGGCTCAATGATATCTATAAGCCCCGCCAAAAATATTGGGCGGGGTTCAATGATATCTGAGCCCCCCCCCCCCCCCCCCCCAAAGATTTTTCATTGGGGGGCTGTGCCCCCGCAAACCCCCTCCCCGGTTCTTAAGCCTATGTCTACGATCACGACTGAATCACCATGGTATCACCGATCTCTAGCTAGCTCTAGCTATAGAAAAAAAGATCGGTGTGTGTTTCTATGGCATGCAACGATGGGTATGATTGGTCAACATTAAACTAACGGTAGTGTGTTTTACTTACGCTACTGAATTACTTAGACAGTTGCGTTAATGAAAACTAAAGAGCTTACGTGGGTAAAATAATCCCAAGAATGAGTATACGTAAGCTCTTCATCATTTGACTAACGTAACTGTTTAGTAACGCAAGCACTACTCTGTAAAATCATTGGATACTAAGTGTACGTTAGTGTTTCCTTATTGGTTACGTTACTAGTTAAGTTTATGGCGGGGTTGGCCTTCCATACTATTCACTTCTATCCATTCAGGTACTGTGGTTTTTGTGGTCATAGTATAGTTTAGATGAATATAGGCTGACGGAGATAATAGGCCAGAGAAAGAATAGAATTATGGAATTAAACGCACGGAATTCGATAATGCGGTCATTCAAATAATACCCATTTTTATCGCCCTTGTACTCTCTTCCGCCCTCACGGTCTTCCCTCAAATATACCTTTAAAATTGTAAAGACACAAAACCAATACACATTCAAAATACACAACCGTTTTACAAAGACGATTTGGGAGTGTTTAGATAATTCTTTGTTTAGCATAGGATATCGAGTATAAATGCGGCTCAGATTTCTAAGATAGCACATAATATTGGAACGAGGGCTCCATCTCAAATACATACTTCTTTACTTTAACATCGCTGAAATCTCATGTATGATTCAGGCGCGCATAACCTCACCTGCCCTTCCAAACTCGGGATGAAATCTTTGCGGTTTGCATGCAGTGATGATATACCAAAAGATCTAACATTTCAATTATTTACCAATTATAAGTTTTCAACTGTCTATTCTAAAGGATTTTTTTAAAATAAATTCAATGTTCGATGTTAAGCAAATCACGGCAGCACCAAAACCACCATTCTGTCAATAATCTTTCATTCTTTTGTATAATGCAGCAATATTTTACCTTTAAAATAGAAAATTGACTATGCACTTCGCTTGTAATAGCCCCTATAAAAGTAAAATTTGCAGAGAAGTGTCGTATGATTTATCAGGCATTTTTCTAAAAGCGGTATGGTTTGATCCTGTAACACCAATAAAAAATGAAACAATGTACCCAAATGAAAAAAATAAAATTCCTATTTTCGTATCGATTACCAGGAGGTCGTCATGGTTTTGACTCGGGTCACGAGATTAAATGCACCAAGGAAAGGGAGAGAGAGAGAGAAAGGGAGAAAGTGGTACAGTGAAAACGAGAGAGATATAGAAATGGGACAACAATTCCGGCGGTACACTTTTGAATTTTCAAGTCGATGTGTCAGAAACAGCGGAAAAACACCATAATAGTATTCCATTTTGTCATCACTTTGAAAAATCAGAAATAAATCATTCCTCATTCAAACCCAATTTTGTTTGATACCAGACTTATGCATAAAACTGTGCCGAAATTAAACGAACATGATGACAAGGAACTATTATGGCATATATGAAATGGCCCCTAAGGAATACTTTATATTTGACGAATTGGGAAAGTAATTTTCTCCACCTCTCTCCTTCCTCCATTGAATCGAAAAAGATCTACTTTTGAGCAGGCATATATACTTTTCAAAACTCATTTTCAATCTAAAAATAGTATACCGTTTTCATGAACAAATTTAAATGGGAGAAAAGAACAAAAAAATAATGATAGGTAATAATTGAGAAAAAAAATCTTTCTTAAAACAGAAAATGACTCGAAAATATAGGCCTAGATTTACTATGAGCAAAGCGTATAGTTTTGTAAGAAATAATTTCATTGATAAAAAGATAGAAAAGGGGAAAATAAAAACCGGAAATGCTACTTTTTAAAGATAAAAGTGCGTTGAACTTCTCTTTCGTCTATGTCGTAACACTTCCTCGATCACCGACTGTAATCGTCATCGGTGACATCATAAATCTTGTTGTCAGAATGTTGCAGTTGAATCAATAACAGCCATATTAAACTAGTTTTAATAGTGAGAACGGCTAATCATTACAGTACCCAACAGAAATACATTTGGATGATTATTTCCTCGTTTAAAACGATGAAATCGCGTTATTTTATAAGTTTTGGTTACGTGGTCGGTTACGGATCGCCGGTGAGCACTCCCACGATTATCGACCCGATCGCGTTATGCATGACGAACCGAAACAAACGAGTTTGTTATTATGGCATTCTTCTACTCGGCCAGTTTCAGTACTATTTCCGTAATTTTTCGCGAGGGAAAATATAATCATAATGAAAATGATACTACAATTAGATCACTATTTGAAACGCCTCCGAATATAATGGCAGTCGATATCTTGGGAGATTATATTCATGTATGTCCATAGGCCTATTCGAAGGATTTAATCCAAAGTGGGCAACTCTTGCTTATGATGATGAGAGAGTAACATAAGGCAGATATACCGTTTAGAATAAAGAGAACATAGGAAAGAAGAAGCAGAAGAAGATGTTTGAGGAGGATGAAGATAACGATCGAGGAGGAGGAGGGGCAGAAGAAGATGATGATGAAAGGATAGGCCGAAGGGATATGAATATAATATTATTCCTACCTTTCCATTCACTATCTTGATCGAGATAGATAAATCTGGAGATCGAAAGGGCGAGAGGCCACGCCCCCCCCCCCCCCCCCCCCCCCCCTTTAGAACTTGGGAGGGCCGGATGGCTTCCCGCGAAAAATAATGTTTTAGAATAAGTCAAAGGTTTTATTTTGTCTGAAAATGTTCAGATAAGTCTCTGATATAGTACTATAGTAGGGACGAATTCGAATGGAGAAAAAAAATTGTCATCGTGTCCTACTTATTTCCGTAGTTCTGTATGTAGTATGTATTTTATTTAAAATGTGCTGGGTTCCGTAAACTTGCCGAACAAAACATCTACGCCCCCCCCCCCCCCCCCCCCTTCCATACGAAAGGCGTAACGCACGTGCATCGCGTGTGTATGTCAACAAACCCGAGCGATTGTGTGTGTACCCATTCAGGACCAGTGCGCGGTTTTCCCTATCCAGAAATTCTCACGATCGTCCGTCGTAGTCCGCTGGTTTCAAAATTCCTAGGTGCCTCTGCCGTTTTTTGTCTCCAAAGTTTTGCACTCCACCTCTACTTTGCGGAACTATTTGAGGATATGACTGGCCACCCAGGATATAGTATAACTACATTTGCTGCAAACTAAGTGGATTTTATGAATACGGATCTTGTATTTGCATGCGATTGTTGGAGTTTCCCCGGAGCCTAGCAAGATAAACGATGTCGAAAATCCTCTCGCGATCGCTCAGCCTCCGCGACCCGAAGGTCCGGCTGAAGACCAACACCTGGGACCGCTTCGTGAACAGAAACAGAAGCAGACGACTTCTAGGTCAGTAGAAATATGATGCAAATTTTAAAGACGTTATGTTTAGAAAATGTGGCAATGTACAGACTTGTTTAGCTTTTTGTGATGTGATTGTGAGGGTGCACAGTTTCTTTGTGGAGGGTTTGAAAAAAGCGAGGTCAATTTTTTTAATGAGAAAATTGTTTGCTGATAAACTGTCTACTCTCCTCTCAAACTAAGCAAAGCGTGACCATCGAATCTACTGTATTTGGTAGCTGCTATTTTGCTTTTGTGGTAACACTAACAATTCAATCCTAAGCTGGGGTACTTCATTTTCTTTATATGCCACTTTGTTAGTTGTACTTCATACTTGTATTTTCATTTCAAATTGTGAACAGCTCTGTATTCAAAGGTGTACATACGGAAAATTACTGAAAAGTTAATCACCTAAAAGTCATCTTATTAAAAATTCCAAGCTTATCCATCCTCAAAAACTTAGCATAATTTTTTAGGCCTGAGAATATATTTTTGTTTTAAAGTTTTAGTTTACATTACTTATAGTATACTGTAGAACTGTGTTACATGTACATGTATGTACATGAGACTATGTACATTTACATTTACAAGGTTTCAATTTTCAAAGTTGGCAAGCAATGGGCGTGTGATAAAGCTTGCCCCAGGGCCATTTGACCCTGCCTTGACTTCATGACCCCATCGACATTGGCACCTTCTGCTGAAAACATGAACCGTCATATTTATGATTTCAGGCCATGGCGATAGGAGTAAGACGATACAGGCACAAACCACTTTACTGGTTGCTATGCGGAACACTGTTTATGGAAAGTATGAACTGAAGCATGTAACTTTGCAGATGATACTTTTCTTTCTCACTTTTGTGTTACAAACAAGCAAGAGAAAGGGGGGGGGGGGGGGGGGGGGGGGGGTAAAGAGTGCTTGAAGAATTAAGAGAGAAATTGGTGGACGGAAGGTTGGAGAGAGAGAGAGAGATAGAACATTGAAAATTGGTGGTGTTGAAAAGGTCTTGCAAATAGTTTGAGAATATCTTTTTTGTGGAAAAATCATTTGATATTTCAAAGTTGTTTGAAACTCGAAGATGCCTTGAAACTACTTGAGGCCTAGAACTTTCACATATGATGCTTTTTTTCATAACACTATACTAGACACTAGATCTCTTCCATGGATCTGAAAAGATGTGAATTGTTCTTCTATTATGGAGTACTCTAAATGCCATTAAAACATCTCATAAATGCTAGCCCCAAATATAATTTTTGTTTTTAAAGAAGAACGGAATTGCCATAAATATAATTTCATCCTAAAATATGGATCATTCTTGACTATACCCCCAGAGGATAATAAGATGCCTCTCCTCCAACCTTCAAAGTACAAAGCAATTGGAAAATCCTACCCTGCTCATAAATCAGTCGGACTACCAATTACTGAACCTGTGCATGATTTACTCTGTCTTGGCGGAGGTATATACTATACATGCAGTTCCCGCATCCCTGGAATAACAGGCATTCTGACGGAGGAACCAGGTACACTACAACATACATGTACTTGACATTTCTAGTTGGCAGTAAATTGCCGCCGCTTTATAGCTGGTCGCTCCCATCACGTTCCGATGTAACATTCATGTACTTTCACAAAGTACTTCAGATTTTAAGTGTTCACATTCTGTGAAGCAAGACGCAAAGAAAATGCAAGCAAGTTCAGGGACGTTGCATACAGTCATGTACCAGTAAGAGCAGGGGAAGGGAGTGGACTTAATTCATAATTTTCAGGATAATGCACATCACAGAACAGTGTACAGAAAGTTTGATAACCCTGCAGTTAAAAAATACCATTTCTTTGCTTACCTCTCTTTAAATTAGGAAAAAACCTCTTTAGAGAAATTGATTTTTTTTTGGTGGCAATCTAATTTTGTTTCCCTTCAAAGCTGTACTATTGCGCTTATTTAGCTTCCCAGGGCTAAACCAATCTTCTCCACCAGTGTATTTTAAGTGAGCTTGCCATAACATAAATATACATTGTGTATCTGTAGTCTAAGTAATTTGGCTATTCAAATTGAAATGTCTCAAAAGTTGTTATTTGAAATCGTTGTCTGCCGAGCTTCACAAGTTTTTTTCTTCTTTCTCTAAAACCTTCTACATTGAGTCAAACCATTGGTTCTTGCCGTTCCATTCCTTACACTAGGCCTGTCATCATCAGCTTGAGTTTGCCAAATAACCGCTAGTTTAACTATCCCGATCTCAAATTAACCAGTTAATTTGCGTCTTCATCAGCCCTACGCAGTTGTAATTAGCGGGATATTTCGACAAGAAAATATCCCAAGAAAATCCCACTACTTGGGAAAATAGCGGGCTAATCTGCGCCTGTCCGAGCTAGTTTGTGATAATGTATCGGTTTGGTGAAGACGCAATTTCGAGTTTCGGGATAATATCCAGAGTCTGAAAATGGTGGGTTATTTGGCAAACTCGAGCTGATGAAGACAGGCCTAGGCTATGTGTAGGTTACTTGTATAACAGATGATTCTAAGTTCCTCTGATCAGTTTAAACATGATAAGATAAGAAAGCATAACATTGGTAGAGCTTATTGTAAGCTTCTTACAGAGGCCCTATAGTTATAATTATATGCCAGCCCTCTCCCCAGGTATAAGTTTGAAAGAAAAATGGAATGTGTGTTTAGTGGTTGAAGGTTGTAATGGAGAAACCCCATTTCAATTTGAACACTGAAACTCACACCAAGGCTAAAGTACTAGAGTACACTTACATTGGACTCTTGGAGCCCAGTGCATAACAAGGTGTAGAATAAGGGCCTAGAAGGCATAGGGCACAATCTATACACCTACCGGTATATTTCTGGTACATGTATACCCCATAAAGGTAACTACTTTTGTATCAAATCTGCACAACAGTGCACATGTCATTTGAACAACGATGCTCTTTTCATCAAAAATGCAAATAAAAATCTCCTGTCCTTCAAACTCAGTTTTGACACTTGCCTGCCAACAACTAAAGTATGAATAAGTATCTTATTTCCACCTCCTTTAATAGGCTGAAAAGGGAGGGATACAAGGAGAATTCAAATATTTTTCAGAAGATAATAAACAATTATAAACATTAACATGCTTTGAAAAAAACATATCGTGGGAATTTTAAGTAAAGTGATTGTCTATCAATACATAAGAGAATTTGACTTCAATCTTGTCAAATGCCTACTCTTGGTTAATTTGTAGAGTTTTAAGTTTTAACCCAGGTGTATGGGAAATAAGGTGTGCCTTTGTCCCAGCTAGCATGGGAAAGTAGTCACTATTTCATGTTTTAGGAACTTATTACTACCGAGCACAAAACTTGTTTGCAACAGAAAGTTATGGACAAGTAGGAAATTCACCAGCCAAACCCAGCCACATCAATCAGTTCTACTTCAGTGAGATCGAGGCGACCAGTTTTGTCCTTATTAAAAGTTTTTGTCTGACGAAATTGCACTTTTGAGTGACCCTTGAATACCAATGCCATGATGCAGAGTTAACTTGTCACAGATGGCAAAGCCATAGCTCAACTGAACTTGAAAATTCAGATTGTGACATTGTGTGATGTATAATCTGGTGAAAGTCATTTTTACAGGGTCTCCAAGTAGGCTTATGTGTAGAGTCACTAGAGTGGGTTAAACACCTTTAAAAGAAAGCATGCAAGGGACAGAGAAGTGAAGTTTTTGAACTACCTTGTAATTGAATCGCCTTTGAATATTTTTTGCTTTTATGTTTTGTTTTTGTTTTGTTATATTTCTGTCTAACAATATGTAATATTCATGCAGTGATGTGAGAAATGTAGGGTCTATCACAAGTATACCATCAAGTGTTGTATCTTGTCTCATAGCTGTTGTTTGCTTCATTTAATTACTCTACTGCTAAGAAATCCTATATGCTGCATTACACTTGTACATGAGCAACCAAATTACCTGCAACTTTATGTCCATTTTTAGGGCAATATGGTTGAATAATGATCACAGTAATCACAATATATCTTATACACCGACACAAATGCCCTGACTTGTTTTGAAGATTGAACCTAGAACCCTGTGGTTCAAGCCTCAAATACCATGAATCTACCAGGTCCAAACTCTAAAAAGAAGCCCATATGGCCATTGGTAACTAATTCCTGATCACTTGTTAATCGGATATTGATCACAATTAACATACTCACTCAAATGTCTATTTTCCCCATTGTCTTTGGTATAGATATTCAATATATTTATACAAGGAGAAATCCTATCCGCCCATCAAATGAAATCTGACCCTAATTCCGCTTCTTCATTCAAGGTGAAAGAAGTGCTGGTATAGCCAAGACAATTATTAAAAAAGAAAGACAGGAAATGTGAAGTTGTGAACACTTGTAATTTTAGGAAGTATATCAAGGAAACAAAATGTGGTTCAGCTTTTTACACGCAACGGAGAGGCGACATATATGGACATTCAATTTGATGATTATTGAGTCCTTTATATGTCTGAGGAAAGCAAACTGAAATTAATTTGATTTCAATCAAGTCAAAATTCATTCAAATAAATTTAGTACCATTCATTGTTAAAAAGGAAAAAGTACATGACCGCATTAGTATCTTTGGACATGCCCGATTTGTGTTGTCAATCTGCATGCAGATTTAAAGATTAGATGTAATGAAAAACGTTTTTGAATCATTCAGTTCTCTAAGCATGATTTTTATTGGTTTGTTTGACGATTAGAGATCGGCTTTCAGAGTATTCATGATAAGATGATAGATCCATTAAAGGGATCCATTCAAGCAGTTAATTTTATCCCTGATAAAGTAGTATCAGAAGCACTTAGAGAAGAGATCAACATTGCTTTCATTTAATTTAATCCTGGAAACAAACTTATGTACATCTCATAATCATACTAGAAAAAAGAAGATTTCGAAGGATTCTTCGAAAAAAGTTTGAGGTTTTCATTATGCAGGTTCCTTCCCACTGGAGGCCATTGAAGGTTTGCTCAGCACCTCCAGTGGCCAATGGGTACACAGGAATAATTTGCTTCCAAGATAGAAACATATTCATTGCATCACCTAACATTAATTTCATCTTTAAACCTGTTGGCAGTGGCAGTGTCATCTGACACTATTTTGAGTTTTGAGTCAGATAAAGATTTCTTTGATGTTGGTACAGTACATGTATGTATTCCCCAATTTCTGCCAGTGTCATTTTCACAGATATTCTTGCAATACACTATTTATGTTGATAAATTTATTTTAAATAAGTTGAGAAGTGAGATTAGATATGACCCTACAGTTATAATAAACTGTCAATTTTGAGGTGTCTGATAATTGTACAGGGTGTATACTTGTATCTCCTACATGTGTACGATTGTTTTCAGTCTCCACCATCCCAGTAATTCAATGATAAGGATTAATACATTTTATGAAACATTGGGAACCAAATCCAAAATAATATTTTTGCCAAGATGAATTGAGCATTCAATATCTATTTTTACCAAGTAATAACTCCTCGTTCTACCAAAGATAGATTTGGGACATTGCATGGAGGAAGAAATGGATTACAGATGACGACAGGGAAAGTACATTTTCTAGAATTCTAATATTGCAAGCATATTTATTGGTCTTGACTACCTTGTGTCTCTGGACCCATTTAATGTCACTCCAAATAAACATCAAATATTCTTCCTCATGGCCCTGAACAAGGACGATAGATCGCATGTATGGTAAAAGAGAACATGGTAGATATGTGCATTGATGGCTGGATAAAATAAAACAAATTAGAAATGTCCAATCAATGCCAAATCATATGCCAACTTGTGATTATCTTCAGAAAAATCTTACTCTTAAAGAGATAATTTCACAGCTTTCAGGTATTATCCTAGTAATTCTGCTGTCCTGGGGAATTTGATTTATTCTGCATCATGGAATAAGTTTAAAAAGTTAGATGGTAGTTGGTACATGTACCTTATCATTCCAAATAGAAAAAAGCTGTGAGGATAAATATTTACTCATTAGTCATTAGTACCAGGGATGAGAAGGAAAAGCCCATCTTTGTGTAACTACCCATCATCACTTCCACCTCCCACCGGGAGACATAATCAGGAAATGATGATGGTATTAAAATAAAGAGGCAAAAACATGCAAGGGGGCTGCCCTTGCTGAAAGCTTTTATCGACTTGGGGTCCCCCTCCGCAGAAATCGATCGGTGAGATCTCCCTGTGTGCAAACAGGGCAATCAATACACATTGGAGTTGAAAAGGGGAAAGAGTGGTCGGATTTCACGAGAGTTGATTCCTGCGGTGCGCTGCTTTCACCAAAATCAGTGGACCTGCGCTAAGTAGGTACCTTAGGATGGTATTAGGGGAAGGGATTTTTTTCTAGGAAGGAGGTGGGCAATAATGGTGTTCTGTTCAAGCCTCTAACTTCTCTCTTGTAGATGATTTTAAAAGCGGAGAGTGACTTGGCTCTGGAAAGCTCTTAGTGTAAATTACTTTAATAAAATATCACTTTTATAATAAATTGGTATCCCAAGAGGGGTTTGAATGTCCTTTCACTTCTTCAGGCTATTCCAAGATCTGACTTTGTCCTAAATGACAAAAGCGCTCTTCATAATTTTTTTATTTTTTAGCAAGACTGTCTTTCAAGTTCTAATCACCACATGTACAATGTATGTACCCAAACAGATTTGTTTCTACAGCAACTGTGAGATGTTGTGTTAGGAAACTAATGAATTAAAGCAACTTTATCTAGATAATAAAAACAAACATGATAACATTATCTTTATCAAATAGGCCTATTTGTATAATGATCCAATTCAGTGTTATTAGCAATAGCATTAACACTATTGCTTTTATACAAGCCCCTTTACCATAGTAATAGCTGTTTATAGGCTATATTATGCTGTGCATTTAGATTTGATATGTATGAGCATATAATAGTGATACTTGGCCCTATATGTTATGCCTAATTGAGATATGTCAAGTTTAATATTAATGTAATATTTAGGTAATGTCATTTCAAATTGAATTGATGACCTTTTATCATGGCCTGGATCATGTTGCTATAATAAAACATTGACCAATTATAATTAATTTTTTTTAATCTTTCTTTTTTATGACTTGCCCAACTTGACAAGTTCTGTTTCACAGTTAAAGTCATATGATTCCAGTGCATAATATTAAGGGGTCATGGATTCTTGATGAACACATTCATCATTGTTTGTTGTCTTTGTGACTATCTCCCAAATGCTCCTTGTATCACCAGTAGTGGTCAATCTATGTGCTGTGTGTAAACATTCATTGTTTGTCGTTGATCAAACAGAGATGGTGGAGAGTGTTACACATTCGCATGGTCATCCCCTTACGTACGCACATGCATGCCCTCGATCTAGAGCTCCATCTGAAATATCGATCAAATAGAACATGTTTTAGATGGACTACACTACCTGTTCGGTAGCCTACAGTGCATGTAGATGTAGACGTGTTGAGGCTACAATTAACCTTCTCGTTGAATATTTGATACAATATTTTGTTTTTCTGGGCCAGAAGGGCATTGATTCAATGTTTACGTTGGAATCAATGCCCCTCTGGAAATATATACATGGAGATGATTTTGTTTTTCCCGGTGAGATTTGCAATTTGATAAGATGAAAGCCTACTTGTAGGATTTGGTAAGGATTGCAATGAGGTTTTATGTTATGTTAGGTTGTTAAAGGTAATGATAATAACCATGTCAACTTATAAAGTGCACATATCAATTCTAAAAGACTGCTCAAGGTGCTCTGTACAATATCAAAACAATTATACAATATTAAAACTACAATATTAAAACTACAACATAAACAAATGGTGCTAATTTTCTTCTTAAATAGTTTAAGTGATGATGATTGTCTTTTGTAATGGCAATTAAGTGTTCCATAATTTGGGTGCAATGTTAGCAAAACATTATGGTTGGGAATGCAGTACAAGAATACACTAGGGGCCCGTTGCACAAAACATACAATTGATGGTAACTTTGCCATGGAAACCTTGATTTTATTGGCTGTTGGGCCCTGTTAAAATCATGGTAGTTGTCACTTGTCATTGATGGCAAAGTTACCATCAATGGTAAGTTTTATGCAAGGGGTGCCCAGATCAAGAAGAAGAATAATGAAGGTCTGGGTCCAAGGCTGATAGAGGGATGATGTTGGGTCCATGGTTCAAATTAGGGATTACTAATCATTAGCGTAGGAAATGGCCCATGGAGGTATTGTCACTGGAGTCTGTGTTATGCCTTCGATTGAGGGATGGACGGATTTAATGACTGATTAAGTGATCAACAGGATTAGGGGGATTACTTATATCAGCCCTTTTGTTGTCCATTTCTGAAGAAAATTTGGGGGTTCTTCTGTATCCATACTGATCATTTCTGTTTATTACTGGATGTAATTGACGTCTAAGCAGAAATATCTTAAGGAATTTTGTTGCAATGAAATTTGTTGCAGGCTTCACTACTCACGAGCGGTACCACAACACAGTGCCAACAGTGTAGCACTTGCATAATTTATGTCAAAAGAGTTTAGCGATTTATAACATAAACTGGTGATGATAATGCTGGTGATGATGATGATGACAACCACTGCAACTAAAAATCAGCAATATATTGCACCTTTTATTTCCAACATAGTCTGTTATAAGTTATCCTGTGTAGAATGCAATAACCGGTGTATACCACTGTCTTGTGTTGGGATATATAAGCTACAGTACATCTTGCGGCATTGGATGAAATGACCATTCCCCAGTATGTGGTCATATGGATATGGGCGGGACCACCTGCCAATGATTACACTACCGAGGTCAAAGGTCATTGCCACACTAGCCAGTCCAAATCAAGAATTGAAGAAAAAAAACAGGAATAAACTACTAACTTCAATCTGGATAAGTTGGTCCTACGTACTACTGTACAGTATATCAGTTTTATTCTTTGTAATGTTGACAAATGGAACATGGATTATAAACATGTGTATACTGATTTCTAGAACAATAAAATCTGAGAAATGTGTAAAATGAAGCTTCCAAACAACATAGCAAAGCTAGCACAATGCACCATTCAGGCTGGTCAATAAGATACACAGTCCCAGAAGTGGATGGATATATATGTGTTGGTTCTTTTCAAATAGAATTTTCAACATTATCAGGAGACTTGAATGAAGGATCGTACCCCACAGGTTATCGGATAGAGACAACAGATTATTTATTATTTCTATAAAGAATTTTGAAATGGTAGATTAGTCATTTGAAATACATTGACAGTGTACATGTACAACATATTGAGTTGCCTTTTGTACCTGTACATGTACCAGACTCGATTGGGTCCTTGCCTGAAGTGATAGCTTATGTTTTTCAAGTGCCAAGCATTTACAACGAACACCATCATATGACTAACATCAACACACCAACATAATGCTTCCAAGATCACTGACACAACCACTGGCCCTTGGACTCAATGAAAATGCCCAAAGGTTCTTGATAGCATATTTGGGTCAAATTCCAACTTCAGACGAGATTAGCTGTCATTTACCTAGGCAACCCCACCAAAGAGAAGGGGTAAAAAAATAGCTTCCCAGTCCCTGGATTCTGTCCCATAATAATGGATTTATTGTTTGGAGCTGGGGTGGTTCATTTTAGATTTTACCACTCCATTTACAAGTCAAGGTCTTATTTTTAATGGGCTGTGACTTGTGTTTGTGCAAAAGGCAATATGATTCCAGTGATATTTACGAGCTGCCCAAATGCTTGTGATCCCTGCATTTGGACCTATTTTCTGGTGTTGATTAATGTGTGGTGGTGAGGTTTAAATGTCATTGACTTTGGACATCGGGTCATGCTGACTTGTCAAGTAATCTAGGGTGTACTAGGCCTAAATATATTTTGAAAAATTGATTAGATTTGCAGGATTGATCACAAATTTCATTATGGAGTCAGCCAAGTACATTTATAGGGCCCCGTCTGACAAAGAGTTGTGATTGCCAGTTTGCAGTCTCCTATCTCTTAGTTGCGATTGATATCAATCACAAATAAGTTGCGATCGATTTCAACTCTTTGGAAGACGGGTCCAGGCACATCTAGCATTTTAGCATATAATTTGATAGCCTGTGTAGATCCACAATCCACATACAGTGTACTAGTACTTGCCTCATACAATTGACCAACAAACCTTCATTTGTCATAGTTGTGAGCATAAGCACTTCATATTGTATCAACTTTACTCAGTAGATCCTGAGAGAATCCGAGCTCCACCAGTTTTTTACCAATGTAAAGTAGGAATAGGTCAATTAAAGCAGTGCCATCAAGTACTTTATCTAGCTCAAATTTAGTACTTTCTTTAAATTTCTTTCTTATCATTTTTTCTTTTGAGACTTTTCTCTGAAATGCGAGTCACCCGTAGCACCAAGCAATTGTGACTGACAAGGGTTTTTGCCTGTAAAATGAATCTTCAAAAGTTTACAAGGAGTGTCAAATGTCACTGATTTTTAGGAAGGGGACAAAGCAAAGGAGATCGAGCCAAGAAAAAAAAAGGATAATGGGATGGAAAGGACTGATATCCATTCCAGGCTACCATTAACTCGGCCGTTGCCAGGGACGATGGAGAAATGTGGGTAAACAAACTGTCAGACCACCCTTAATTAGCTGTTGTCACTGACATGGTGGTTTACAAACATTTGGATCAAAAAGCTGCCTTTTCCATTAGCCAGCGCAAGTCAAAAATTGAGATGTTGCACAAGTCTAAAAAATGGTCTGACATCGAAATTCCCCATCTCCGTCAGCATGAATCGAGGGAGTCTGCAGGGCTCGCTCAAAGCAAAGAGGTCAGTTGGTGAAACTAAGAAAAGGAAAATTCTAATTAATTGCAAATAAAGCTGGGGATCCCACTAGTCACTGATTATAAAAGCTGTTTATCTGAAGTAATTGTAAAATTGTAAGAAATACCATTTTCATGGGGAGAGGGGAGGGGGGGGGGGGGGGGGGGGGGGAAGCTACGATCTAGCTGAATACAGTAGACCTACATCTTTATTATAAATTGTAAAGCATCTCAAGTTAGAGATCTATGTATGTATCCCTGGAAACACACAAGGTGTTTGTGTATTGAACCCAATATTAGGACTGATGTATCATGATTCAAATTTCCCATAAACTTGGCAACCTTCCACCCCTTTTATTTTTCAATTTTCAGTTTTACGTGTGGAATAGCCGACCTCCTACAAAGCAATACCAAATTACACACTCCAAAATCGAATTTCAATCCATGAATATCGTCCTGACACTTTATACTCATGTAGTCAAATTTGGACATGTTTTCTTACTTGATGGAATCAATCTCATTTAAATTGAGTGTAGTCCCACAGTACTTGTTTTTATGCTGTATATCGACTCTGGTTTCATGCATACCTCAACATTGATTTTGCAAGGTAGCTGTAATGAGGGTGGAAAACCAGATTGGCCGTTAGAGAAATTCAATTTCAAATGTCACTGCCCTCGTTTCGTCTACAGTGCCTTGAACTTTCTAATCGTTTCTATTGATTAGCAACCTTTGTGGACTTAGAGGAACATTGTTATGACAGTTACAATAATATTTAATCTACTTAGATTAACATCAATCAGATTTATATTTGGTGTTTGCCAACTTGATTAAATTTCATGAATCAGGTTATGAGCAAAGAAGATATATCTGTCAACACTCCTCGTGGCAAACTTTCACAGTATCTTGCACAAGGAGGATTACATGATAGAACCAAATGCAAACATTTTATTGAATGGCACAACATACCGTTCTAAATTTCCCTTTGAAAAATTATTACCAACAAAGACGTAACCTCTTTCTAGATTCCCTCACTCTTAGGATGCTATAAAATTCCTTCACAATTTCATAATTTTTCTGAACTTCATATACATGTTGGCCCCCTGTACGAATGAACTTGAGTTGCATATTTTACATGAATGATGAATCCATACTAAGATTAAGAAAGGAGCTAAATATAGTGACATTGTAACTGTACGTGCTGGCATGAATGAAATCTGAAAATCTACATGTCATCTATTTGGCGTCAGAAGGGTGTTAGCCCACATTACACATGTACTTCAACACTGCATTATTGCCCTTCTGGCCCTAAACAAACAGCGTGTGCACTCACACACTGCTGTGAGCAATCAATCATGACAATCTTTCAGATTTTAGAGGATGAAAATTGTATTTTCTCATTGGAAATCAAGAGGTTTTTGTATATATATTTTTTTCCGATTACATATCAGTATTTAGCCTTTTCTTAGGGCATGATCTATTCAATAAAAAACACCCATTCTTTTAAATATGCCCTATATCATTTTTCAATCCACATCATTATTGTAATATTGTTTTATATATTCATACCTTTACCATGTTTAAGAGTATTCTACAAAGGCCCTAATTCCGACAGTCCATCTTTCATTCGTGAGTTACAAAAAAAAACATAAACCATCAAACTTACAGGGGGTATTAATAATCCATACATGTACTTTTGTACTTTCCTGTTCACAATTGCGGGCAGTTATCAATGCTTTTTTGATTACTTGGTTATGTAATATCCATTCTATTCATGGTATATAAGCTACTAGTACTACCCCTTACCATATATGCTAGCTGGAACTATCCCAATTTTTTTCACCATAATTGAATCATTTTATCTCATTTCCTCTCATTGTTAATTCCTTGCCAAAAATCTGTCCTGTTTGTGAGGTGTGGAGAAAGTTCATCAGGATATTAGGTTATTAATTCCTGAAAGTGAATACGTTTACACCTGTAATTTTCACTTTTTAAAGTACCGCTTTGATTATTTGAGGAAAAATTGTTTGAACTTCCTGAAATGTAGGACATCTGATATGTACATTAGATTGTAGAATGAAAATCTACAGCCAGGGTTGCCTATCAGCCTATGTCGTTAAATTGCAAGAGTTCAAAGTGCAAAATTGTCCTGAGCCCCAGCATATATTTCATTTTTATTTTTTAAAGTTTTTTAGTTTATGTAGCTCTTCATATTACAAGACGGCTCCCATCCATATACAGTCTTATTTGTAATACACTTTTATACATATTTTACTGAAAGTTCACTGTTGATAGGATATAACTTGTATGGTCAAAGCTGTGTTTGACGAACAGATGGGCCGCTTTAATGGAGGGGATGAATCAAGCTGTGCCGATAGGATACTGTGCCCATAAATCCATATCTTTTCATCTCTCTGGTATATCGTCCGTTCAGGCCTACATGTAGAAGGGCTTTAACTTGCATACTTTATCACCGAGTTAACACCCTTCTGGCTCCAAACGGACAATATTACGTTTCTGAAAATAGGATACTTTTCCCATAAATCCATATCTTTTCTCTCTCTGGTAGTTTGACTGTTCAGACCTAGAAGGGCATGACTCCTATAATATTAACACAGAGTTAGTGCCCTTCTGGCCCAAAACAAACAGACAATATTGTAATGAAAATAGGTGAATAGATTGTCCTCTGTGGTATTGGTGAGCTAGATTCTTTCTGTATACATACATGTACATGTACATAAGAAGAGTGGATGAGGAAGTGTGACCCAGAATAATATCATATATAAATAATGTAATAATTATGTGCATAATTTCTTAGTATTTACGTATGCCCCTAGACCAGACATTTTCTGAACGATTGTCTCTCTTACCTCGGTTGTACCTGGTAGGGTTTGTTATTTGTTATAGTTGTGCTAGGTGCTGTTGTTAATGTTGTCATTACCATTTTTATATTAGGGTAGTATCTCAAGTATCCCTTATCCTTAGTAGGAAATTGATCAAGACAATGCTTTTAATAGGACTTCTAACTGTTTGGCGTCAGTGTTGTACATGTACTTTCCTTCTGAGGAAATCCTCCTTTGACCTGGGTATCATAACAACGGATGCTCATGTATGTGTTGGCTCAGAACATGGGAAACACATTATTCTTATTAAAACACACATGTATAAACCACATGTAGCTTATGTCCCATAGTCTGGATATTCTGAATTTATAATGCAATTTAGTATGACCTAAAATCTCTGTTGAATTTTGAGCTAACAAATTATATTATTTGAAGAAAAGAACCCAGCAAGTTTAATATCACACAGCAAACAATAATTAAAATATTACTCTTGAAAAACGCATACCGTATATGATATGTATGCAGTCAGTAAACAAACCAAGAAAAACAGAAAAACAAGAGGAAATGTTCATGCATAATGATAAATAATTACTGAGAAACAAATTTTCAATTGTGTATTTTTAGGTATATCAAAAAAATATAAAAGTGTACACATTTTAATCATTTTTCAATGGTACATAATATTACAGTTTACCCTGGTTCAATACTGATCCAGTATACATTTCCGTACATGAACATGTAGTTGTTGAATTGTTTAAATGTCAAGATCAATTAGAGAATTGATGGATCAGTCAGTAAAATGGATGAAATTTAAGAAATTTCCTGTAGCCAAAATAAAAATTATTTTAACTTTTTTCACAAAGAAAAACATATGCAAAAAAAGAATATTTAAAAGTCCTATTTTCTCCCCTAAAAATGGCTTTGCCAAAGTTGTTTGTAGCATTGGCCTTTAACCAAAAACGAATGGAAAGCCTGGATCATACTCAAATTATTAAGAGCGTAGGTGTGAGAATTAATCCTTCATTTTTAAAAGCTTTGTTTGTTGACTTGAAGTGAGCCGTGAACTCTACTTTGTTTGCTATGGGTGGTATAATGAAGCTGTTTTGCTCTTGAATTTGTAATCATAGCCTAGTTCTGTTGGAATGTTGGAAAATTAAAGTGAATTATGCCTCAAGCACTGCCAAGTACGACAATTAGATTTGATGATTCAGTTAGCAAATTGTCTTGCAATCTAATAATACTGCTATAAAAATTTGCCACAAAGTAATAATGAAAAAGAAATTAGCTCTAGGTTTAATTTTGAACTTTTGTCCAGAATAGTTCATGAAGTTAGGTGCATGTATGTCAGCGTGTCCACACACAAAACAATTTATCCCGAAACTCTATAACGATACGTCGTATAAAGAATCATCGTATAAATTCCAGGATGTCCACACACAGGAAACGTCGTCACTAAAGAATCATCGTATAAAATGCCCCCTGTCCACACACAACATTTTCTGTGATTCTTTATAGAGTTTCGCGATAGTGATAAGAGGTCTGGTCTCATTTCGCTCGAGGTCACGGTATGCCCCGCCCAGTTAGTTACACTAGTTACACTCCCCCTGTCCACACACAACATTTTCTGTGATTAGGCGTGATTCTTTATCGAGTTTCAGTTCGAAACGATGCCCAAACCTGCGTTTCGTTAGACTAGTTTCGTTATACGACGTATCGTTAGTGAGCGTCCACACCTACAATTTTGGTCGTAAAACTATCGCGAAACGGTATAGCTAATCATGATTAGTCACGGAAAATGTTGTGTGTGGACAGGGGGTGTGTTTTAGGTCTCTTTCAAATTCTACATTTATAATGATAACCATAATGGTTCTTGTATTAATTTTGAAAGAAGTGTGTGTAATTAACATTAAAGGTAAAGACCAGTTATGGTCATGAATTGCATTGTGAAAGAAACGTTGTGGAATCGATCAGAAAAGGTTGATCATCTAGCATCTAGCATCTGCAAGGTTCTGGAATCATCAAAATGATAAGAAATTTGGCCCATTCTTCGTAAAGTTACAAGCACTATACACAGAAAGATGTACTTGGGACTACCCTATATCTCTTACAGACCATGAGAGAAACAAATTTACCAAATATATGAATTAGTAGGCGGTTTCACGGCAAATTTTTTATCATCATGTATTAGTCAAAACATATTCTTTCACATGATTGGTAATGAGAGCTTCCATTTCATTTTTTGAAATTGGGGCGTTTCCAATACTGGTCTTTACCTTTAACACTGATTGACCAATATATTATTATTATTGAGAAGGTTTGAGGAACTTTGATTAAATACATCACATGCATTGTAAACCAATATATATGCATATTCTTTAGATATTCAGCATACATACTTTAATTTAATTTTTGTGGTATCAATTGATAAGTAATTGATTTCCCAATTGGGGCAACACGAGAGAGACCAATCATGAAAAGGACAGAAAGTATACACATCTTAAATATATTGAATTTATTTGCTCGTCCTGTCAATCTTGAAAAGAACTCTTCCAACCACTTGGACCTATTTACACAGAAGGGTAACCTCTGGTATGTGATGGCAAATAACATTGTTTGAATTCAGGGCCCTCCTATCACTCGAGTAAATGCAAGGTAGGCTCTGCACCCGATTCTAGATTTATGCAATTTTGCAACTTTTCACTTTTTACTCTTCCCTTTATTCAGATGCACTGCCCCTTCCCCAAAAGGGTTAGTGTGGAACCCAAAAGTGATACGGTAGTTTTATTTTCTGACATAAGCATAAATTAACATTCTAACATTTGAAAGAACAAATTACTGAATAAATTTATGTGCAGAACCTGTACCTGGGAGACACCATATAAAATTATTGAATGGAAGGGAGGGGGCTTAGGTCACATTGCCCTAGGGGGCCCACACACAACAAAAATTGAACAAATTCAAACAATATAGGTTTCTGACTATTTTTTATGGTTCATTCTATTAATGGCCCAAATGATTTGCTTCTAATGCTCTGATAAAAACACTTTTTGTTTACAATGAAGTTGATTGATTACAAATGGAAACGAAGCTTTGTGGACCAAACAGGAAATGGCGAAACTTGTATTAATAAGGGTAATATAATCTGCTACAGAAAGGCAGCTAATTTTAGTTGGAAAATATGTAATTATAAATTGCACTGATTTGACTTCTGATAATCAATCATTATGGGATAAGTATCAACATATATCATTTTACCTCATTTCACAATTGGAAAGCAAGGGCAATTAATCCCAACAGGCCTACGTTTTAATGCAAATGAACGGCTCCATGAAAATTGCACTAATGTGACTTCATAATGACCAATCAACAGGGTAAACCAATATCCATTTATCAAAATCAATATTGAAATGGAGTCATGGTAGTGATTAAAACTTCAGTTCATTGGAACCATTTAACATAACAATAAACTAACAAAGTTTTTTTCTGAAAGCCATTATTAAAATAACAACCTTTTCACAAATGACTTTGTACAATGACCAACGACCTTCATCACATCATATTTGTTCTTTCCCCAAACTATCTCTGAGTGAGTAACCACAAAGCTGTACTTGAAGGCCCGTGTTTGTTCTCGCTTTATGCCAAGCCTGTCAAGTGTCCTCTAATCAAATATGCTCGTATTTGAGGAGTCATTTTGGGAAATATCAGTTGACTTTGCGCATGATCTAGTTTTCCAGTTAAAGGCTCTGAATTGTATTTTCTCTGTGTGAAATGACATTGATATCACGACATGGACCCCCTCCCTCTGCCCTTTAATTTGGGGTAATTGTGAAATTAAATTTTTAGAGAAACTTGTTCTGAATCATTAATCATGCATGTGCTTGTAGGGGTTTTTAGAACAAGAAAATAAAGAGGGTTGCATTAATTTGCTGGCATTACTGCATGGTACCAAATACTTTTCTTGTTGTATTCATTTGTTTGTATTTGCTTTATTTAAATTTATGGAGGGGGTATTTCGAATTTCTCTGTCTCATCCCTTTAAAATGATATCAACCAGTTTCAAGTATAAAGTATATCTTTTTGTAAGGGATAAGGGAAATTTGCGCCCCCCCCCCCATTATTTGAAACAAAATTAAAAGCATGTCAAAATGCACTTGCTAAAGATGCTTTTCTTAGTCTTGCTTCTTTTGCCCCAATTATAAATTTACTAAACTACCAAAAGAAATTATAGCAATAAAATTCATAAATCTTAAAGAGATCCATGACATTGCAAATGTGTGCCCCTGGTTGCCAGAATTCAAGTATACCATGTCAAATTTACAGGCAGGCAGTGCCCTTTTCTTTTCTTCTATCTACAACGTCCATCATATGTATTTGTCCTTTGTCCCCTTCTCACACCCCCAACTCAAATATTGAATGTCCAAGAATAGAATCAATATGGGAATCGAGATGGGTTGGAAAGAGAGAGTGGGGAAGGAAAAGAGAGAGAGAGAGAGAGAGAGAGAGAGAGAGGGAGAGAGAGAGAGAGAGTGAGAGAGAGAGGGAGGAGGAGGGAGAATCACGTTATATTTGCGCAAGAACGTTGACTTCTTGACAGAGCAGCTCAAGATGCGTAATTCAAACCGATTTCCCTCCGATTGCTTTGTTTGGAACATGCCTGATCCTCAGTTTGCTCTCTCTGAGCTCGCTTTTTCTTTCATTCATAGTCAATCCCTGAATGAATTAAAGTTTGTGACGTCATACATGTATGTACCATTCAGTTTTCATTTACCCCTCCTCCATCCCCACCCCCCCCCCCCCCCCCACCAGTCTTCCACCCATGGGGGAATTTACATTGTTCATGTATCTGTAGTTTGTGAATGGGATGAAATAGCTTGATTTGAAGATAGATCTACCGGTAATATTGTTCCAACTTTGTTACATGTAGGCCAAAAATTTTGCATAACATTTTTTTTGCTGAAGGCATGATTTCACATCACTTCTACTAGTGTAACTCGAGGTGAAAGTATTCATAAATTCTGCTGTCAATAAAATCCATTATCTCGTTTATGCCTGAATTTGCTTTTGTGTAAGTAAATTTTCAATATGTTCTTGATTTTTTTTCTCTGGTAACAAAATTCATGACTACTGACTGTAGATTAACTTTGGATGATTTCTGTCCAGGTCTCTTTGAAAATTACAATGACTTACTGAATTGTTCTGGTGGCTATTGCTCTCAAGTAGAAGTCAATCTGCTGTGGATATAATAATCTCAAGAGGTGTTCCGATTTCATTTGAGCTCTATAGCCCACAAAAGAAACCGTTGGGACCCTCCCCTTTTCTCCCCTCCATCTCGTTGAGATTTGCTAAAGAGATCTATCTCCTTCTTTCACAATAAAAGCCAAGAGAAGAAAGAAGAATAAATCCTATTCTTAGTCCGGATCTCCCATCGAAGAAAGAAGAAAGACAATTTCAGTTGGAGGGATCCTAGCTGTATGACATTTTAACCTGATACTGGGAAACTCTATTCATGAATCAGGAATGGATTGTCTGTATGGACAGCAAATACATCTACATGTATATCTCCAAACTGCAAACTTGATTCAATAGAGGGGAGGGGGAGGGGGGGGGGGCATATTTCTAACTGCTTTATATCGTACCTATTTTCACAAAGTGACGGTAGTGAATGATAATCCCATACAATTTGTGTGCAGATTTTCCTCACTACCGTCACTTCGTGAAAACAGGAACGATATGTACCGTAGTTTCTTATTTTTATCATTGGAGCACAGGTACAACACACACATAATCCTGCCTGTAATAAAACAGGGGTACCATCAGAAGAAGAAAGAGGAGAGAGAGAGAAAGAGAGAGTGAGAGAGAGAGAGAGAGAGAGAGAGATAATAAAAGACAAGAAGGGGGGGAGAGAGAGAGAGAGAGAGAGAGAGAGAAAATTTATTTTGCTCAAAAATGCATGCAGTTCATATCAATACCAACCTTTTTGCTCAGCACAATAACAATCAATACTTGTATGATTTAGGTTAAAATACAATCAGGAAAGATAGACCTAGCCTAGGCATGGTATCATTTTGTTTGATAAGAGGTCAAGTTGTTGTTCAAATTCCCAACTCTAATTCTTGATTTTCATCATCGAATTCGACTTATCGACCAGCTTAGTATTAAAAAAGACAGAATGGGCACACTATAATAGTTGATATTTCACATTGTGCCACTCATTCAAAGGCCACATTTAATTGTGGTACTGGTAAATCCTGTACCTTTTCTGTGGCTTCCACAAAGTATACATTCTCATGACCTTTTTAGATTTTAATCCCTAGATCTGCTACTTTGTCAGATTAATCACAAAATTTTGAAATCTCACTCTCTGGAATTGACTTCATGACATTTTTTAGTAGCAAATTAGTGCTGATGGATCATTTGTAAATAGTGTTAGTTTTCAGTGCAAAAGCGTGTCTTTTTGGAATTGATTTAAATCACTCCAGATTTCATATCGGCATTCAATATGGGTGCCATTTTCTTTTACTAGTGATTGATTAAATGATGGTGGTTATATTTATCTGTATGTATTCTGAAATTAATTTAAATTGAGTTTACACAATGACACCAATTACTTATTCTAAATATATCTAGTTGATATTTGTCAGAAAGAATGTAAATGCCATTTTAATCTTATCCAGCTGATCAAAAGAATCTGAGTATTAAATCTCGCCACACTATCACTCTGTGCTATAATTCATATGACCCCTCTGTTAATAATTGTTGGCATATTGATTGCGGGAATGTTCATTGCATAATGATGATGAGCGGCAATTTGTGCAATAAGTTGTAACCTTTAATTAACCATGATTACATGTATAAGCGAGGTCGTCATGGGCGGACTCACTGTGATGCATGGTTATTATGACAGTTTGAGGATTAGCTGGTCCCTGCCAGCTATACAGTTATGCTGTCCATACATGTAGTTGTGTTTATGTAATATATCATTTTATTAAAGGGGGACATCAGACATATTGTGTGCTCCATTATTATGTGACAAGTTCATCCTTCAATCTCGAACTTGTGTCACATTGACTTAATACAAGAAAACTTTTTAAACTTTTGTTCAATGAGCGAATAATGTCCGTCCATAATATTTTGGATAACAAAAAGAATGATGGAAAATATAGGAAACAGAATGATGGAAACAAACATTAGAAGATGGATAAATTATACAGAAAGCAATTCACATGTTCTTTAAAAACACCAAACACATGATTTCATGTGTTGTTGTTATTCCTTCTTTGACACCTAATGTAGGGACTACTCACATACAAAAGAGCCCCCCCCCCCCCCTCATTAAATGTTTAAATGTTAAGCATTGCAATTCCTAAATTTTTTACTAATAAGGCAATGATGACCCATGCATGCAGACAGTCTATTTTCAGTTCCCTCCAGTTTCTTTACATGTGGGTCATGCTCGAAATCAATTGCTGCAAATCAATAAGTGCAATTGACTTTTTTCTTTCTGCAGTGATTTAAGCCTCTGATCAAGATAGCATGACTGTAAACAGTGTTCTCGATTAGCATGAGGGGGCATTGTCAACATAGTCATAGCGCGGATGTCACGTTCCTATTTACAGTCATTTATAGAAACCAGTGTCAATGAACAGTGAATGAGCAGTGAATGTACTTGACATATATTCATTAATCATAGCAATTAATCACAGTACTCGGTATTATCAAAAATGAAAAATGTATGTGTTTAACATTGTCAGACTTGTGCTAAAATCCTTTACTGTTAGTGTTAATAGAATTGCACAGCCATTTTCTCAGACGTATTCACTATCAAACTTGCAGTAAATTTGTGAACTTGTTATGGAGCTGCCCCTGCTAGATTTTGCTTATTATTTGAACAATAAAAGTAATATTTAACCATTTGACACTGTTGTGATTTGTATATTAGGTTTTCTTTGTGAATGTATGAAAGAGGCATACAAAATGATGAATGTTTAATATTGGACTGGATGAGGGGGGGGGGGGGGTTATAAGCTATTGTTCCAAGGAGTTATCACAGATTGCAACAATATTACTAGATATCATAATAAGTAAATGACCAATGTCAAAGTAATTCCTTGCTGAAGTTGTCATCATCATCATCATCATGCTGCCCATATACTTTTGGACCAAATTTGTTCACAGTTTCAATTGAATTTTTATAAACACCCACATTTTTATTTTGTTCAATTGTATTATTGAGGGTCAAAATTTTAGTAGTCTTCCTCGTTATTTCTTTAATGTCCATTTACAGTTTTTGCACTAATACCGACTTCCAGCACACTATTTCTCCAACAGAGTGCTTTTAGGAATAGATTTTGATTTCTACTCAATGCTGCATGCAACTCTAACTGCTACGGCTGTTTACTGTTCTATGTGATTGCCTCTCATTTGAATAGCTCATTGAAATCATTGATCCCCACAATATTTGTGGGAGAGTGAGATACTGGGAAAATCTATGAGGGATTTAGGTAACAAAATTGTTTGTCATTGAAATGGTTCCGGTCATTTGAACACCTTAATTGGATGCTCTAGTCAAATTTACTTAGCATATGTCTGATTTATTTGAGGATTTTTATCCCATTTGGAATGAAAAAAGTTATCGATGTGAATAACTGGAAATTGATTATTATCTAAATGTTTCTTTTTGTCACATAAAAAGTGACTCGCTTATCTTTTTTGTCAATTTAATTTGTAGTCTGTTTACCTGCAAGATATGTTTTTTTTTTCCTTCTTCATTTTAAAGAATGTAAGTTGGTACTAGCTACATGTAGCATCACACATGTATAATTTACAATAGTCATGACTTCATCAGTCATCCGTGAATACTCGTTTTCTGAGGGATTCGAATAAGCACGACTACAAATCCCCATATATCCTGCATATAAAAACATGGCGTTGAAATGACTGCTGTGCACAATACAGATAGCTAGGGACTCTGATAAGGAGTATCATTGAATTGAAACTAAAATGAAAGAAGAAGAAAAAACGATTGAAATGCAACAGGAATCTTTGGAATTTTACCCCTCCACTACTGTAGGATGTATCACTCATTTCACTGAACCTTCTGGGATTCCTAGTTCTTTCTGTCAATAACTTCCGGTTACCATATATCTAGTCTGATCTACATCATGTAACTTCTGTCTGGGTATGTTTTAAAGGCTCTAGAACTGCACCTCAAGAACCAAAAAATGACTAATGATCTAAATTATTGAAAATGCATTGTATATGCAGTATAAATGTTCAGACATATGGAAATGTGAACAGAACTGTGGAAATTAACAGCCTCATACGCCAGAAAATACATGTATGAATGAAAATTGACAATTTCGTTCACAATTTTTACCCAATTTCCTCCTATTTCTGTGCCCATTTGCTAAGCTAAGAGTACATATTATTTTTAAGTTATTAGGCAGATACATAAAGTTTGGGTAGGTTTGAGCATTCATTGAAAAAATGTCAAATTTTGTGAGAATTCTGTTTGAAATTGTAAATGTCTAGGCCTGCCAAAACGTCTTATTTCTTTTGAATATTTCTTTTGAACTAAGCCTCATAAATAAGTTGTCTAGTTTTGTAGCGGTAATCAGTTTTGGTCGTTGTCATCTCAAGTTGTCTGCTTTGAAATCTCGAGGGCCTGCCTTCTCGTTTTAGTTTTGAAATTAGAGCTCATGCATTCCCACAAGAAGAAACATCATATGAAGAAATGAACTAGATAGAAAAAAACGCTTTTGATGGCTGGAACCCAAGAAGTATAATACGAAGTACACCCTTTCCACTTCCTTTCAAAACTAGCATCTTTAAATGATGTGTATACAATTTATACATGTACACAATATTTCTTTGTAACTTGGTATATATTTAAACATCCCCCTCCCTGTATGCGCCCCTTTTGCCTCATGGTTCTATTACAATGCACATGTAGCATTCTCAATGCATCATTACAGTGCTTTAAACAATGTTTTCCCTTTGTGTAAATGGGACCTAGGATGGTGAAGAAAAAAATTGCAGGGAGACTTCCAGAGAGCATTTGACTCGTCGGTATCACATCTTGCCCAAAGAATTCTCAATTTCAGACAATTTGTGGGAGTTTTAGTGGGAGAATTAGTTTCAGTTGCGGAAAAGCGGGGGCTTGTTGAAACTTTTAAATGGAGCATGGCTCAAAATTGACATGTAAGAATGTTATCAGTGAACTGGGTGCTCCCAAGAAACTGGAATGATAGACGGGATGGAGTTTCTTGATTTTAGATTGTGATTTTGGATGTGAAACCATCCAGAAATTGTGGAAACAGGGATTTAGATACATGGGAAAGTTGTCAAAAGTATCTTTCATCTTCTATGATATACAGATAAATTGTCTCTGATGCAAAAATTTGCCTGAAATGTTAGATGACTACAACAAAATTTCTTGCAAATTTTCTGCTTGTTTTGCATGACTGGCATAGAAAAGATATACAAGGAATATGCATTGTTATGTCTTACATGTATATCAGTGGGAGTACACATTCGAAATATGTTTTAAAAATCCTTTTAATTTGTAAACATTTTAAACTTTATTTGACGAATATAATAATAATATATAATATTAATAATAGGCATTTATATAGCGCCATCTATCTAGACAATTCTATTCCCAGGCGCACAAGAAAAATAGAAAGAATGAGAGAGTTTGGATGAGTGTCATAGTGCCAAGTACAGGTATTGTTAAACAAGGTAACGTATTTACAATTAACAGAAAACTCTTTCATTGACTGACAATTCTGGGGGTCACTACCTGTAGCTGCTCAAGACATTGTCATTCAACAGAACAAGAGGCTTCAGTCAGAGCTATCCTCCGTGCAGACTTTCAAGTGTTTTCAATCTTTTCTGCGGTTGTATTCAGGGATTCAAAACGATTTCAGGGCTCAATTTGTCATTGAATTATCCATGGTGTGGAGTATTGCTCTGTCGGTGTTTTGGATCAGAATAGAAAAGAAGAGAAAATTGGAGATTATGGATTAGAAAAAAAAGAAAAATATCAGTGGGTTCACATTGTTATGAAGTGTCCATGAGATGGGGGGTATTGGCCATCAAGCAACAATGAAAGATCAGATGAGGATCGAAGGGGAAAAAATGAGATGGAAGCAAAGAAAGAATGAGAATAAAGAAGATGAAGATGCAATTAGTGTTGATGAAAGTGTGTGTCATTGATTACAAGTGTGACAAAGTAATGAAATGGGAAATAGCAATGTTCAAGGAAGTTTGATTTTGTTTTTAAATTGAGTCCCTAACTGTTGTTTTCACCTATACAAATGCTTTAGAGAGAGAGAGAGAGAGTTTCATAACTCTGGGAACACTCATTATACATTTTCTTACATACTTACAAACTCATTGTTCTGCATTTGTAGTCTTTAAATCGTTCTTGTTGTCTGTATGTATAAGAAGTGCCTTTTCCAATACCAAAAGCAGGAAGTGGCTTTACAGAAGGAGTTTACTTGAAACTTTTGCAGCAATCCCTCAAAGGAAAAGTTGGAGGAAGTTGTGAAGTGGTGCCTTACAAAAATGTTATCACACAGAAACGTTTTTTCTGCATGAGTTCTATCAGTTGCCTTCTTTTCTTCTGTCATTGAGCATTGAGGTTTTTTCATAACAAAAGAGAAAGCAACTTCTGAATGAATTCATTTGACCAGTTGTAAGAGCTCACCTTTTGAACTTTTATTATGCTTTGCTGAAGGCATTACATTGGTTCTTTGATGAAGTAGACCTGAAAAGTTTCATGAAACTGTTAGAATTCTCACCTTCGTTGTTTATCTGTTTACTCTCAAAGCGAGAAATGCGTAATAGTATAATAGTCTTGTTTAATATTGCCTCTAAGTCTGAAAAGCTGCTTTCTTTAATTATGGTATTGATGGAAAAATAAGAAAGTTTTGTGATTAACAGCATGACTGCAGTATTTTCATATTGACATGCCATTTTTACACAATGTACAAGGAAGGATTGCTGCTTATACATGTAGTCTATGTATTAAACTTAAAACCCTAAACCTACCATTCAGATGTGACTTCTGATAGATATTTGTGTGCTTTTTTATAAAGCAACAATCACACAAAACATAGCTTTGTGCATAATCTATATGCAAAAATTACAATCATTTATTACATGTTTGTAATCAGAGTATGATTTCTATGTACTATGGAAAGGGGTATTGAAATTTGCCTTCAGTTGATTTTTCAAAAATCTTTGAGATCATGTTCAAGGTACATATCCTTTTTGTTATTCAAGAGAAAATTGTGATGAACCAATTTTGAAATAAATGATGAAATAGGCCTTTTTAAAAATCTGATTCTTACACTACAAGGGGAAAGGAGAAAGCTACACATGTAGCATGTGTGTGGATATCTGTGTGCTGACTGTATGGTATTTGAGCATAGAGGGCACTCTTTCATTTGAGTGTCTACTCTCAGCTTGATGCAGAGCTCTCCAGACTTGTCTGTAAAAGGAAGGCCATTTGTGCCAGTCCATGATTGTATTGTTTGTGTGTCCTTATTACAACAGTCTCTGGAATTACATGTAAATTCTGGACAATCATTTGACTTACTCAATGGTAGATTATAAAGATTATTTCAATATCATTTTGATGCAACTTTGCTTCATATGTATGTTGTGAAAAGTCTTACAGCATTATAATTCAAAGATTTTTGTAAAGACCACTTTCCTTCTTAAAGCATTCCACCATTTGTATTGTGTATGAATGCAGCTGGAAAAATAATTCTGTGGACACACTAAAATCTACCAGACTTCTGTTTTTGTTATTCAGGGTTATTCAAACTGGATACAACAATACAAAAAGAACACATAAACACAGATATGTAGATAGGAGACTTGTGGAAGATGTGACAAACAATAATCAACTTGACCCATAAACGGTGCCCTTGATATTCTTTATTCAATGCTGTAAGGACAAATTTATCAAAATATTGGTGAATCACTGTTTTCATAATTGTTCATATATGTTCCTATTTCAATGCATCTCAAGAATCGGTGTTTTCCTTTTGAAGCATAACAAGAGGGAAACATTGATGATTTTAACTCCTTGGTTCATCTGTTATTCTTTCTATTTTGTGAGTCTCTTCAGAAGTGTCATATGTCTGTCTCCCTCTCTCTCTCTCCCTTGCTCTCCCCTCTCTCCCCTCTCCCCTTCACTCTCTCTCTCTCTCTTCTCTCTCTCTCTCTCTCTTTCTCTCTTTCGCTCTCTCTTTCTCTCTCTCTCCCCTCTCTCTTTCTCTCTATCTCTATCTCTCTCTCGCTCACACACTCTTTGTTATCTTCCTGATTCTCTAAGGTTTGTGCATATGTGTTATCTCTTTTTTTCTTTTTCTATCTTGTTCTGTCTCCCTCTCTTTCTCTCTGTTTTCAGTGTTTTTCTCAAATATGCTCTCTCTCTTTTCCATCTCCCTTTCTCTCTCTCTCTCTCTCTCTCTCTCTCTCTCTCTCTCTCTCTCTCTCTCTCTGTCTTTCTCCCTTTTCCCTCTGTAGTACAGTCTTAGTTAAACGTTTCCTTATCTGTTTCACTCTTTTTTTCTTCTCTCTAGTGCTGTCTCCCCCTCTTTCCGCCCACCTCTCTCTCTCATAATTAAGAAACATGCATACCTGGGCCCTGTTTCATGAAACTAGTTTTCAATAACAAGTAACAATGACTGTTATAAGCTACTGAAATTGTGATATTTGATTGGCTGAGAGATAATTTGCCATATAAATTTAGCATTTCCTATTGATGACAAGTTTTATGAAACGGGGGCCCAGATCAGGCATGGTAGACACATTAAATATGATCCCAACATGTAATAAACATTAAAGGCCTATATTAAAACAAAAGATGCTTCAATATTATCTGCCAACAGCCAGAATGATATTAAATTGTATAATTTAACACAATCTTAACACTCTTCAGACTTTCAAGGTATGAAATATCAAATTCAGCCTTTCTGACACCTTTATACTGGTACCTTTACTACAAACCTTTCATAACATGAAATGATGCAACCAGCAGTTTTCTGCTAAAAGTTCATTAATCGTTGACCCCATCCAATCATATTTTTTTTTTAGAAAATGTGGGAAACCCATAGGAATGTTTCATTTGGGATCATCAATTTGGAATTCCATTGATCAATATCAAAAACATATAATGTAGTTGTGTATTTCATTGTTAAAGTCATTGTCAATGTCAAATCTTTTGCGGAAAACACACTTTTCCTGAAATAACACATTATTCCTTTTTGCCAATGATTCATTGTTCGTAAATCTAAACCTTGATGTAAACCATACATCCTTTTCACAAAAAATAAATGAACAATAGGATGACACTGAAGTAAGCACAATGTTTATTTTAATGTTGGAAGATTTTTAAGTATTGATCAATTAATTTTGTTGTCTTTGTTTGTTTCACAATGCCCTTCTCTCTTTCAAAGAAAACATACTCAAGTAATCACTGACGTGACTTCCGGGGGGAATTCAAATTTAGCGGAAAAATTGAAAATTAACACTATTCTGTTTTTGAGAGCACTCTAAAATATATCAATGTTCACTTCAATATTCACTACTAGATTACTAGATCGATCGTGTTCACTGATGTGAATTCTGGGGAAGTGAAAAGTACAATGACAATTCCCTCTGTTTGAAGTTGAAGTATCATCTGTTCAAATGGCCAAAATTTCATTGACATTGACCCTTACCATTTAACAAAATGATTTAATTTCTATGGTTCTGATAAACACGCTATTTAAACCCTCATAAATACTGGTATTTTATTTCCAGAATGTGAATGGAAATTGTGAGTCACGTAGGAAAAACTTTTCAAACATTTTTACAAATTCACATGATATGAAAGTTAAACCATACAGTGCTGTCGTTATGCATTGGTATTGAATCTATTAAAAGCTCAAGCCAAAGCCTCAGCCATAGGCCCCTTTTACACATCCCAAACTCCATTTTGAAAAATCACGGATTTTGGGGTCTACCATTTACACCACAAGAAAAAGCCGTTGAATATTGCTCATACAGGGGCCCGTTTCATGAAACTTTTTATCAATAACAAATGCTAAATTTCTATGACAAATTTGCTCTCAGCCAATCAGATGCCATGGTTTCAGTAGCTTATAACAGTAGCTTGTAACTTGTTATTGATATCAAGTTTTATGAAACAGGGTCCAGATTTTTTAGTGAGGAGTGTGCATGCGCGACTCTTCAGTTGGTACGGAAGTGAAGAGAGTCATGTGAGCAAAAATCGGTATCTTATTGAAGTTTGCTTTTACACTGCAAATAAATTGGTAAAACTTTGGCAGGCTTACCAAATACCCACACTTCAGAGCCATGCAGAGGTGTTTTTGGTGTTGTATTGTTGATTTTTTTGTTGCTGTCTTGTTTGCCAGTAACTACCGGTGAAACACTGGAATGTGAGAAAAATTTATGATTTTAGGTTGCAGTGTAAATGCAGCTATTGTTTTTGCTTTGCTCAGGTATTGAATCTGAAGCTCAATTGTCCAAGGTGTCGGCCACAATTAATTATTATTTCAGTCTTCCAGTAACCTTCAAAAAAAGGATATGGTTTATGGTAATGCCAGACAAAGGCATTTCCTAATTTCAAAATGTCTGATTAGTATTTAATCAGTAGATATGCCCTTGTGGAATATACATGTACGTACATTGACTGTGAGTTCATTTGGTCAGAAATCAGTACATGTAGGCCCTTTTACACAGCCCACTACTCTGCATGCGATCGCACAGAAGCGAGGAGAGTAACATGACCAAAAACCTGATTTAAAAATTTTAAAAAAAAATTAAATTCAAATGATTTTATTTTTCATGCAAAAACATAATACAATGAATAAGTATATTACAAAAAATATACAATGAACCAACAAATATTGTAGAAATAGCACGAGAAAAGAGGAACTAACTAGAAGCAGAGCTTGTTGAAGTATAAGTTCCTCAGATGCTGTTTTACAATATATCTTGAACAAAGTATACTTATCATTCACTGATGTCTCGAGAGCGTGCATTTACATTCCCAAAATAATGAAATTTCTGCCTATGTTTAAAAAAACCACACTCCATAGGTGTAGATTTTTTTATTCGGTTTTACATCGTGTTTGCTGGTAGTTGCCAAGGGCACACACCGGATCATGAGAAAAACAATGATATTTTCCTTGTACTGTTAAAGGTAAAGACCAGTTATTGTCATGCGATTGCATTGTGAAAGAAACGTTGTGGAATCGATCAGAAAAGGTTGATCATCTAGCATCTAGCATCTGCAAGGTTCTGGAATCATCAAAATGATAAGAAATTTGGCCCATTCTTCGTAAAGTTACAGCACTATACACAGAAAGATGTATATGGGACTACCCTATATCTCTCACAGACCATGAGAGAAACAAATTTACCAAATATATGAATTAGTAGGTGGTTTCCCGGCAAATTATTTATCATCATGTATTAGTCAAAACATATTCTTTCACATGATTGGTAATGAGAGCTTCCATTTCATTTTTTGAAATTGGGACGTTTCCAATACTGGTCTTTACCTTTAATGCAGCTAGTGTGAACTTTTTGGTGTAACATCATTAATCTTGTTTGTTCATCACCTTTTTGTCAGTTTTGTTCAGGAAATGGATTATTGTTATTTACAGTGTCTCTAAGAAAAAAACTGAACAATGGTATATTCCGATTGCTGCATCCTGGTGTTGTATAGGGAAAATGGACCGACTTTCTCATTAGTTGAATTGCCGATGGAACTACATGTGCTATCTATAGCCATTTCCAACTAGAGGTCCATTGAGTTGCTGCTTTATTTCACTTCATTCTCATACTGCTGACTTAAAATTGTCATCCTATTTGTATAAAAAGGAGCAACTTCTCAGATGCATATTGTGATTTATCATTGTCTTACTGGAGTAATGATTTGTAGTTATTTGCCTTGCGTGAAACAAGTATTTTTCAGTCAGGATTTGATAAAACGATGGAATATTGAACTCAATTTTTGAAACGGCGATGTGAAAAAAGTGTGCGTTTCTTTACCTGTTAGAAGTAGAGAGTGGATGATTTCGATAATTTCAAGACACCGACAGTCATCTGTTCGTTGAAGAGAGTTTCTGTATTTCTAATTTACGCTGTGGAAACGTGCTTCTATCACAAATCGATCCTAAAGAAAATTGTTACCAAAGGAGATCAAAATGCCTCACCTTAAAAAGAGAAAGAATATGATTTTGAGAGGTAAGTCCGGTCTTGATTGAGTTCTAACAAAACTACATTATTTCGTCAGTGACTGTATATACATGTAAATGGTACTTGGACTAAATCTATGAAATTCATTTTTGTGAAAGAAATCGATCCAAGAGTGATTTCTTTAAATTAAGTTGTCAGATGCGCTTTGAAAACAAGATTTTTGGTTCTGTTTTCACGTTTTTTTTTTTCTTCTTTTGTTTGTTGTTGACAAAAATATTAGTTTTATACACTTTAAGCATAATTAGGCAGGAGCAAGGGAACTTGAAGCGTATCTGCCATAGTTTACAGGAGGGATTAGACTGCCCTGCAAGGTCACTGGACAGGTGGTTATCTCATTAACTCAGCTCTCAGTTAACATAAGAAAAAGAGGATCATGGGGGACCAATGGTCACCGATTAGGCATGGTTTGTTATATAGAGGGCGCAAGTAGCTACAAGTAGTGCAGTGGGCCTTTAAGATTATTTGATAAACTGTCCTTTATTGTATGATATTCCATGAAATTTAGGTTTAAATGCCCGTTCTAACTTCTAAGAGTATTTTCCTTAATGGTGCAGGCCTATAGATTTCTTTATACTGTTTTATAATGCGAGAGGGACCACGCACTGCCTTCCAACTGCACAGGAGCCTTTTCACTAAGAGTCAGAAGAAAGTAAACTGCACTAAGGCAAGCAAAAGAGTCCAGTAAAGCGGCTTAACTGTCAAAAAAAAGAATGAAGAGAATTAGAAGAAACGCTGAATGGAAGAACCAAAAATAACTGGTGCTTGTTGCCTCTTGAGATTTGCTTTAGAATTAAGTTAAATATCTTAGGTTCCGCCTCATTGGTGTTCATAGTAAGCTTTGATATTCTTTGAGCTGTGTAAGATAACTGGGTTATTATTGCTTTTGATACCAGGGGTTGGCATCATGCATTCAATCTCAGAAGTCGTTATGCGGGCAAATTTGCACACTAAAGATTAGAAAATGGCAAAAATATCACTTGTAAGTGGGTGTAGTTTTATTATTCCCATTTTATTGTTGCTATGCAGGACCATATATTTAAATGGGTTTTCCGATTCGCTTCATCAAGTATTTGTCTGCATGATGTAAAACATGTATAGGTGTATGGTTATTTAGACATCGTAGACGGGCATTACAATTCTCTCATGTAACGCAAGGATTGCCTTTACCCATGTTACAAAGTTACTTTCGTGAAATTATTCTGATTTAGGCGTACTGTACCTTAGAGCTTAGAGACTTCGGTGGTAAGCGCTTTATAAGCAACGTTTTTATCATTATTATTATTATTACCTTATAATAAACTTATCTATATTGCTTACTTTGAAAAGGGAACCACATGGGCAGTGTATTAAGTCCAAGGGAATTAGAGAATCCAGTAGTTATTGGGTTTATCCCTGATAATGCAACACATCTTTTCACCAAGTTTCATCTTCAACGCAATAAAATAGTTACTACCGGTATACAGTAGGCTTGCGGGTGCACCATGTGAGAGAGAGGGAGGATCGAGGAGTCCTGAAAAGGACTCTCGGTAATCTTTCTTGAGGGTGTGTAGTCCTAAAAAGGACTGTTGGTGTAGTCTTGAAAATGACTGTTGGTTATCTTTCTTAGCTTATAGTTCTAAGGAAAACTATAGCGCTTGTTTATATGTTAATTTTGATGTGTTTTATTTACCGTAAGAAATTTTGCCAGGTTCGTTGCTTTTTCCTCTCTTCTCTTTTGCTCAATGCTCTGTAATGGGATATCAGATTTAGCACTCCAAATCCTGATTAAATCCTTTCATACCCCCAATCACAGCCTTTGGGGTCAACATTGCGAAGCTTATCATGTACTGCAATAAGAAAAATCTCTTGCAGTCGTGTGAAAAACGATACAAAACATTCAGATATTTAGCTATCAATTACAGATCTGTGTAGCCAACTCCACTTTCTGTCCGCGTCTGTCGACTCTCCCATTCGCGTTCATTGCCCTTCTCCTTTCTGTATTACTTGTATAAGAAGTTGTGGTGTTTATTTACAGTCAACATGTTTTGCCCGCATTGGAAAGTTCATGCGCAAATCAGGATGTTTTGAAATTCTATATTGGCATCGGAAAGGTTTCGTCAACTTAGTGAGCGTGAATTATGTCAAGACACTTTCTTACATGCCTACATGGAATATATGCACACCTGTACATGAGGATTGTGGAGCATGTGTTCCTATGGGACTTTGGGGGAGTTTTCTTGAAAAATAAAAACGCCTTTGCCAATGGTGTCATGCGGTGTCTTTAAATCATCTGGAAGATCCATTTTCTTTCATTTATAAAATCATCTTTAAGTTCAATTTACCTCAATACCTATGAAAATTTCAGGGAGGTTCTTCTTGTGAAAAGTTGTGTTATAAATTTGTGACTTTTTGGGGAAGAGAGATTTATAATGGTATGCCACTTTGGCAGTATAATATTGTGTAAGATCTGATTCTTATATAGTTGTTTGTTGTTGAAAGCAAAGAATGTTTTAAAATAGCCGTGTTTTCAAGAAAAGGGCTTCTTTGCCTGTTTGTTACATCCAGAAATAGCTAAGCAAGAAAATTCAAATTAAATATTGATAAAGTGTGACGTCAAGATCCTAGGCAGGTGCTACATGTAAATCAAGAATATTTCCAGGGTCTTCTCAGTCTCCAGTGAGAACTTGAGTAGTTTTGTTGCATATATATTTTGATAGAGTTTGGTTTATGAAGATTCAGAATTTGAGAAAATTTGGAAATGAGAGTAAGAATTGAAATTTATAAAGTCTTGCATAAATTCGTCTGCCTTCTGTATTTCGTTATAAGCATTAAATTATTTAATCTATACTGAATGTCCCTGGACGTTTATCGGGGCATCTTCTTTCATAAGATTGGTTGCAATTTCTATTAAATCCCTTTACCGAGTCTGAAAGTGTCTGAATTTGGAGACTGATTGCAGTCGGTCTGTCTCCGATGGGTCACTAGCTCTTCCGCAGTCTATGGATATTCCCAGTGACGTCATATGTGCATCATTCCAAAGCGCTTTGGGGATAGGAAACCCTTCAAATGTTTGTGCGGCTTCCAATGATCGTAATGGTAATCTCTTTCTATTTCTGACCAGGGAGACGATGCACAAGAGGTGTCTCCATTTCACATCTGATACATGAGGCCTGTCCTCATCGGCTCGAGATTGCCAAATAGCCCGCTATTTCTCATTTGGGAAATAAGCCCGAAGTTACAAATCGCGTCCTCACAAGCTCAATTTAAGACTCAAGCTCAAGATATTTTGCTCAACGTTCACGCATAGTGCGAGTCTTTCGGGCTGGTGAAGACGCACCGGACAAATAGCGGGATATTTTATAAACTAGCCCAAGATATCTTGGGATGATTATCTCTACCAAATATCCCGCTAATAGTTAAAAAAGCGGGATATTTAGCAATCTCGAGCTGATGAGGACAGGCCTATGAATACCTACAGGGGATACCAGATATGGGAACACTGTAAGAAATGAAAGATAACACAATGTTTTTAAAGTATGCCATCATGTGCCTAAAACATAGTATGAGGCATATGAGCGGCAGTTCCTCTCTTTACACAGGTGATGGCAAACTGAGTGAATCGTTTGCAGCATAGAAAATTTTCTATGCTTAGTTAAATAAAATCAATTTAATAATCCTGGATTCATATACAGCTTTACTTTTCATATATTTCACAGTGGTGCCATTTACCCAAGTTAATTACCCAAGTCTTCAAAGTATGTGTACTCGGGGTAGGGTACGCCAGAATTCTAGAGCAAAAATGCTAACAAATATGCTTGTTTCGAAAATCTATAAAATCACGCCTCTGGTTATCTTTAGGGACTGGGGAATATTAAAACATGATTTTAAAACGGCATCTAAGGAGATAAATCAAAAGAGTAAGACCCCATCCCCTCCCTTACTCTATTACAAAGATCTTGACAACCAACCCAGTAGTAGACTATAGTCGGACTGGCTTAATTAGTATAATATGACTGCATAGAAGTGGAATCGCTTTTAAAATGTGAATCGCCCTCGCACTGTCCGGACAACCTTTCCGAATCACCTCTTGCGTGAATCCCCCAACACCATTTTGGTTTAATTAACAACCAACCTCTATTTATGTCTTTCTCGCATCTCCGTTTAGCATTGTCTAGTCCAGTCCTGATCCTATATTTAGAAAGCTGCATCCCTCCCCTGTGTTTTTTCTGAAGGAGATTGTGAATATGTAATTAGTAGTGTGTTTGTGACTGAAGTGTTCCAGAAATAGATTTCTTTTCTCTAATTAGTCAACAAACGGCCCTGTCCTGCTTACTACGTCAGTAAAGAAAAAACCTCTGATTGCCCTTTCTTTTGTTACATGTTTGCAGGCGCGTCTGCTTTTGGATAAATTTTAATTCTGAACTTTTAAAATGATATTTTAGCTTGTTTTTCTTCAGAATGTTTTTTGTTTGACAATGTATTGTAAAATTAGAAAAGGATTGAATGTGAAAGAAAATATTACTTAGAAAAAGTGTTGTATGCATCTGGAAGTTTTGAAAGTAAAATTTGTGTACAGAATTTGAAAAAAGGATGAGTTTTTTAAATTTCAGAATAGCAGCATGAACACTCATTTGAATATTGTAAAAATCTTTTAGAATTTGACGCATTCTAATATGTAGTACATGACTTAAACTTCCTTAGGGTCTGCCTTTGGCACTCGCCCAAAAAGTGGGAGCTTCGAAAATCAATTACGCATGAAAGATTACAGGATTAAAACAAATCTTCCAATTGTTCTGAATCAAAAGGGAAAAATTTGCTGGGGTCAGCTTGTCTGTTGACAAAGCCCTCCCCATTGTCTATCGCTATTAGGAGGCAAAGGGAGATTAAGGGCAGACCCGTTTCGTTAACTTTCCAAAATTGTCTCATGGGTGAGAAGTTACTTCGAGGAAAGTGCAGTCATCATTGATCCCTCTCGCTGTTCTCGAATTTGTTGGTAAAACCCATTAATTTATTTGTCGTTTCTTGTGCCAGAACAACCTAAGTATACAATAATAGTGCACTTCTTTTGCCAGCACAGGAGGGAGTTTTTCCTCGGAGGTTGAAGATAGTTCAGGGAAAGAAAAAAACATCACTTCAACCCCTCCCCATTCATTCATTCATTCATTCAATCAATTTTGGAATTTTTAAACCCATTAATTCATTTGTCACACCTCTTGTACCCTAATTTATTTTGTTTATCAACACAGCAGGGAGTGTTTCTATCAAACTTTTAACAAAAATGTCTCCTAAGTAGGCAGATACTTCAGGAAAGTAAAACCATCTTAGCACCCTTCTCCATTCATTCATTCACTTTAGGAGTTGTAAACCCATTAGGTCATTTGTTCCATCTTGAACCAAAACAAGACAAGTGTACTTTAAAGCTAATGTATTTCTATTATCTGAACAGCAGGGAACATTACCATTGTCCCCATATACCCTTCTAAATTCTTACTTTTGACTCAGGAATACTTGTAGAATCTGTTTTGTACTGTAGGCCCCTTATTGGTATTGGTATCAGTGATGACCCACTTCCAAATCCATCCTGGGGGTGTTTCACAAAGATCATAAGTAGAACTTAACACTAAGTTGGACTTAAAAATTATGGACAGCCATTGGAGCCTTAAAATGAAATATATTCAAAAGCAGAAATTCAAGTATTTTAGACTTTTTATAAATGCCACATCCATGACATGAAATCTCCTTGATGATAGAAAATATGAATGATTTGAATCAACATTTTATGCCTTTCAAAATAACTTTTACAAAATATTTTCAAAGATGCTAATGGCTTTCCATACCTTTTTAGTCCAACTTTGAGATAAGTTCAACTTAGGATCTTTGTGAAACACCCCCCTGGAACGATAAAAAAATCAATACTTTGGTGTCTAATTGACCCAGCATTCTTTTCTACATTGAGTGGGAACGGAATGTGATCAATAAAAAGAAAAGAAACAACAAACAAAGGAACAAATAATCACTTGTTCGTTTATAAAGTGCCTGTTCAATAAGTTTGAAAGAATTTTTCTAAGTTGGTATGTTATGAGGGCCGTGGGGGATCCAGTGGGCACTGAGTGGTAAATGGTAAAAGTTGTCCATGTTTCACTTTTTATGCCTCCGTTACGAAGTAGCCGGAGGCATTATGTTTTCGGGTTGTCCGTCCGTCCGTCCGTCCGTCCGTCCGTCCGTACGTCTGTACGTACGTCTGTACGTACGTCCCGTTCTCGTGATCACGTTATCTGAAGAATGGATCAATGGATTCCTACCAAACTTTGGTCATATATGTATCTAGCAAAGTCGATGAACTGATTAGATTTTGGGGTCACGAGGTCAAAGGTCAAAGGTCACAGGGCTCATTATGTATGCAAAAACAGCTCGTGATCGCGTTATCTGAAGAACCGATTGATGGATTCCTGCCAAACTTTGGTCATGTATGTATCTTGTAGAGTCGATGAACTGATTAGATTTTGGGGTCACGAGGTCAAAGGTCAAAGGTCACAGGGCTCATTATGTATGCAAAACGGCTCGTGATCGCGTTATCTGAAGAACCGATAGATGGATTCCTGCCAAACTTTGGTCATGTATGTATCTTGCAGAGCCAATGAACTGATTAGATTTTGGGGTCACGAGGTCAAAGGTCAAAGGTCACAGGGCTCATTATGTATGCAAAAACAGCTTGTGATCGCGTTATCTCAAGAACCGATTGATGGATTCCTGCCAAACTTAGGTCATGTATGTTACTTGCAGAGCCGATGAACTTATTAGATTTTGGGTAACGAGGTCAAAGGTCAAAGGTCACAGCGCCCATTATGTATGCAAAAACAGCTTGTGATCGCGTTATCATTAGAACAGATTGATGGATTCCTGCCAAACTTAGATCATTTATGTATCTTGCAGAGCCAATGAACTGTGTAGATTCTTGGTTCATAAGGTCCAAGGTCATGGGCTCATTATGTATGCAAAAATAGCTTGTGAACGCATTCTCATTAGAACTGACAGATGGATTACTATTTAACTCTGGATATCTTGCAGAGCCAATGAGCTGAGTAGATATTAGGATCATGAGGTCAAAGTTCAAAGGGTCATATATGTATATGAGAAATTGTTTGTAATCACGATATTCTGAGAACCTGTTAATGGATTACAATTGAACTTGAATTTGAAAAATTTCTTCTGTTTTGGTTTGTAAAATTGCTCTATGACGGAGGCATCATTTTCGACTGCGCGCAGTCGAATTCCATCTAGTTTACATGGCATCTGTGTTACACCATGATTTCTTTTAATATATTTTGGCAATTTTGTTATTTTATTAGTCTGTAGAGTGCATTTAAGTTCTATAAATGACATACAATGTCATTTGAATACTGTGAAATATTTTTTATTCATTTCTAGTCATGCAGTTATTCAGGTTCTTTTGTGAAAACAGTCATGTTCAGAAACTTTGAGAACAATTACCCTGGATGAAAGATTCCATATAACCTGGTGATGAATTCAGGTTTTCATTTTATATCCGTGTACGATAGGCAAGAAGCTGCCTTAGATTGGGGGGGGGGGGGCAAATTGCCACTGGCCCCTTTTTTCCTATTTTTCTCCTTTATTTTCTTCCCATTAAATGAAGCTACAGAAAAGTTAAAAGAATTTTTAAATGCAATTGTGGGATTGGAATTCAATGATACCGTCTAGCCTTGATAGCTCTGGTCATTTTTAAATCTGTGGCTGAAACCACAGATTTGTGTGATTCACTGGTTTCCATGGAAACATGAAGTTGTGGCCAGGTTATATGGAGTCTTGAATACAGGATAATTGCTCTCGAAGCTTATGCATATAATTGCATACAAAATATGGAGCCTACAAGAGCCAGCCAATGGGTGAATGGAGATTAAAAGAGATATTTTGAAGAAGAAAAGTTATTTTTAAAGGTTTCCCTTTCATCATATAGTATCAAACTTCTTCCTCAATTTACAAATGAGTTAGTTTTAAATTTTGGAGAAAGAATCTGTCTTTATGTGCCATTTACATACTCCAAATGAATAAATAAAGGATTTTAACAAAGTTTAGTTATGAGACGGTCTTTTGAGCATAATTCTCATATTCAAAGGAGTGGGGGATAGGTGGAGACAGAGATAGAGGAGAAAGAGGAAGGAAAGAAAAAGAAGTAAGGGATGATGGGAAAAAGCTTATCTCCTCGTCATGTTAAGCTCTATTGTTGGGCCAGTTCCCATTGTTGGTCCCCATCTTCGCGTGAAAATACTTCCAAAGCAGTGGAGACAGGTGGAATGGCACTTCATTCACTCATGCTCCTTGGAGCGTGAACCCACAACCAATTCATAGTTCCCGGCATGGGCGGGTGAGCGGGCACTGCTAGCTGCCAAAACCAACTTCCTCCATGACAAGTGGGTGAGAAGGGGGAGAGAGCAGGAGAGAGAGACACTTAAAGCGGAGAGAAGAGAATAGCTGGAGAAAAAACACCTTGCCTTTTGAGTGGAAGGGAAATCTTTATCCCCTTCTTTTTTATCCCACTGGCCCCAGCTATTGTGGAACGTCCATGTCAAAGCAGACCGCATTATAGTGCAAAGAGCTCTTTTTGTTCTCCTTTATACCGGCTCCGATACTCCTTCATACCTTTCACCGGTATAGTGAGTACCCAAACAGTTTGGGCTGAGTCCTTCTGTGTATTGATAAGCATACACAGTGGACAACATTCCAGCAGCTACTGAAAGTTTTATACGCCTCTTGTGGGATAGTTGGCTTGGCGAGGAACACCAGGAACTTTACCTAAGTAAGACAGGAGGGGGTGTGTCCTGTCATCAAGCTTGTGGTACGTTACTTCTTTCTTCATCATCGTTATTTGCTGTTCCAGTCTACTGCCCGAGTATGAAGGATTGTTGAGGGGACCCATTGGAAACAGTCAAAATGCAGACTATGGCATCATAAAGTAAAGCTCTGTCTAGTACCAGACAGACTCTCATGGAATTTGTGCCATTTTGGCTATTTCTAGGACAACTGAGCTGCTGAGAACTTAGATCTGAGGAGTAATACCATAACAATGCCTATGAGTTTTGTAATGACATTGTATCTATCCGAGGCCTTCAAGTAATAGAGACACTACAAGGCAAACCTGACGGTGATTCACAGTCTGCTATGTGGACATATGGAAAGATAACACCAAGAGAGCAAACACCACCAAGGATATGTTGGAAAGATACCCACCACATTTATGCCAACTGTGACCATAGGGATGTAGCTCACGTACACTACGGTGGAATTTCCTCTCCATTGTAGCTCCTCGCACACATGGTTTAAGTTTCCCCCAAAGTAAAAATTCTCAGGCACTCTGCCTTTGGTTCTGAAACCAGAACGACCAAGCTCAAGTTCCACCCAGTTAGCAATAGCAAGTGGGAGTGTCTCTTTTCAGTTGTATTTATCATCGAGCGGCGTGAGAATACCCCGTCGTCACAAGACCGAAGTCCTTCATTATTCGCAGCCTAGGGATCAACGATAGAACCTCAAAGATTATAGTTCAGCCAAACCGATCCAGGATTTTGGATTTGTGGACATTGGTTTTGGTGGGCACTGCTTATGACTCGTTTTCCTGCATGCAAATGTGTCTATGAAATTCATGTTGGAGGAAATTTATAAATCATTGTGGAAAATTGGATCCATGTTTGGAGTCCAACAAAGATTTTAGTTGAGGAAATCTTTTGAATTGGTTTAAGATGCAATGTTCCTGTCCTGTCGTGAGAAGATAGAAACGGACTTACTCCTGCCATGCAAGTGTTTGCCTGTCTGGAAGATGGCATCCTATAAAAATGTTCGTTTTCTGAAACGACTTCGCATGCGCTACATTGCTGGTAAGATCAAATTTAATTTGTTAATCATTGTGTAAGTGTGCCATCTTTGATTCATAATGAAATAAATGTCTTTTGAGAAGAACTTGATTGTTCAATTTGTTAGTATTTCTGAACTGTTTATCATGGAATGCGTTGGATATATTTGTACTGACAATATTCATTTTTGCACAATACACAACTAAATTATTCATTTTCTACCTGTACAAATCAGGACATATTTGTACCATTTGTTTTGTATTCATGAATATTCATGTATGTTTCATTTAAATGTAAGTGAACCTTTGACAAATTCTCTTTGTTAACGAAAGTTTATTAATTTTATGACAGGAAGTCGTGTGGTCAAATTTAATTAACAACATGACAATTACAAAAAGCAGCACATGATCTAAAATCAATATTTCGTAGAAGAAACGCTTGATCCGGATTGGAAATGTAGTCTAACCGGGCAAGAATGTTTCAATTATATGTTTGCATCAATCAACACAAGGGAAAACCAACAAACAATATCAATAAATCAATGTCTACACACGTGGGTTAACATGACTGTCGATTCATTCACCTCTGTGGCTCTCTCTTCTTTGTTTTTAAAGATCTGAGCGCTATATGTACATTGTGCACCACATATTACAGAATGCATGCATATATTCAAGGGTAAATAGTGCATCCACATAGTATTAATTATAAATGCAATCTCCTTGCTTTAATTTTAGCCTGTGATACGTGACTAACATGTACTTGAATGGGTGTACTTGATCTCAAGGACATGTCGAGAACCGGACAATGCACGTAGCTAAATTGATCTCTCTTGTAACTTTGGCTGGTATTTAACCACACGGCATGATGTGCATTATTGAATTGTTCTCGCTGCATACACCTGTATGGTCTAGGTAGAACAGCTTGATATAGATCTATCCTGCATGTATATATGTAATACAAAACATGTGTGACTTTGTGACAAGGCTAATCGTGCATGGTCCACCTGTGTTCGGTTGTATCAAGGTTAAACTTGGAGTCATGGAAATTTGAGTGGGTGGGAAGTGTACTTTTTAGAATAAACTGAATAGTACCGGTACATCCCTATATGTAGGCCTATGAGGATCAGACACGTAGATCTATCGTCTACAATATAATTTGTCTTCAGTTTGTCCTGGTTTATCTATCAATCTTATTATCCTTATTGTACCTTTTTTTAGGATGTCTTTCTTGTCCTGTAGTTCGGGACTGTTTCTCTTTTATTTCTGTATACCCCCCCCCCCCTTTCACTTACAATAAAATCTCCCCCCTCCACTTACATGGACATGTATGTCCTGATCAGACATAAAGTAATAGTTTACAAGGTAGTACTTTAAATCATCGTCTGTTCAGAGTCAATAGGCAAGGCCACACTAACTTTTTTTCATAGGGGGTATTGATCACACGTTTTAGGGTTTCCATGCATGCATAGGGCCCCTGTTTCATTTGTGATATTCAGGGAGTTCAAATTTGGGGGCCCATGAATGCTGGATGCCTGCTAGTATCGAGCCCTGCAGAAGGACGTTCACTGATGATAAAGGCCTATAACCTCCCTGCCACCAGTTCACTCTTCATGTGGGGGGGGGGGGGGGGGACGATCATGACCCTCTAAAAATGTAGACTATGCAAATTATTCATTCGGTTTCATGCTCGTCTTTGCCAAGGGGGGCAAAAATGGGTCTAGCCGAAAGTTTGGAATATTTGTTGGCGACAAGAGAGTAATTATCCGGACACGCTTTTCAATCTCACGGGTGGCGAGGGTATAGACCCATCATTGAGTATGACGAGAAACACTCGGAAGGTGGAATGGAGTCTGGGGAAATTTCCCTGGTTGGGGTAACAGCACAGCAAGAGTCCAAGCAGTGAAAGTATCAGGTGACTTCAAGTTTAAGTGGTTGTGCCCTAGATGCTGGTCTACAACACGTACTTGAAAATATCTGTCTAGAGTGAAGCATAGATAAGCTCAATGTAGAGATGAGACGGTATCCAAATTTTAAGAGATACAAGTATGGCAAAATGAATTGTAAAAAGTAGTCACTTTTGTTTTCATCACAATCAAACAAACAGTTTTCATTTACATCATGGCATCGGACAATGATTTGTGCTTGCAATCTTATTTACCGGTAGTTTAATTTGAATTGACAAACCCTTGTATTCCTGAATTAAAAAAAATTAAATTAAAGAATAAGATGAGAAAGATCAATCGGTGTTGATGTTTACATCATTTGTTTAACGCTGTCTTTTACAGAGACAGAAGGTAATTTACCAGGACGTTTGCCTATGTGATGCGATCTGTGCTTAATCTAATGCTTCATATAATTGTAATAAGTATCAGTGCTACTCCAATCTTGTCATATTCTGTAAATAGGAAATTAAATTTCATTATGTGTAGGGAAAAACAACTAATTATTTATTCAAGTTTGGGATATGACCCGACATAGCCTTGCTGTGCCAGGAATATTTCATTTGAATCCTCATTGTGATCATTTGTGTTGATTCTTAAACTCATTTTGATGGGTGCGTTGAATCGAGTGATGGTTTGACTTGATTGCTTTTAGCCTTATCCGTGATTACATCAGGTTGGGCGCATTCAAAGGTCATGAATACCGTGGTATAACATGTGCATTTCTCCCGTTTGTTTTTTAAACATATTGGTGCATTGATAGGGTTTCTGTTTATTATAGCTGGGAGTTCAGTGTACTTTCCTTGAATGTTTTCTGCATTATAAAGACTCCATACACTGGTGCTTATTCGTAAAGTTTAGGCATTGATATTTTTTTAATGTGATTACTACAGTGATCACCGATTCTTCTTGATCCGGCTCGCTTATCATGAGCTGTCTTGATTGCTGTGACGATGGGACTAATCAGGGATTAAAATCCTAAAGATTTAGATTGCCGGCCTTCCCATTTGGGATAAAATGTCTTCAGATGTCTCCAGGGTTTGATCAATGTAAAAACTGTTAGGAATGACATTACAAGTTTTTATGTAAATTTTTGAAAGTACAAACGATGTACATGGAAGCCTAGAGGTTGGGGGAGGTGGAGAAGGATTTAAAATTCAAGCTAAAAAGGTAAGTTCTGGTAAATTGCCTGAATTGTAATGCATTACTAATGGATGGTTCCTGTACGGAATCATGTATGGGAACAACATAATTCAGTAGCCAACATGTACCAGACTTTGCCTGTGATGTAAGTCGGTTACTTTCCATTATAAATGTGTGTTATCTATTCATGAGACGCAGACAGTGGACATCTACTGTCTCCCTGAACAGACAAGATACTGTTTGTTGTTGTTTGGTTTCAATGGCGTTTTCCATCCTTGTTGGATGATTTTCATCATGTTTCAATGTCAATCACTTTTGTTGCCTTAATTGCCTTTGCCTACCAATTACTTCTTGTCTAAGCTTCTATAGGAACATTAACGCTGGCCCCTTATCATGATAAATGTTTGACTAGAATAAAGAATGAGAATGAGCTCGATCATGTGATGTTATTCCTGTCATCACTGTGTGATAGTCCCAATGGATTATAGTTGAAGGGAAAAGACAACCCCCTTTTGGCCCACCTTAACTAGCCGATTGAAATCCCCTTTTTATCCATTGGCAAAGGCCAGGGATCCATTATTTCCTTATCAAAGGGAGAAGAAACCCCATCTTTCACAGCTCAGGCTTTAATTCCAGAGCCAATACGGATTAAGACTGACTTATGAAAAGGGATAGGGGTTTGCGGGATTAAAATGGGAGGAACGCTGACCCGCTAGAGATTATAGTGGAGGCTCATCACTCTCAAAATTGTTATTGAAGTTGAACAAAGAGAGAGTTGCCTTTTCAGCCAGGTGTCATCTTAGGCCCGTTTACACACCCCAAACACTGTTTTGAAAAATTATCGATGTTGGAGACAACCATTTATACACTACTGCCAAAACCCATAAAAAAGTTGCTGTATGCAACTACCAGAATGTGAGAAAAATTGATGATTTTTGGTTGCAGTGTAAATGTAGCTCTTGCCTACTTTCACATAGGCAGGATATGTTCACACGGAACGGTCATAGTTTTAAACTCAAAGTTTGCAAAACGTCAAGATCTAAAGTGGAATATGTTAGATCTTGGAAGATAGATGCAAGGGAATACCTTATCAAAGTAATGTTTAAGTTGCGTACATCTCTGTACTGGTCATTTTCCATCCATATCCCACATATATTTGCATGTTTTTTGTGTATTATAATAATGATGAAAATGTGTTGCATGAGACTGGTGATATACTCAACAGACAGAGTCAGGAATAAGCTGCCTTACATAACAAATACTAGCAAAGGATAAATTTTTATTAATAATGAATAATGAGGAGAAAGGCGTACCTACACTGTAAATGACCTGTACTTTTTAGGATCATACATATGACTTGGTAACTCATGCATAATATTCTTTATCATTCATGTTGTTTCCTTCGATCGTCCCCACATTTTGCTTCCTGCCACTCCTTTGACTCACTACAAAAACAAAAGGAATTCAAAGCTTTATCACAACATAGCTTATGAATGAATCACGTTTGATCCCCCCCCCCCCCCCCCCCATCCCAATTGCTTTTTTTCCCCTGGAGAAATTGGAGGAATTATTCCAATCACAACCCACATCCCCAAATTTATACATGTGGGACTACATCAAGAACATAATAGGCTAAGCATGGACCTGGGCTAAGTCTCGACCTTTACTCTCTATATTTCTCCTCAAGCATAACATGTATCCCTTGTATGTGTTTAATGAAGCAATGAAAGCCCCTTTGTTAGGAGCAGACAGTTCTTTGCTGGCTTGGTCATTGTCTTCGGTCAAGAACCACTCTGTCTTCGAAGAAAACAGAAAAATGGATCATCAGGTGTCATTACATGACCCCATTGTTGCCTGTTTCCGGTTTTCAAAAGGACTTGATGAATGGATGGGGTTTTAGTCTTAAAGGGATCGTTTAACAATGTTAAATCTGAGATACACGGCCCTACGTGTTATCAGTGTCTGTGATATGGTGTAATATTGAAGCCCTAAAAAAATTGCGCTTCAAAATGATCCAGAAGTGCCTCAAAAAAGTAAAAATCTTTGAGTGACCGGTTTTACCATACTCGTTTTCCCCAATAGACTGTAGTGTTATGAAAACCGTCAGGCGAACGGTTTTCAAAATTTGTAATTTCAATCATAAATATCTTGATAATCAGACAGGCGATCGGCTTGTAAAAGTCATGGGGTTCCTGACTGACCTAAAGGTTTATAATTATCATTGCATCATAAGCTAAATCCAGAATGTTATTTCAGAATCTGAGACAAAGTTACCGGATCCCTTTAAGGGAGATTGGAGGTTGTGACAGTCGACCACAAGCTTTGTAAAGTCAAGATATTTTTAGAATGGAAAAATCATGACAAATACTGTAAAGATACCGATACATGGTTATCAGACCCAACAGTATTTCTCATACCTTCATAGTACTAATAGATGAAAAGCTATAAGCAAACATTGTATTATTTTGTAAAATGGATTTGTAACCCGATTCCTAGTCTTACTTTTACCAAGGAGGTACCTTCTTGCTTTGACCAAGATGTTGGCATGACATAATGGCCTGACTCGGACTCCAAAAATATATTATAACTTCCCAATATCAAGCAAAGATGGTCAACTTCATGACTAATAATAGTGTTGGGGTTCTTGACCTGAGGATTTTTATGTCTGATTGACTCTTTTGGGTTTGTTACAAAGCGCCTCAAACCACATTTTATTCACCGGTTATGTCTATTTATCCAGTGTGTTATTGTACACGCTATGTGGTAGGTAATCTCCCTCAACCAAGGATTTACATGATGAGACGAGAGAGAGAAAGAAGAGGAGGGATGGAGAGGGGGATGGAGAGGGAGATGGAGAGGAGAAAAGGAAATGGAGAGGGAGTATGGAGTCGTAGAGCAACAGAAAATGTTGAGAAAGATGAGGAGAGAGAGACAGAGACAGAGACGGAGAGGGAGAAGACAGATAGAGAGAGTGAGAATTGAAATAGCACAGAAAAAAAGAAGAAATATATTTGTGGGGGAGTGGACGAAACTGACACAAGAAAGAAAATGACTGAGAAAAGGATATGAATCAACATGCATTGAGGAGAAAAGGGTAGCATAGATATGGTTATCATGGGGTCATTGACCTCTTCAAGAAGGGTCACCGACCTGGATAACCATTAGACTTGACATAAGACCACAGCCAGAAGGTCATAAGTCACTCTATTGACACGACCCTCTGTTGTTACATGATAGGAAACAGAATTTAACAGTAGCCAGCCATGACTTGTTCTGATAATTGAGAGATATTGAGGGACAACCAAAAAGGAAACAACAAAAAAATGATTGGCATATATATATATCTGTGATTAGGATGAGATTAATATTCTGGTTCCAGTCGCTATTTCCTGTCCTTTATCAGATTAGTGGTCAGAAAAATAAATGTTTGTCGACGAATAATGCCACCAGAATACAAGGTTTAGGGTATCAAGTGACATTATGGTAGCTAATAGGCAAAAATTACAAAATATGATATCAGTTCGCTGATAAATATTTTGTAACTTATGTAAATTATATTTTGCACAGTGGAGAAAGGAATTAATATAAGATAATGTAATGAGAAATGGAAACATGTAAAACTTGTAAATCATATCCTAATAATGAATAAATTGAATTTGTTCATTTTATTTTTTAATAAATGTTGTTGTTCCTCTCTCTCTCTCTAAATGTACTTCCTCTCTTTTTTTCATATCATTGTTCCGCAAACCTTAACAATTATGGAAATATTAACTTGTTGCATTCACTTAATGGTGTAAACATCTTATCTGCTGGCATCCCTAATATGCATGCGTAAACACAAATACGCACAGACAAATATCTGTTTCACATATTAAACATGTAAACAACATATTTTTATCGTTCCATAGAGTATTCCTTCTTATTTCAACTTTCTATTATGCACCTTCCAGAGCTATTTTAAATCCAGTACAAGCACAAAAGTGTTTATTTTATATTTATAACCTCTATTCACTGTAACATATATGATATTCAATAGCGTTCCTCCTTGAACCACCTTGACGTAAACAAGAAAATGCTGGAGGGATGATGACGAACAAGTCCCCTTTTTTTCTCACCCTGAATAGAAGCATTGTGTGATGGATGTCATGCTACTTGGAAAAATGAAGGAAAATACAGATTTTTTTCTTCTTCTCAAAATAGAAATATCTGATAAACACATAGGAGAATGATGGAACAGCATCGGAAGGGCATAAATGTATGTTGCAGTGAAAGAAAACACATTGGAGTGGAGAGTAGTTAGATTTGGTGAGGTTTAAAAGAGCTCTGAAAATTATAGCTCTTTTGAAAATCTTGAAACATTTTTTCTCATACTGGAATGTTGTTTTCGTTATTTGGAAATTTCCTCTAGCTAATTATTCGGTATGTAGGGCCTTCATGCATCTCTACACTTTTATTCTTTCTCTTCAGAAAGAAAGAATTTTGTGTTTATTATAAATGCCTTGTTTATTACAAATATTACATTGAAGAAGAAAGACAATTAATTCCCATCTTATCCTCAAAACGTTATTTTCTCATGAAATAAACTTATAGCAGTTTCTCATATTCTGGTTTTACAAAATTGAAATTTTCCCAAATAAATGTTGATATAGATTCTCACTGAATTCTCACAGGACCCCTAAAGATGTATTGCAGCATCCATTTGAAAAACGCTGGTACAGTGTAAGGACAATGAGAAATAATTAGGTCATATTCATTGAAGGCTCTGCATATGTTCCTCCCCAGTATTGTCCAATTCTTACTGTATACATTTATTGTCCTATGTGTATATATGTCACCTAAATCAACTTATTAAAAGGATAAGATACATGTACATGTAGGTCGGGTGTACCATAGTCTTTGCTTTCCTTATCTTTGTAAATATTTGCCTGTACGTGTTCCGGAAAGGTTTGTGGACAAGGGCGATATTCATATGAATTTTAGATGCCTATCACTTTTCAAGCGTGTTCCGCACCATATTTTCCTCTTTTTTTTCTTATGATAAAAGGCCTTACTAAATTATTCAGTAGTGTAATCATATAGCTGTATCCAAGTTCTGTTTTATAAGTTATTATGTAGGGATGTATAAAATCAGCAAATACTTGATCCATCCACACTATCTCAAATTTCAATACCACTTTTTATCTTGGGTTCATTCAAAGTGAAAGAAACTAAAAAATGGGTTGTGAAAAGTTGTTGTTCCTAAATTTTTATTCACTTTGTTGTTCTGTAAAAAAAAAAAGTGCCAGACCTTTTTAAAATGTTTTACTAGCACTCATCAAGACCACTCAACGACTGACTCTCTGATAAGAAGCCTTTATCCACTGTTATTCTTAACCCCACTCATGTCTCTCAAGAAGGCCTAACTTTACAAACAGTGAGATGGAGATTTGGGATAAAAATCCATCCATCCAGAATATGGCTTGAAGCCTGAAAAGGGGGGGGGGACAGGGTAAGGGAATCAGGACACAGGATTTGTTTTCCTTCTTTTGTTGATCAATGCAAAAGTTGTATAACGTAGGATCATGTTTAAAAGCACAGTATACATTAACTAAACCTAGAAATAGGGCGTAATAGGCCAGATAAAAACATTTCTAATTGTTACTCGAAGTATACAAGTATAGCGCTTAGATACTTTGTTGGTTAATGATTTATAAAAACACCGTTATTATTATTATTATAATACTGTACTATTGATCAGTCAAATACAAATTTTATCAGAGATCTGGACACTTTCCCTGTATTTTATACAGATGTTTAAATATTACAGAAAAGGTTATTCATTCAAGCTTTTCCTGTGTGTCATACAACTCTGTATGTATTACAGAATAGGATATGAATAATGATGCTGAAATAAACATATCTGTATTCTGTAGATTCTTAAATCCCCAAGTCTTCATTTTATTACAGATGTGTTTGTAATTAGGAAAAGGATATTGTAGGAATAATTCATTGGAATCAATAAACGGATCTCTAATTTCTTGAAGTCCTGAACCATTTCCTGCATTTTACACTTATGTGACATCGTCAAAAGATGCGAAGGTCAGGGTCAGTAAAGCCCTGGATATCCTGAGCTTCCTGCAGTGATGTAGAACTAGAAGTATGATTCAAGCAAGACATGTCATAGGATATCCTTGTACATTACTTGAAGAAACTCTTCGTCGAAACCGGATCAGGAAAAGTGATAATCCTGATATTCACTCTGAGTAATTGTTAGTTTCATTGCAATCATTGGTTATTGTTTCTTGTTAGGATGACAAATCATCTTGCAATTCCTTTTGCCATAGTTTGTTGTTAAAAATGTGTTCTTCTTTAGGTTTTTTCTGATCTAGGGGAGACAACTATCTTCCCTTTCTTGTAAAGCTCAATTCAAGATCAATCAATCCAAATCGTTCTATTGTTCATTATGTGAAAATGAAGATTTTACATAGGATTTAGATTCCAAAATTCAGTACCGGTATGTTTAAATGCCTTTCCTTATTATTCACCTTTTGCACAGTAAAAATATTAGTTTTTTACTTGTACATTTCAACAGCATCTCATTGTTTACAAGTAAAGAAATGGGATTTAGATTCATGGCATTCTGAAAAAGACAGTAACTGCTACAATTACATTCAATGATCTGATGTGAATTGAGTATTCTAGGTTGCTTTATAATTGGTTGGATAATTTTCATAGTCTTCCTGGTTTTTCTCCTTCCTCATTTGAAATAGGGTATTAGCTCTTTTTTATTCTCAATTATATGAATTAAATATTGCCCTTCTGGCTTCAAACGGGTCATATTATGATACCAGTAAATAATTAAATGAATCAGTCATAAGACAGTTACAATTTTTCTTGGAATTGGATTGCGTGCATTTATACCACCTGCAGAAATCAGTCTACATAACCTTATTCACAGTGACGATGGTTTTTATGGCTTTATCCATGACCGATTGGTCTTAAGACAAAAGAAAATGAAAGAAGTCACAATTTATTAATTTCTCAAGGGAATGATATTGAAAAAGATGGAAAGTGCATTCGGTCATGTTAATGACAGTCACTGATGCCTGACTGTGGAAAAAACAGTTAGTTATAATAATATCTGTAAAGCATCTAGAGACTAGCATTCTTCATTAAATTCTATATAAATCCAGAGTTATTATTTATTATTTATTCAGTAAACCATTTTGCCTTCTAGATTTTGGACATAAAAGTGTCACTTTGCTTGAAGCATCTTTAGCCTTTTGGCGAGAGAGAAAAAAACAAACCTACAAAGTTATTTTGTTTTCCGCTAATCCACTGTGGCCTTCTGTACCCCACATTTTCCTTTCATAAACAAGGCTCTTCTCTTTGAACTTCCGTTAGCACTTTTAATAACGTGAACAAAGTGCCGAATAGGTTCCTACCCACGACCCCATTTACATGTACATGTAAATAACTACACGATGTAGTACAGGGTCGCTTATTAAATAAAGGTGATTATCTACTAGAGTACACAAAATGTTTCCTGTTTTAGGATGAAGGTCACTTGCCATTGTTTTAATTACATGCAGAGGAGTTTTTTTAGAAAAACAAAAGGTCTCTGCAGAGGTGGGCTTTTTCGATTTTTGTTTTGTTTTGTGTGTTTATGGATAGTTGCCAAGCAACTTCCAACAAAACTGTAGAATGTGAGAAAAACAATGTTTTTTGGCTTGTGGTATAAAGGGATCGTGTAACAATGTTAAGTCTGAGATTCACGGCTCTACGTGTTGTCAGTGTCTGTGAAATGGTGCAATATTAAAGCCCAAAAAAAATTGTGCTTCAAAATGATCAAGAAGTGCCTCAAAAAAGTAAAAATCTTTGAGTGACCGGTTATACCATACTCGTTTTTCCCAATAGACTGTAGTGTTATGGAAACCGTTTGGCAAACAGTTTTCAAAATTTGTAATTCCAATCATAACTATCTCGATAATCAGACAGGCGATCGGCCTGTAAAAGTCATGGGGTTCCTGACTGACCTAAAGGTTTATAATTATCATTGCAGCATGAGCTAAATCCAGGATTTTGTTTCAGAATCTGAGACAAACTTACCGGATCCCTTTAAATGCTGCTAGTGTGAGGTCAAAGACCTTCTGGTTCTCATCATAACATGCATTGTAGGATAACTGTAAATGCAATAAGGATGTAAGAGCTACATTACTGGTATGTATTTTAAATGGTACTGTAGTAACAGCACTCTGCCTTTCTCGACATTGTAGCGTACACAAGGCAATGAATTCAGATTCTAAAATGCCCCTGCCTATGATGATTTGATTTGAATTCTTATTTTAAGCCCTACTTACTACTTGAAGCTACATCCTCCCTCTAAAACAATGCCTAAGCAGTGCCTGTTGGTCCCACATGATCCCCTTTTCTCATGTTAATTTAGAGCTGATTTGATGAGATAACCTGTCAGTTACTTTTCAGGGAGGTCTAATCCCCCTGGCCAAACTAGTGCAGACAGGCTTTAAATTCTTATTTAAAGAATAAAATCATCTGTTCAGAGCCAGAAGGGCACTACCTCTCATTGAGCAAAAGTTCACCTCTCTTCTAAAGTTCTGCCTCTCATCAGACTGACATACCGTGTCACCTTTACAATCAATTTTTTGCCAAGTATGGTATTCAAAGAAAAAGTTTGATCAAACAAGAGTCATGTCTGCTGACATGTATTCAAACTTGACCCAAGGGCAATGGGGTTTGCCCACAAACTTGTGGTTAGCGGATGACTGACAGATATCATTCAGCTGCGAGATATGGCACCATCTTTCGCCTTTACGTCAAGACTTTGGCAGAAACAGGACCTGAAGAATGCAAGCCTACATTCATCATGTCAATGCTCAGAATGTAGGCTGACAGGAAGTCAGGAACCTAGAACTGGGGGTAAAGTTGCTTACCCCCACCTGAATTTGTTGGAAGCCACATGAACATCATATAATGTTACCTTATTGAGATTCATGTAATTGAAAATTTGAATAGAGCTTAGTTTTTTTTAAGGTTGATTTATATGTAAAAAGCATTGTAGGAGATAAGGGGTGGAGGCAGTTTGCTTGCTTTTTTGGATGAAAAAAAATGAAAACTTAAATTTAAAATCAGATGGCCTATTTTCTTTCCGACAATGAGAAATTTGTGGCTGACTTGTTAGCCATTTGAGCTGGTACCCCCTAATTTAACTTGATCATGTGATGACCTGACAGTAACCACGCATCAAAAGAATGTGGTGGTTCATGTTTGTGTAACGGAAAGGAACATAAGAGACTGGCCCACCCTTATATGTAGTTTTGTAGAGTGGCTTGGAATACTGGTCGATGATGAAAGAGGTGTTTTGTTAGTACTTCAAGTTCCAACCCATAACATTTCCAGTCGTTCACCGACCTTGTGATTCATAATGATACGATTCGGAACACTAAAGGTTGGTCTATTGCCCTGTCTCTCTTTCTGTCTCTCACCCTCTCTTCCCATGAATGTGTGGCTCTGCCATTATTTATCTTTCTGTTATTTTTCCCGGTTATTGTTGATAGTGTGAAGTTTGTGGCAATCAAAATATCCTCTCATTGCACGTTGCACTTGGCGTCAGAGTCAATAAAAGCTGACACGGTTCATGCCGTTCAGGATTGGCGCGAATCTGGCACAATACTACCCATGCTCTTCAGCTAGCTCGCTTGTTTGTTCATGTACTACGTAAGAAATCAAGAACCTTTGAAATTCTCTCTCTCCGGTCATGTCATAAAAATTTGATGACCCTCTTGATGGCTTTCTGATTACATAACAGGAACTGAAGTGCATGACTTCTCCAGCTGCATTGAATATTCATTGCCATACATACACCAGGTTATTAATAGGAGATTGAACGGACCGACGGAGAGCCATTGTTGCAGGCAGTGACGACAAGGACGATAATTATCTTGGATCACTCGATATCCCTGGTTACTTCGCTCAGCAATGGCACCAACAAGCAGGACTATTGTTTGTTAATTTACTCTGGGACTAATTAGCAAGGCTTGTTGTTCCATTCTTGGATGGCAGCTATAGTTACTGCAGTGTGGGTCCATAGCTGAGGATCCATTTACAGGGGGACGACTCTGGGAGGGACGGACGAGATAAGACCGTGTTGGTTGCCTGCCTGTCAAATAGACCCTGATATCGACAACATACTGTCTTGTTTCTGGTCCTGCATAGTCACGGAGGAAAGATAGATATGAAGTGAAGTGTTTGCTGTCAGGATTAAAATGTCTTGCTCACTGTTTACAAGAGTTAAAACTGTAGCAGCCAGGAAGCGACGGTTTTAGCTTGAGACCAAGGGATGGGGGAAGCGTGTGGCTGCTTCTACAACCTAACCCAAATAGCCTAATGACGCTTACCGTTTTGCAGGACTAGCAACGTGCTCGGTTCAAGTTTGGCGCGAACATGTTTGAAATAGCATGGACCAATTCCTTGACTGAACCAACTTGGTGACTGGATCCCTGGATTCATATTGAAAATCGTTCCTTTGCTTAATTTTTATCTTGTGTATGCGACTATGTGCATGGACTCTTCAAGTACCTGCAAGTACATTTTGTACAGGATTCAATACCATTTTCCAGCTCTTTGAACTATTAAAATGTTCCATGTTGCGACTAGCCAGATTTCTAACTAACAAAGTGCATGGATGGTCTAAAGCAGACTAGCAGATATTGTAATTCATTTGAATAATCGTCTGCATTATAAAAAAAAATGGCCTCCAGTAGACATAAGGCCATTTTGTAGAGGAGATATTGCTCAAGATGTGCATCGTAAAAAGAAGCGAACAAAACAGAGAAGGACGTCTATTTCTATGCATGGTCCCAAACGTTTCTTTCATCCGTTCGGATATCATGTCAACAGAGCAGAAGACAAGCCCCTATTTAGCTTCACTCTAGTGGCCTGCGAGCAAAGAAAGTTTTGAAAGCAAAGGACTATTTTAAGGAAGAAGTGATGCTTGAAGACAGAGAAGTCTCTCAAGAACTGAAGGAATATTTACTCCTTTTGGGGGAGAAAGATAAATAGTGGTTGTTTTTCTTTGAATGTATTCTCTAAAAGCTTGGAAAGTTTGTAAGACTTTGTGATGGCTCTCTACACTGAAGGACACGAGCCCAGTCGAGTGGCTCTCTTTCTCGAAGCTGCGCTCCTCAAATGTCCAACAGGACTTAATCGAAGGCTGGTCAATTTTAAAATAAGAGGTAGTTGACTTGTATCATTCAATAACCTGTCTGCATAATGTCTACATACAGTGAGGGCCTTTGGGAATCACATTAGCAATAGTGATTAAAAAGGCTAGCTAATTTGAAGTATGTAAATTCTTGCTGCCTGTTGACTCTTCTTTCTCCTTGTTTATTCAGTGATTCATTGAATAAATACTGACATTTTATTCATTCCTCTGTATTTGTTCAATCATGTGAACTAGATTGTCTTCAGTATGTCCCTAATAGACATTTGTTTTATATGATTTTCATTGAATATTTTGCAAAGGATTAGCTAATTTGAAGTATGTTCTTGCTGCCTGTCGACTCTTCTTTCTCAGTATTTATTCTGTGATTCATTGAATAAATACTGACATTTTAATCAATCTTCTGTATTTACTCAATCATGTGAACTACATTGTCTTCAGTACGTCTTGGCCTCCCAATAAACATTTGTTTTATATTACGATTTTCATTGAATATTTTGCAAATGATAATAAACAACAGTTTATTCATTACCCCAAAAAATCATGTATTGTCATCATTTTTTTCAGCTAACACTCACAGATAAGATTGGGAAATTTGTTCTTGTTCGTTGAATATTTAGACTTGAAATCAATGAATTATCTGTTCAACTATTGTAATTTGTTCTTGATCTTCTTCTTAATTTTACTTATTTTTCTTTGTGTCTTGCTACAGAAATTGAGGCTGCAGATACATGCCAATGGCTCAGAGCAACAGGATTCCCACAGTATGCACAAATGTTTGAAGGTAAGTGCTCTTCAGTTTGCAACTGATCTCAAAATGGTCCAAAATAATATTTTCATGAACAAGTTTGGTTAAAAATTGCTGTGTAGGCCACAAATTGAAACTTTACTTTACCCCGAGTGCATGTATACACAAGTTTATTAGCAGAAATAACGATTCCAAAATGGATGTATATATGTATTCATTCACGTTAATCCAAAAATTAACATTCAGAACGAAAAGCATGATTGCAATTACTTGGGAAAAGTCAAATTCAGACCATTTCAATAGCCTTGTGCGTCACCTATTGAAAAGTGCAAACATTCTGAAGGACGTATTGCGTAATCCTACCAGGATTTCTAAGGGACATACAATACAGTATTAAAATTGCAATAGAGTTAATTTGGGGGAAATAGCTAGATGCGATTGTTGTGAAAGTAAATGTGTGTTGTGCACAGTAGTTATAACTGACTACAAGTAATTCATTGTTGAAATAGTTGTTACATATATAATTTATATATACATTGTGTTTCATATTGTACTGTTGCCCAGGTCGAAAATCCCATAGAAACCAGTAGAGAAAACCAGTACAGATTTCTAACGGTTTCTAGTGGTCAATTCTCTACTGGTTTCAATATGGAAAGTGGCGCTTTTTCCATTAGAAACCAGTAGAAAAAAAATCGTACTGGAACCAGCAGAAGACCAGTAGAAGACCATTAGCAAATCCTAATGGCACCATTAGGAGACCAGTAGGAATCCCAACTGGAACCATTAGGAGACCAGTAGGAAACAAGTACAAATCCCCACTGGAACCAGTAGGGGACCAGTAGAAATCGATATAAAAACCATTAGAAGACCAGTAGAAAAGAAGTGCTGGAACCATTAGACAAGTAAAAAAGAAGTCATGGAACCATTAGGAGACCAGTAGGAATCCATACAGAAACCATTAGGATACCAGTAGAAAACCAGTAGAAAACCCCAATGGAACCATTAGGAGACCAGTAGGAATCCCAACTGGAACCATTAGGAGACCAGTAGGAATCCATACAGAAATCATTAGGATACCAGTAGAAGACCAGTAGAAAACCCTAATGGAACCATTAGGAGACCAGTAGGAATGCCAACTGGAACCATTAGGAGACCAGTAGGAATCCATACAGAAACCATTAGGATACCAGTAGAAGACCAGTAGAAAACCCTAATGGAACCGTTAGGAGACCAGTAGGAATCCCAACTGGAACCATTAGAAGACCAGTAGGAATCCATACAGAAACCATTAGGATACCAGTAGAAGACCAGTGGAAAACCCTTATGGAACCATTAGGAGACCAGTAGGAATCCCAACTGGAACCATTAGGAGACCAGTAGAAAACAAGTATGAATCCCCAATGGAACCAGTAGGAGACAAGTAGAAGACAAGTAGGAATCCTCAATTGAACCACAGCATTGGTTACATTACATGGTTGACATTTTTTTGATCAGTTTAAATTCTACTACATCAATGCACTTCCAACACAGTACTCCTCACAAAATCTGCCAGCCCTTGTTTGTTTTTTTGTACTTTAAAAGGGCATGCTGGTCTGCAAAGTAGACACGAAAATGACAGGAGCTGGCATGAAGTTTGCTTCCAACACAATTAACTATTTTCTTGAGGTTCAGCCATTTCTCTCGCAAACGTCTGTTAACAAAAGACATCACAATCAGGTTGGGTCATCTTTATCATATTTAACACTTAACAGTGTATCCTTTAATTTTCTGTCAGAATATCATACATCATATAGTGATTACAATGACATCAACGTTTAAAAGCAAGGTTAACAGCTTAAATGAAAAAGGATTTTTTTTTTTTTTTACACATTTCAACAACAGAAGAAGAAATATTAAAAAAAACAATGTTAAATTGGCTAATTATTGTCTAGAAATTATGGCCAGTTTTAACAAAGAGAAATCAATCTTGAAAATTTGGAGTAGATGTTTAAAAGAGTAGGTTTGGCAATTTGCAATAGTTATCTTACGGTAGCCATCATGAGTAGAAACAATGAGAAATAGTTTTTGCTGAGAAATTTCGTTTGTAATTTTCCACCATGGAGAATAAGTTCATTTGCACAAATTTAAGTACTTCATTCATGTATATTAAATAGAGAATAATTCACAAATGATTATGCAAAGCATGATTTTGACCTGTAGATTGTCATAGTACATGTAAAAGATTGATATGAAGTTGCAGCAATTGGAAATGTAATATTGTGTACTACATAATATAAGCCTACTACATTCACAAGCAAAACAAATTCATTTACGGTCTTACTATTTTGACAAGTGCTGTGATATGCTGTTCATCAATAAATGTAACTTGATAGTACAGTGTATTATGACAAATTATGACAAATCGATAAACAAATGAAATATGGTCCATATTTAAGAAGGGTTTGAATTTAAAAATGAAATAGATTTCATAATTACGAAAAATATAAATGGTGCATAATTCTGGAATTGAAAAAGGGGCGTTAATAACGATATTGAAATAGGGTTCATAATTCGGCAAATGAAATGGTATTATTTTGAATATGAAATAGGATTCATTATATTGACGGTTCGTAATTCCAAAAAGGATAAAGGGTTCTATTTGCATTTTCAGAATAATAAACTTTTGGAAGTATATTGAGCCCTATTTAATTTTCTGAATTATGAACCATATTTCATTTTTGGAATTACGAATCCTAGTTCATTTTCAGAATTAGGAATCCTACTTCATTTGTAGAATTATGAACCCTTTAGAATTTATAAAATTATAAACCCTCAGAAAACGACATATAACAGTTCAAAGATGATTTCCTATCCATATGAATACATGTACTGTACATAGGTCATTTTCGTATTGTAATCAAATTTAATGAATACGGTAGGTCCTTGTTAAGTGCCTCATTACCAATTATTAAATTCACCTGTTACGAATAAATGTATTTAAATAGTCAGAATACAAATTGAATACATTACGTGTTGCTAGTACTATAGGTAGGACAAACATTATGTCTTGCCCTACCTAACAACACATAATGTTTGCATATCGCATTCTGACTATTGAAATACAATTATTCTTAATAGGTGAAAGAGATAATTTGTTCCGCGGCACTTTGATTTGATTTATAACGAAAATGGCCTAATCACATTATGTTACATAGGGCTTACCCTTTACACTTTTTAAAGGGAAATCCAACCTTAACAGACAACTATACTTTTAAAAAATAGCAAATTAAATCTGACAGAAAATAAGGTGGTTATGGATTGTTGAAAGCTGTAATCACTAAACCTAAGGGCATTTTAAATTGGCTGAATCGGTAATGTCAGTATGACGAGCTGCTGGACTACTTTCCCATTTATTTCAACACACAAAATGATTTAAATATTTTTTTTCTTCAAAATGTATGATTCACGAGTGGCTTTTCTATGTAGAGGACCTGTAATAATGTGCTATTAATAATATATTTTGAGTAGTTCTCAAAGGGAGAAGGCACTTATAATAAAAAGAGAATTTATTATATTTCATTAACAAATGGGAGAGTTGTCCCATGACTACAGGTGTAATAATAATAATAATAGTGGGCTCTTGTGTAGCGCTCATGTCAGTCAGATTTGAACCTCCTGGCGCTCCCGATTATTACCCTGGCTTTAGCACGGCTGCCATACGGCGCTCTAGCATTTCATTGAGATATGCATGGATTTAGTGATCTCATATTTATATATTATCACAAGTCCCTTTATATTGGCCCGATTTATTTCAAACTTTCGCCTTTCTATTTCTCTTATTTTTCAGCTTCCATTTCAATGAACTTATTACAAGGGTTGGATTGTCTTTTAAAGCTCGTTCAGATATGCTGGAGTTGACATAAAGTTCTATATGCTTTACATTTCTATATATTATAATACAGAGATCACTGAATATGCGCAGTCCAAAATATACAAAAACATGTAGGTCCTTTGTTACCGTTCTCTTTAAACATAAAACAAAACTGCAGCATTTTTGGAATTTTTTGGGCGGTTCACGTGCCATACCTGAATAAAGTCTTAAGTGCTTAATATTGGAATCAATTTGTATTGCATCTACCTCATTCAATTTTTCTCTATTACCAACTTATATAATTTGCCACAGGTTTTTAGGAATTGACATTGTGATATGAAGGGGGTGGGGTCGAGTATGAGACTGATCTACTACATAAGCATTATGAAACAGGTCTACTTCATAAATAGTAATAACAAATTTATGCAAATACAGAGATCTTTTACCCAAAGTGTTAATATGTATGTTTGTAAACCCTGGAATTCATTAAAATGGCAAGTGACATGAATGGGCATCTCAGTTCTACATCTAAGCTATTCAGGTTCGTGGCTATAACTCACTCCCCCCCCCCCCCCACCCATCTCTCTCTCTCGATATCTCTATAATGAAGGGGAAAGTAACCTCTGTGTGTGTGTAGACCTCATTTTGGAAATATTCCTCTTCAGCTTGGACTCATGGTTTAGATGTTGGGTGGAATCTCCTGTATAATGCAAGTGCTGCTTGATCCAGGGTACATACACGCAAAGAATTCTAATGCATGAATATAGAGCAAAAAGAAAGGAAAACAAATTAAGAAAAACTTTTATCCATTTTAAAACTAGAATGTAAACAATGAATTAAATAATGAATTCTGTCAGAAAAGTGCAGTTTCAAAGATTTATCAGAAATAAAATAATCTCTCATTGCTCACAAACATAATATAAAACATACCTTTGCATTTTAAACATTTGTTGTCAATGCAAACGTGAATCAGGATTTTTTTGCAAATAATTATCAATACAATTCTAGTTTGCTGATGAGAGTAGAATCCAAGCTCTATTGCTAAGGAGGGAAAAGAACACTGTTTGAAACTCACAAAATATGGTCGGTTATTGCAATATACCTGCAGGTTTTAGTGATTTAAAATTAATTGAATTTTATATATTTGAAACTTAGGAAAAATAAGCATTTCGAATTATAGTGTCATGATCAGGGAAAAATTAAAAATATATGTACAGAAATAATACAAGTACATCTACACAATTACCGATAATGGCTTCAACTGTGTCACGTGGCTGCTGAATGCTGATCCAGGAGGTTGAGAGAAAGTAGCATTTTCTGCATGGTCTCACGTCAATATAGGCCTACTGTGTCCACAATATGCTTTGAATCCACTGTTTGGCAAAAGATGTCAAAAGATGCCTACAATTAATAAGAACAAAAATAAAGTTAAAACAAATTGAACGGTTGATGCATGTGCAACACACATACATGTAGGCCTACTACAAACTTCTTTGTACAGCCTGCGGGGGAGGAATTTTGTTTACCATTTACGGGTCTAGCTGTTTATTTCCAGATGACGGCTTCTGTTTATATTGTGCGAAACTGCGAACACACCATAAAGTGATTAAAGCCCCCTTCCCCGCTTGTCTTGAAATTAGGGTGCGTTGCAGAAACGGAGTACCGCCTTAACGCACTCTTTCGGGATAAACGCGGGGGGGGGGGGATGGCGGCTTGTCTGATTATCAAGATATTTATGATTGGAATTCAAAATTTCAAAAAACGTTTTCCCCAATGGTTTTATAACACTACAGTCTATTGGGGAAAATGAGTATGGTAAAACCGGTCACTTAAAAGTCAAAGATTTTTACTTTTTGAGGCACATCATCAAGTTCATGATCATTTTGAAGCGCAATTTCGTTAGGGCTTCAATATTACACCATATCACTGACACTGATAATACGTAGGGCCATGCATCATAGATTTAACATTGTTAAACGATGCCTTTAAAGCCATGTGTAGGTGAATGCACAAACTTGCATCAAGATCTAACATAAAAATACATGGATGGGACAATACAATACATTTCTCATCTTTGCGGCAGGCGTTGAAAGCACTCCTAGTAGACACGATCATACATTAATTACTACGTTTCAAAACAGAAAACAGTTACTGCACATACATGTATTGCAAATAAATTAGGTAAATCTAAGACTTGCCCATATTGAAGAATAGCTGTTGAGGATAGGAATGGCTGTCTTGCTGTCTCGTGTGTGTGTCATAAGGCATGGCCTGGCTGAGTACACGCACACACTGCATGCATTGATTACATGTGCACACACACACAGTGCTAGTGTAGCCCAGAGAGATGCCAGCTGTGCATGTAGCCGTTTAAAAAAGGCGGCAGTCGCATTTTGGGGTTTTGGGGCTTGTATAGTCTTGATCAATATTGCAGACCTTACAGGGCATATGTCAAGATGTACGTTGCACAATCTGTAAAATAAAACTATTAATATAATGACTAATGACATTTTAGAGTTTTTCATCCCTGTTTTGGGGTTTTTAAATAAATATAGTCAGACTGATTCAGAGGCGGCGCTAGATCTTACTGATTTATATTTGTTTCAACTGGTTTTCAAATCCATTGACATGGGCTCGATCTGCTGGTTTGTACAGGTTTCTAATGGTAATTGACTTAAGATTTTTACACCCATGTTCAAACCATTAGAATCTACTGGTTTCTATCGGATTCTAGTGGTCTTCAAAACCGTTAGGCTCTACTGGTTTTGTAAAGGTGTCTAATGGTTTGACTTAAAATTTGTGCATCCATGTTCAAACCATTAGATCTTACTGGTTTTTATTGGTTTCTACTGGTCTTCAAACCATTACAGTCTACTGGTTTGTTAAGGTTTCTAATGGTTTGACTTAGGGTTTTTACACCCATGTTAAAACCATTATATTCTTCTGGTTTCTATCGGATTCTAGTGGTCTTCAAAACCATTAGGCTCTACTGGTTTTGTAAAGGTGTCTAATGGTTTGACTTAGGATTTTTACACCCATGTTAAAACCATTAGATTCTTCTGGTTTCTATCGGATTCTAGTGGTCTTCAAAACCATTAGGCTCTACTGGTTTGTTAAGGTTACTAATGGTTTGACTTAGGATTTTTACACCTATGTTAAAACCATTAGATTCTTCTGGTTTCTATCGGATTCTAGTGGTCTTCAAAACCATTAGGCTCTACTTGTTTTGTAAAGGTGTCTAATGGTTTGACTTATAGATTTGTGCATCCATGTTCAAACCATTAGATCTTACTGGTTTCTATTGGTTTCTTCTGGTCTTCAAACCATTAGGCTCTACTGGTTTTGTAAAGGTGTCTAATGGTTTGACTTATAGATTTGTGCATCCATGTTCAAACCATTACATCTTACTGGTTTCTATTGGTTTCTTCTGGTCTTCAAACCATTAGGCTCTACTGGTTTGTTAAGGTTTCTAATGGTTTGACTTAGGATTTTTACACCCATGTTAAAACCATTAGATTCTTCTGGTTTCTATCGGATTCTAGTGGTCTTCAAAACCATTAGGCTCTACTGGTTTTGTAAAGGTGTCTAATGGTTTGACTTATAGATTTGTGCATCCATGTTCAAACCATTACATCTTACTGGTTTCTATTGGTTTCTTCTGGTCTTCAAACCATTAGGCTCTACTGGTTTGTTAAGGTTTCTAATGGTTTGACTTAGGACTTTTACACCCATGTTAAAACCATTAGATCCTACTGGTTTCTATCAGATTCTAGTGGTCTCCAAAACCATTAGGCTCTACTGGTTTGTAAAGGTGTTTAATGGTTTGACTTAAGATTGGTGCATCCATGTTCAAACCATTAGATCTTACTGGTTTCTACTGGTCTTTAAACCATGACAGTCTACTGGTTTGTAAAGGTTTATACTGGTTTTACTTCACAGTTCCTCCTGATCACCATTAGACTCTAATGGTTTCTTGAAAACCAGTAAAACCATTAGAATGTCTCTACTGGTTTCTACTGGTTTCTAAAGGAATTTCGACCTGGGTGAGAAGGAAATAAATGTTAATAAATACAAATACAAATACAAAATTCATATTCTTAACGGATATAGGTGTGTTATACACAGTTTTCAGATTGAGGAAATGCTACCTGAGCCACTTGGTTTGCTTCATGCAAAAATGTCTGAATTTAATTTTTAAGGTTAGAAAGAATGCAAAAACCCCAGCGGCAGTCCCAGACATCAAATAAAAAGTGCACATTTATCAATCTATACTCTCCTGAAAAAGCTCCAAACGTTTGGTAACTATTATTGCCGGTCTCATTCATATGGAAGTTCATCAATACCAGATATACTTTTCAATCACGGTAGCTGTGCTTTGTGCCTGTTAGTTTGGCAAATAGAATATATTGTTATGAAAAATGCACATATCTCTTTCTCCATGTCACTGTGCTAGCTATCCCCCGTATCAATGAAATTCGTTATAAAGGTATTTCACGGGTGATTTGTTTGGAAATATGCGTTTTATGTCAGATTTATTCCTTTTTAAATGGCAATGGAGGGGGGTTCCTATAGTAGGTTGATCATTAGCATTATGGAATGATTTATTGTGAGCCTGGAGTGCCTGGGAGGTACTATTAATACATGGCTAGTGATTTCATTTTGGTATACATGTAGCCGCGACAGTTCATTACCTTATGAATGTGCAATGTACTTGTATCACCCCTGGACATAATTGCTGCAATCTTGTCCAAAACATGTTTGACAATGTGAAAAGAAGATCTTACATGAGATATCATTATCATACTATTTTAGAGAAAAACTCTGGTATTAATACGAAACACAATTCTGCTTTGATCCTTGTAGATTATAGTCTAGTGTAATTATTTGTGCTGTGAAAGCCCACCCCCCCCCCCCTCCCCGACCCTCCCCGACCCTCCCCCCCCCCCAAAAAAAAAAAAAAAAAAAAATCTCAAGGTTTTCAAATTTCTAATGGAGCATTAATTTAAGAGCAAAAATGTTTCACTGCATGTGTATTTTTAACTTGAGACAGGCCTTCATATACTTTTTGCTCGACCCCCTCCCCAAACCAACAAAAACTTGCATGTACATATTTAATGTAGCTGCTATAATTTTAATGAATATATAATCTTGTTTAAAAAGTACTTAATCGTTATGTAGTGCAGACAGGTTTACACTTTATAAACTACTTAAACTACTTCAATGAATAGACAAGTTCAACTGTTACCTAATCATCTTTATTAGATTTTTTGTAATCATATCATATTCCTAATTAACATTACATTTCAGAGATAAGCCATTTATACAATACATACAGCAGTTATGATATTTGACAACATAGTCAATATGAATGTGATCTGTAGAGGGCAGCAAACAGCATTATTGTATATCATGAACATACTGATAGTCTATTCAATGCAACATACAAGTTTGGACAAGTGGTAATTCGATTTGAATTTCAGTCACCATAGAAGAGAACTTTAAAGGACAGAAATAAAGCAAATGAAATGCAGTCTTTGATTCATCTGACCTAATATTCTTGAGAAAGTTGAGATGATGGTTTTCTTTCTCCTCTTTCACAGTATATTTACGATTTAAAAGATAAACTGTTTCCTCTTTCACTGTATATTTATGATTTAAAAGATAAACTGTTTCCTCTCTTTACTGATTGAAAAGCACTCTATCAAGTACATCAAATGTAAAACAGATCAGATACAGATTTCTTTTAAAGCAGGTGCGCAAACAAATGAAAACAAATGAAAACAAATTAGTATAAAATGTACCGGTATTCAAAATTGTGCCTTTTCCCTATTTATAATCTCCTCCAAGTTGTCCCTTTTTTCCTGCTTCTTCATAAATGTAGATAAGATTGTCTAGCTCTGTCATCATAACTGACTCATAGAATCTGATTTATTGGTCTAAGTTTCAGTTATTACCATAAAAATAGATTCCCTATCTATATCCTTGAACCCCCCCCCCCCCCCAACTGACAGAAATATTTAAAGGTGTGCCACAAATAGATCTTACCCCTTGCTAAGAACAAATTATGGTATGTTTCAGTTATTCTTTTGATCATGATCATAGGGGATAGAGAACAAGTTTATTTGACCCCCTGCTCGCATTTGTTCATAATTCTGGTCGCACAGGTACTATTGCAATAAAAGAACTCAGGTATGCAGTCACAAATACTAGAGAGCAAGAGGTCAAAGATGAACTTATAAATTGATCAATGAATTTTTTTCTCCTTTAAGTGGCCACATTCTGATCCAGTCGTTTAAATTTTAGTTAAAGCTGTTGAAAAGAAACCGGGATGATGCTATACCTCTGAAATGTTTGTCTTATTCCCCCCCCCCCCTTAAAATTCTAATAATAATCTTATTATGTTGTGTGAATGACCGGTGTTGGAAGCTTTTCCAGGTTTCTTGAGAATTTCGTAACTTTGAATGTGAATACAAATAGTTTATCACAAACTGTTCTCCACTATCAAAGCTTTATCAAGTCCTATGGGGTGCTGATAGATCATTTTTGAAGGGGGAGGGGGTGATTAACCAGGAAAATGAAGGTCATCAATTTAGGGGATTTGCAATCAAGAGTAGAACATTCAAAATTTGAAGACAGGATTTTTTTTTGTTAATGGGGGAGGGGGGATGAGAAAGGTGTCCTATCACCAGGAATAATACCCCATACGGCATAAAACATTAGCACACCCCCACCCCCCCCCCTCCCTCTGCCTCTCTTTGATAGCAGGATGGCAATGAAACAGAATTGTTCTATAGCTTCTTTGTGGTCTGTTATTTGAGGTAAACATAGTGTTACCAGTATGCTGTTTGGGGGCCTTCATGTGACAGTTTTTTTTCCAATATCATTTGTGGGATTTCTTTAAGAGCCCTGTTGCATTGTGCATTCACCTCTCTCCTCCTTGTATCATTTTATTTAGAGGTTATCATACTTTCCTTAATCCATATTACTTGTAATTAATTCCCTCATTCAATTATTTATTGATGTCTTTTGTTTTGTACAGAAGGACGGTACCCAATAGACTTGGAGCTAGTGCAGAAAGACCATGATTTTTTGGACCAGGATTTGCTAGATTCAGTAACGAGGTGAGTTAGCTTGAAATCCATTGTCGATATTAGCATATATGACAGATAATCTCGTACTTGAAAGATATCCCTTTCCCTTTGAAATTTTGATAGTTGATTATTGTTTCACCTGACAACTAAGAAAGCATGTATATGGTTAAGTAAGCAACCGGGGGACCGATGGCTTTAAGTCCTCTTTGACGGCCTTGGTAATGAGGATTCCAGTTTTCCAGTGTTTCCAAAACTTATGGTAAATGAAATATGATTATTTTTGTTGCATGAAACTTTTCGCTTATCTCAACCACTTGTGAAAAAATCATGAAAATCTCTGGTTTTTATGGTATGTGAGTCATTGTGTTAATACGGTGTGGTTATAAACAGTTGTTCTTTTATAGCAGTGTTTGTGTGGTTGTAAAGTGTGGTAATAGTATCTACAGTTGAGAGCTAATTAGCATAAATGACAGCAACAGAACACCAACATCCACAAGTTAACAGACTTCCAAGTATCACCCAACAATAACAAAGCTAACCTTTATACTAGCATGTCTATCTGCAGTTTGTCCCAATAACCTTTCACCATAAAGGAAACCTATGTGAATGAAGTAGCAATGTGCCAGTTGTATCACTCGGGGAAACTCAGCCCTTGTCAATTTCAAGGGAAAGAGGTCCTCCTCATAAGATAAGCCCTCCATTTGACACCCTGGTGTCTGTAAACATTGCACCCCTCCAATGCACTTGATCACCTATGCTGACCCTCTTTCCCTATTCCTCTCTTCACTCTTCCCCTCTTCCCCCTTCAGACTACCAAAATTCATTGTATAGTTTACGAAAACCGTATCAATTTTGAAATATACCGTAAGTTTTTTTTTTTTTTTTTGTGGTGTGAATGTCATATAATGAAACGTCATTCATGTATAGCAAAACAGATGTTTGGGCAGTGTTTTGACTTCGGAATGCAGACCCAATTAATTAATCGGGGTTCACTCGTAGTGTGAATGCATAAGCATACACCAAATGTATGAAAACGGAATATCATGAGTGTACTTTGATGATTGACCTCCTTTTAGCTAAGCTGACAATTAACATTTGACAACTGACCTCTTTAAAACAAATTTCATTGTAAGGATAATATTTCATATCTCGTGTCCACACCCATTTGACATTGTGATGATTCTCTATACGCAGTTTCTTTGTACGAGTTTTGTATGAATTTCCTACCGTGTGAACAGGCTGTCTCTCTTCACCCCATGACTTTTGAAGATTCTCACCTGGATTAAGCTTAATCCTTGAGGGGGATAAAAGGAAACCCTAAAGTAATTAGAACGAACCAGGTGAGGAGGGTGTGACGTACGTCTTTGATGACCCCCTTGTTCACCTCAATGTCAGCGCTAGCATCAGGAAGAGTGAATCGGGTCTATATAAAGAAACCAATTATGGAAGTTCTGCAAAATCTTTGGATTAGGTTCATTGACAGAAATGAGGTAGATCGTTTCATCGGATCCTTCTGAGATTGAATCAGATTGAATTTTTATAATGGTGTCATTTCAATTCAACAGGTGAAATCCACAAACATTTTCATGACCATTTTTTGAAATGTGAAACACAGCAAAAAGGAATTTCTCTTCAGACATTTAAAAAAATAACTTGATTACAAATCACTTTGCGTGAAAGATCTCATGTTGTCCTGTCAGGCATTTAGGATAGATTCATTGACAAATATTGAATGAACACGATCGCAAAGACTTTCAAGAAATCAAATCGAGGGCAATTTCTGTATCCTGCTGTCCATGTATATCCCTCAGAAATCATATTCAGATTATATAATATCTTGGCCCTGTTTCACCAAATTTGTTATTGATAACAAGTTACAATAACTGTTACAAGCTACAGAAATAGTGGCATTTGATTGGCTGAGAGCAGATTTGTCATTGAAATTTATCATTTTTTGTTGATAACAAGTTTGATGAAACAGGGTCCTGGTCATTCAGTAGGTGATGGACAAGGCTAGTGAAATTGCCGAAAAAGTTTGAGTATATATATAGTCTAAGCATGAAGCGACTGATATTAGGAGGTCAATGCATGTTTGGGGGAATGACCACTGACCAGTGATGCATTGGACATAATCACCTCATTATCTCAAGCCACTTTAACCGATCAAAAGAAAGAACCATGAGCCTTTAGTTTACACTGTACAGGTGTATTCTTGCTCCACAAAACATTCACAAAAGAGCATCGTCATCACCATTATTCTTCAGAGTCCCTCAATTCTCCAGTGTTTTTGTTATCCTCTATTGACTCTTAAATGGGTGCCAATAGCATTTCCATTGAGATAGTAAGCCAGGAGGACAACGGGTGATTATATAGATCCTTTCATGAAAAGAATGGAGCAAAAAGGAAATCAATAGAACAAAGTAAGGATTGGGTGATTTGTCCCTATTGTACGGGGCCTATTTTAAGAAACGAGAGATAAACATAACCCCATGACCACACTTAGATTTTAATAATTAATTAGTTTTCAATCTATTTTCTGTGTATTTTGTGGTAGGATGCTATCTAACTTATATAGAAATGAACAACGAGCAGGTACCATTCGAATTGCATTTCAATTCCAATTCAATTCAATTTTATTTTGTCCAATAATGACATGGAAATTGTGGGATTTTACATTCAAAATCGGTGAAAAATATGACATCGACACAATGCAAAAATATACATGGTAAAAAGGCCTTAATATTGTCAGCTTAACGTGAGTACACAGTACCCCGGTCCCTGCACACCCCTATAGGATGTACTTTTTAGCTGAAAATAAAAGTGCATTGATACAGCAATATATAGAAATTCATCATATTGATAAAATCAATTGTTACTTTTTGAACAGAAGTGGTTCTTATCTGGTTCCTGTATGTTTTGGTAAGGTACCGGTAGTCATTTCCCGTATTTGTCATTTAAATGGTGTCATCCAAGGCCAAACTATCTTGTTTTCTTTTGAAAATCTAGATGCTAACATAGATCATGAGTAAGATCATGGCACTTTTGTTGTTTAGCCTATGATACAATAACTGTAACCATGGTTACAGTGAACGGATGTTTGTCCTCTTTTAAGAGGTCTGCACATTAGACTACCAGCATCAGATGAACAGACTCCCACTCGTTGTTTGTTGTTTTTGTTTTATTTTTATTTTGTTGAACTCTCAAATGAAGTACTTGCGTGGGATGCAGTGCCACTGCCACCACAGTGCTGTTTTATTATCAGCAATTTATGAGAACTGGAAAAGTATCCATCGAATGCCTTCTCCTCGAGTCGAGATAGGGCCGAAGCATCGCCCACCAGATATTGACAAGAATTCATGTCCACGGCGGGGGCAGCAACATCGTAAAATTATCAGAAAATAATGAGGGCTGAATGCAGTAAAAGGTGCAATTAAAATAGAAATGACATTTAGTCAAATGTCAAATGTGAAAATGTGAAAATGTTCAAGGATCTTGATCAGTTAATTTGCCCACATAAGAGACAAGAGTCATTCTGATTACGGTAGGTTTGGAGGTACTACAGTCACTAATTTGTGAGGTACAGTGGTCTCACCGGAAAACAAACTAATTTCCTTTTCTTTTGTCTTTCTAAACTAGATTTCCCTCAATCATTTTTATGTTATTCAGCTACCTGTATACATATACCTATGATGAAGAGAAAATTGTACTGAGACCATACTGAAAATTGTAAGATGAGAAAAAACGACCACATATCTACTTCCTCACATCTACTTCGTACATCTACTTCGTGAGGAAGAAAAAGAACTTTTCCCTCAATTAACCTTGTACACAAAGACCCATTAACCAACCTTTCCAGCGAACAAGTCCATTTGACTGCCAAAAATAAAGATTAGTTCTTCTTTTCTAAGAATAGCATGCAATATGACATCACTCAGTAGGTCTTTCCTCTTCATCCAAAAACAAACCTCAAATCCCTGAATGCTGAATCATCAAACTCATCAATTCCAGTCATTTTGTCCAAAAACCATGAATGGAAACCATGGAGGACCCCACGTAGAGTATAAATTACTGCCCACTCGACCACAAAAGCCAACAGACTTCCAAAGTTTGGAACCCTCAAGTTTCGGCATTTTATTAGGTTTTTAATAGCTTTTGTTAGCAGTTATCTTGAAATTTTCTGGCTGGAAAGAGATTTCAGCCTTTGTTACAAACAGGTGGCTTTGTTATAAGCCTGATTGTTCACTTGTTCTCTGCTTATTCATCTGATGTTTTGTAAATGTGTATGTTTGTTTGTTTGCTTGTTTATCTTTGCTACTTGGTTGATTGAGCAAATTGGTAATGGCTAAGGACCTTTAAAGATAACTTGACAAAAGGTTGTAAGGAGAAAAGGGGATGATGAGTAGATTAATAATGAATCACACTTAAACTTAAGGTTTGCCTTTAAAATAGGCTTTTACTGAAACAGGCCATCCTTTAAAAATGCTTGAAGGTGAATGGCCTCTTTCAAGAAAAAAAGAAAAGAAAAAAGAAATCTCATTGCTGGCAGCACAAGCAAATGCCAATCATCGGAGTGGTCAGTAGTGTGAATACTATAAGTAATAGATCCATCATTCCTACTTTATTATGAACTGCTATTTGAAAGTACCATTGACAAATTTGAATGAAAAAGAAAACATAAAGAAGTCATACATGAGTAACTGCAAGTAGGTACATTTAATCTCTTTTTTCTAGGTTGATGATGATGTATTGTAAATAGCTGTAAAATTTGATTGTTACAGAATGATAGAAAATGAGAACAAATCGTCCTTATTTTCACGAAGTGACGGTAGTGAGGAAAATCGTGACGCAAAGTGAATGCAATTTTTTTCACTACCGTTACTTTGTGAAAACAGCGACGAAATAATTATTTAATGATTCATTTTGAATATTTGAATACCGGTAGTCATAAATTGAATATGCAGGAATCATTTGTTTGTATTTGTTGTTATATTTAAAATTTAATTCTAATTTCTGGCATTTTTTTAAAATGTCTTTTTGCTTTAAACTGTACTAGATAATACTGAATGATTAAATCCCTCTTTCAAATTGCATGTACTGGATTAATGAACCCCCTATCAGTGACCACAATGGACTAGTCCACTCTCTGGGGTTTTGTGTGTGCAAATGCAGAGAAATACATATTGTGTGTCCAAGAGATTTGTGTGTGTGTTTTTCAGACTAGTCTGTGTGTCTTGAGAGGGGTGACCCCTTCCCAAGCCCTTCAATCCATTCAAGTGCCCACAACAAACTTTTAGTAGTCTACCTCGGCCGTAGTACCAGCCTCTATTAGAAAGTGTGACAGTATTATTTTTCACATACTTATAATTATGGTCCAGTGGTCCAGACACAAGTGAAAGTTCCTTTCAGATGAAAACATTTCATATCATGCAAAGTAGCATGTACCTACTAAAACTCAATTCTATCATTTTTAATACTTTGAAATGTTTTATTTCATCTTAAATCACTAAATATGTTCTTTTATATTTTTGAACATTGAAGTACATACAAATTTACAAGGCCAGAAATGTTTCATGTAGCTTTTGTAAGAAGCTTCTACAAATTTTGCACAAGTGGTCTAGAGTCGCAAAGGTATCAGGTTTTGTAGTATGTCAATGTAGGCCTAAAATGTAGGGTTTGTGAGTGCTGAGTCTCCCTGTGGATATATTCAAAGGGCTTCGGACCAGCTTATTAGGGTTCTAATCCCAGCAGAGGCACAAATGGCCACCCCTTTACCCCCCCCCCCCCCCCCCCCCCCCCCCCCCCCCGGTAAAAACAAATCCTGGAATAAATGAAGTGCCATCCTTTCAATTGTATGTCACAACCCGTCTATGGCCAGAGTACTATAAGGGCTTGTAAACATGCAGTTGAGCATGTTCATATGGCAATGTATAATACGACAAAAAGGTACCAATATGCCCGATGGTTAGGAAATGATAAGAATAGGCCAGAAGAGTCTTGACGTCTGAGACTATTATGTAAGCACTCCACTGCACTGTGTAAATCAAGCCAACGGAGCGTGTATGTGTATACCCATGGAAGCCAAACACTGTGCTGCGAGCACCACAACCCTACACAACTCATTCACTGTTCAGGTTTGACGGAGTTCAGCGCTCGCCCACCACTCTCTCGCATTCTCAAAGTCTATGCTCCACGGAGGACAAGCAGTGCTCAGTCAGACGCCAGACAAGGCACAAGTAGCAATCATCTCACTGTTTCTCTTGCTATCCTCCTTACTTCATGCGGTAGTACTATTAGGAGAACTAAGTTACCCAGCGGTGGCCAATTGACACCTTGAACAGTGTGGCAGTTTAGACCTCAATCCTCGGTGAAAGAACAATGTGCAAGGAAACTCACACACGGATCAATCGGAATATAATATATATGTTTTATTTCTGTGAAGACATCAACCTGGGATTCGTGAAAGATTTTTTTAGCTGTTCCTAAGTTGGGATATTATATTTCGTGTTCCATCTTATCTGTGTGCCTTTGGATTATTGCTGATGATGATGCATTTGTTTTTATTTCATGAGAACAAGGTGACTAATTGATTTGCAGCTTTTAATCTTTTTCAATCATGAATAAATTGTACCTATTAAATCAAACCATTGTTTCATTGTTTGACTTATTCAATACCTTTCTAAATGCTGAATTGTATATGTTCTATCCAATTTTCGACACAGAGGCAGATGATGGATCATTTATAATTCTGATTGTTCAATTGAAATTTTATTTATCTAATATGAATTTCAGTGTTCATTTCCCTTTGTCATTTAAACTATTGTGTGCATATTTTTAAAAAAATGTTTGGCCATTTCACTCATACTTGTTATTTCTCTTTTTTATTTTGTTTTCAACTATTTGTAGGAGACTAAAGATCCTGAATAAATGTGCCAGCATGAAAATAGAAGCGCCAATACACAGATCTGTAAGTATATATTTTCAATTATTATGTAGACGTGGCAAGCCCTAAAATTTAATTTTATACAACAAAATCATGAAGTGTATAAAATCTGCCTATTGTGTTCTGCACCATCATAAACCAGTCACTGAAAGAAATCCTTAAATGTTGAACACTGTGAAGTGCAATTTAGAAAATGACATTTTCTGTTGAACCTTGCAAACTGGAATTTCAGAATCCTTAAATGTTGAACATTGTGAAATGCAATTTAGAAAATTGCATTTTCTGTTGAACCTTGAAAGCGGTAATTTCAGAAAATGACCTTTTCTGCTAAAAAATGTAATTTATAGAATGACATATGCTCTTCATTGATTTCTGACGTGTGCACGTATTCTCATCGATTATGATATTGTCTAATTGTGTGATATTCCAGGCTTTTTTCCAGCCAATATATTGTTCAGTGAATGCATCACTTTTTCACGTGTGGAAGTTGTGTCATGATACTAACAGCTGCAAACACAGATTCCAAACTTCTGACTGTAAATTATGATATAAAAATTCATGACCTTGCGCCTGTAAAGCTTCTGGCTTGCTGTCTGCCATTGACATTTTTTTGAGATATGAAAACAAAAACTGCATACTAGCAGAGATTCATGTATTTATTTTGGATATTTCCCCAGCTCACTTTGCTGTCATTTTAAAAAAAACCTGAGGCAGCTAAATATTTGTATGGTTGCATCAGCATATAGGAATGCATTTAAATGCACTTTCTGGTATGAATACTTTCTATCAAAGTATCCGGCTGTGTTTGCTATTTGCTTAAACCTATACTGTGCTGTGATTATAATCCTGTCGCTACTACACTCCCAAAACTCGCCTTTTATATAGAATGATGGATATGCATGATTAAGACAAACAATACTCTTTGGCATCCTGCGGTCCTGGCGTTTTGACTGGACAGGAAGAGGACCTTAAAGGGAACGGGGGTCAGAATTGTTTTTCTTTAATAATCCTAGCGGCCAGAAGTCAGGTGACCCCCCACCTGCCCGGAGTCAATGAAAACGAGGTTTTGTCTCGGTTTTCATTCTCGCCGGTGCGTGAAAAATCATCCCAAAGGTCCAATTTGCAGCTCTTTTGTAACACCTCTCTTGCGGTATTCCTACAATTTTATTTGAACTATTTTCAGAATTACAATCATGCCGATCAAAATCAGAGGAAGAAGAAAACAATTTTTGTTGTCTTCCCGCTGTTGTGGCATACCGTTCGTTTTGAATTCCCCATGGTCATACAGGCAGTCAGGCAATGGGTTGCTGTACTTTGAGCCGACTCTAGTGTTATGGTTGTATTTCTGTAATTACTTAGTTTTCTATCCAGGAACGTGGATTATGTTTGTATTATCTAGCTTGATAACGGATGAATCGGGCCTACTTGAATTTCAATATTAGTGCAGGCCTGCGTCTTCGGACTTGTAGTTCTTGCTTCATGGAACAATATGATTGTATTGATATTTGGCTTCCTTTTCAATAGGCTGGCTCTTCTCCAAAACTTTGTTATAAAAAGATTATAACATTTGTCAGTTATCTTATCTAGAAAATTAGCTGTGGGAAACGAGTAGTCCATGGACTCTCTCTTGTCAATACATGTTTAGCTTTTTTTCAAAGAACTCTCGTTCAAAGATTTTGAGCAGCTATTTATCATACTTTGGAATTTCTCTGGTCTCTTTTTATCGCTCAACAACCGTGAAAGTTTATACTGGGAAGTGAGTTAAGCAGGAGGTAAAGAAAACCCAAAGGTATTTTTAAAGCATCCTATTTTATCGGCTCGTTCAGCTGCTAGTTATCGTAAAGGGCATCGTTGAACTTAAAGGTAAATGTTTATGAATGTTCAACTGCCCCAATGTTCCAACTTTGAATGAAAATAAAGGCAAAGTAAATGCCCACTCCCTCCCTGTATAAGATTCCAATGTTTGTGCCGGCCTTTCTGAAGACATTGTATGATTTCCATATTCATTATCATGGTCACTATAGTTTGAAAACAGCGGCAAGAATATAAATGAAGCCATATAATAGTACTTTCAAAGAAATGTTTATCAATATCTATTCTTACTCTTCAGAGTAGTAGTGCATTGCATTTATTTTTTGCTTTAAAAAAAAGAAAAGGAAATCAAGGAAATAAAATGACTTCTGAGTAAAATCTTCTAAGTTCTACGAGAGTAATACCCTGTTTACTTCTCGGATAAAAGTGCAATGAGTCGAATGCCAAGGGGTCACCCGGTATACAACTTTAAATGCTCAAATGGAATAAGGGTTTCTCTTTCTCTCTCTTTCTCTCTGTCTCTCTGTCTCTCTCTCTCTCTCTGACTGAGTATTTGCTTGTAACAGAACTCTGTATTTGAAGTCGTGACAACGGTCACAGCCTGATTCAATAAACTTTTCTCTCTCTCTTTCTTTCTTGAACTTTGACAAGAGTGAATGCAATCTAGATATCTAGTGGTTGTAAAACATGGGATGTCTCGTGGGGGTGAGTGGGTAAGGCGGGTTAATTAGGTCTATCCCTTGTCGTCTTCCAGGTATTACAGATCAGCGACATTGGTTAAATGTTTAGTATGTTGATTGGAGGCACACATTCAAAGCGGAGTAATCAACATACAACATTGGAATGTGTTTGTCTTCTCAGAACACGGTCATAGAGAGTCTTTTCAGGTAGCTGTTACAATGACCCCTCATGCAAATCCAATCAAATCCAATCAAATGCAAGGATTTCAGTAGCTTACATGTACATGAAGTATTGTATATTGTTAATGAAACAGGGCCCCAAGACTTCAAAAAGGTTTAAAGGCTGGCTTTACTAGTTCGGCCAGAAGGGATTAGACCACACAGCGAGGTCACTGACAGGTGGCTATCTCATTAACTCAGCTCTCAATTAACATAAGAAAAAGAGGATCATGGGGGACCAACAGGCACCGATTGGGGAAGTTTTCTATATAGAGGGAGCAAGTAGCGACAAGTAGTACAGTGTGGCTCTAAGATAATATGAGAGTTTGTGCATGATGTAAACTTTAATGCTCCATGGTAATCAACTCAGCAAGTGTACTTTTTGCTGGGGCCAGTGGAGAGCAATGAAGAGCTCATATTTCGGTAGAAAAGTTTGTGACCCTACCCCATGCCAGGCTGCGTCTCTTCAGAACCATAAGGGTTTCCCCCACCTCGCATGAACCTGGGTAGCTTCATCAGACACGGCCTACGTGCAAGCTTTTCTGTTTGGAAAGTAGAGAAGAAGATGAGAAGTCTCAAAGTCACTTTATCAAATAATTATTATATCCATCCCCTGCATTCTCACACCAGCCAAGAAAATACAAATTTGATCTGTGCACTTTTCTTCACTGTCTTCACAAATCAGTAAGGTTTTTCAAAATTGTAAATCTCTAACCAAATGATTTAAGATATTATGTCAAATGTAAATCATCACCTACAAACCTTTGGCCCTAGATCAGTGAAGATTGATATTCTCGAAAGAAAGTACCCAGTAAGCCAATTTCTTCATCAAGAAAGGTACTGTACATTGCAGGTTTTGATTACCTGGTATTATACATATAGCACTAAAAAGTAAAAACTTATTCACTTCAATTCATCTCTGAGTTGGAGACATTTTGTTTGTTTTAGTTAAGAAAAGTTGTTGAAACAGTCAAAGTATATGAACATTGGACATTTTGTTTGATGCAGAAAGGGGATGGTCAAATGCTAAATTGCAGAAATTGCTACTTGTGTTCAACTGCCATGTATTGTTTGCAATGAGAAAAGTTTTCTATATTTTCCCCGTCTCGGTTGATCAAAGGGGGCTCCGGTCGAAGCGGCCTACTTCAGTCCCTCCGCGGCTTGGGCCATATGGTTGGGTCACCAGGGGGTATAGGGTTATAGGAACCATGGGGTTGTGGGTAGAGGGGTAAGCCGCTAATAAGCCATGTCTGTGTTGAGATCAGCAATGGAGATTGCAGTGCAGTTTGGTATGGGCATGGACCTACTACCATGGTATGGGTTGTAGGGTTTGTTGGTACCCCCCCCCCCCCCCCCCCCCCCCCTCCTAATAAATCATGCAGTCATCAGTTCATTATCTAGGATTTTTTTTAAACTTTTGGCTGTGATAGATTTTCCACAATTAATCAAATTTTTATATTTTTAAACGATTGCCTTGGGATTACAAATATATTTTAGTCTATACCCATAACATTTTGTTTTTCTGTGTAATCTGTAAACAAAAACAAAAACAAAAACAAATATTGATTGGTGTTTGCTCTTTACGTTTTACAACCATTTTTAAGTCTATCATGCAATTCTGTTGCTTTCTAAAGAGCAATGTCCTATCAAAGGCCTGACCAGTATTCTTTTTTGTAAAATGTACAGGTAATATTCTTAGTTTAAAATACTTCTGATGATTAAGTCATGTAATCTTTTAGTTCACCTGAAGTTACTCTCGAAAAGTCTTCATGTTCAAATACTGGTACATGGAAGTACCTGAGGTGACTGACCTTAATCACTTTGATATTCAAATAGAAATTGACACATGTGTTAAAAACTGGGCTGTTGTTTAAGCCCTGCAGCTTAAATACTTGTAAAGCTGTAGAAGAACACTGAATCGGTTTAGATCGCTCCAATCATGTTAAACAGGGTTTGATTAACCCATCCTGTCTCTTCCGCGTCTATCATTGTTCCTACATCATCCACTCCGCTGCTATCCTAACCTTGCTTTTGAATCGTATTCCATGGGCATTATACCTTCCTTGAAGAAGACGAATGATCAATCAACGCGAAACGGCATCTGATCCTTGTCCAAGAAGCGGGATACCCTCGAGCTGTGTCGCTGATAAGGATCTAGGCCAAACTTTACCAAGACTAAGATAACTTAACGACAAGTTCATCATTGAAATACAAGCGTAATCGCAAGAATTACAAGAAATGATTGATTGGATATCGTTAAATGGAAAACGCTGCAAAGCCAACTAATATCCAGGTCAAAATTTTGAGGGTTTTACTCAAATTGTGCCAAGGTTCTTCATCTATTCTTCGTTTCTTTATTGATTTTTAAGAAGACAATGGCAAAGTGCTTAGAGTAAAATGTTAGTGTCTATGTTCCCTGCTTGCAAACTAAAGAGCTCACACAAGATTATTTATTGTCCTTTTCCCCCTCTTTTAAAAGAAGTGAGCTGCATTAATTTTGACTTCTGTGTATTGTGCTTTAAATTGAATTTTTTATGATTGGTAATCCATGCTATATATCTTTTTACCAATTTCTTAAGAAAGATGAAAAGAATCTCATGAATACAGGATTAACCCTAGATAGTACATAGTTCATATCGATCAGAAGGAACAAAGGAATACACTTGAAACCATCCTTTTAAAAAAGTACTGTTCAAATTGAAAATGGGCTTGCCACTGTTGCCAGAGAAAATTGAAATGCTCCAATTTGATGATTCTGAAGCGTTTTGAGATGTCAAAGGTTTCGAGATGATCATTCATCAAAATTAACTTCTTAAGCTGTCACAATTATGGAATCGAGATAGCTCTGTAGTGCTGCCCTTAATGTCTGTGATTGGAGGTCTGACGATGCTCTCAGGAGCCTTTGAATTAATCATTAATAGGGAAAAGTGGAGAACCCTCAAATGTTTAAGGTAATGTAAACGCATTACAACTTGTACCATATCACTTTAAACTTCAGTGAAGTATGAACCATACATTATTTTTGTTTTGAAAGACTTCATTCATTGGGATATGCTGGTGATGTTTTCTGTTAATATTTGATAAATTTTGCTACTGATTATCTCTATGCACCTAAACAGGAAACTAGCAGTCCTATATAGGTCTTAAGAGAGTAATTTTTTTCAAAATGAAGGACACATACCGGTAATTGATAAGAATTTGTCATTATGCCTCAAAGAATGATCATTAAGTTTGCAGTACTCAAGAATATACAACACTCTTAGAATTAAGAATCGTGTATGAAAAATGCTCTTGTCAAAAAATATTTTTCCTCTATTTATTTCTTCATCGTGCTTCCGGAAGAATTTCAGAAGTTCTTAATTTGATGTCACTAGGCAGAGTAATATTTCATTTATTTTTGGTTCAAACATAAAGGGCATTTAGACTTGAATATTAAATAACAACACGAGGCGAAAGCAACTAGCTCCTTCAGTTCCGCAGGTTGAAAAACAAAAACAGGGGGAAAGCATGTGCCGTTTTTACTCATTTATGAGAGAGCAGCTATTCTGATGTTTCTCTGAGGTAGATGTTACCATGGCAACGGAGGGTGATTTATTTTGAGATGGCATCTTCACCCTCTCTAATTGCTGTTTTCAAGGCTCGAATCTCAATGGAGATGTATTTTAAGATATTGTCGCTATTTGGAGATTCACTTTGTTATCGAGTAATGCTGATTAAGTCATCATTAGCACTGAATGGAGTGGGCTTGGTAGTAAATTTTGTTTACCAATTATGTCTTCTTTCTTACTTTGACTTGACGTATTCTTAGGAAGTGATGTTTGTGGCATGTTATTATGATCACTCGTTAGAACTCATTGATTGTTAAACAGGAACCATTTTGACATTTCAGTTTTAATAGCGGAACATGCTTGAAGTTCCAGAAAATTACTTTAAATGCACATAGTACAAGTGTATGGAATCAACATTCAACTCCCTCACACATTCATTGCTTCCACAATCCACATCTATTTCTGTCTTGGATGGACTATCCATTTGGTGTGAGTCCTATGACGTAAGGAATTGGAAGAAATCTGGACTGCATAACTTGTTTAATAGTGGGAATGAGCACCCACAAGAGCTGTATGATGCGATTACCGGACTTGCACTTGGAACAGAACTCCCATTGTTTGCGTAGGACGTCTATCTCTAGAACAGGCCATCGTTAGGCCGACATTAGTTGGTCTACCGTCTAGTGCCTATCATCTGACATTGAAACATCCAAGAAATATTTTGCGGGGCTCTTTCATCATCAACTAAGGCCATGTCCGTCAGTTTCAATCTTGTTTTCCAGTCTTCACTCAGCAAATTCTAGTGCTCTAGCTAGGTTTCACACCCTTTGTGTTTTACTCATCAAATCTAAAGTCTGACCTGAGCAGTTGAGTGATGAAGTCTAAGCATAAGTATACATCTGGAAAGTCAATCGTTAGAACCTTAATTTGTTCGTCTGGTAGCTTTCAAGCTTGATGAACTTGGTAATCGATCAGCAAGGTTTGGGAATTCGATCAGAAGGCTTCATCCCATCTACCTAAACATTTTCATGTTAAGATCCCTGAAAGCCTTCTATCCCCCCACCAACGACCTCGTTACAGTTTACATAGGATTTGTAAGACCACTCCTCGAATATGCCTGCCCTGCCTGGAACGGAGCATTGACTATCGCCCAGTCCAACAAGATCGAAAATGTTCAAAAACGGGCATTAAGAATTATATTAGGTAGATATTACATATCCTATTCAAATGCCCTATCAATGACCAAGCTTCAAACTCTCCATGCTCGCCGAGAAGAGCTATGTCTCAAGTTTGCCCTGAAAGCACTGAAATCCGACCAATCAGACTGGTTTAAACTGAACGCCAGCACCAGAAACACACGGAAATCACGTATCTGTATAGAACCTAAGTCCAAAACAGAACGTTACAGGAAAAGCCCAGTCCCATATCTCACCAGGTTACTCAACAACGCATAAATTCCCCTGATTCCTGCCCGATTCCACACCTCTTATTCAAATCGTATGCCTTTTGTTGCTTTTAATACTGCTCAACTTTATACCCATCAACTCATAAAGATTAGTGCATGTAATCCACATTGTAATTAATGGATACACTTGAGTTTTTAACTGTCAAACTGATTAATTAGAGAATATATTTTTTATAGTTACGCACGTTCCCATGTACATTCTATGTCTTTACATATTTAAAGTTTTTACGCATATATTATGTTATTGTCTTAGTAATGCATGATTGGTAAATTGTACTGTTTTTCTCTGAAAGGGAAACTTTGTATTTTACTTTGTAATTTCTTTCTAATCGCCTTTTCCTTGTCGTCTTACTTTCATCATCATTCCGCTTCTCCATGTCTTCACAGTTCCAACTGTTCCATTCTTCTCATTCCACTCGCTCCCTATCTCCCTCTCCCTCTCCCATCTTCCGCATGTCTTCCTGTTTTTCTTTCTAACTTAACTCTCTCTCTCTACATCGTTCTCTCCCTAACCTTTTCTCTCCCTTTCGGTAATTGTTTAATCATGTTTCTATGATAAGTCCTTATATATTGTGTAGCTTTATAGACATTCAATGTGCATTACGGTTCGAAGTTAAACAAATCTTCAGTACTTACTTGTTATAACTCCATTAATCAGCCTCAATTTATATTTAAAATATGAATATTCCTCACTTTACAATGATTACAGAAAAAAAGTAACGCCGAATCTATTTTATTTGTTTCGTCAATTTGTTTGTAAGTAGGGAATATGTAATAAGTTATGATCTAACCGACTGTGTATTATGTGTACTTGTCCATATTATCTAAGTTTGTTGAAATGATTTTTAATACATGTAAAACTTGCAATGTAATTTAGCTTTCGAGCTACCATTTTGAAGTTGTCTAATAAAAAACCATTCTACTACTCTACTACTACTACTAAACAAAATACTTCAAATTTTCTTTGTTTGGGAAATCTTCTATTTTGAACCACTTCAAACTCAGAATGATAATTAATGAAAGGAACCTTGTCGATTTACTGCTACTAAACACTGAACAGTAATATCCATTTGAAAGTATAAGCTCAAGTTTAGCGGTGGTTGTTTACCTGACTGCTAAGAAAGCATATTAAATGCTTGTTTAGTAAGCAACCAGAGGACCAATGGCATTAGGTATGAATCAAATCTTTAAAAATGCTTGTACCAATGGCTTTTGGATTGGAGAAAGTCCTTGTACTCTTTCATTACTTCAGCATTAGAGGATATTTGTGAAAATAAATCATTTATTTAGCTTTCCTATTTTAACTAGATATTTATTGCTCCAGAATGAAAAATTTAATCTACAGAATTTAATCATCTTCCAAACCAAACTGCTCGTTATTGTATTGCTTTTATTATATTAAAGGGAGCTCCACACGAGTCATTCAATCAATTCATTGGCTTCGTCCCTTTTATAATAGACGAATTTCCATCCCTCAAATTACATTAGGCAACCTTACCAGTGGATGTACAGATGGTGGGCCGTTACCGGAGGATTGCCTTGCCGTCTCTGCATGCTCGTAAATTGTAATTTAGAGAGAAAATTAGATTTACCCCAAAGGGTTGCTTTTTTCTTCGGCATGCAGTCCTGTTGCTGCGCTTTGTGGTCTATTAAAAACAATGGAGGAGATATCGGAAGGAAAAGAACTAAATGACGCTCCTGGGGCATGTTTAGCTGATATATTTAGTCTGGTTTCTCCGTAGAGGACGTGTAATGAAATTGTCTCTTGCGGGTTATTTCGGAATGATGCGTCATTGCCAGGTGGAAGAGTCAACAATACAGTCTGTGCCAACGGTACCAATACTCTTGGGTCTCGTAAAATCTCAAAAATTGTTATAGATGGATATCTAAAAATAATCGGTGGCTGTCCATGTATCCTATTGGGTATCGGGAAAGTTCACAATTCTTCCACCTTTTCTAATTTTATTTCTGATCCTACTTCCGTCTTGTATTTGGAATTTTATTTCTGATCTTACTTCCGTCTTGTAACTTGTGAAATGAGATCCAAAGTTAAAATGAATATAAGGTAGCCTTATTCTACAGCCTCATGTAGTTGCTGGAGCTAGAGAGAGATACAAAATTGGACTGAGGTTTATTTCAAGTTTTCAACACCCCTCCCAATAACAGCAACCCAAGAAATGGAAAGTGATCTCTGTTCAAAATGATGTCCAGAGGTTTTAATGCTGTAAATCAATGAACTACACTGTACGTAGAGATCGAATCCCATTTGGCAAATAAGGTGCCCTCAATCAAAAAGTGGACCCCCCCCCCCCCTCGATGGGACGGTTGAGTCATGGTCAAAAGCCTGCTGTCTTTTCAAATAGCGTCTTTACATGAATGAGGGGTGAATATCAATTCTTTGTTCAGCCATTCATTTTGCTTGGAGGCTATATCCAGGCACCTGAAGACTCAAAATCTTCAGTTTACTGAGAGTATTCTAATCATCTCTATTTCTCAGCATTTTCACTGTAGGATGTTTATCCCCATCGATCAAGCTTTTGGCTGTTTGGATATTCAAACAAAGAGAGAAATCGGATGTCGGATTCTGCACAATTTCCAGGGATCTATTCACTCCTTGTAAAAAGTGCAAATGACTGTTTAGTTAAGTCCATCATATTTTGATTTTTTTTTTTCTGTACCACCCACGTCTGTGTTTGAGAAGTGCTGTGTATGCCCCCCCCCCCCCCCACTTTCCTTAAACATTACTAAAGAAGATTTGTTGTTGTTGTCCTTTTGCATCTCCTTGTGACCTCATCTATTGAAATAAGAAGATTTTGAATAAATAAATAGCAATAAATGAAAAAAGGAATTTGTCAGTGTAGAGACTGTATCTACATGTTTATCTACATTGTTCAATCTTGGTATGATATCCGCATGTCTCGTACAAGATTTTTTTTTTTTAAGTAAGACTCTCTTGGAAAGCATCACAAATTTTCATCCATCCTACCTGTGCCTATGATCAATTACCATGAATCACATCCCAACCGCTCATGGCCCATTTATTAGCATCCTAACCTTTAGGAGGAGAATTATATTGGGTCGAGGAGGCAATCGTCCAAATTGATTCCTATTGATGCAGTCCTTCTCTCATCTTCCATTCCTTCTCCCTGCTTTTCCCTAATTAAATACCATCCCTTATCAGCCTGATTCTGCTGTTAACCCTCTTGATACTGCAAGTTCATGTTGACATTAAGTTTGTACACACTGACTCTTCCAATAGTATCGCTAGAGTTAAACTGCTTTTGAATTTGTTTTTGTGTCTAAATTTTATGAGATACACACAGGTACCTTTATGATCGGGAAGAGTACTGGGTAGTTAAAAAGCTCAATAACCTCATAAAATCAATTGCCCTTTTTTATGGTAGCTGATTATTTATTTGGTTGTAAATTCCTTTGAATATGTCTAATTAACCACCCGGGACAAGTTACTTATTCTTGAGTTCTTGTATATAAAGAACAGATTCCCCCTCCCCCATATACAGGGATAACAAAAACAGATATTTGATTGAGTATGGTTTGTCATTAATATTTAGAACCAGAGTCATGAAATTGAAAATCACCAAAGATGTGGGAATATGCAGCAGGAACCTAGATATCCCCAGTTTCGTTTGCTTATGAATTGTATTCATTAATTTCTTTTCTGTGCTCGTTTAGTACAAGATTCAAGATTTTCAAGATTTTCAAGATTTTGGCTTATGTCAAGAGTGCAGTCCCCCTTGCCACCCTCATCTAATTTTAAAGAAAGCATTTGGGAATTTAACTCCCACAATTGAATAAAAAACAAAAGGGGGCCAAAAAAGTATCCTGAGATCATCTCATTTCACTCCTCATGACTCGATTCTGTTAATTGATCTGACAGCTTTGAGATGTCCTCTGGTCAAAAATTCAGACACCCTCTCATTACAAGACGCCTATGTGCCCTCAAATTGCAGGGCAGGCAGTTTTACTTTGTCACAGAATGACTTGATTCAAACCAGGTGGTTGGCCATGGCAATCAGTTGATTTCAAGTGATTTTAGGGAGAAATGTCAATTTCAGCTGTTCAAATATGCTCGGTTGGAAACAAGCAGTTCCCCAAGGTGACAAACCTGTCAGATGTTTGATTTCTACCTGAATTTGTCATTGCCACCTTCGTTCACCATGGGTTTCCAGGTATTCCCCCAAGTTTCTGCCCAGTCAAGGCGATCATGGCATAAAATGATATTCCGTGAAAGTGATTCACGATGAATCATGACTTATGCAGAGACTGCCAAGTAAGCAGAGTCTAGCAGACACATAAATCATTAAAATATGCTGTTTGCTGAAATTGCATTTACATGTATGTCTCCCTATTTGTTGCAACTACATGTACTACCCTACCATGCCAAATGCAAGTCATTGGCTAAATTATCTTTTTTTAGGCTCTACACTTTATTTTTCTATTACTCAAGGGTGTTGAATTCTAAATATACTTGTTAATCAAATCATTCTTTGACATTCTGCCAGGTAAATCATACATGGGAGGGAAATATCACACTTTTTTGGCAAACACAGAAACAACATTTGATACATGTAGGCCCCTAAAACATTTGTCTGGTGCTTAACAGCTTACTCCTCATTTCTAGCACAGAACATGAAGTGGTTATATTTGAGAATTAGTATGAATATTTATTTTTAATGCGGGTTGAAATATAATTGATTTAGGAAGGAAATTAATTATGTTCATTGTGCAAGTCATATGTGAAATGTATTGTGTACATATTGGGTGCTGTGTGAACCTGAATGACTTTTCCTGGAAAAGGCTATTCAATGCATAGTAACGCTTATATCTCAATTAGTGCCTCGAATATGGACGAAAATTGATTTCATGTGACACATTAAGCCTGATTACATGTCTTAATTAAGTCCCGTTAAACCCTCCCCCTAATTCTCCCTAAACCCTAGCTGATATTGGGTTTTAGCGGAGTGACTCACTGATCTACCACATCGCAAGTCACCGAGAGAGCAATTAGGCGTTAATTGGTGAAGGAAGATCAGGGGGCTGTAAGCAAAGTCTCGGAAGTTTTGGATTGCTTTGGTTGCCATTTTGAGCATGAATCTCTACCCGGATTTTCACATGACATGGATTTAGGGTTTGGGGAAGGAGGCATGAAAATGTGCTCAGTGCGTTAAGCTGGCAGATCTTGCCACATCTTGGCGATCTGCCGATTTGGCAAGAGGTAAACAGCGACCACGGAACATTCAGAGAATGTACCTTTTTGAGGTTGTAATTATAGTTCACCTACAACTGTAGTGTCCCTGAACTTGTTTAAATTGGATTATCTAGTTTTACGTGAGCTGTGACAGTGGAATCTATGTTCATGTCATCATAATATTCTGATTATTCCAAAAAGAATCAGGATGTTTGTGGAACTATCGATATGAAATTGTTGTGTGATTATAATGGAACCAGCAGTAAAATGGTCTTCATTTTCTTTTTCTCGTTTTATTTCATTTCTGCAGTGTGACGAATCAGAAGATGAGGACCAGTGTGCGATCAGTATCAAGTGGAAATACATGCGCAGCAGCCGACGATGGTCGCGACGAATGACCGGCGAGGAGTTCCCCGAACTTGAACTATCAACGTCGCCCCTCGTAGACTCGACTACAACGCACATACACACGCACTCGCGGCTGAACAGCAGTCACGAAAGTGTCACGACGACAGACAGTGAGCGAAACGAAGGGTACACAAGCACAAGCAGCTTTGAGAGTCCAGCTGTCGTCAAGAAATTGTACGTGAAGCGCTCTACGGACATAGCCTCGTCGCCATCGAGTCAGAGCTTGCCTGTTTCTAATAGCGGATATAAGACGTCCACACCTGTCGGATCTGATGGGAACATGAATGGGCCACGGAGTGCTATTATTCAGATCTCGTCTCCAATTTCAGTACGGAAAGATGCAGCATCTGATCTTAATGGACTACACAGTAGCAGGGACCACATGAAGGGGGCCAAGAGTTTTTTGAAGCGGTTGGACAGCCTCAAGGGGAGGAGGGGGCCCAGGGGCGGTAGTCACAGGCGGAAGCACAAGTCGGGAGGGGACACGCTGGAAATAAGTGGACCCATCGTGCAGGACAATGGCACTCTGCAGCGTAAGATTGAGTTGTTTAATTGTGTTGACTTGCAGACAGCAAAGGCCAGGTCCTACAGGTATCCGGCTAACTCACTGGTGACTCCGCCCGCTAAGAGGCGGAGAAACCCTAATGGAAGGTCGAACAATACCTCAAAGAGGATGGGAAGGGTGTTCTCGGAGCCCAGTTCGCCCACGTTGCATAGGAAATTCAGTCTTGATGTCTCCGAAGACCTAGAAAATGCTTTGTCTAAGAAAATCAACAATAACAATGAAAGCAAGAGTTGTGAGGACGTGTTTATGAGTGACATGGACGATGTGAGCATGGACATTAGAGACAATCGCATCCCCTCGGAGAGGAGTTCAAACGTTACGGGTACGACGGGTCGCAGCTTATTGAGTAGTAGTAGCAATGATTCTTGGCAAGGACAGTATGAAGGCGAGTCTGATGACTGGCCCTCGCAAAGACTTATCACATCGCCGCTCAACAGCTTGGAAGATGATGAGCACACTCCACACCGGCTACGTAGCCCGAGCATGTACGACAACATGCCCCCGGCACTTCACTCTAGCCTGGATAACCTACCCAATGCTGAGATCGAAGTGGCCGAAACGGAACTCATGCGGCAAATCTACAACCTCAAGAACATCGGGCACTTGAATGACCCACTTGCGTTTGCACCATCGACGAGACGAAGCGTGAGCGTCTCCACGTGCGAGGACATCAGCGGCTCACATGTCTCGCTCAACAGAACAAACAATAACCTCAATCAAGATGTGGAAACTGAGAAACTAGACATCTTGACAAACATTAGTAAGATACTCATGAAGGAGAAACAGCTTGTGGAACCTAAAGGAGGAGCATGCGTGTTGGCTCCAAAGCCGGTTGTCAAGAGGGATCGCAGCAACAGTCTACCCAACGCTGGACCGGAGGGTATCAGGGAGAGCATGCTTAGCAACGAGGTCGATCTGGAGCTGGAAGCAGAGGTCATGGGACTGAGCTCAGAGCTGGAGAGACTGCTGACAGGGATTAACGAGAGCATTCATGAATTGGAAGAGAACATCAAGAAAGCAGAAACAGGTAAGTGCCCCTCCTCGAACCCCTTCCACCCCCCCCCCCCCCCAAAAAAAAAAATTCTATGTAGTTGAGTGAGATTTTCCCCACTGTTTCCATTACCTTTAAATCAATGAAATGCACAAGGAAAGTATTGATTTGTCATTGAGAGTTAAGTTCATTTTCCTCAATCCATAATCATTTTAGAATGTTATACAATAGAGCCTGCATGGATATTCTCAATGTAACTTAAATTTAACAGTGCCTAGTTTCATTGACAATTTGAAATACAGGCTGTTTGCCCGCCAGCCAGTTACATCTGTGCCCCTCCTTATAAAGAGTTGATATCAATTGTAACTTATTCGCAACTACGAACATACATGTAAGAGATAGGAGACTGCAAACTTGTGATTGATTGGAGGACTTACAATTGATTTGGATCAATCGTAACTCTTAATAAGACGGGGGCCCTGGTCATTTAAAGGGTACCGTTACTCATGCAGCATCTAAAAGAACTCTTTCCCTGACTTCCAAAATCGTTGTGATTATGTCAGGGCCAATGAGTGAAGTAGGTTGAAGGGGGCAGGCAGGCAGGCAGGCCCTTAAACAGCTTGTTTCCTTCAGAGTTTAGAATTGCCAAGGTCTTAATTGATCTGATGTGAGGGTATGTGTGGGTATACCGGTATAGTGATGTCACTGCTTTTCCTGGTTGGTAGTTCGCGTGCGGATGATAACAAAAGTACAGAAATTTACCTTCATAAGAGGGTCTTGGTTGATGGGTGTTGATTAGTTCAAGGCCATACATGTAGTTTGAGCGTCCTTTTTGCATGATATTGCAACCTTTTTATGACATAGGCAAAGAAAGAAGAAAGAAATGAAGAAGATCTTTAAAATTTCATTCATTACCCAATTTACGTACATAAGGAATTTAATTTTTCTGTAGTTTCAGCAACATTGTCATTAATATCTGTATTTAGGGAGATCCCCAGGTTACATCATGTGCTTTAGAGTTTACCAAGTTGTACAGTTTTACTGTAAAAACCGAGTAGACTGGGTTCTCTTGTTTGCTTTGAACCGTCTTGCATGTGCACGTTTGAAAACTTTGAATGTATATTATCATTTGGTATTTGCAGGTGACAGCAGTGCCTCTACAGCGTCCTCACAGATCTCCTCCCCGGTCACCTCCCCGGTCAACTCCCCGGTCAACTCGCAGGTGTCCTCACCCTACGGCTCGCCCCTCCCCTCCCCGATCACCACGCCCGACTTCAACCACAACAAGCGGGAGGTAGAGCACCAGGACGACACGGGCGTCGGCCTCTCCACCGGGCAGGACACCACCAGCGAGCACGACACGCCGGCATCGAATGAGGAGGAAGACGAGGAGGAGGAGGAACAGAGGACCAAGTCACAGGAGACGACAATCAACGTCAAGACCGGTAGCGGGAAGTCGCCCTGGAAGGAGAGGAGAGACTCCGGTGTGGGGAACTCGCTGACGAGACCCAACAGGTAAGCTTCATCACTTGCTTGGCTTTCTCTCCCGAATAAATAGCAGTAGCCTCATTTATCATTATATGACCTATCGAGTTGTGCTTTATATGAACGTGAATGGAACATCCAAAATGAAAACATTGTAGGAAGTTTGATCAAAATAGGTGCAGGGACAGAATCTTCTTCTTCTTCTTCTTCTTCTTTGGGTTAAGTCTACCTCCTTCGCAGTTGAAGATTCTTGCAGACTGATGAGTGTGTGTGTGCTTACGAGAGCAAGGTGTATGGTGCAATGCTATTTACATGGTGCAAGTAAAAAGTTCCCGGACTTAGTTGCTGCCTCCCGTCAGGCATTGACGGAAGGCATTGACGGATGAGGCATATACTGTTTCTGATGGCAGGTTGTTCCAACTCCTCACAGTCCTGGGAAAGAAGGACTGCTTATGCTGCTCAGTTCTTGAACGGAGGACTTGGTAGCTATGTGCATGGGCAGTCCTGGAGGGTCTTGTGACAGGGTTGATGTAGGATGCTGTGTCGAGTGCTACAAGGTTGTTGTGGATCCATGTGAATCCATGTGGACTTCCAATTTATCAAATGATGAATTGCTGCTGCCTCCTGTTTTTTCATCACAGTTATTTACTGAGAATTTTGTGTGAATCTCAGTATCATTTCAATAGTTTACAACTGTACATCAAGTGCTTTGTTATGTTTAGTGTACTTCAATTCTGGACAACATATTAAATGCTTGTAAGGAGTACAGGATTATGTTTTAACTTTGTACAGACAAACTGCTTGAAGTTATGGTACCCCCCCCCCTTCCTCCTGATTACTACTAGTACAAGTAGGCCTACTTATCTGGTAAACATTCCCTTGTCAAATATGAGTGGATGAATTATAGGTTGAAGTATGCTGCCACAGAATTAAGAGTTCAGCCCTTCCGACCTTGCACCCACATCTAGCTTCGCCAGTTATCTTATCATGGCTTTATGCCCTCCCGCCGAGAAGGATCTGAAGTTCCCTTCCTCCCCGCCCGCCACCAGGATTCAATACTTCCACTCGTCCCCCATGCGGGGGTTCAATTGGCTAACTACATTCCCTGGCTGTTACCAGAATTAGGATGCCACATTTATCTGGCTGCTGGTGGCCTCCCTGCATGTCCCTAATGGATGGCTCGGTGAGTCGCCCACTTATCCCGGGGAACGAGAGAATCTGTCAATCTTCTGTGCAGACGATCGGTCTGATGACGGAGCGGTGAAGCGGTGAATGGTAGGCCAGACATGTCTGCCGTCATCCTCATCTATTTTTATAGGGTAGTCTCAATTTCTGGTCATACAATGTAAAGTGGAATAAATTTCTCATCGAATCCAACAGTTCAAAACCTCAAACAAGTGACTCGGGTAGAAAATGTACTATAGCAGATAAGTCATACCAAAAAAGGAAGAAGGAATCTAAGCAGTTGGGCTGACACCAAGGGAACACATCCAAAATTATGCATTTTCGTTAATTTCAGCAAATTAGATTTTTGGCAAAGTTTGGGTAAACAGGGGCCTGAGCATGCACACAGAAAGGAGAATATTATTATGATGCATTGATAAATTGCAATACCTTCTGTCTGAACTGCTGGGAACACATGTTTTCACTATGAGAAAAAAAAATATTCCTTCACACTTCATGCTTTAGTAAGGGAGGGAATAAATGGACAAAGCAAAGTCACATTGAGGCTTTGTTCTTTGTCACCATTTGTGCGGTATGAAATAAGATGGTAAAGCCATCACGGATGGGAGTCGGTCAAAACATCCTCTCTCTCACCTCACCCTGCTTTATGAAATGGAATCGTTCCTTGATCAACTCATCCATTACCGGGCCAGATGGGGTGTGAATTCATCCATACTCTAACCAAACAAAACTTATTCAATATTGGATTAATAAAACAATTTTCCTCGATCTAGAACTCTGTCAGTCCTTTGAGTTTGAATGCCCGGAGGCTATATAGCATTGGCAACTGTCCTAAGTTTCTTTTCCCTTGGTACTAGATTCCTGCTGTGGTCCAGCACCCTGGGAATGTCCTCACTGCCTTAATCCAAGATCTGTAGGGTGCGTTCAAGTGCGACACTTTTTCATCCTAGAAAAACGGTTTTCAAAGACGTTTAGTTTAAAACACAGTTGCGCGATTTCAAGCAATTTTTCGTTGGTCGTAAAAATAATTGTGTTTAAAAACGCAAACATGAAAAGCTGAAAAAAAGATTTTGAATCGCGATTCTGCAGAATTCTAACTTTTAAAAAAATCGCTTGAATGCACCCTTGTACCCATATATTTCTAATTTCTAATGATGCAGAGCCCTATGATGTAGGCTAAAGATCAAGCCTATTTTAAAGCTTTAATCTAAAGTTAGCAAATGAAACTTCACTGCATACCGATATACTCCTGAGAGCCCGGACACATAGACGCTATTTGATATATTTTGATGCAAGGGGAAGTTTTCAAATTAACGCCATGGTCTATTATTAGAAACGGAGTTGGATATGTACTTTGAGGCAGGTAATTTCCCTAATTTTATGATATAAGTTTATTCCCCAAAGATGTGCTGGGCCTCTCTCAGAGATTTGCACAGGAAATCTAAGCAATTACAGATGGGAAGTTTATATGGCAGAGGTGTTGGGAATCGCAGTATTTATTTTACATTCATGGAGTCTGTCAGTGTACTAGGAAATGTTCAAAACACACAAAACAAGTAAATTTGGATAACCATTCAAAGTTTACCACTTTGTTTCTTGATTTACCATGATGTTTTAAAAGTAAGATATAAGGTTTTAGGTATATAACCTTGTTCTTTGAATACCGAGTTATGGTTATCAGGGGGAAGCCCTTTTCAAAAGAAGGTGTTCCTTGTCTAAATATTATTTGGTACATAGATACATGATGTATTGGTCAATATATAACGGCGAAGGCCGGCTTGGACCTAATGTAATTCATCAATTAGAGCGAAATCGTAGGAGGGAGTGGGGGAGTTTGTTGAACGATCGGTGACCTGCCGTCGACCCTCGCCCCCTGCGAGTTGGCCCATCCCTCGGTCAATCATACACCTGCTGAGAGGAGCTAAAATTGGCCCTCAAGTGCACCCCTAGGATTGGACCTGTCAGGTGGAGAGGGGGACGCATGCACCTCAAACTTAGACTTGGAGCTGGGGTTTGCTTGCTTGCTTAACCTTTTGAATATTATGGAACCGTACCAAAAAATAGGCCAGAGTCTGTAGAAAATGTGTGGGTGTGGGTTAAATACAGGGTGTTCCCACTTCATTCCAAAGTGTATGTACTTGTCCAGTTTGGTCAATCTTGACCTTCCTGAATATCTACAACCACCTCATGAAATAGGAGTGGAGGGTGCTTCACCCCCCCCCCTTTTCTCTCTCTCTCTCTCTCTCTCTCTCTCTCTCTCTCTCTCTCCTCCCTCCCTCCCTCCCTCCCTCCCTCCCTCTCTCTCAAGAGATAGCTATATTTAATGCCTAATTAAGCTAGGAAAGTGGGAATTTGCAAGATTTAGCAAAGATACTAAATGAAAGATACGAACCAGCTGACCTCCCTTTTTTTTAAATCCCAGGTACGATAAAGCTTAGTTTGTTGAAGTTCATGAAAATGTAAGTCGAGGTCCTCGATTGAAGTCATTTGGGATTCAGTAAAGGGGCTTCCTGCTGCTTTCCAAATCAAACATCCCCAACCAGAGAGATAGTCGGTCACTCAGGAGCACGTCTGGGCAATTATCATTACGAGTGTTTCTCTTCTTCTCCTACGTTCCCCCTTCCCGACCCCTTGTCGTGGGCAGACAATGATTCCTTCGTTCTGTAGAGAGAGGCGACAGTGTTGCATGCCCCGGGTTATTAGATTTATTAAATCATCAAGCCATTAGGGCGTGTTGAAGATTTTTCTTTGATACTTCAGTTTTTTATTCTCTGAAATTCATCTGAACTTGTCACTCGTTCCCGAAACAATATTAGCCGAAATACAACAGACTGACTAAGCTAAGGAAAGTAAGGAGCAAGTTATGAAGGAATTGTAACAAATAGGGGTCATTTTACACAATCTGGGGAGTTGTCGCCAGGCAAACAATATAGTTTAGTTAAAAATGAAATAATGGCATTTTTATTATTCAATTTAAAGTCTTCACACGTAAGGAAGATGAATACGAAAAAGAAAAATTGGATTGATTTTGCTCAGGTCAAAGCAGGTCACATAACATTGTTAATTTTTCAACTGTTGAATCTAAATACAATAGAAAGATTCCATATGAAACTCCCCCCCCCCCCCCCCCCCCCCCCCATCTTAACCTCTGTTCATCCTTTTTTCACTCTAACAGCATAAACAAATATCAAAAGAAACTTATTTTATCCAAATTACTTTCTTTTTTGTACTGATAAAAGGAAGGAGTGTTTTCATAAAGTGTAGACAGTATGACCTGTCCTATTTACAAAAATAAAAGTCACTCCTCTCTGTCACTACCTTAGTTTGTCCTCGTAAATAATCAAATACTTTAAATCAAGAATCAACAGGTTTATTCTCAATATTTCTGCAGTTTCAATAGTTTGATTTTCACATTGACCTTCTAAAACTAGACTGTTTCGATCTAGATTTATTGTGGTTTATTTATACCTCTTGCCAAAGATAAATCAGGTCTTTACCCCCATCCACCAAGCAGTCCCAGAATCCCAAATGCTTCGTTTAACCACCACAACCATCATCATTTTATATTTTCTGATCACTAGGGAGCAATTTCATTACCCAAATTCTTTTTCAATTTGCCAATAAAGGGGGTGGGAATTGTTTTTAAGCAGTCCCTGATTGATGGTTGTTTCCCCCTCCCATGTGAGCAATGATTTTCACTCAAATTTCTTTAATATTGAACTTGACATTTAGCAGACGTTAAGATGACAATTGCCTGAGGAAGAGCTTGCTATTCTGACAAATCTTGAGTTCTGATAAATTATAAAATTGTACAATTCACACATAACCCAGTGCTCATAAGTTACACTAATTCATTAGTACAAACAGGGATGCCAGCTTTTAGGCAAAAGCCTGAATTCAGGCCCTGGTGAGTTATTTTCAGACCCTAGTTTAGGCATTTTTGTGTACAAAATAGCTCATTCTAGGTGATTTTCAGGCCCTCTGATCAATTCTAACTGGCATCCCTGTACAAAGTATTTGACAGCCACCCTGTAACCACGAGTGAATCCACGTTCCCTTACTACAAAGTAATGGTGAAGTTTAAAATATCGACCTAATGTTACGAGACTGCCTGTGTGAACCCAAGCTAATAGGTACGTAGTCTTGGGCAATTACCAGTCTTCTGTTTTCCTTGGCATTCTCCCAGCATGGATAACATCACTTTCCTCTCTGGCTATTTGACCTTTGAACCTTCAGCGTGTAGTTGGGGTTATGGTCTGGGGTCACATGAGGACAAAGTCAGGGCACGCTGGCTTAGGAGTGGAAAAGCATTGACCTATTTTGTGAAAAGAATCCCCGCTTGAAGAAAAATATAATGGTATGCCGACACCTTGTGCAACTTACAGTAGTATTGTGTGTTAGCATTATTTTTTTGCACTTTTGTTTTAATTAGAAAGTAGTCATTCTACAAAGGAATGGTGTCTTTGAGATGTAATGGAGACACAATAATTGTTTTTTGAAATGTTTTTCACTCAAGCCTGAGCGCCCAAGTATTCATATACTTCTTAGATTTCAGTAATATATATTAAACCCTTTAGACATACTGCAACATACCTTTCAAAGTTGTCAAAGTTGTATGTTTAGTATATTTCAAAAAATATGAATTAAACATACTTAGGGACCAAGTAAGTTGTCATTTGATGGCAGGTGAACTAGGGATCACTGAATGAGAAAAACTGTTTTTTTTACTCTTGCTTGAAGGTAACCTGGTAGATATTTCAAAGAAAGTTAATATAAAATGTCAAACATTATAACCTCCATTAAAACAAGTGAAGTATCATATTTCCTCTGATAAAAAATTGCCAACCATGACACCTTGAAATGTTCTATTTTTATTATAGATTTTCATCATTTGTGCCTGTAGTATGTTAAGAGGGAGGCTGATTGTCATAGGAGGCTTTTATCCTTGTGAAGATAAAAGTCAATTAAAATCTGGAAATTGAGATCTATCTTCTCTCAAGTTTCATCGCCCTTTTTTAATTTCAACCTACAAATAGTCTTCATAGCGATTTGAAGATAAGACATCTGTTTCTGGCTCACAAGAGATGATACTTCAGTTAAAAACCCTCTCTCTCTCTCTTAGGGCGCGTTCATGCTTGATTTTGACGGCCAGAATCAGGCATCTGTTACGCGTTTAGTTTAAAACACGGTTGCGTCTTAGCTCACTTTTGTAGAATCACCGAAAAACGGCGATCACGATCGCCGATCGTAAACTCACAAAAAGATGCGTTTACAATTTGTAAACGCGTTTAAATGGGGTCAACGCACTGACCTCTAGTGGGTCTACGTAGCATGCACAGTGAAGGTTTGCGAATCCAGCTGGAAGACCAATTAAGGCCACACACTGAGAATTGCCTGGGGGAGCCAGAGAAGTAAGCATGAACACTACATCGTGGAACTGCGATCACGATGAGCGTTTACGATGAGCGTTTCAGATCGCTCATTCTGCCTTCAAAATTTAAGCATGAACGCAGCCTTAGTAGCATGAAAACTAATATCGTACCTGTAGTTATAGTCCTTGTACATCTTGCATCATTTATCTTTATTTGGGTTTATTCCCTGAACCCGATGTTACACTGATATCTCTGGGACCTACTGTAAAGCCATTTCTTGGGAAATCAAGACAGCATTTCAGTCGACTCAGAACTGGCTCCAATCTGATCCCCCTCCAGGTCCCCAAGCCTTTAGAAAAACCAGGAGGAGAAGAGAAAATATTGAAGAATTCAAATCACTGGTTTCCATGACGATACATGGTCGAGCCGTGTTTTCAGACCAAAGGCTATTCAGGCTTGAAACCTCCTTTCTTTCCCTCCCTTTCCCTCGCTTTCCCTCGCTTTCTTTCAAGCAAAACCGAGATTGTAGTAGTTGTAAGGATCTTGTTCGAAAACATGTAATTGTTCGAGAAGTCAACCTCGCTTCCACCTCTCATTTTCGTCATTCTGATTTTGTAAGCGTGATTGTTGCTTGTTTCGAACAACTGGGGCGTGAAATAAAAGACTTCCTATGGGCTGTGAGGTCCTCAACTACAGGGGAGGGTGGCATTGGCAAAGGTTCAAGTTTTAGAGTTGTGTAGCATGCGTGTCGTATATATATTTTGATATTATTTGTTGATACCTACAGTTGGTTGTAGTATAGTTGCTACAGAACGTTGATGAGTCATTGTTTGTGGTATGCAGGAGAGTAGAATTTCGGAACTTGTAAATAAGCATCTGTTTAGGTCATGGCAGGTACCGACTTGGTGTATTGCAATGGGGAATTTTATTTCTACACTATTATTTGTGAGAGAAAAGAAAAATGTCTTGTTTCATTGGACATAAATGTTAGTCTTAATATCTTTTCAGTTTAACATTTGCAAAAGGTTTAAGGGTGCAGAAATGAAATACAATATATATTTTCATGACCTGAGTGCATGTACTACACAAGGTTAGAGTCAATTTGTATGCTTATCCCATAGCAAGCAGAGGGTTTGTCACGCCTATTTGTAATCTAGAACTCGGAAATTAAAGGAAAAAATTATCGGGTAAGTGAGAGTGATAAGAAAGGGGCTCCAGTTGATCGACCTAATTCTCTCTGCAAAATCAAAAAATAGCTTGGAGGGGATTAGCTGGTCTGAGGGAATTACGGTTGGGTCCCCATTATTATAGCACTTATCGAGTTTCTCGCCCGGGAATACCGTAACCTTGGCCCATGCATGTCGGCGGTGTTGGTGGTGTGTTGTTGATACTGGTGTAGGACATGGCTCTCCCTTGTTATAGCCTTCTAAGACTTGTAACACGTTGGACAATATGTGGGAAGGGGAGGTGCAGAGGTGATCAATAACATTGTCCATTTTGAATAAACCAGGCTGTAAGACCATCGGGGAGACTGTGCAGAAGTGATTAATAACATTGTCCATTTAAACCAGGCTGTTAGACCATTGGGGAGGCGCATAGGTGATTAATAATGTTGGATTCAAAGCAAACTGATTGACCACTAGTACAACTTATGAATGTCTGTTACTTTGAAGGATGTCTCTCTGGATGGATGTATTTTTTTTTTGGGGGGGGGTGGTAGTAAAGAGTGGTTTAGCTCTGTTATCGAGGCTCCTGAAAACTCTATAATAAGAACCAAAGTAAGGAGCTTCTAAATGTGGACAAATAATAGACCTGCAAACTATATATGGGGATTAAGCTGTAAGGTGTAGGTTTATGGTAGTGTAAGACCCAATATTACAATCCCTTCATTCCCTTAATAACACAACACCCTTTAAAACAGTACTTTCTTAGTAGTGTAAATACATGCAAGATAAGCACATTCCATTAGAGTATGTCATTCCACTTTCTACTTAAAAACAACCACTGACCATAGCCATTTATGGTCATGAGGTCTTTATGTTTAATTCATTAGGGTTAATGTTTAATTCATAACATTGACCATGGCCAAATATGGTCTCACATTTCTCATGTCAGACCATGGCTTGGACTCTCCCAAAAGTATAAATAGTTTGTGGAATCAATCATGTGGGTTCTTCAACTTCTCGTCCTCACCACCTTCAGGTGGGGATTGGACAGCGATTGCCCCTGCCTATTGTAGGCATACACAGAGGGGTCGGCTACATATTATATTAAATAAAATACAATCTTGAACTATATATTATTATTTGTTTCGAGTCATCTATTGATATATCTAGCTAACACTCATCATAACCACGCTACCAAATATCTACAATTCGGAGTGTTACACTGGTGGCAGCGTGAAGCGGTATATGCCATCCTGCTCGGAATCTTTTTTTTTGTATGAAATGTCATACGGATCATCAACATAAGAGAAAAAGCGGGATTGTTTATTGGACTCGGTCATAGACTGTGCTTATTATTTGCTGAAGACTTTTTTCATCACTTCAGTTTTGTCTTCAATCTACATCTATTGGTGTTCTAACATTCCTGCTAACTGTGCTTGGTGAGAGGATTACTTCATCGAAGACCATTATTTTCCTGCTACTTGCTACTATGTGACTTCTCCTGCAAGCTGGATGTCTCTACGATATTGTGTGAACAACTTGTTGTTGTTTTTAAGTTCTTCGCCTTGTTGATATTTTGTTAGGGTGTCCGGAGCCTAACTGTTGCATCTTTCTCGAGGGATGCCAACTCTCAATCGTCATATTTTTCAAATGTACATGATATTAATTTGTATTTTCATGTGCTATATTTGAACATCTATCATTTTTTACTGATGTTCTGATTTTATATGGTCTATTAGCCCATATTAATTGTATTTGCCTGTTTACCATGCTATACACAGACTTTTGTTTACATGTGTGAACTTTGTTATTTTGCCTTTGTGATATTGATTGTATGTTTATTGCTTTTGCTTTTATTGGACATGTTGATGTGTCTCTATTATGGGTTGGCACAATGACACACACAGTGTTTCAAGTCCATCTCCTTGCCCTCCGCTTTTTGTTACCCTTTACTTTCCAGGTGCTACGTCACCTGTGCCTGCCCTCATTGACCATTCACACCCCGTTTCATTAGTCAATGAAAAACTTCTGAACAAGTTGCCGTGCTTGCGGGAACTTAACGTTTACCCTCCCGCACATTCTTCTTCCGTCTATCCACTGGGTTGTATAATCACTGCTTCTCATTTCCTAGACCCTGCATTTCCCGTGTCCTGTGAATTCCACATTGCTAGTGATATCGAGCCACTTGTTATTTTAGGTAATGACTATTTCTCTCGATTAGCTTCATTGTACGATTTTCACATAGACAACGTTTCTGGTATCTCCCTCTCTTCCCTCCTATACGACTTTGTATCTGGTCTCTCCTTTTCTTCTGTTCGTATTTCTTTTCTTCATCCCAGCTTAGTATCCTTTCTAGATCCTTTCTCTGACTGTCATCCATCTAACTGTCAGAAGACTTTTGTTGACATTCCCGCTGAACAGATCACAACCTTCCCGGAGCCTTGCTGTAATACCCCCATTCTTTCTCCCACTGATTATGTTTCCACTGAGATTAACCCCTCATCTCTCCCAACTGATGCCCACCTGCCCAATGATACCCCTTCACCGAAGCATCCTATCCATGCCCCTATGTCCCTCGATCCAGTTATAGGGACTGTCCTCTTGACACCTCGTTCGGCAATTGAGTCTGTAATCAGAATCCCATTGCTATTTCTCCATGTTTCGAGGCTTGCCAGAACACCAACTCTCTATCCACCATCTCCTGCTTCACGGCTCCCCTCCATCCCCGTAACCCTACATTCTAATATCCATTGCCCTTCCTTACCTCATGGTCCAGGCCCCCCTTTCATCCCATATTACCAGAAAGAAAAAGCTACAACTGGTTAATGACCCTGATTTTGTCTTGATCTCGATTCGTCTTTAATTTCATTACTCCCATTCATCGTATTTAAGTTTATTACAACTTTGATTTGGTAACATTGGCTTTAAACGATGATTATCTGTACAATCTCTTTTCTTCAGATATGTTTAACTTTTAATACAATGGTGAAACACATTGAGAAGTAATTTGTAATTTGAAGGACTGGCCATCATCTAAATTCTCTTTGCCTTCTTCTGTTTCTGTTTCTGTTGCATTCAATGTATGTGAACACAATTATGATTCGCCACCACCCCTCTCTATTACAACCTACAGCTGTGATTATCATGACTTTCCAACAACATTAAAATATTGTTGGATTTTTCAATGTTGATATTTTATTTTGTCCCCCTTTTTTTATCCACCTTTTTCTGCAAGAGCAATATTGCCTACATTTTGTTTTGTTAGCTTGGTTTACCCTACCTTTATCATTTTTACAGATTCTGTTGCAAGGATTATTGTAGATTAATAATATTTGCCATGCCCTTGTATACACCTGGCAAATTATATCTTGTTATTGTCATTTCAACATGTTGGCATAATTTCTTTGTAACATGTTTAGAACCGCACTTTTTCCCAAATTTGTATAGAAATTTCATGCAGCATTATACGCCTGTGCTTTACGGTTAATTAGTTTATAATGATATGTGAATGTATTATTAAATTTGGTAGTTGGCTTAATAACTAAACATATTACCGCTATATCGGTGTACATTTCATGTTCATCCGATTCTCATGTATGTCTCATGAACTTCATTCGTTGTCATGTTTCATGGGTATTAGGTTCCACAATAAGATAATTTTATTTCAATCAAATTTGTGTTTTTATTCACCAAATCATTACCTTGTCAGACAAAAATAGCAGGGAATAATTCATGTTCCACAAAGTCATGTTGAACATATTTTCGGCTATTCGATAGCTACCTAGCTACATTCATTTTCTTTATGTCAACACATCAGTTTTCATTGTGTGTTTATGTTTTTGTGATATCGGCATTTTATGTTTTACTGTACCGAGTTATATTTACATGTTTTTATAGATATGGCATAGAATTTAGGTATGCTTTGTTTTGCTACCGATTTTGCTTTTCATTTATAATCCATATTATATTCTAGTCTTCAGTGTATTTTCATTTATGTGTTCCATTTTTTTGTTATCGTATAATGGTACCTCTCTTTGTAGTTCAGTTGAGAATTTAGTTCAATGGTTTGATTTTATTAATTGAAGTTTATGTTTCCAATTATAACTGCAGCATAATCACAGTTTCGTTTTCCCAGTAGGTCAATTAAAATACTGTTTGTCATGATAAGTTCAAATTTATATGAGTGGATGACTCCACTTCTTCTTTAAAAGTAGGATTTTTGTTTTCAAACAAAAACCAGCTGTTGTCATCTTGATCATTTATTACATGTACTTCCAACCAGGAATGTATACTGGTCAATCTGACCTAAGGTCATGAGTCATGTTGTGGTAATGTCTATCCGGATGGTAATAATTCCCCTAATTCTGGTCCAGAGTAGGCTACATTTACATACAGTACATGTATGTATAATTAATTGAGTTTCTTTTAGTCAGTGCTTTGGTATATCACTTTTGTTGCTGTATGCACATTTAATTGAAGTTATAGTATTTTATATTTTAAGACTGTTACATACTTTGAGTAGTTTGCACTATTTCCTTACACAATTATTCCATAAGCCACAAGTCGGTGTGATTCTTCCATTCGCCTGTAATTGCAAATAATATTTTACTTTATATATTTTTATATAAATATTTACATGTCAATTCTATCGCCTCTGATTTTTTAAACGAGGACGTTTCTTTTCGGTAGAGGTAACTATATGTAAGACCCAATATTACAATCCCTTCATTCCCTTAATAACACAACACCCTTTAAAACAGTACTTTCTTAGTAGTGTAAATACATGCAAGATAAGCACATTCCATTAGAGTATGTCATTCCACTTTCTACTTAAAAACAACCACTGACCATAGCCATTTATGGTCATGAGGTCTTTATGTTTAATTCATTAGGGTTAATGTTTAATTCATAACATTGACCATGGCCAAATATGGTCTCACATTTCTCATGTCAGACCATGGCTTGGACTCTCCCAAAAGTATAAATAGTTTGTGGAATCAATCATGTGGGTTCTTCAACTTCTCGTCCTCACCACCTTCAGGTGGGGATTGGACAGCGATTGCCCCTGCCTATTGTAGGCATACACAGAGGGGTCGGCTACATATTATATTAAATAAAATACAATCTTGAACTATATATTATTATTTGTTTCGAGTCATCTATTGATATATCTAGCTAACACTCATCATAACCACGCTACCAAATATCTACAATTCGGAGTGTTACAGTAGTCTTTGTAATTTTGTGAAGGATCCTTGTCAAGGTATGAGGAGAGGGGGCTGGGAGGGGGGTGTCAACATTTGCAAACCCACTGAACTATCCACTGCTGAGAGCCAGAAGGGCATTACATTTTGTTCAAATAAAGTAATATTTATGTGATCAAAAAAGAAAGCAAATGCATACAGTTATTTCCCTTTAATATCTTATGCAGGTTTTAAATGATTAATGACTGGTCGTAATGTAATTCGATACCTGGCCCTCGTTATGACACATTAATTGCCCATTGTAGTACGTCTTGACGATCCAATTTGATACCTACAGTACCTGCAGATTGCAGTGAATGCCCATTGTGACTTCAATGATAGAGGAATTAATTTCATTTGATAGGGGCATTAATTTGAGAAGGTCAAAGACATTACATCAGGGTGTGTACTTTTTAGCAGAAACCTTCATGCAGGTGTGTCTGTTTTTTTTTATAATGATTTATAGTGTTCAGATATCAGTCCTTTGTCCTGTCCCTCTCCACTTTTTTTTGGCCATAAAAACACTTAAATATTATTGAAAATGATCTCTATTTGACAAAACTAATCCCCTTTATTGTGTTCTGTACTGGTTTTGAAAGTCCATTTCTTGACAACCTTGGTCACCTTTTATCTTAGTGGACATTGCTATTGCACAACAGTAAGCAGAGTCACATGACAAAAAAACGGAATAGTTCACAGACGCTTTGAGAATGAGCATTTACACTGCAAAAATCTGCAAAATTTCCTCCGGCATTAAAAGTCTAAAAAAACTCAATTTGGGTTTTTTTTTTCTTTTCATTGTGTTTCCCTGCATGTAAGCAGATAAACTAGGAATCACGTGGAGTAGAAAAACGTGACCACTTTATTAACTGAAAGATACAGGTACCCTGGTGTGGACCACTTCATAAAAAGGTGGCCGGTGTATTTACCAATGGGACTACACAAATGTCATTTACCTTCCTCCCCCTTTTCATTACCCCACAATCCAAACCCTATCGCTTTTCACTTGGTGCTAATATATACTCCCCAAAGAAAATGATTCTGACCCTGGCTATTCTCTTCTTTTTTTTTACTTAAGGATTCTTTCGCATTTATGCATTTTATAATAGCCTTCAAGATTTGCGAGGATAAACCCTTGTAAGTCTTTTTAATGAACACAAAAGTTAATCGTATCCTTTTATTTCTTCAGATTTGTAAATGTTTATTTATAGGAAGATTTTTTTTGTTGATTTTTTTTTTTTTTTTTTAGTTATCTGAATGTATTTCTTTTTACTGCAATATAATTTGAGGTTGACCCTTGACAAAAACCTAAAACAATGTTCATAAACCATAAGCATACAATGGCAAATGATACCTGGACGAAACCTGTATGTGCATGTGAAAAATTGAAGCTTGCATGAGGCTTGTCTAATTTTGCAACAAATAGAGCGACGGTTTAATCCTTTACTAGAAAAATGCTAAGCTTAGACCTTCTAAAAATAGGTGTATTTTTTATTCTCATTCTTCAATTTCTGAATGGAATTACAAGACTAAGCTTCAAGTTAATGGACAGTACCAAAGTTCAATCATTTGGTGGAAGAAAATAGATCCTGTGAAAGAACTCCCCTTGACACTTGACAAATTCTTTGCCCCACGTTCAAGGTTCGTTTGATGATGGGGGAAGCTCTGGGGTCGAGGCCATCATGGTAATAGTTCCTCTCACACCTGAATGTGCATGGCAGGCTAGCTGATCAGCACTGAAGAATTACAGTCACGTAAAGGTGTTAATTGCCCTAGAAATTGTGTCCTTCGAAAGTGCAGAGTGACTATGTCAAGTTTGATATCGTGGTAGGGGAAATTTGCAGTGTTGTGCTGTTTATAGAGAAACGGCTTTGTGGTTTAGTGTAGAATTCCAGCTATAAATAGGCAAGGGTAAATAATGTTTAGAAGTATGAAGTTTGGCATGACCTGAAATATGGCTTTAGTTATGTTTTCCAGGCAATTATTCATGAAAGTTTATAAATCTTTCTTTTTAATTGAGTTTATGCTACAAAGGAAGGAGGATTGGGGGGGGGGGGTAGTATGGATAAGGAATACTATTGATATTTTTGTGACAAAGTAATTGTGCAAAAACAGTACCGGTATCTAGATAATCTACATTGAAAATTATCTTCTTTTGAGACCCAATATTCCTTTAAATGAAAGATGTACAGGAGGACTTTCACTTTGGGGATATGCTACACCCAACATGCATTTTGCATTAATGATTCAGTTTTATGTCACCTTCTTTGAAAATGATGCAAGTATACAAGCAATTTTCCTAGCCCAAGTATTGAATTCTTCCTCTCTTTCTGAACCTTTCGTGATTGTGCCCTAAGTTGCAAAAGCATCATGCGTAAAACTCATTATGTGCAGGCATCAGACAAGGTGCTATGTGGTGAAGCGCTAATGGGCCTTGTAATGAGAATCTCAAATCGGCATCCCCACACACACACACTCGCCACATGTTCAGCATTCTCTCAACGTCCATGTGACGTATGTTTGTCGTAAGGCATCATCACCAAGTAAATTACGCAGGAGATGAGAAAGACATATTCTAAAAGAGATGAGGTGTGATGCTGGTGGAAGGATGGAGAGCAGAGCAGAGCAGAGAGAGAATGATAGAAAACATTTGAATGAAGTAAAATAATATGGGTCTATTTTTTCTTTTTCATTTTTCCTTCTTCCTTCAGCGCGTAGAGATGTCAACAAATGTATTATGCGCTTTATAAGAACTGTACTATTATCATTACTATACAAAGTAGAAATGGGAGGGGTAGAGAGAGAGAGAGAGACAGACAGACAGACAGAGAGTGAGAGACACACGCAGAGAAGGGTATAGAACTTTGAGTATTGATGAAGGAGAAGTTTAAGATAGCAAATCTTATTCCATCTGTTGAGATTTATTTGTGATTTATTTGTTAATTGTTTTGTTTCTTTTGTTGTCATTTGTATCCATTACAGTGCCAGGAGACCAAGAATAAGATGGCACAGTTTCCAGAAGTCTCATCGACCAAGTCTAAATTCCAGGTGAGAATCAATCTCTTCTATTCATATTTGTTGTCAAATGCACAAGAGTAAGACAACACATTAAACCAAATATAACTAAAAGCAAAAAACTTCACACACAGTTCATATTTGCTGTAACAGCAACCTACATTCACAAACACTTTCAAATACATTCATCACACTTACCGGTACTCGAGTGATATAAAAAAACAGCCGATCAGACTGTCTGTCAACATGATACACAGAGAGGAAATAAAGAATATTGGGTCTACACCTCTGCTGGAAGGAAAATAATGGAAGATCCGTGGATGAATTTGATTACATTAGGAGCTTGATGTTGCTCTGAGAGTATTCCCTCGGACACTGATATATCGCTTTGACGTCAGCGGGAGAAAAAGGGACCCTGACGCCAAATGCCGCAAGAATTCAAGGGTCTATGAGATTACAGGCATGTTCAGATCGCCGGTAGACCGATAGCATTTGCTTTAATTATCTTGTGATGTTTCATTCTCAAAATGACAACTTTGTATACATAGGTAAGTATGTATGAAAGAATGAAGAGTATTGGAGTGTTCACTTGATAACTTTTAAGCACTACATAACTTGTGCATACTGCATTCTACAATATTGTAGTCATATATATGACTACAATCTTGTAGAATGCAGTGGAGGGGGACGTTAAATTCCACTCTATATAGAGTGAAATTTAACGTCCCCCTCCCCCCCCCCCACTCTCTTCACTCTCTCTCTCTCATTTTCTCTCTCTCTCTCTCTCTCTCTCTCTCTCCCATCATTTCCACACTTGGTTTTAGTGGTTTGCATACCGATGCTAGCAATTTGAAATAGATTTCATTTGGTTTTGCCCATTTTCTGGAAATTCTATTTGAAATGATTTGTGGTATTACAAAGATATGTATAGTGCCTACCACAATTTGTCATTGAAAACTGAATGCATCCAGTTTCAGAATTTTAGATGTTGCTATTGATACTTGGTTAAACTGATATCAGCAGAGTTATAAAAGACAAGAGTTGAGGGTTGGTTGTGACCCTTTTCTTCTTGCAGATTGGGGAGTGCCTGGAAAAGATTGCTTAGAAGTGCTAAATGTTTAGAAATATTCCATTAAATCATTTGGTTGGAATGCCATTAAGATTGCTTGCTTTGAAACGAGCTTGTGAAAGTGAACCAGATGACCTCTATTTCAAGCCTCTCGAGATGCAAAACATGCAGTTATTTCTTTATTTAGGGAAGAAATTGATGGTGCATAAATCAATTGTGTAAAGCAAATCAAAATATCTACTTGACAGAAACGATAAATATTCTACAAAATATGATATGGCTCAACGTTCTCAATTCCTATCATAAAATGTTGAATAGGCTGAAATTTTAGCTCTATCGAATGCTGGATTAATGCATGTTTAAAATGTTCAATGCCCTTCAGAAGCAAGTATCCTTATCCATTCAAATACAACATGTAGTAGATGTTTTGGAAGTGAAAATCTGCAAATATTTGTATAATCCCCGAGATTTCTTGATTGAATTTTTCAACAATGGTAGACAGTCAAAGCATATTAAGTAAAGACCAAAGGGAAAGACAAATGTATCCATTCCAATATTTTGTAAGCGAAAAAACCAAATCTGAGTTAGATTCTTGTGATATCTAATTATATTTGCAGTAATAATGATAGACAGGGTGATCCTTACCTATTGTTCAGGGGGGAGGTGCGATATAATCATTCATCCCCCCTGAACAATAGGTATTAAGTGAGGATCTAAGCTGCTGATGATAGACAAGTAACAACAAAAGCACAAGACAACAATAACCCTTTGCCAACAGGAACTGGGTTGTTCTTGTACAAAGCCAATGGGAAGACAGCAATTAGAAGTCAAAGGGTTTAGAACAGTCTGCAGACTTTGAAACAAGTATAGTTTAGTTGTCTCTGTTGGCTTTGAGTTTGTATTCAATCAAATTGTGATGGAAATCATGGGAGCCATTTCTCCTTGATTGATATGCATCATTGAGACAGCAGACAAAGGCTGCACGATGATGTCACCGTGTATTGCAGTTCTTGCTTCTTGCATGCAGTCTGTATTTCTGTGAGTATGTTGTCAAATTCACCTCTGTTCTGAAGCTCCGAGAGCCAACCTGCAGTTGTGGCCCCACTTGTGCAGTCAATCAGCAGGAGTATGTTTTGTTGTTTTCATGACCGAATGTGAGGGAAAATAAAATGTGTCTGTTTCTGCACATTGTGCTCCCAAGGATGTGGCATGAGCCCCTGACTTGGAATGTATAGTCATGTAGACCTATACATAATCAGTCACGCACCCCAAAGGTGTGCTGGAGCTCATCCCTGGATACCTGGAAGATCTTAGAGCTTGGAATGTGAACAACCTTCTGAAGTCTGTACACTTTTACTGTAGGCCTGTTTTTATCAGCTTGAGTTTGCCAAATAACTCGCTATTTTATCTATCCCGATCGCAAATTAACCAGTTAATTTGCATCTTCATCAGCCCGCAGTTGCAATTAGCTGGCTATTTGGTCAAGAAATGTTGTTCATGTTTCCAAAATTGCCTGATATTAAGGAAATAGCAGGCTAAGTTGCACCCGTCCGAGCTGCTTTTTATGAGCGTATCGGTCTGGTGAAGACACAATTTCGAGCTTCGGGAAAATATCCAGAGTCTTAAAATTACAGGCTATTTTGCAATTTTGGTCTGATGATGACAGGCCTACAGTGACTGTCTTCCATTGTAGAATTGACCTTGTTCATTCAAAGAGCAATGCCTATGGAGAAGAAGATAATATTTCACATTTTCAGTGACTTGATATTTTGAAATGTTCTAAAGACAAGTGAGATTTGACACTTGATACTATTAATGATGTTTGGAAAGAATAGAGGACTTGTGAGATTTTTGCTAGAGTTATCATCCCAAACAGTATGGGGATAGAGTTGTTTGAAATAGGGAAAACTCTGGAGAAAAATAGAAGTGATTCCAAGATGGAGATGAGGCAGATGACAAGGGTAAAGGGTTGGGAGGGATGATGGTCATTCGTTTTCCATTCATCATCTTAACCTTTTAGGAAGATGGGGAGAAACTGTGAGAGTGGAAAGTGGTGGGAGGTAGACAAACAAGGGAGGGGGCTGGTGCAAAATAGTTGATTTATATGACAAAGATGAATGCAGATTTTGAATAGGGATCCAGTCATGATGGAAAAGGGGTGGACTAAAAGGAGGATAGATGATGTATGATGTTCATTCTGGCTTCTGTATTGAAATTGGGAGAATGGAAAGAGGTGGAAGATCTAGACAAACAAAGGAGGGGGCTGGTGCACGATGGTTGAGATGAATGCAGATTTGGAATGGGGATCCTGTCATGATGGAAAATGATGGGAGTGCATGGTGAAAGGGGAGAAAGGGTGGACTAAAAGGAGGGAGAGATGATGTATGATGGTCATTCTTCATCGTGCATCCATCATCTCATCCTCCAATTCAAAGGCCGAGTAGAGAGCTCATGATGGAGAGAAATGGCAAGAAAAATGAGGCGCAGGAACGCTAATCCAAACATTCTCAAGAAATATTGGCAAAAAAAATCATTGGAGGGGAGAAAGGTGATGTTGGTTTAGGATAAAGGAGTTGGATCCTTAATCCCCTTGGATTGATGGGTGGATTATCCATGAAAAACAAGAGGCCTGATGCGGCCTCATGAAAGGTAGGGATCACACCTCTCATATTTGAGGTTGGGTCAGATTTCACCAGTCACGTTTGCAGATCGAGTTTGAGCGCTCTTGATATCACTGCTTTGTGTCACCTTAAACCATGCCGAAAAATTTAGTAAAAAGGAAATTGTTAACATTCTTGTAAGTTCTCATTTGAACAGGTGATACTTATCTGACTGCAAAAATGTAATATAAATGTTATCATTTATTTATTCAATTCAAAAAAGCAAATTTTCAACATATTGAAAGCATCCTACACTGTATAGGCATATACATAAATTACATGATATGAATAAAATCAAACTAAATACCAAATATGATGTCAATGTATGTGCGCAGTATGTATCTTGAATAGGAAACTCATACATGTAAGTTAAATCTTACACAATTCTTTATAAAGATTTCAATTGAAGCACGTCATAGAAGTGCTTATGTGTTTTTACATCAATTAATATTACAAAAGACGCCACAGTGCCCCAGACAATATGCATTATGCACCATTAGCCATTGTATCAAACGTCATCGGAAAAAGCTTTGCCTGAAAAGCATCAGTTGTCATGCTCAGCTGTGGGTCATATGATTTAAGACGTGTCCAACACCAATTATCTTGTTCTTTCCTGCACTAGCAAAGACAACTGACGACACACTGACGTCAACACAACACATGTTCATCAGTAAGCTCATCTAATGGCGATTGAATGGAATCTTTCATCCATTAAAGTCCCTGACTTAGGATTCAATCCACATTCTCGATTCAATCATGAAAGAAAATTTATATTTTTGATAAGTTGTAGACCATTCTTTTCTTCCCTTTGTATGTTGTTCATCTGTTTCTCGATTGGAAATGTTTATCAAGTTTCTGAAATCAATTCTGCTTCTGTTTTCTTCAATTTCTTCAAGGCATTCTCTGAAATCTTATTGCAAGGTATCATCTTTGTAGGAATTACTTGAGGCCATTGTGGGGGATGTGTTATGCTCAAGAGTTGTGACGATTATTATTTTCTAGTTTTGTATAAATATGAAGTCTTAGACAGTTTTATCTAGAAACCATGAAAAACAAGTCGCAGATGGTGTTGTGTTTGTTTCACAGACAATACAATGTACAGAATGTAATTCTTTGAAATGTTATTTGACATTGGGGCAACGTTCTCTCATTAGTATAGGCCTATATAACACTGAAATCAGCTTATGTATATCTTAGCTGATCTTGGTTTACTCCATCATTGCTTCTAAAATATGTTATTTGAAAGAACACGAAATGTAACTTGATATAATAAAACAATTATTAGGAAGTAACTTATTTACGACAGCTGTTCTAAAGTCTAGCTGGTTTGCCTGAGAAGAAATCCAATCAAATTCTAATACGTGTAATATGTGATTGTTATGTTTAGCATTGATCGTAAACAATAATGATATGATATATCCAGCTAGGGTAATAGTAATTGAAATCTTGCGATACGTGATTCATATATGATATCATCATAACATTTCATATTTGAAATACAGTATCATCATGAATCACTATGTTGACAATTAGGCAAGATCGAGCACGACAACAACGAAAGTCATTTGGATTTGTATCACGTTAGGAAGGAAGCAGGAAATATTTAATATGTTCCTGAGGGAAGCTCCGTGAACATGATGATATCCGTGCCATGTTGTTATGCGACACTGAACAGTAATTAACGACTTCTGGGTAAGGGAGATACGAGATTCGTATCACGCCTTTGTTGGGTGTAGATGTGAAGTGCTGATCGCCGTAGGACAGGGTTTTACAGTTGGCAATCGCTTGCGTTATGTGATAGCGAACAGTAATTACAAACTACTGTTATTGGAAAAAATACAAGATGATATCATTTTAGTCCCCGTAATACAGGGCTTTTTTGTCATACAGGAAATGAGAGATGTTTAAAATATACATTGTGAAGAAATCAAAGTAGAAATTCAGTGAATAAACAACATTGACAATGCAATCAAGTCAACCAAATGGAGATCTGAATACAATATGCAAATGCCTTTTATTTACTTTTATTACTAATATGAATTGATGACAAACTTCTTTTGTGATGTATATTCATTTTATAAACAACTTCAAAATTCACAGTTCTCAAATGTGTTTCATCATTCTCTTCTTCAATGCAGACCTTTCCAAGTGAGCAGTTTATCGGTCGGCCAGCTGATGATCCTTCGCAAGCTTTCGCTCCTCAAATTGACCGCAGTGATGGAGCGTTACTCGGTCTCACATCGGAGTGGGTGGACATGGTAAGAATGATCACCAAACACGTTTGTCTTGACGTTCCCGTTAAATATTAACACAGCACTGTAGCTCTGGGAAATTAAAGGCCCACTTTTACATCATACTATTGTTGTGATTGTGTAATATGCCATTAACCCCCCCCCCCCCCCCCCCCAAAAAAAGGGGGGAACAAGAAAGAGTAAGACAACAAGGAAGAGAAGCATATGCAGCTCTTGAATTACCATTTAAATATCAACAGAGCACTGTAGCACTGAAAAATCAAGAAAGAATTAAATTTAATCTTTTACACTATATTATTAATATGATTATGAAGCAAGGAGCATGCTTAGCTACTGCAGCCCTCCCTCCCTCCCACCCCCAAAAATAGAAAGACACTAAGGAACAGAAGTCTGTGGCAGTAGTGAAGCAATATGAGTTTGCCTTTGGATGCTTGAATCATCCCCCTCCCTCCAAATAAAACAAATAGAAAAAATACTTCTAAGATGTTCTTTCAAGGCTATATTTTCCTTGTTTTAAAGAACATATTTCTTTCCCTTTTGGTGGCATATTTATAAAGTCGATGAAGACAGTTGTTTAGCGAGGGAGATGCCATCCACCATTTCTTTCATTTTATAAACAAAAGTTGCTTTAATTGAAAGGAGATACACCCCTCCATCCATGCCCCACTAGAGTTCCCTGAGCAGGCTAACCATGTAGGTTAAAGCACAACGAGTCCCTTGTCACCTACAAAATAATAAGAAAAGGAGAGAAGTGTTTCTCCATACTTGGAATTTTTCCTGCAGTGTCCATTTCTTGACCTCTGCGTTGACCTGGAGGTGTTCGTTGTGTATTCAGGATAGTGCAGTATTGTGTGAGCTATAGCGTTACAGACCCAAAGGGCCAATTTGAAAGGATGATTTCGAATTTTTCCTCTAGGGACTTGAAAGACAGGTGATTTAATAACGGGAAATGATATCCAAACATGGAGGTTAAAGTTTCATCAGAATCCCTTGTGGTATCCTTAGCCTGGGAATTTTGGCTTAGAGACCTCCTCACCCAACTTACTTGTAGAACTCTGAGAGGTTTTTTTTATGTGTATGTGCATGTGAAGAACAGGATAATAAAAAGAACAACAACTCGCAATCTCACTCAAAATATTGACTAATCTTTAACTGTTTTAAAGACCAACAGTTTTACGAGAAAACCAAACTTTGAAACTCGGCGAAATCTGCCCTCAACAATTCTTCAACTGCATGTCACAAGACATAAGTACTCCAATTTCTCAGTTCTCAAGTTCAGTGCCACCCATGATTAATGGTGTAATGTTACATATAATTGATGGTTCCTTCAAGCGCACTGTGCATGTATGTGACTAACCCATTAGAATCCAACAATTTTTGTTTTTAATACTTTTGAATAGACCAAGTAATTCTGTGTGTGTAAGTGTAGATTCCATTTGCCATAAATCAAACACCCTCTCTGCATTTTTAACCAAGTAAAATAGCAATAAACGCTGATTTTTTTTCTTCTTCTTCAGTTAGACTAAAAGACATAGAAGGTGCTCCAAAAAAATGAAAGGATAATATGCAATATAATTCATTACAACACGAAACCATGTGGCTCATCATCATCCTTTTTAGAACGAGAACGTATCCTTTTTTTTCTTTTCTTTTCTTTTCTTTTTTTGGTTATGTACTACACTTACAAAATCAGAAAAAATAAATCACAAACAACTGAAACCATGTTATTGGAAAAGCATCTTTTTATGTGTTCTGTAGTACCATGCTTCACATATCTGATATTAAGGCTGCCTTCACCTTTCTGCCGTTATGCGTGGCTTCTAAAAAAACATGGCTTCCAAAAAGCGTCTACATGGTTTGCGATGACGAATGATCACTTCAATTTGGGGCAGGTTAAAGATAGCATGCAGAGGAAATTGCTGGTGATGTATGGAAGATTTCAGCAATTTGTTTAGGATGTGGAGGGGGACGGGTCTTTGTTTAGTAGCAATCATCTTATCATGAGAGAGGAGGGGAGAGGGAGAGGGAGAGAGAATAAGGGGGAAAATTGGTTGAGACAGGATGAGACAGATAGAGAGAAAGGGGAAGAAGGAAAGAAAGAAAGAAAGAAAGACAATTGGAGGGGAAAGAGAGGGTGGCAATCGAAAGGAAGAGCAGATCGAGTAGGTTAGGGAAGCAAAAACGAAAGAAACTGAAATGTGAGAGAGAAGAGAGAGTGAGTGATATAGACTTTGAGAGAGAGAGAGAGAGAGAGAGAGAGACAGGCAGACAGACCTAGAGATAGTCAGATAACCAGAGATGAAGACAGAGAAAGACAGAGAGAGAAAGAGAGAGAGAGAGATTGGGAGAGGTAGTTGTACAGAAATTTCACCTGTAGGGGTAATACATGTAGGGGTAACTAAATGAAGAGGCTTTAATAGAAAATTTAAAAAATATTTCCAGCAGGAAAATACTTATGGGAATATGATGGTAAAAAATCATCCAAACCTGAAGGTACAGTTGGGGAAAATATTCTTTTCCCTCTCTTTTCCCCCTTCATTTCATAGATAGGCTGTCATACAGCTTATCTATTATGAACCATGTGAAAATAGCTTGGAGCAGTTTTATCATGTCAACCTTTCCTGATCCCATACATTATGCCTTCATCCTACTGTCATATGAAATGCCACCTGTCCTATATTTTAGAGGCCCATTATAAATTTGAATTTCCTTTGGTTTCTTCTCCTTAGAGGTACCATTTAACCCTGTTGTAGGCTTTAAAATTCAAGTTCATATCTCCCATAGTGTTTCGATTAGTAAGATAACTTCTAAAGAAAACATACACAATATAAAAATATTTCTCTAGAATATTGATTTTTAGATAGCTGTGGCAATATTTGTAAATATTTATGGCGATTTTCCCCCTAAAATTGTATAATCAAATAAATTTGTGCACTTTAAAACATTTTTTTTTTAAGTTTCAAAGTTCTTTTTAACATGTCCAGTGGTAATAATTTTGCTAGGTAGAAATATTACATAGTGCCTTTCAGTTTCTAGTTGGATGACTTTGCTGTTTATAAGGAATTGCTTCTCATACCATTTTCTTTTATTCTCTTCCCCCTCCCTCCAGGATGGTGCCACGTTTCATGAAGCGGACCAAGACGGCGGACATCAAGGACCGGTTGGTGTTTGGTGTACCCCTCCTCTACCACCTCCAGAAGACCGGTCAGCCCCTCCCCCAGACCATCCTCTACGCCATGCGCTACCTGAGACGCCAGGCCGGCGAGGCCGTGGGGCTCTTCCGCAAGCCCGGGGTCCGGTCCCGCATCCAGGCGTTGAAGAAGATGAACGAGGCTAACCCTGGTGAGGATCTATTCGAGGGACATGTGGGGGTAGGGGGTAGGGGTGGGGTAGCGGTGGAGTACAGGTGCGGTTGGAGTAGGGGTGGGGTCAGGGTATGGGGTTAAAATTGGGAGGGAGGGGGTTTCAGCAGTATGAGCCTCCAATGCATTTCTTTTATAAAATGTATTTCTATTCTTCCGAATCAGTAATACCTTTAAGGCCCACTGTACTACTTGTGGCTAATTGCTCCCTCTATATAGAAAACAATGCCTAATCGGTGACCTTTGGTCCCCCATGATCCTCTTTTTCTTATGTTAATTGAGAGCTGAGTTGATGAGATAGCCACCTGTCAGTGACCTTCCTGGGTGGTCTAATTCCTCCTAGCCAAACTAGTACAGATTTAAACCAAATCTATTTATTGCAATCACACTAGTTCTGTCTACATGAATTGAATTACAAATATAGATTTATGAATAGTCACTTTATACTGTGCTTTTGTGGCCCATTTCTGTTCCAGACACACTAAGCTACGACGGCATGATGGCCTATGACGTTGCCGATATGTTGAAACAGTACTTCCGAGAACTACCAGAACCTCTGCTTACACCAAAACTTTCAGAGACCTTCATCAGCCTCTTTACCTGTAAGTACAGAAAGATGATTTGTTCAGAAGCAATCTTGACCACAGTTCAATGCAATATTTGATACAGTACATTTGTTCAATGCCTATTTTGTCTATAGGGCTTCACAAAATGCTCTTGCAGGGTCTCCAAATAAACCCTAAATTAATCTAGATATGTAGAGATCAGTTTTGTTTGAAAAAAGGGACAGTATCAAGAGGTTATCAAAATGTCAAAATTTCACTTTTCTGGTCATTGACTGACATAGATTATAACAATGCAAGATGAGTCTTAAATGAACCTCAATAAAGATGTGAGAAACTTGTATTCTTGAGACATGATCTAGTAGAAAATTAAGATAATTAATAAGATCAGTAATACACCCACAGTATTTGTCAACATATTTTGTTTTGAAAGCTTGTTAGTTTGACATTTGGACTTCAGACTTTGTGGGATCAAAACCCTTTATTAGCTGTACACGACTTCCAAAAGCTTGTTAGGGATCATCATTAACTATGAAACCATGAAACTTATTATGAGCATCTGCAGAAGAAAATGCCTCTTAACTTGTAGGTTGTAAACAATCAGTGAAGCTTGTTAGGGACCTTGGTAATAACTATACTAACTTGATAGCAAGGACATATTCAGATGATGGTAATGACATGGATCTGTAAGACTAAATCCGACCGTAATCTTTAAACATCCTGTGGAAAGCATGCTAGAAGTTGTTGTTAGGCTTCATACCTTGGACGAAGAATTCGAAAATATTTAGATGAACAAGGTTGTTGGGATCTGTATGATTGAAATCAACTTGTTATTTGTCTTTGTTAGGCTTCATGCGGTAGATGGATAATTAGAAATATGTACGGTAGCTGAAAAATGCATCTGTAGGATTTAATCCATGTCTGCTACATACTCTAGTTTACTTCTCCATAACTGCATTTGATTGGATAGACCTCTCTCTCTCTCTCTCTCTCTCTCTCTCTCTCTCTCTCTCTCTATCTTTCTCCTCTATCTCTCTCTCCCTTTCTCTCTCTTTCTTTCTCCTCTATCTTTCTCCTCTATCTCTATCTCTCCTTTTCTATCCCTATCTCTCTCTCTCTCTCTCTCTCTCCCTCCTTTCCATTGTCTCTTGATGGTATTGAATTTCCAAACAAGTTTGTTCCATGAGCTCAACTATCCAAGAATCACTCATCAATGTAGCACTTTGACTAATGGCCGGCCCCTTGAGCTAAAGTAGAAAATTAAAACCAAGTTATTTTGGGCATCTCACAAAAGATCTCATTTGATAGCAGACACACATTTTCCAAGTGTTTTTAGATGGGGCGAAGAAAGAAAATCTAAACAATGTTGCGCTATATGTGCGTTTTTTAATATATTTTTTTGTCGGCTTAATGTAAATTGTGATAGTGCTCTGCATTGTTAACAATTCTCTCGCCCTACTTTGTATTTGGAGAACAGCCAAGTTAATATTCCCCGCATGTATCGTTTTCCGGACAAAAATATCCATGCTTTTTTTGGAGAGTACATGATATTGAACATACTGTTAATTAGAGATTAGATTGTTAGCGCTAAGAGACTTTGGTGGTAAGCGCTTTATAAGCACAGCTTTTATTATTATTATTATTAATTATTACAAATGATTGTTCTTTAGAACAATTAGAAGTCCATGTAATCTTTCTAAATTTGAATTGTTTTTGTATTTCAATGAAATGTATGTGAAGAGATATATATGCTGTGCACGTGCATGAACATGTAAAGCAAATAACAATTATACAGGTCCTTGTTTGGGTATAGAGAGAGACACACACACAGAGGATGTTTTAAAGGGAGATATATTTTTTTTTTTGGGGGGGGGGGGGAAGAGGAATATTGTAATAAGGATTTCTTGATTGACAATTTGTTGTATTATACTAGCAAAATGGGTCCAGTATGCACTCTTAAAATGTTGTTTCAACATGAAAAGTAAAGTGTGGTCATGTAAAACAATGCAACGCTCCCACCCCCATTAGTTATCTCAAATTCAAATCAACTGCTCGATCATGATCACGTACATTCTAGGGTGCGTTCAATCGAATTTTCGAAGCTAGAATCACAAACATGAATCACAATTCAAAACGCCGTTACAAAAAGCAAGGTCACTGCGGTTTGCGTTCAAGCGATTTTTCATCAACGCTGATTCTAGCTCATTGCGAGCCAAACCACTGCGCATCACACTGCGCAGTATGGCCCAGGAACTTCGGCGCGCGCTTTCTGGAATTGTTTACGGCCGACTGTCGACTGCTGTTTTGAGCATAGATCCAATAATAAGACAAAGAATGAGAAGGTGATAGAAGGAAGAAACAAAGAATAACATAAGGAAAGACAGAAAGATAAAGTCGATAGAATGATTAAAACAAAGAATAACATAAGAGAAGATGATAGAAGGAAGAAACAAAGAATAACATAAAGAAAGACAGAAAGAGAAATTGATAGAATGCTTAAAACAAAGAATTACATAAGAAAAGGTGATAGAAGGAAAAAAACAAAGAATAACATAAGAATAGAAGGAAGAAACAAAGAATAACATAAGGAAAGACAGAAAGAGCAAATGATAGAATGATAAAAACAAAGAATAACATAAGAAAAGGTGATAGAAGGAAAAAAAACAAAGAATAACATAAGAGAAGATGATAGAAGGAAGAAACAAAGAATAACATAAGGAAAGATAGAAAGAGAAAGTGATAGAATGATTAAAACAAAGAATAACATAAGAGAAGATGATAGAAGGAAGAAACAAAGAATAACATAAAGAAAGACAGAAAGAGAAATTGATAGAATGCTTAAAACAAAGAATTACATAAGAAAAGGTGATAGAAGGAAAAAAACAAAGAATAACATAAGAATAGAATGAAGAAACAAAGAATAACATAAGGAAAGATAGAAAGAGAAAGTGATAGAATTATAAAAACAAAGAATAACATAAGAGAAGATGATAGAAGGAAGAAACAAAGAATAACATAAAGAAAGACAGAAAGAGAAATTGATAGAATGCTTAAAACAAAGAATTACATAAGAAAAGGTGATAGAAGGAAAAAAACAAAGAATAACATAAGAATAGAATGAAGAAACAAAGAATAACATAAGGAAAGATAGAAAGAGAAAGTGATAGAATTATAAAAACAAAGAATAACATAAGAGAAGATGATAGAAGGAAGAAACAAAGAATAACATAAAGAAAGACAGAAAGAGAAATTGATAGAATGCTTAAAACAAAGAATTACATAAGAAAAGGTGATAGAAGGAAAAAAACAAAGAATAACATAAGAATAGAAGGAAGAAACAAAGAATAACATAAGGAAAGACAGAAAGAGCAAATGATAGAATGATAAAAACAAAGAATAACATAAGAAAAGGTGATAGAAGGAAAAAAAACAAAGAATAACATAAGAGAAGATGATAGAAGGAAGAAACAAAGAATAACATAAGGAAAGATAGAAAGAGAAAGTGATAGAATGATTAAAACAAAGAATAACATAAGAGAAGATGATAGAAGGAAAAAAACAAAGAATAACATAAGAATAGAAGGAAGAAACAAAGAATAACATAAAGAAAGACAGAAAGAGAAATTGATAGAATGCTTAAAACAAAGAATTACATAAGAAAAGGTGATAGAAGGAAAAAACAAAGAATAACATAAGAATAGAAGGAAAAAACAAAGAATAACATAAGGAAAAACAGAAAGAAAAAATGATAGAAGGAAAAACAAGGAATAACATAACGGAACAGGCCACGATGGTATAGTGAACGCAAATTGCATGCAAAGCGGGCGCGCGGTTTTTCCCAAACCGGAAGAGGCTTCGTCATACAATCATGATTGAGAACTCCGTCCGTTCAATCGAATTTTAGCGACCGTGATTCTTTTGAATCATGATACAAAACGCATCTTTTTCAGCGTTTCATGTTTGTGTTTTCAAACACGTTTATTTTTACGACCGACGAAAAAATCGCTTGAACGCATTGCGTTTTAAACTAAACGTCTTTAGAAACCGTGATTCTAGGGTGAAAAAGTGTCGATTAAACGCACCCCTAGACATGTCTTTCACTATATCAAGGTGTGTGGGTCACCAGATGTAAACATACCATGTGTCATCAAACAAATGGAGCCCTAAATATAGCCATGTTCATGTTAAAAGAGGATCTGCGGCATAAACACTTGATCTGGGTTTGAACTTGGCCGTGTGCCTCGCAAAGTTTTGGAGTTGCCAATTGGTTCAAGCTGTTTGACTCGGCTCCCGAAGAAGCAGACTTTCATCTTCTGCACGGCGGGAGAGCAGAGATCGACTTGGAGATAATCACTACCATTTGCCCACCCCCTTTTTCTCTTTATTTTCTATCTTTGGTTTGGTAGTTTCCAGCTTCCGTGATTTATATTCTCTTTCTACTTGTTTTGTATCTGTCATTCCTTTTCTGGGCAATCCTTAGCATATGTGTTCATGTCTTTCTGTCTTCTTTGAACCGTTTATACTTACATTTATTTCCATACACTCTAATGTTTCCCCTTTCTCCTATTTGTTCCATTCTTTATAATGCTCCTCATGTTTTCCTCTGCTCTTCTTCTTCTTCTTCTTCTTCTTCTTTCTCTTCTTCTACTTCTTCTTCTTCTTTTCCTTCTCTCCTTTTCCTCCTCCCTCTCTCTCTCTCCCTACTTTTTTTCCACCTTCGCCATCATTCATGGTTCCTCATACTTTTCTCACTTTATGTTCTGCCTCATTCTTTTTTTCTTTCTTTCCTACATGCACATGCCTGCTTCAACTCATTTCTCTTGTCTCTCTTCATACCTTCTTTCCTTCCTCTTCCCATCTGCCTGTACCCTTCACCCTCTAGCTCTCTCACTCCATCTTCTTTTCAACCCTTTCCACTTCAGTTCAGACCACACACAAATCCCTCTCAATCGCCTGTTACATCTGTGAGATGAAATCTTTCAGGTCTGATGCTAAGTATAAACCCAGTCTGTTTAGAACTCACTTCAGATTGGCATCTGAAGGAACTAATGGATTATTTGGATTGAAGCGTTGCGTATCGGAACCATATTTCATCTTTTCGAGAAAGAAACCAACCGGGCGGATTCCATATTGATAAGTCCAAACTGGTGGAGGCCACATGCAAGTTTAGGGGTGGGAAATAAAGATAGATGTGACCTTATTGCGAACAGTAGGCAGAAGTTGCCGGATTTGCAATGTCTTTGACTGATCTGTTGTCTGTTCTGCATTATGAGATGGGATTATCTCTCGCTGAACATCTTTATCTCATAGAAAACCTAAGTTCAAGCGGGATTCAAGCGGTTTAGATCTAAGGTTTTTTGTCTGCATTATGAGAGGGAAACTCTGTCTGAACTCCTCCTGTGATAGAATGCAAGGGGTAGATCTGTAATGACTTACATGTAGATCTACCTTCTGTTTTGCATTTTAAAGGGGGAATAGTTGGTGTTAGTCTGAGCCCTCCCCACCTGAGGCTGAGGGATTTCCTCCATCTTGAGGTCATAGGTTACATGTCATACCCAGTAGTCTGCATGACTTAGACAAATTATTATAAATTAAACTAAAATGAATTATAAAGGCAAAGGCAACCCTGTTTGTATCTAGTACTTTGCAATGCAGTCCTGTATGAGCCGTCTTTCCAGAGGTGTATCACAAGTGAGAGTGAAACGGGGCAATGCAGATTAGCCATTACAGCTTATTTGAGGAAATAACTAATACAAGTGCAGGTGCATGGAAGCAGAAAGTCTGACAGGAATGTGGTTAACAACAGAAGAACAAAAATGAATTGGGGTTGCTCTTCATTTTATGAGAATGAATCATCCAAAATTGTTGTGGTTTGTGAGAATTACATCACCACTGCATCCTACTTCTTCCAAGATTTTTTCAGAAACCCTAAATTGAGTCTGCGGTTGTTGAAGGAACAGGCAGGGGATGACTGGAGATATCCCTGGTTTGACACCTGGGGGCCCCCTGCTTCACCCTCAGGGGTCACGACCCTGACTTTGACCTTTAGCCCACTGATGCTTGAAAGCCACCGTAGCTGATAATAGTCTTGGTGCTCCAAACTCCCTTTTGTTTCTAATTGTATAGTTCCAACTCATATGACTTGTCTTGTAAGAAGCATAACAGGTTCGATCTCTTGAGTCTTGTCGTTTTTACTTTTTCAGCATTATGTAAAATGATTTTGAATAACAGATGCAGTAGAAGAGAAGAGAGCTTTTAAGTAAAGGCTTGATGATACTCCAAAATATCTGTTTAGAAGACAAATATCTAGAAACGAGCAAGTCAGTGTCATTTTTTCCATTTACGCAAGCATTCTCCAATCCAGTGTAGCAATGCGTTGTCATGGTGATTTTTTAATCTTGCTGATGATGTGGAAGTTTACTTCTTCAACCAAGCTTCCATTCTTCCATTCCAATTATTCATTTATTGATTCTTGTGTATGAAGACCACGAATTTCCTCTTACCCACTCTAAATTTGGATGAAGTTCATAGAAATGGGGACACCCCTTCAACAACAACAAATTGATGATGATGAAGGACGAGAAGTCATTGACCAACCACAAGAGTGATGATGATGAGAGTTCCCAGAAACAGGGACGCACCTTCCAAAACGATGAAGAGGAGAAAATGAGAAATAAGATAGGAGGAAGACATTGACTGCCCTCTCAAGAGAGTGGAGAGAATCTAAACAAGGGAACGCTCAGTCCTCATCTATGACCAGAGGCTATTTGGTTAAGTGCTGTCTGTAGCTGTGGGAAAAAGAAAATAACAAATCAAGTTCAGGATGGAAGACGGAATTGATAGGGTGTTTAGGATATGAATTTGCCGCAAATGAGCTCGTTTACGACTTAATGATGACTTTGGTCTGGAGAATCTAATGGCAATCACAGCATGCACGGCCAGGCTAGTACTCACTTTCATACATTGATGGGTTTTTTGTAATTGTAAGATGATGGATTCTTGCTTGTAGTAGGCAATACAATTTTCTGTCCATTTTGAATGTTTTTCTTTCTTATACTTTCTTGTACATTCCCCCTTCTGCTTATCTAGTCCCTTTATGGTAGTTCCCTGTACACTTCAATGTGCATCAACATAGGACATTCCATAGCATTATTTCGAACTGCATACTATCTAATATATTTACTAGGTTTCTTGTCTTTTCCTATTATACTTGTAATCACCAAACAAACTCTCTCTTGCCAACCTGTTTCTTTAACCCTTCTTATAAGTCTTCTTTTCCTTTCTCTTTCATCTTGTCATACCTTGTGACGTCGTTTTCTTCTATTTTCATAAGATTCTTGCAAGAAACCTCCAGAACTCAGTTAAGCAGAAGCCCATTAAGATTTACTATCAGCAGACAGCAGCTAAATATAGCTAATAGTCCTTCGTTATTGTCTGTAAACAACTCACCCGTTAATAATCGTATTTTCTTTCCTTTTGTCCTGGCCCTCAAAAGGAACTTTTTTTTGGAGTATTTTGATTTGAGTGATTGCTTCTTACGTTACTCGCTTGAATTCATGTAGGCTATGCTATTCTAATTCCATTCTAGTCCCATGCACTGACTGTTTAGTAATCGGGGGATGGTTTTAAAAGTATTGAAGGGGTTAAGGTATATGAGAAGGAAGCCTTTATTATACAACACAGATACCCTTTCCCCTTGTTTTTCTGTTTGTTTGTTTTCATGGAGATGGTTTCAAATATTCCTCTCCTCGGAACAAAAATATACATTGAGCTTGTTGGCAACGGGTTCGCAGTGACTTGCTATTTCATCCACCTAAACTAGAATCACCATGTGAACTTTCGATGAGGGCAGATGATCGGAAACGAGTGCTGATTCTTCTGCCTGCCGAGCCTATCCAGCCGACAGATAGCGAGGAAATAGCTTGTTGTGAGCTTCGTTGCTATTCCTTTCCCCTTTCCTAATCAGATCAGGAAATGCCACGCTCCTGAGAGCGCCTGGAATCGTAATCGCTCAATTTGAGTTGCAGAAGCAACCTGGGAGTATATATGCGGTGAACTCTGGGAGGGAAATAGGTTGCAGGGATTGAGCTAGGGAGAGGGAGAAAGAGAGGGAGAGAGACACTGAAAGAGATGTATATCTACTAATATCTAGAAAGAAAAATGTTTGGTTTTGTAAGAGAAATAAAAGAGGAGTCTGTTCTGAACATAACAAGAATTGGAAATAAATAGAACAAGATCTAAGAAAAGCAACAACAACAAAAATCGAAATAGGGATATAAAAAAAACAGTTACCCTAACCACAGAGGCATCACTAAAACATTTTGAATCAGATTTAGAGGCGCTAATCTAATCTATAGAAAACTCTGTTATAAGCTGAAAATGATAGTTTAACTAATACAGAACATTAAGTATGAAATGCTTGCACATACTAGCCTGTTCCGATCGATCAATCACCTAATTTGAAGAAGTTTGTGAATGATGAAATAAGAGCATCTGTAAAAGTGCAGCATCACACTTCAAGGATGCACATCTGTAGCCATCTTCAAGACCTGGCATAGTTTTCAAAATGACGTTATCTTTGGTATGTCCCCCGGACCATGATTGGACCTGTAATAACCTACCTCCTAGCTTGGACATCACTCTGTTCCCACTGCCAATGAACCGTTTGGTCTGTTCAGACTTCAGAGCCAGAAGGTCATTGACTCTGTGTTAAAGCGTAGGAGTTAATGCCATTCTGGCTCCAAGCAGAGAAAAAAAATCAATACACCGACAGCAGTGGGAACAAACAGTAGGGTTAGGTTGCCTCCAGTACGGTTCTAGCACCAACCTGCTATACAGAATTGTGCCACTTGAATAAAAACCAAGCAAATTATTCATAAAAAATAAAAAATCGCTACATCTTCATTTCTATGATACTCTAAATGAATTCATAATTTGACTAGAATTTGAACAGAGCAAGAAGTGATATGATTTTTGTCGGCTCGTCTTTGAAGCGCGAGGATAACAATACTCTCCAATCAGCTTCAAGAATGCGGTCAAAGGCAACAGGGAATATGTCATGTTGAGCCGGACAATAGAGAATTTCCTGCTGTCAGCTCAAATCTGTTAAAGTTGTCGTTATGTTTAATGGGTGAAGTCATTGACATTGACATTGACATTGTAGCATGTGTAAATTCAATTTCCCTCTATTGAATCTATTACTTCTGCTGCTATTTGTTTACATATATATTTTTTGTAAAAGAGAGTAAAGAAATGGAATAAAAGTGGGTGAATAACCTGAACTCTGCAAATTTGAAGAATGCAACGTGATTTCATGGGTTATGATTAAGAAGACAAAAACATTTGTAGAGACATTACTCAATTTGTCTAGCATCATTCAATAATGACCGTTGTTAAAGGCCGTCTGTACTAGTTTGGCTAGGAGGGATTAGACCACCCCGGAAGGTCACTGACATGTGGCTATCTCATCAACTCAGCTCTAAATTAACATCAGAAAAAAAGGATCATGGGGGACTATTGGTCACCGATTAGGCATTATTTTCTATATAGAGGGAGCAAGTAGCTACAAGTAGTGCAGTGGGCCTTTAATAATAACTTCAGTATCTGAAGCAATTCCGTCCATTGACCTAGCTTTACCATCTCATCTTCATCTCCTTCCAGCATCCGTTCCCAAGGAGCTGCGTGTCCCGGTGATGCAGGCAGCCATCCTCCTCATGCCGGACGAGAACCGAGAGGTCCTCCAGTCGCTCCTGCTATTCCTGAGTGACATAGCTAGCCAAGCAGACGTGAACCAGGTGAGTTCTAAAGATGCTTCCACAGAAACAGCTTATCAACTACTTTCATACGGATCGGGCTAACTCGGACCCGGGTACAACTCGGCCCCGCTGCGAAAAACAATCATTTTGTCATTTTAACCAAACCCTAACCCTTACCCTAAGCCTTAACCCTAACCTTAACCCTAACCCTAAACCTGCAAAATATGACCGTTTTTTGCAGCAGGGCCGAGTTGTCCCCGGGTCCGAGTTAGCCTGACTCTCCTTTCATACCACTATAAAGATGAAAATATACAAGTTTTACATAAAGACAGACACCTTTTGGGTAAATACATACACAAAATTAAATGTATGTGGAAGGGATTACTGCTAATTCACAGAGCAGCATTGTGTGATTATCTTTCACACAGAGCACAGCATCCTTCTCACTTTTGGGAGATGAGTTTACCGTATTTAAACTTGTTTTTAGAGTTTCAAACATGGACACTTAATACCATTCATGGAATTTTCTATGCAAAAGGGAGTTCTACTGTAATTACTATCAAATTAATCTTCGTTTCACACAGACCGTTATTAACATAAATTTTAAAAAAGTAAGGGAATCCTTCATTTCTTAAAAAGCTGTAGAACTTGCATGATCAAGAAGAAAGTTTCAAGATCTTCACAAAGGTTGAGAAAGTGTTATACTTTTATTCTCTTCTTCGGGTGTGGGATTGCAAGATATGAGAAAAGCTTAATCGTGTAATCCGTCATTCCAGCATTCTGCTGATGATAAGCCATGCCTCCTAAGACCTAATCCCATCCGATCCCTTGCGGAGGGATTGAAATGAAAGCCCGGATAAATCCAGAAATGCAATATCGAATAGTTCATGGCATTTTGGGAGGCAGATCCTCCCCTTCGCCTCAGTCAAAACCTGAATTAAATCTGTTAAAAGTTAATAATAAAGCTGCAAGGTAGACTCTGATTCTTTCATTTGAAATGGTGAAGGGATTTTTGTCTCAATTAAAATTAGAATCTTTGGTGGATCAAGGCTGGGTGTAAAATTATTGGCTCATAATCAAGGGTATTATACAAGTAATACACCTCCAGGTGATTAGATGAAAAGAGAATCCCCAGACAGTTGAATCCCCTCCTCCTCCTCCCTATAGCAGTTTAAATCGTGCCTGCCGGATTTATTCAAGTACGAGTGGGCAATACACCTGGACATGTGCTTATCGGCTTTGGGAGGGGAATTTAGGATGAACTCTTCAACCTGAAACAAGTTCAGACTTCTTCGTCCTCGTTTTTTTTCAAAAGGTTTATTTTCTCTATGATTTTGTTTGATAGATCGTTTGGAAAGGGTATTGACCATAATGTGGCATAGACCCAGTTTTTCCCTTTGAATTTGTTTGAATAAAAGGAATAGTGTACCATCTTGACTGTTTTTTTGGCCTGTCTGTTACAATGAAATGAAAGGCAAAACCAATTACAATGTCCCGTATATTAGCCAATTAAGAACATAATTGTAGTGTTGGAAAGAGAGATTCTGATTCGATAGAGATAGCTTGGAAGGTACTATTCATTGTTGATTGTTGATTGTTTTACCATGCAGAACATTAGTGTATCATTTAGCCTATACTGAGTGATTCTTACTTGAATCCGGTAATTGAGGAGACAATTGATTAACACATCTTCTCTGTTCTCACTCCAGATGACTGCGTACAACCTAGCCGTCTGCTTTGCACCCTCGCTGTTCCAGCTGAACTCGGGAGAGAGCATGCGCAACCCCAAGAGTCCGCATCAGAGGCGCAAGATGGCAGGCAAGCCCGACCAGAAGGAACTGATCGAGAACGTAGCTGCCAACGAGTGCCTGGCGCTCATGATCAGAGAGTGCAAGAAGCTCTTCATGGTACCGGAGGACTTGCTGGCCAAGTGCCATTTCTCGTACATGGATCTTGGTGAACCAGTCACACTAGAAGAGCTAGGGAGGAAGAGGAATGATGAGAGCGGGGACTACAAGAGCTATCTGGAGAGCTGCATCCAAGGACTTCTTAAGGTGAGAGAATGATGATGATGATGATGATGATGTTGATGTTGTTGCTGTGAAATTACTGTGAAGCAAGATTGTAAACGTAAATAGAAACAACTATCCCATATGGACACAATAAAGAAATGAAATGAAATGGATGACGACGACGACGACGGCGGCGACGGTGGTGGTGGTGGTGATCATGGTTACTCTGATGATAGTGATGATGACAATAACAATATTGATGGAATGGGGGATGGTGATAGCGTTTTGTGGATAGGAATATTTCCTCTCAGATTGATATGTCCACCTTGGAATTCCCACTTCTAAAGCAATTTATTCTCTATTTTCCTTTGCAGGAGTCGAGAGAGAAGTTCAAGGGTTGGGTTTCCTGTCCACCGGTAGACAAGGTGGAAGTGGCGTATAAGAAGGTCGGCGACGGCCATCCGCTACGCCTCTGGAAGTGCACCACCGAGATCAAGGCCCCACCCTCTGTCATCCTTCAGAGGGTCCTCAGAGAAAGGTAAACATTAGAGATTTTTAATGCAGAGAGAAATGAATGAGGTAGGAGGACCTTCAAAAGCATGTTATTGAGATTGAATTGTTGATGCTATTACATGAGGAATAGACACATAAAAAAAGGGTTATTACTATGAAAAAATCATAACATGGCATTCCAAATTCACAGCAAAGTAATGACCTCCATATTCTAAAATACTTGATTCTACATTTGCCAGTTAGTTCTTTCATATTGATTTTGCCTGCTTTTTAGCTTTAACAAATCCTTCAGTTGTCTTATTGAACCTTTTTATTTAATTTGCTTATCCTTCTCTTTTTCTTGAAGGCAATACTGGGATGAAGACCTGCTGAAGTGGCGATCTGTTGAGAAGATAGACAACCAGACTGAGGTCTTTGAGTATGTTGTCAACTCTATGGCACCACATCCTACCAGGAGCTACACTGTCTTGAGGTGAGAATAAAACTGCTGTCCAAAGATTATTTTTTCTTTTCTTGTTTGGTTCTTAAATTCCAGTCTATGTTTATGTCTGTATGAATGATGAAACAATTCAAAGAATGATATTATTAAGGCATTAAAGACAAGACATTGTTTGATGCACCAAGATATACTTTTGAACTATTTTAGATACAGATTTTTCCACAGGAAAGTACTTAATAGTTTTTTTAAGGTGTGTTCATTCAATGACTCTGCCCACTCCTCCCTCAAAAGAGACCTGTCGTCCCAAGCTTAACCCAGTGAGGAATTGTTATCAGAGCATATTTTGATGACCCTCTTCTCACCGAGAGCTTGCAGAGACTTAAAATTCTCCTGCAGTCATTTTATTACATCCTTTACTCCTCTGTTTGAGATCATTATCATATTGAGTGCCCAAATTCATGAATATGTGCTTTCTGCATTGATCATCTATCTAGGTCATGGAGGACCAACCTTCAGAAGGGAGCCTGTGTCCTGGTGTCCACGTCCATCGAGCATCCAGACTCCTCCTTAGTGGGTAGCGTCAGGGGTACTGAGCTTGCCTCCCGCTTCCTCATCGAGCCTTGCGGATCGGGCAAGTCTCGATTGACACACATCAGCAGAGTGGACACCAAGGGCCGCACCCTGGAGTGGTACAACAAAGCGTATGGACACCTCCTGGCCCAGACGGTAGCCCACATCCGCAACCTCTATATCCCTCCGGGGACAGGACCTGAAACCAAAGTCTGAAGGCCCAGCACCTGGGATCAAAGTCTGAAGACCCAGCGCCCTGAAACCAAAGTCTTAAACTATTGGGAAGGCGCCCTTGGCTGTTTGTTGTGTCTCCGGTGTGAAATAAGCAGAGCTTGATTGATTTATTCTCTGTGGTGCAGAAGAAATGAGGGTTGGTTGTACAGCTCACGGCTCGATGGACTCTGGTCGAGGAGACCAACTGTAGGGCTAAACTGGGAGGCTCATCGATAGCAGCATGACACTAGCAACAGTATCATCAAGGCAGAGACAACTCTTGATCAACAATGTTTGCGACTCTGATGTAAACAGTATGATCTATTGATCGCTTCAACAGTAGCGTTATGATCTTTGGGTGCAAACAAGCAAAGGGAGTGTATCTGCTCCCTCCCCCTTTTTTAACAAATATTTACATGAAATCTTTTGTTGAGGTTTCGTGTACATCTTTATTTAGTTGAATTTGGTACCAGTCTTTGTGACATGTAGACAGACCTTGTCTTAGGAAATATACAATCTTGAATGAACTAAAACCCCTCCCTTACAGCTCTCCTAATGAAGTACGACATTATTGTATCATCCTCAATCATTTTGGGGGGAGAACTAAAGTATAAGAACACGTCGATTGGTGACCACTTTACATCGGTGAAATCTTGTCTGTACTGTACTTTTTCACCATCTGTAGAACCTCTCGGATCCAGAGACATATTTATGTGAAATAAAACTGTCCACCACTTTTTTTGAGAAATTGTAAACGAGCGGAGAGTTGCACCACTTGTATCGGTGCCGAGTTAAAGATAACAATGTCTGTAATTTGTTTAATGCCTATATTTCGTGAAATACCAAAGAATATTCTTGATAGAATTGTAGCCATGGGGGAAGAAATGTGTACATTTTATTGGTTTTTACTACCCCTCAAAGCTGGAAATACATGTATTTTGTCAAATGTTATGGAAACATTTTGACGGAGGGATGTGATAGGGAAGTGCTACCTAATTGATTTTTTTTTTTAAAGTAGAAATTGTCTAATCTTGTATTCTGAAGTTTTTTTGTATACCTGAAAACAGTAGTTCTATATATTTTATAACTTCACAAGTATAAAGAGACGAAAGGGAGAAAAATTGGGTAATGTAAATGGGACATTTGAACATTTTTTTGTATTAATGTTGAACAATAAGAAGGAGTCATATCTAATCTATGTGTGAGAAAGTATTGAATGAGAGAGAGATATATATCATGGAGCGGGATTTAAGAGATGATGATTTGATTAATATCATTTTATCGTATTGTCTTGTGTTTTGTGTTCGTGTCAAAGATTAGAATGTCTCGTCTTGACTGTATTTTAGAAGCGGAAGATGTGCTCGTTACTTGTTTGTTGACAATAGTTTGTAGGATATTTATTTGTTTTAACTTGATGGGGAAAACACATATGCATTACAAGTGTGCAATTATATGTCAACCGGTATGGCTTTGTGTGGATGGCTACAGTCCCATATATAATGTTTGGTGTACATGTGTAACACCTCCCATGCTGGCAGTGTATTGTTCAAATCTACGTATATTGTGTTATTAGTTCATTTTATTATTTTTGAATCTAAAACTAATGGCAGCGGTAAATAATTACATAAAGATAGTGAAATTCATCTTGGTATGGACAAATGAATTTCAGAAAAATTTCAGTACAACTTGCAAAAGATTGAGGACCTCCCTGTCAACTTCAATGTGGTGTTTTAGATGTGATAGGAAGTTGAGTGTAATCAAAACTCTCAATTTAGTTTAAGCTTGATTATTCACTGAAGAAAAGTGTGTTTCTTTGTGCCAAGACAACTCATAGCCTCAAACCAAACGGCAGATATACACATGACTTAGTTCATCATCTGTACAAACCACTGAAGATATTTCACAACTGCCCGTAAGATATTCTTCACCATAGCTAACTACTCAGGAATATGAATTTTGTTTTTACAAAGTGCAGTGATTGCTGAAACTCTGCGCATCGTATGCAGCTGTGTATAGTCCAACCCTCTAGTGAAAACTGAAGGGATTTGTAAACTCAGATAATTAATCGGCGATTACAGACACTTACGTTGTAGTAATTTCAACAGCTAATCTAATGCCATTGCACCGCAAACACTTACTACATAATCTACACCAATGTTTTATTTCTGTCTCATTATTAATAGAGGCTATGGTTATTCATACTATTTATTCAAACTACATGTTTACCAAATAGTTTAGAAAAGTCGTTTCAGAATTTCAGCCTCTTAACAATGCCTGAAACATTCTTTTTCCAGGAAAACATTGAAGAAATGTCCATCCTAGTAAAATACTCTAAAATACTCTAAATTTTCTAAAATGTGTAAAATGTTAAAGTTAGAGTTATTTTCATTGTTTCTGGTGCAGATTTTGTAAATTTTTGTTTAAAAATACTCTAAATCAGATTTTGACTGGGTTAACTCTTATGTAGGTTAGGTTATGACAAAACCCTTTGAAGAAAAAAAAAAGTATTGGAATTTCAGCACGAATGATAGTGTACTACACGTATCAATTAAAAACACCATGCACTTTAACATTTAAACTTGATATATATGTACATTCTCTTTCATAAAAAATGTAACCCTTCATGGTATAAACATATGATATGATGTAAATCAAATTTATATTTAGGGCAGGACAATTGTATTTCTGATGGTTATGACGATTATTTAACTTGGGATTGATTCGACAAATTTATGCGAAATTAAATTTATTTTGGTTGTGCCATTTTCTGATTTAACTTTTGTGGACATTTGGATTTGGGAAAAACAGATATAAATTGATAAAAATTCATTGAAGTGAAGTTACTAAATAGGTGCTGCATTTTTATTAACATTAATCATGGTAATCACAGTACGGTAATTAAAGAAATTTAACATGATCAGGAATTGGTAATGAAGTATGATTTAAACTACATGTAACTACTGCACTTTTTATTGCATTGTATTATCTAAGAGACTTTACTCCAACAGTTTAATAGTGATATTCACTTCTTAAATATTTCAAGGATTTTAACGATTTACATCTCCGAATAATGCCACGGAGAGGCTCCAGTTCTTTGTGTCTTTCTCTTATATTATTTTCTTGTTACTTTCCAGAATTTCTTTAAACAAAATACCAATGTATGGTGTACCAATCTTGCCACAGTAAATGCAACCCAAATATTGATTTTACTGTAAGTGATGATACCAATTAATTTGCAAGTGAAGAATTAATCATTTTGATGTACATACAAGAACATCATGGAATGTAATTCTTTATTCTCATGTTTTATTTTTTTTAATTAAGAATGAAGAAATAGCAAAAGAGGTTTTTATTTTTCTGTTCTTTATTTTTAAGAAAACCCTACCTCACTTAATAGTCTTTTTAGTGTGCTCAGTCTTTGTATGCAAATGTCATCCTGTAGATATATCATTATCAACTGGTATGTTCGTAACACAATTTGTGACAGTTTCTGTGTTTGTGTTGTTCTGTTCTCGTTCGTCATGTCAAGAGTACTACTCGCATCAAAGTATATACCGGGTATTTCATATTTGTCTGCTTGGGAATTATCTGTCTTGTCATGCTGGGTTGTTACAACTATACATTACACCTGTATTTTACACTGGTGTAATATGCAGTGTTACACTTTGTGTCACGCTTGGTTGTTACACTAATACCCTTTTCACATCTATTTTTCTTAACCCCGGACTATCCTTAACCCCATACTATCCTTAACCCCATACTATTTTTTTTGCTGTTCACATCTATTTTCTTAACCCCGGACTATGTGCTTAGCCGGGGTTAAGAAATTTCACGCGATTCACACTACGTTCGCCTTAGCCCCGGACTATTCGATAGCTCATGAATATTAATGCTTTTGCTACCGCGCATGCGCCTTTCGACTAAATGAAGGGGAAAAACCCGCGCGCTAAATTCAATATACAGTACGGTACGTAATAATTTTAGCTCGCTCGTGTTGTGTTATCCAGCCTTGCGCAAAGCGTTTTCCCTTTATTATTTTACCGATACAAATCAATTACCCATTTTTCATCCAATTCACTTGATAAATTTACCTACGTAAATATGACTGATAATGATAAATGCAATAACAAATTATGAGCTACATGTTCTTTCACTATTTTTTTAAATCAATTTTATAATAAAGATTTTTTCATAATGACCTCTGCCTCGTAAAAGACTAAACGTCAATACAGAGAGCATGCATGCGTAACGTGAACTGCATGCATGCGTAACGTGAACTGCATGCATAGCGCGCGATAAATGCAAATTCACGACCACACGACCACGCTGTCTGTGATTGGCTGTTGCTTAGCCCCGCTTCTCCTTAGCCCGGTTCGGATTCACACTACGCAGCTTAGCACCACAATTGCCCGGCTAACCCCGCAATTGCCCGGCTAACCCTGCTATTTTGCAGGGCCAGATAGTCCCGTACTATTTGTGGGGTTAGCCCACTTTGGCAAAACGTAATGTGAACAGAAAGCCGGCTAAAATTACCCCGGGTAATTGGTGGGGCTAAGGAAGGAATTGGTGGGGCTAAGAGCCCCCTTAGCCCCACCTATTTCCCGGGGTTAAGCAATATTTGGTAGATGTGAAAAGGGTATAACACTTTGCACTGGTAGATGACAGTATGTTACGCTGGTTTAACATACACTGTTGTACGTTACACTTTTTCTAACCCTGGTACATTATGTACAATTGAAAGTGACACTGGCTCGTTAATTCAAACATTGCACTCGTGTGTAACAGTGTGTAACACTGATGTAACATACTATGTTACAGTTTTTCATTTAATAGGAGACACTGGTGCGTTACACCTAGATGTTATACAGGGAAAGATGTTTAACAGTAGTAAATTGCACTTTTATGACATAACATGTTGCACTTCTCTCAAAAATATGCTGGTACTCTACCCATGGTTAACACCAGTTTGTTATTCTCTGTGTGACTTACCATAACTCTGTTAATATGTAACACAGGTGTGTTACATTGATACGTTATTCTGTCACACTACTATGTTACACTGTCACACCAATCCGTGCACTCTCCTCCGGTGTGTCACATCAGCACATGTGTGTTATTCTGGTATATATTATTTTCTTTTTATTTGCACTAAAATGTATGTCTGCCGAGGGCTGGAAGGGCGATAACTCATATACTTGTACACAGAGTTAACGCTCTTTAGACTCAGAGAGCAAACCATTGTAATTTAGACCTATGTTTCAACAGTGATCTTGCCATTTGCTCATGAAACCATGTAAGTTATTGCAAATTGTAGATATAAGAATAATGTGGGATATATACACTCTAATTTTGTTTCATTTTAATTATTATTATTGGGAATTTTTTGCAACTACTTTTAATCTTGTTAAATATCCTTTTGGAGTATATTATGTAGTCTTAAAGTAAACCTTTTCTTAAAACGTTGATATTATTGTTTCAGGTATGGTACACTAGTTGCTCGTACATGTAGAGCTTTTTTGTATTATGTGAGTTGTATTTTAGTGAGCTGGCCTCGGTTATGTAGATGTTATGTGACAAAACTTTTCATGTTTTTTTTTTTCTTCTTGTAATTTTCTAAGTTTTTGACAAAGTCCTCCATTGTTAAGGAAAGGCACAAGCTAGTATTACAAGTGGGTACATGTAGTATACTCTGTGTTTGTACCTTCCGTAGTGAATCAAATGTATTTCTGACAAAAATGGAGAGAAATTATAGCAAAATGAAGACAAAAATTATAATAATAATGACCATATTGATTCAGAGTTTAGATCGAATAATGAGCCATAAATTAAATTTTAATGCAAATTATAGAAATTTATTCATTTTAACCTCAATTTCATGTTGCCATATTAGCCTTAGTAAATTAGAATTTTAGATGGTAGGATAGACATTTAAAGGTATTTGTTCATGTTGTCACTGATGAAGTATGAGAGACTTGATCGTTTAACAGGTTTTTCTCTCTCTTGTATGTCTTTCTGTGTTGGGACATGCTCGTAAGGAGCGGTCTATCCCGAATCGTATCTTATTTCAACAGCCGATATATCTTTCATTTCTTCTCATTTTTCCTTCGAGAATTGTAGGTCGTTTACCCTCATTGTATTTCATGAATATATCTAGATGAATTGTAGGGCAAGCATTTCCTTTCTTTTTCTGCAGAGAATTAGTATTATGTTACGAGGAAAGAGGTTGATATTTTCAAGTCAGAATCGTACCTGACTGTGAAGTATGCTCTTCCGCATGCGACCTAGTTCAATGCTTACACTCTATATGTATGCGGGAGAGAACTGGTTATAATGGTGGAGAATATTTAAAGCACATCTTATGTCTTGGTGAAAATTGTACATTAATTCTATCAAGTTATCTCCTGTTACTTTAGCTTCGTCGTTATCTATGTCTATACTATTTTGTACTTTGTATGATCGTGGAAACGCAAAACACTTGTGTGTTTTTTTGTAAATACATGTATGTCATTTTATGGGCCATACCCTGCACACAGGCAATATATCCCCTATACTTGTATCAGATTATTATTATTATTAATATTATTATTATATATACATGGCATAATAAAACGTGCTATCGTAAAAATGGAAAATATACCAGGTTTGCAGGTTTGTTGTTTATATCGAGGTGTGCTGTTTGTTGCGCATGAGAACTTGGATTGAAGGTGGCAGCATGTTTGCTTTGGGTGAAGATGGTGACATGAGGGTGTAATGGAGGATTTGGGAAATGAGGATGATGGTGATGGTGATTGAATGATGATGATGACCATGTTGATGGTGATGACGGTGGTGATGATCATTGTGATGATGGTGATGATCTTTGTGATGATGGTGATGATCATTTTGATGGTGATTATGATGATGATAATAACAATATTAATGATTATTAAATGATGATGATTGTGATGATTATCATGGTAATTAAAATGAGGATAAAATGGTGATGATGATGAGGATGATGATGTTAATGGTGAAGATGAAAAATGATGATAATGCTGATGAGGATGATGATGCTGGTGGTGATTATGATGGTGATGATGTAAGTACAACTATCGAATAAACCTCTCAAAATTGTCCATTGATAATGAATACAACGCCTCATTGAAGATATCAAATTTATAGAAAAAATCCATTAAAGCTAAAACATGGTAATCCAGAATGATGAACGAAATAATACGAGAATCATTAGCGATAAAACAATCTTTCTTGTCAAGTCGATGTACACCTAGCAATCGATGAACGATAGATGGGGCTATTTAACATTGTAGGCCACAGAATAAATTATGATTTTTAAATTCAGCGAGGCTTGCGAGATACGGGGCGCCCTGAAAATTGAAGCAGAGTTCAACATTTCATCAGTTAAGAAAGAAAGAGACAGTGTCGGATCAAGTGATTAACACTTTTACAATATAATAAAGTAATTTTCACGAAACTATAAGATTCTGGATTGGCCCGATGAAAAGTGATTCCAAATTTTTTTTTTTTTTTCTTTTTTGACAGATCATGATCTCTAAATGTAGAAAGCGTAATAGAATTTTTCAGTGTGTCCAAACTTTCAAAGAAGATTTTGCATTTCCAATTTTATTTTTCAAAAAAATGGATTTAAAATTTAACTTTAAAAAAAAAAAAGGCTAGCTTGTCCGTATTAAAATGGATAACGGTGAGTAAAGTTTTAAATATTCAATTTCACCGAGCACATCATAACGCACTAAAAGAGACGCATGGAAGAGAAATGTAAAAAAAAAAAAAAAGATGAAGAGAGGGGGTGGGGTAGAAGGAGGGTGTGGGAAGGGAGGTGGGAGAATTGGAGGGGTGAACGGAAAAGAGAGGGAAAAGTTGTGAGAAGGGGATGTGGATGGGAAGAGTGAATGAGAGAGGGGCGATGAAGGGGGAAGGGTACGTTTGGCAGACGCGGGGGGCGGTAGTTTAGTGTTGGATAAAAACGGAAGGGAAGAGCACAAAATAATGCCAAACGAAGCAGAAGAAGAAGTATGGAAAGGAGTGATAATATAAAAGAATCATGATTAGGCCGACGTAGAATGGATATGAGAATGGTGATGGAGAGAAGAGAAGGAGAAAAGAGGTCTACTAGGGAAAAGTTGCTGACGACGAAGAAAAGGAAATGACTCATAGATCAAAACCACCCATTCTTGAGACTGAGTAGACCTATTTGAGCGGAAAATCACCATTTTCTACAATAATTCTTGTCAGTCTGACTGTAATACGAAATTGATCCCCGTCAATCTAGCGAGGGATAATGCTTTACTCAAAAACGTCAAATCTTTCGCGCCATAAACATTAACTTTGGATCAAATTGCGTTTCACATTGACCTTCGCTTTCGCCATCGTAAAGAACTCGTAATCTTACCCGGCTTTAATTTTGAATACCCTATGATGTTTGTATTTAACTGGTATAAAATTCAATCGAGCACAATTAACATTCTTTTACGGTGGAAACCGCAATAAATCGTTTATGAATCTCGCTTCGGTATGGTATTGAACTTCTATTATTGCCCCTTCAACAGTCAAAAGTCATTGAAATGTCACCAATTCTTAACAGAACATCTGAGCTTAAAGGCAACATTAGCTTTTGGTGACGTCTGCAATTTAAATGGAAACACGAATTCTTTCAAATGCAGGTTGATCAAATTATCTGCAAAATATATTTTCATTTCAAATGAAATACATACTTCATGTTTGTTATTAACTGTATTATATGGTGATTTATTACTTTCATATTTGTTATAATTGCCTTCAGCTTGCATTAGATTTCAACTGCGTTATATATTATTAGGCGACATATGTATACCAGAAGGGCGTTTAAGTTTTTGATTAAGAATACACTGTTTCCCAAAAAACTTGGAATATTTTTTTTTCTTTCCTCTGTTCATTAAATTAATGATTGAGACAAGTTCACATTTTGACAATTTTTGTAAGAACTTAAAAATCTTTATTTATCAATCTTTGTAGATCCATAAACTGTTGAGAAGACACAACTTTATCTATCAACAATAAAGCATCATCGTCACCCTCATCATCATCATCATCATCATCATCACCATCATCATCATCATCGTCACCGTCATCATCATCATCGTCGTCGTCGTCATCATCATCATCATCATCATCATCATCCTCATCATTATCATCGTCACCTTCATCATCATCATCATCATCATCCTCCTCCTCATCATCATCGTCACCGTCATCATCATCATCGTCGTCATCATCATCATCATCACCATCATCATCATCATCATCCTCACCTGCATTGTCAATATCATCATCCTTGTAATTTATATTTTCAATTACTTATCCATTCTGCTTTAATGTCTTAATCTATTTAATGAGTTTTGTCTGGAGCTGTCATATTTTCAAGCAATGTGCTTACAATGACAGTCCTTCTTCCGCAAATAATTGTACATGACTATAATGTTTGATGAAAATTAGTATTTATGACAGTTTATCATTTCGTTTTTGAAAAATTGTTATATATATATATTTGCTTATTTATGATTCACTGTGAGAAAAATGCTTATTGTAGTTTATATAACTATTGTTATCAAAAAACTGTATATACTTAATATGAATGTAGAAGAAAATCAAATCAAATCAAATCAAATATTGCCGAAATCATATCATGAAATGACGTAAGATTTTTGTTTAAGCTCTATTCGCAACACTGTTTATCATTTCAATTGAAAGACATTTAATTCCTAGCTAATTCTTTTTTTAAACTGTTTTGAATGATAGTTTATTACTTTCATATTATAATTGCCAACAGCTTGCACAGTCTCTACCCAGTGTATGATAGGCTAAAATAATTGTGTGCCAGAGGGATGTCTACAGAAACCAAACATGCCCAATGGGAATTGCTATTATAAATTAATTAACGGTCATCAAAACCTTTGGGTAAGATGAAGTTAAAGGAATAGTTGAGTTCTGTTTTCAGACCGCAATATTGTCTTCAAAGTGCATGGTTATTGCTCGTATTCTTATCTATGACATTTATAGTGCCCTTTTAGAACCTAAAATTGCTATGAAGGTAATTTTAGACCCCAAAATGTGTGAAATTTAGCCAATACGATCATACCAATTCAGCTCCACTTTCCCAAAAACACGGTGACCGTTAATTAATTATTAAATTAGAAATAACAATACATGAGCCGGCTAATCCTGGGTGATAATCATAAGCAACACGAAAATACTTTGTGGTGGTACACAAGTATTAGAAATTGTTATATTTCAGCCGTCTCTGAACCGATTTTGATCAAACAAAGATGATTTTGTCATTTAAATATTATGTTCTGTCGAATTTGACACTCAGTTTTTCATTATCTCACAAAAAAATTATTTTGTGTAGCGCCCTCCGCAACAGAACTCAACTAACCCTTTAAAGGTATAATATACATGATTAGTTGTTCTGACATCCGCATTATATCGGTATTATAAACACGATCGCAAATATTTTCAATATAGTATTGACTATTGCATGTTCCATAGAAATCATGTTTGGATTTAGTAATACGACATTGCCATGTTCGCAAATTTCAATAGAAAACGCGCTGGCTATTAAAAATTGCATTAGGTTGATTTTTCTTAAGTAGTTGATATCGGGTTTATACTTGCTTTGTGCAATATGATTACATTATAGCGCTGACTTCATAAAACTACATTTTGTACTTTTCATTATTAATAGAACTTCAGTGAATGATATCAACGAATTGGGATATCAAGTCAATCCGGGGGGGGGGGGGCTGTCAGCTCTTGCCCGAATTCATTTCAAATTGTTATATTTAGAAAGCAGGCCTGTAAAGTAGACCTTTTCTATGGTGATACCAATATCGTCATAATATAGGCCTATGTACGTATATTTTGTTCACTGAGGTAACATGCAAGAAACATCGAAACACAGATCAGAAAGATAAACCTTTCTGCCCAATTATTACGAATTTCAAATTTCTATGTGGGCTGCAGCCCCCAGCCCTCCCCCGCCTCATACACCAATGATCATCACTTCAATACCCTTCTCGTGACTTTATTCTGGATTCCTATATAGCAGGTGTATACCTTCGCAAAATCAAAAACATTTTTTATGTTTCACGCTTGGTTTGCCTGAGCGATGCAGAGAACGATTTTTCCCTTTAAAGCGACCGCGTCAAAACCGAAATTCCAATCCCAGTCGGACCATTACGAATCCGAAAATATTTACCCGTAATTCGATTGATGAATTCAATTTTACTATTCTTTTTTCCTCCCTCATATAGTAGCTCAGAACCTGAATTGCGATCCGGTTCGCTTACCAATCATAAATGGAATAGGTCGCTCATAGTTGAAACGCCAGCGCTCTTTACATTTCGGTTGCTATGTGCAGTCAGTGCATTTTTGTCCATTCACAACGAGAAAGGAGCAACAAAATTGAGGAATTTATGATTGATTTCAGTAACGATTTGTCGCTGGTTTTTGAGGCTCGTCATAATCCTGGGTTACCATGGGATCCTATCTCTTAAGGGGATTCCTAAATTTGTTCATATTTTTCTTTCAGGATTGACAAAGCGCGGCAGCGGCGGTGATTTCAAGAAATTGTGTTTGATTACTGACCCGCGTAAGGTCCCTATTGACCCCGATTAATTCACCGTGATAGAGAGAATTTCATATTTTAGCGTGGACGTCTGGGCTTTATTATTTTTTTCGATGGATCTTTGTAACATTTGTGTAAAATAGCGTGCATTGATTATTTGTGAATGTGTAAAAACCAGAAGGAGTTAAAGCGCTAAGGAATGTTGGAGTCAAACTAGGCCTAGGTGTGATTTGTCACTCGAAGGTAACGGACAGCTCCTGGCGAACTGAAGTATCCATGGTAACAATATTTCTCTTTTCTGGGACAAATTTTCTTTCATTGAGACAAAAAAAGAAGAAAGATAAATCAAAAAGTTGATTCAGAATATCTTGGCATTGTTATCATTGTGATTTACTTGTGCATAATATATAGGTCACAGTTGGATATGAAATAGTGATACTACTGTGAACTGAAAAAAGACCACTATCAACAGATTAACAGTTTTAACATTTAAACAATTGATATATCCAAGGCATACCTCTACCACTCATTTCAACTGAACTATTCGGTGTAGGTGGACTCCGACGAGAGATTCGTGAAGTTTTAGAAAGGACCGTCTGAAATCCCCGAAGTTGTTCAGGTTGTCCGGCGGAACCTTTAACGTATCTGAAATTACATCGTTCTGAAATTACATCGTTGATGAATATTCATCGTTTAATACATATTCATGCGCCATTGCGTCGAATCATTCATGTTGCCTTTTTCTATTCAACTTCTGGGAAACTACCAGTGAACTTTACTAAAGTTCAAGGAACAACGTGCCAAGAATTTGAGTGAATCGAGCTCAAGTTTAACAACCCATTTTACGAGTACATTGAGACGCAATACTGTCGATAGCTTAAAAGCCAACGTTTAGAGCTTGGAATTAAAATCACATCAAGTTCGCCAAGCAACGAGTATAATTGGAAAACTACTTGTTTTCATATCGATGGATTTTGTTACACAGTATCCCGGGTGAACTTCATTTTTAACATATTATTCATATTGTCAATGAATGATATCCACGACATAAACAAACCACAGGAATTCTCCCGCGGTTTGCCGATACCACTTGCCAATAATTTTTGATTGACATTTTCAATAAATACTTTGGATGTCGTCATCGTTACATGTGTCAACTTCGTCGTCATCATTGGATTCATCGTCATCTGTGCCGACATCATTCCCGTCATCGCATTCGTCTGGAGAAGCGATGTCGAGAGCAAAGAGAACCCGAAGGTGAGTTTTTCATTTTCTTTTTACAATTTTATTTTTAAGGAACAAGGTGATGGACGTTTTCATTTTAGTCAAAACTTTAATCACCCATCCTTGTCGAACATATTTCTCATTTTTTTAAATCATTTTTTTTTGTGTTTTTGCTGCTTTAAATTTAAGCAAATATAGCTTGGACCAATCGTTTTTTGAGGCGGCACTTACACCAGTGCATACAGGATATACCTCTGTGATGGTTCACTTTATCAAGACAAATATAGAGGCTGGGAATTGAATAATTTCCCATTTTTAAAAGTTTGTCCTTTTCCAGTTCTTAGTCATCTTCGTGTATCTCGATTCACCGTCTTCACATCTACCGTTCATGATGATGAGTTGGTGTTTGATGATTGTTTTACCCGAGTGCTAAAAAAAATATGTGTATAAAAATTATGTTTATTAGTAAGCAGCCAAGGAACCGAGGACTTTAAGTCCCCTCCGAGGGACTTGGTAATGAGGGCTATTGCCTTACTAAAGGGCACGAGCGCATTGAATTGGTTTCGAACCCGGGAGCTCCCAGTTACGAGACCGCTGCTCTACCACTGAGCCATTGCGCCTCGTTATAAAAGGTAGAAGCAAACGATGAAACTGAATACAGTCGACTCTTGTTTATATAATTAAATCCCCTCTATCCCCACCACCACCACCACCACCACCAAAAACATCAACAACAACAACCTTATCATCATCATCATGTTATGTTTTTTTTTAAAGCAGTTGAGGGTTAAAAATGCCTGTTCACCATGCCAATCATATTCTATTTCTAGCCATGTTGTCATGGTGGTGGTATTTTGCCATCTTTCTCCCAAATATGAAAACATATTTTTGTATAATTAGAGAACCTAAACCAGGTATAATGATATTACCACCGTCCATAACAGAACATCAATGATGATAACGCCTTTAAGAATGTTCGCTGTATACCCTCTCGCCGGCCTTGTTCTCGATTCGTAACTCTCCCGCTGTGACCCCTCGATGAAAGTTCAAGTTGATATTCCATTTACATTCAGATAATGCGACGTCATCACAGCGCGCCCGATGCAACATTGCTATTGTTATTGTTATTACAACCTTCACGTACTGATACTTGAACTATTCTCATTAACCATTCACATTAAAGTGTTTGTACAGGTTTGCGGTATTGTAGCACCCCGCCTGTACCACATGTTAGGATATATCAGATTATTATTTGCATTGTATGCTTGTTTATACACTGTTATTATTGTGATGTGTTGTTGGTAATAGATTCAAATTCAAAATTCATGATTAAAAAAGAAGGTAATAATAATATATACTTATTTATAAAGCTTGAATTTTGGTGATAGTCAACATTCTCAATTATAGAATGGTGTTTAACTGTTGTTGTTGTTGTTGTCGTTGTTATTTACTCTCCTGAATATAGTAGACTACTGAATACAACCTCTAGTTTTTTTTATATAGTTGCTCTAACAGTGGAATTTAACTTAAAACTTTCAAAAGTTGCCTATAATTATACAGGATAACACTATATATTTCCTTGTTATTCTGACCATTTTCTTTCTATATTGCCTTTAATTAAAGACAACATTTTGATCAATAATGTTTTGAAGGAGACGCTACCGGCGTCACATCCATTGTCAATGACTTCCTTTATAAACAATACATCGTTATCTTTCCAATGTGACGAAAATACCAGCATAATTCTAACTGTTATCTCAAGGTGACAGATCTGCGCACGTTTATGTACGAAGTATATTAAAGCCCCACTGTACTACTTGTAGCTACTTGCTCCCTCTGTATAGCAAACAATGCCTAATCGGTGACCCCTGAACCTCTTTTTCTTATGTTTATTGAGAGCTGAGTTGATGAGATAGCCACCTGTCAGTGAATACCCTGGGTGGTCTAATCCCTCCTAGCCAAACTAGTACAGACGGCCTTTAAAGGCTAGTCACGCTAGTTGAAGACATTGTGGATTAACTTGCTTTCCTTTCATTTTCCCAGGTTTGTAAATGTTGGAAGATATTTTGTTTAGACAAAATTGCGAACTTTCATTCATCCATGACGGTATCCAACATGTATCGACTTGTTTCTCTTGCTATTCCCCTCCCTCCTGATATGAGCCTTGTTTTGTTTTGTTTTGTTTTGTTTCGATATCATCATTCAGAAATATGTTAAATATAATGTTTGTGATAAATAATGTTTTTACAGCGCATACCACAGGAATGTATGATGAACGGAGTAGGTGTCCATAGTTTCAAAAGAAGTGGTCTGTTGTTGATTCACTCGGTATGAGAACGGGGCCCTGTTTCATAAAACTTCTTATCAATAACAAGTTACAATAACTGTTATAAGCTACTGAAATCGTGGCATTTGATTGGCTGAGAACAAGTTTGTCATAGAAATTTAACATTTGTAATTGATAATAAGTCTTATGAAACAGGGCCCATGTCTTACGAGAGGGATGGAAATATCTAAAACACATCATCATTATGTCTTATTCATTCACAAATAATGTTGTAATGGAGAACTGACGCAGAGTGGTGTATCGTTGATCGAGTAATGAGGGGAGGGGATGGATGAATGCGAACATGTGTAGCGACCGATATGGAAGGGTGTGTGATGGGGGGGGGGGGGGGGGGGGGGGGGGTCATGTCATAGCATTTTCACTCCCATTTTCACGCCTTTTCTCTACACCCCATATCCAGCTTTCCTGTTATCTCGCTCTCTCTCTCTCTCTCTCTCTCTCCCTTTCCCTTCCCCACTCTATAACACCTCTCTCTCTCTCTCTCTCTCTCTCTCTCTCTCTCTCTCCCTTTCCCTTCCCCCTCTATAACACCTCTCTCTCTCTCTCTCTCCCTCTCTCCCCCTCTCCCCTCTCCCCTCTCTCTACAAGAACATTCGACATATCTCATATATTGCCGTTTCTTTTGGTCTTACCCCCTTGCAACCATAACCTGTAAACAAACAATAGTTTTGTTCAAGTAAACAAAAATTTGTGCAAACTTGCAAGCTAAACATTCTCTTTCTTTAAAAAAAAATCCTAATGAACCGCTAAGTTCACTGATCGAAGTAAATAACTTGTTTACGATTTATCGGCATCGGCACCCTCGTGATTTTATCATGGGCCTATCTTTCATTCGATCCTTTTTTTCCTGCTGCTTTTGTAGTTTGGCGTACGATATAGTTATCTTTGTGTTGTGTTTCCTGTTTTGAACGACAAATTCTTAGTCGTCCAATCTCCTGTGTCCAAGCATTGTAATATACAAATGACACACAGCAGTGAGGGCATTAGTAAGAATTACCCAAACAAGGTACCTTTGGAACAGTCTAACACGCCCGAGGCGATAGCCGAAGGTGTTTGGACTGTTTTGAAGGTACCGAGTGTGGGTAATTTTTTTTTTTTTTTACGAAATGCCCGAACAAAATGATGGGTATTATTTGTTTTATAGATTATGTTTTAATTATTGTATAAATTGATGTTTTATAACACGATTTTTGTTTATACTAATGACCGGTCATTAGTCAAAAATACGTGTTAGGCAAAATACATGCCTGGTCACGTGTACGCTCTCAAACAATCATTTGATTAGGATCCACGTCATCATCTTATAATATTCTTGATTTAATAAAACTTAGTTTGGAGGGGGCGAGATAATTTCTAACAATGAACATGTGCTCTTTATTTACAATGTCACCAGTGTCATTACCATTATTACTGTTGGAACTCTGTCAACATTTGTAAATGGTGTAATGTGCAAGAAAATCATAATTAAGGGATCAGATTTATTTCAAGCTGAGACGCATGAGGTACCAAATATTTTCACAGAGCACAGTAATATCGGGATAATTTTCATGATCCCACTCTCCTCCCGATTTTGGCTGGCACACACCCTGTACCCTCAAACTTGAACACGAAATGATTAAGAATTTCACCAAAAGACATTATTTTCAGAACTTTTATGTTCCTATTTCTTTCCTATCTTAGACCATAAATAATGTAGAGAAGAATATCCCACTTTTCTTGTTTTCATCTGCAGAAAATTATTGTTCTCTAATTATGCATGCAGTAAATATTTTTTGTGGCAGGTTCACCTCCGTGTGTAGAGGTCAGTGGTGTGGATAAGTGACTTTATGAAGAGAGCCATCTACGGTTTGAGATTGAACAGTGGTTGTGAAGTGCTGAAGGAAAGCTAAATGAAAATTGTACAGTGCGGTATCATTACATTCTGCCAGTATGAAATGCGTTCAGATTTTAAAGAGCAGCGATGGAACTGTTCCTTGTAATACATTACTACCCAACAATCAGAAAACTTGGGTTTAAGAATGATAATGACATTTCGACATCTTGCATGCTTTTGTGAATTTTGGGGTGAACTTTTGTAGTCAGCCAGAACAGTAAAATCGTAGACTTATGACTTATAAGTCAATGTAAAAAACTATTGAAATGATAAAAGGAAAGAACAAAAAAGGAGAAATGAGACGAAGGAGAAGAAGAAGAAGAAGAAGAAGAAGAAGAAGAAGAAAAGGAAGGAAGGAAAGGATGAAGAAACGGATGAGTGACCTAAGTAAATGTTGAAATGTAAAAAAAAAAAAAACTATTGAAATGCCAAAAGGAAAGGACAAAACAGAAGAAATGAGGCGAAGGAGAAGAAGAAGTAGAACATGAAGAAGAAGGAGGAGGCGCGATAGCTCAGTCGGTAGAGCAGTGGTCTCGTAATCCGAAGACCCGGGTTCGAAACCAAGTCGATGCGCTAGTGCCCTTTGGTAAGGCATTAATCACAGCCATTAGGTTAATGGCTCTGAAATGGACTATCCAACCGTTTTATCATTCTATCATTGTTATATAAGTCTTTGATTTTGTTATATTGTGTTATTGTTTTTATGATGATTTTCGGAAATAAAACAAACAAACAATCCTCATTACCAGGTCCCTCGGAGAGGACCTTAAGCCGTCGGCCGTCTGGTTGCTTATTAAGAAGAAGAAGAGGAAGAGGGAGAGGGAGAGGAAGTGGAAGAGGAAGAGGAAGAGGAAGAGGAAGAAGAAGAAGTAGAAGAAGAATGTTTTAGAAGGGTACGATATCGAGGGCCGAGGGGTACAATCCTCCACAGACATGGTGATTAAGCATGAAATGCGCCCGTCATTTTTTTCTTCAAATATAGAATCTCAAATGGAACAAGGGGTTCGAACGTCTACTAGATAAAGGCCCCACCCGCCACAATACATGCACACCAGACAGCAGACACAAAGCTATTTATTACCGGGCGATGCACCCAGTTCAGGAGTTCAGGAGTGAATAAAATATGAAATGTTTATGAAACTCAAATGCACAATACACCTGCAGTACTAAACATCAATCAAGATCGTTCGATGCTAAGTTACGCCAACTATGGCTTTTCAATCTTGGATGTTGATGAATACGCCCGGAGATCATGAAATCTTCTTTATTTGTCACCCTACCCTTTTTTCTCCCGTCTTTAACCCTCCATGTTTACATTATCCTTCAGATTAGTCCCTTTTGTAAAGTTGTGTATTTTTTTCTGCATGGTGAGCACTTTCGAGGTGAATATTTATTCTGTGCTATTTAAAGCATTGTGTATTTCTAGCACTCGGATGCTGTTTATGAGGGTTGGTTTCATTCGTTGGATTGTTGCGTATAATAGTGGAATAATTTGACTTACGTGCCTATACGGTCGAATAATTGCGGGTTCGGATTTGCAGTGTGGCAATAATACTTCCTTAACTTTGGAGTTTCATAACTTCTTAACTTTGATTTGACTGCATCATTGATACGCGGCCTATGAGAACTACCTCGTTCATGCTTTTCTTCTACATTGGACTTGGTCACAACCAAGATTGTGAGCTCGAGATTGTGAAAACCATATTATAGTCATCTGAAACAGTGAATATTGTTTTTGAACGGATCTTGTTATGTATTGTACTACATCAGAACTTGTGGATATTGAGAAGCTAAAGCGAGCTAGAGAAGGTGCATGAAAGTCAATTCGTCTATTTTAATCCGAATGCAAAGAAAAGCAATTAAAACTGGTGGAGGTATAAATTCCAGGGGACCTACGGCTCGATGCTAAGACATTGGCGTTCTGACATGGACTCGAACCCCATTCTAACTTTGCCATCCCGTTTCCAAGACCGTCGAAAAGCGTTTTTTGTGCCTTGAAAGGCCTTGAAAGAAACAGAAAGGCTTCGAAAAAAATTATACATTTAACTGGACCTTTTCTAAACTAAATTGATGATCAGGATTAGCCTCATCGCTTGCTTGCCCGAGGTTTCCCTTGTGATGCTTGATGTTGCCCATTGATTCAACATACTTCCACACGCCGGGATAAATGTATGCTTTCAGGAACAGAAGACGATTCAGACGCCATAGTCATAATAGTCATGATTATGATTCCGGGTAAATATTTTTTTAAATACCGAATACAACGATAACGTTAGAAACAGATCAGATCAGGGAGGTGAAAGAAAAGGACGCGAAACTCTTGTAATTTATTCAAACGCATTCTTGAGTTCTAAAGCGTAACAATGGGATGTGTAACATTCCACTTGGCTTTGAAGTTCCATGCTCCGAACCGCGCTTCCACTGCGGGGAATTTCGGAAGCCAGGCACCAGTTTTACATTTATTACAAAATATTAAATTACCGGCAAAATTTCAGTGTAAATCAAAAACTTTATATGGGGATTTTATTGGGAATAGTGCATCAAACAAATTTTCAAATTTAGAACTCCGTCCTTCCTTTAATTTGTGCGCCAGAGTTGGTAAAAGAAAAATTACATCCTGTCAAAAACTCAATATTTTAGGATGATGCGCTAATTTGTGCATGCTTTAATGTCCCGTTATTTGATCCATGATTTACAATCTTCAATAACATTAAGTTTGCTAATGCGTGTTTTCGCGTGTTTTTTTGTATTTTTCAAGTTTAAAAAAGGATGAAAGTACACAAGTTTGTGTTCGCTTGTTCTACTCTTTACACATTCAACAATGGATGAGAAATCATTGGAAGGGACAGCGAACAGTTGCAGTGATAACATTTTCTGATGTAGGAATTCTAAATCCTGAAATTTCATGCGCTCTTTTATCTCACCACCTGGTCAACAGTTGCAGATTAGCGCATAACTTTTCGGCGGCTTGGAGCATGGGGTCAAAGGAGAGCGGCTTGATTCCTGTCCTTCTCTATCACGTCCCTGATCAGATCTACTCATACCAACTAAGGCATATTCGAAAATGTGATTTCGTGTTTTTAAAAAGAACAACAAAGCTACTTGCCACAGTAAGAGGACACATTTTTTTTTTTTTTTGGTCCCAAAAAAATCGCAACGACTCAGCCGACCGCTGAATAAGCGGGGGGGGGGGGGGGGGGGGGGGGGGGGGGGGGGGGGGGGGGGGGGGGGGGGGGGGTAAGAGGACACTTTTTTTTTTTTTTTTGGTCTCGAAATTTGGAAATTTGACATTTTGCTCCGTTGGGGGGGGGTAAGGTCACCTTTTTTAGGTCGGCCATGGCAATATTTTTTTTTTTTTTTTTTTTTTTTTTAATAATTTAAAAAAAAAAAAAAAAAAAAAAAAAAAAAAAAAAAAAAAAAAATCCAAAAGGGGGGGGGGGGGGGGGGGGGGGGGGGGTTTTAGGTTTTTTTTAGGGGGGTTTACACACAAAAAATTTCCAAAGGGGGGGGGGTTTAACCCCCAAACCCCCCCCCTGCGTACGCGCCTTGGTAAAAGACAAATTACTTGATACTTTATAGTTTGTGCACACCACAAAATGAAACGGCGGAGAGTAATTCTGCAGCTAGGTATTTTCGTAATGTCGCCCTCTTGCGCTTGAGGATACGACATCAATGGGATATGCCATCATCAGGTATGACCACTCAATGGCAGATCAAAGATAATCTGGCCGGCTTTATTTTTTTTTTTGGTCGGGGGAGGGGGGGGGGGGGTGGGGTGAGGGGGAGAGTTAGCTTGATAAAGATGGGACCAATTTTAGCATATAATTTTGTTTCAGTTTGCTTTTATTTTTAATCTTATTATTTATATATTTATATTATTGTTACAAAGACAAAGAACTTTAGATGGTTTGTGCGCACCACAAAGTAAAAAGGCGGAGAGTAATTCTGCAGAGAGGTAATTTCGTAATGTCGCCCTCTTTCGCTTTAGGATACGACATCAATGAGATGCGATTTCAGAGCTGTACCAATCCCCCCCCCCCCCCCACTTAGTGTTATTTAGGGTACGCATATACGTGTTCCAACCGACCCCCCCCCCCCCTTTTCAGCAAAAGTCCGGTGTGTAAAGTCAATACGTTCTCGGAGTGGGGGGGGGGGGGGGTACCAAACAGGAGGTGTGTGACCACTCAGTGGCAGATCCATGATAATCTGGCCGGGTGGGGTGGGGAATTAGCTTGATAAAGATGTGACAAGGAAAAGAAGACAAAAATACATATAAATATTAAGATGATGACGTGCGTACGAGGGAGTCCGAGTGACCTGATAATGAGGATTAATTCCTTACCAAAGGGCACTCGCGCATCAAATTGATTTCGAACTGCGGACCTCTCGGTTACGAGACCGCTGCTCTACCACTGAGCCATCTCGTTCCCCCTACTTTAAAAATATATAGGCCTAGCGAGAAATATGCCTTCAGTTCTTGGAAGCTGAACAAATTTGAATAATATTCATTATAGTACTGTAAAATGGAAGGATATTTAATGTTTTAATAAAATGATGATTGTTCTATAATACAAGGCCAAAAAAATATATATCATCAACACAACAACAACGATTACAAAACCACCTCCAGTCTTTGAGTTTTTTTTCATGATGCATTTGCCGCTGGTATTCGTATGAACTTTGCGTGATTTTCTGATTACTAATGACTGTTCAACCTTTGGAAACCTGCCAACATTGTATTAAACGATGAATAACAAGTTTCAACCTTTGAATTTGTTATTTTGTGACACGTGTTTGTTCATGAAGTCAGTTGAATCTCCAAGGCCAGATATATTCATTTCAAAAGCTATACTAGCATCATGAACAATAATTATTTGAATAGAGATTAGCTTTGGGATGCGAAGATATGTTGTTAATTGTCAAACTTCTTAGGGTACATTGACCCAGGTTAACGACTTAGATTATGGTTGCATTTCATTGTATTCCAAATTCCTCGATATTTATGTTTATTTGACTTTATCTATTTATTATACGTTTCGCCGGAGCTAGATGAAATTATTGTATATGGTAATTATGCATTTTGTCTGATCTGATCTCTTCAGTGAATTTCACCCAGTGTTTATTGATTAAAACAAAATTATTCGTCACCATTTCACACAAGATTACAACTTCACTTTTTACCAAGTAATAATTTCACAAAATTCATATTTTTTGCTGAATCATTTCCCATGACTGAAGTAAATAAGTACACGAAAGAGTTCATTCGCCTTATATCTTTGAATAGTACGTTTCAATGTATTCATTACTTATTTATTCGTTTAAATTCATATTTGATTTTTATCTAGCACTTTATGTCTTCATTATTAAGCAAAGTAACTGAGATAACTTTATCCTTATCGCAGCTCCCCCCCCCCCTCTCTCTCTCCCCCCCTCTCTCTCTCTCTCTCTCTCACGCGTGTCCTCGCCCCCTGTACCCTTACCGTTTCCAGCACCCCTAAAACATAATCATACACAAAAACCAATGTAAGAATACATTATTCAATACACCTCAATACCATACATGCCGTTACTGTTCAGATTAAAGAGGAACATTCCTCTTTTGGGAGAAGATAATTATCATTTTAATGCAGGTGTTCCTCTTCCTGTACAAATTTGTCTGTAGTATTGAATAGGAGAGTTAGGATTGTTCCTCTTTTTTTGAAAATAGCATAATTTGTACAGATTTCTGATTTTCAAATGTTGGCATGTATGCAATACTTTACCGAAAACAAACAAGCAACAAACCAACACACGAACGAACTCCATACTGATTCATGCCAGCAATTAGCTTATTTTGATTTCAGTAATCATTTAAATGATGCCAACGCAATCTTGCAGGGGACTTGTCAAATAAAAAGACATCATCCTCAAGTTCAATGTGTTAGAACACTTTAATCCATCAGTCCTCCGTTTTGTTATGATGTATTTTCCAAACAGCGCAGGTGTGTATATTTTGTGACCATGTGTTTATACATAAATTCCGCGAAAGCTGCAAGAGTCCGTATCATTATGTTTGAAATATCCTGCTTTTCATTTTATGTGAATCGTCTAGTTTGTGGTTTATTTTGATGTGTGAGGTGTGTTTACTGGCGAAAAAGAAATTAATGTCATCCTCGAATACGGTAATCTTCAAAATGAAAAAGAAATAAGCTCATTATTGTTGTATATATAAAAAGATGTAGTTTCATGTTTCCAACCTAGTGCCCTTTGCGTGTAAATGAAGAATTCATAACTCCGTCTCATATCAGAAATCTTTTTTCTTGAAATCTTGACACAATAATATCAAAATTATATTAACTCTGTTCAAGCCTTTTATGCCCTGTGCATGCAATGCCCGAAACCAATGTTTAGTTACGCTGTGTTTCATTGAAAAACATCAGCTTGATTCTAGGTTATATATTTCCATGTTTGTAATCGGGATGAAGGGGGGAGGGTGGGGGTGCGGGGTGGACACAGAAGTTCAGAGTGGCATCATCTTACATGACTTGTAAATGGCACTGGCATCATTGCGGTGGAGAGGGGGGGGGGGGGGGGGGGGGGGGGCACCAGTCTTACAAAGTGGGGGTGCCGGGGGGGGGGGGGGTTCGGAGGCCCGTCAATGTTATTTCCATGGTCAATTTGTGCTAGTCGTGTAGTCTGACAGACTTTCATAATTATGAACAATGGCGTTTCATAATGTAGCACCGCACAACGTTGGGGCCATAATCAAAGCAACGTGGCGGGCTTTTAATACCAGATTGACCTTTCGAACAAAGTTCAACTTCAAGTGTAAGTGTTTCACAAAAGTTAGGAGTTGGAGATTTCCGCCAAAGAAGCACGTCCGGTGTCATTTTGAGACCTTTTGGAATTTCCTTAGAGGGAAACAAATATCATTATATTCACTGATACATCTGTTTTTACTTTATAATATCCACTAAACTATGTACTGTATAATTATCTCAGGGTTTAGGGATGTAGGATTACATAAACACGTATAGGCCTATATCCCTAAAAATTGTACGACTATGTTTTCTTTAAGATTAATTCTAAATCCAATATTGATTTACACATAATGTATCTTGGAATGAATAATTCAAAATAATTTGTCTCACCTAATTTTCAGCAAAGTATTCAGTTGATCTTTTACTTTTGTTTTGCATAATGATGAGCGTTTCAATTCAAAAGACTGACACTTTCATAAAAGTGTGATTTTAATTTCTAATGATTTCGTAGAATGTAACTTCTTATTAATGTTAAGTTTCATTTGAGGTGTTTACACTTGTACAAGCATTGCTTTTTAGTGGACCCCTCTGTTTCCAACATGTATTTCTTAAATTTGTTTTAAATGATTATAATAGATTTGTAATGTTTTGTTGAAAACATGAATAAATTTGAAATCTTGAAGTCTTGAAATATTGTTTGTTTTAATCGATAATTCTTTTATGATACATTTTATACACAGTGCAATTAGCCCCGGACTTCTACTTGAATTGACTTAATATTAGTTCGATAGGAAAACATTCCCCCAGGCCCCCACTAAACATATTAATCTTTCCCGGACGTATGATACTGTTGGGTTGTTGGTCTGTGTGAAAGTCTAATACTTAATTTGCACCCAATAATATGAAAATATGAATGCTAAACAAAATATTATTCATAATTATATTGGAGTTGAGACGTCAGAAAGTTAAACGAACATCGGGAAGGTGTGAGCAATATACATTCAAATAATGTTACTGATGTATTATTGGATTGCAAAAATACACAGATGGTTTGCGCTGATGAGAGGCGGGAAGGGGGGGGGGGGGTGGAGGGGGGGGGGGGGGGGGTTAACCCTAGCATGACTTTTGTAAGCTTATACGTAACAATATTCATTCAAATGCTTTTCGCTTCAGTCTGTGAAAGTAAAATACCCCAGAAGAAGAACAACAACAACAACAACAACAATTGACGGGCAATGGAAACAGGTCTTAGTAAAGTAGTGCTTGAAAAAACTTAATCCGAGCTTAATCAGTACTAATCCTGTTTCCTGAATAACTGTTAACAGTAAGGCCATTTATAATCTCTTTGGACTAAAAACTTTTAACTTGGTGTTGTAAACAGGGGTTGTATAATGCGCGTGTAAATGGCTGTTACGTAATCTTTGATTGTGAAATTAAGAGCTCAAGCGGCGGTATGACTGTAATTAGCCATGGCTTCTGCGTCGTTTGAGTTTGAGGAGAGGTTGGAGCCAGAAACGATTATGTATGCACCTTTTCAAACATTGTAGAGGTCTACGTTTGGTATTTTCGAAAACGAGGGAAAGTTTTGTTCAAAAGCAGCCTAGTTTGAAAAAACTTTGGTCTCCCTTCGAATTTAAAGAATAAGTTTTACATTAATAATATTAAGAGTTTCAGTATGTGTTTTTTTTTTTTTGAGAGAGAATACTAATATCATTCAGCATGTGTTGGTGCCCTTTTCCATCTTTTCCATAACAATCGAAGTTGTCCCTCCAAAGTACATAAATTATACCTACATTTGAATGAAAGAAATAGGGGGGGGGGGGGAATAAAAATGTATAGAACTTTCACTTTGGGGAATACCCCCATCGAGATTTAACAAAAAGCAGCGGGTAAAAATGTAGGCCTATAAGTTCTTGTTTAATGTACAAAATATCTTTCGGTGAATTATTGTTTGTCAAAATTAATGAAAGAATAGAGAACAAATGAAAATTCCCAAGGACTTATTTATTCGGCGTCTCTGAATCCGGAAGCTTGGTGCCGATGAGTTTCAGTGACACCTTTTGGAATGTTTTCAATATAGCATAGATCTAAAAGCATCTAAATTCTTTCACGTATTTAAAACAGATGCGAAAAAATAGTTAATTGGTTGGTTTTGGAGAAAAGAGATACGTCCCCCACCAAAAAAAAAAGGAAAAAGACAAAAGAAAAAAGGTATTAAAAAAAAAAATCAAGTCTGAAAGTTTGACAATGAGATGAAAAAGAGATGCAAATAACTTTTCAGACCACAAAAACAGAACCCAACCACGATAAGGTAACTTGTGTAACCCTGGGGTGGGCGTTACCAAGCTGAGCTCTTTATCTTGTACTTATCCCCTGGCTAACAGCACTCTAGTTACCCTCCAACTGTCGTCAAAAGCAGACAGCAAAACCCAGCCAGCGAGCAGTTCGATTGGAGTTCAGTTCCAGTTCGGTTGTGGAAAGCCCTCTGTATGTTGACGTTGGGTCATGGACCAGCAGACCGCGTAGCTCTTTAGAGAAATAGTCATCGGTGTAAAGCTCGTTCATAGCATGGAGAAATACTTCTTGAAATATTACCAAAACTCTCACATGATTTCGATTTGTTCTAGATAAAGTGACAATAATTTTTAAATAAATATTATATGTTATATTTTAAATACAATTCAAATTCCTTTTATTTCTTTTAAATAAATAATTTTAAACCATGAAGGGGTTATTTAAAAAGGCTAAGGAGCACTACAAAGATTACTATCGTCGTGCGTACATGCCACCTGCACAGTACTGTTCACCTCTGGATGTCGAAAGCGACGAAGAATCAGACATTGACAGGTAGGAATATGACATTTTCTCTCAATTTTCAGCCTTCTTATTGAAGTGAGGTTATCTGTAGACAACACTGAGACATTCTCTATCGAAAAATGTCATTCATAGTAGTACTGGTAACTGGTAAGTAGTGTATAGATCTACAGTCAAAGGTTTCCGTGAGAAATGGTACTGGTAGCGGTACCGGCACAGCGCCCAGCGCGATGTTTGTTATTGTTGTGGTTTCTCTATTTCCTACATGTGAATATGCGGATACTCCCGTAATTTTTACGAATGCGGAATGAATGAATATTGGAAGGTACGTTTGTGCATAACTGGGAGATTATTATTTGGGGGTACACCATTTTTGGTTTTGAATAGTCGAAACTTGAGAATCCATTAAAGTTTTAAAAAAAATGATTTTGAAAGCAAAAATTCCACAAAAAAGAAATCAAACATGAGTCGATCGCGCTGATCTCCGAAAAGCGGAGGGACAACAACAGAGAGAGAGAGATGTCTAATTGTAGATCTAATTACTCTTTTGATGAATGATATTTTGAAAAAATAAAACTTGATAGTCCAGAGATGCCAAGTTCAAAGGTCTGCAATGCGTGACATTTTCTTGATTCGGCGCGCAAGCGCGCTTGCGAGGGTATAACACACCTATAAGGTATAGTGTTTTTTTTAAATCTAGCGCGCACGTTGTGCGTGAGAGCATTTTCAGACCCTGAAATGCGTGACACTTGGTAGCTCTGATAGTCTTGAATTCGATTAAAGGCAAAATTATTTGGATGGTACAATGAGAAAGTCTCAGAGTTGTTGTGAACTTGGCTTTAATGATTAATCATGTCATGATCTTGACTGATCTATTTCCTATCAAATCCTACAGAAAAAAAAAGGTGACAAAGTAATTTTGGATCCAGGTCACTGTTTCCGTAGCTGACAGAATTTTGAAATATCACCAAACTTAAAAGATAAAGGCTGTCCGTGAATTTGGATATCCACACCAACGCGACGTACAGTGTGGTTTCAAGTGAAGGCTGAAGCTAGCTCTAACCCAGTAGTTGAGTCTACATGTAAAGCGTTTCGAGAGGGCCTGCGGTCCTAAAGTCCTGAAAAGGGCTATAGACCTATTATAAGGAACTATTATTATTCATTATTAATTAATCTAGTATTGAGTCTGCTTACATTTCTAGCTGTATGTGAAGGAGGAAACAAAACAAGAAATACAATTTTAAAAAGAAAGAAAGAAAGAAAAATGATCAGAGACCTGTAATAATGTTTATGAGAGGCAGAAAAGATTTAGTGGGGAGTACGAAGAGAAAACAAGAGAGAGGCAGAGGAAAATCACATTCTGTGACCACACACATGATTTAGATTTACAATATACATGTAATGTACTGAAGTTTAGCATTGTGAGGGAGCAGGGCATAAGCTATGGTAGTTTACAGCATCTCTCAAAGAAAATAATCTGCAAATTCTGCATCCACAATGCACCTTGATTTACAGGTTGGAAACACTTCTTAATGATCAATTCCAAAGAAGATTGATGTGTTATGCCAGTGACATTTAAGAGTGGGGGGTGGGTGGGTGCCAAAATGCCCTTTCCCTGTGTTTATTTTTTGTGACTGGGTAAAGATCACCGGGTCGAGAGATCAGCGGTTCATGTATTTTGTGAGCTTACCAAGAACAAGAGTTGACAGTGATGGAGTAGTATGTGGCCCACACCTTGTACCCTTTGAACATGAATTGAAGGGAATTAAAGATGAAGTTGAGTTCTGGTCATGCGATTGCATTGTGAAAGAAACGGTGTGAATCGACCAGAAAAAGGTAGATCATGTAGCATATAAGAATTTGTGTGTATTGCAAGGTTCTGGAATCATCAAAATGATAAGAAATTTGGCCAAGTCTTGGTAAAGTTGCAAACACTGTACACAGAAAGACATAATGGGACTACACGAAAACGGACGTAAAAATCCTACCCTGGATTTTTTACGATGTTACATGACATATTTAGAATATGAAGGCATTTGAACTTTTGAAGAGCCATGCTTTTCAGGGAACATGTCTTATCTGATGTTCTTCCACACTTGCATATAAATAAGAATGATAACGCTCACAAATTATTTTTCACCTCTTCCCAGAACTCGACTTCTCTTTAACAGCCTCCAGCGTTACATTCTGCAAGGCTACTTCTAATTTTGTGTACAATGAAAGTGTTTATCAACGATTGTTGAAAGCTAGTGTTGCCAAGTTGTGACATCTTCAAGTGGAACTTGTGACGGCATCAGCGATTAAAATCCTTGTTTCAATTGACCATAATACTTTTATAGAGATTATAAATATTTGTCAGGAGTTCTACTCCCCGCCTCTGTGCTATATCTTGGTCAAGTTGGCTTTGTTTCCCCTTGTGAAATGGCAGCTTTAAAAAGAGTTTTAATCACCTGATGAAATGATGTTTATACAAGTTTGATTACTATCTACCCGGTAAATCAGTCAACTTGTCACGTTTCAAAGAAATAAAACTTTGGAAGACAAAAACTCTTGAAGTGAGAGTTATAGAGGACAATGATCTCAAGTTCAGGTCGGTATTGTGAATACAGGGGGTTGTTGCCAGAATGGGGGAGGGGTTTGGTGGAGTGCTACAGTGTGATAAATTCTTAGCCCCAGCCCACCCCCTTATGACAAAATATTGTTTGGGCAAATTAGAAATTGTGAGGACTTCTTTATCTGCTTCTAAAATTTTCAGAGTTCTTGTGGTAATTTTGATATGATTCCCCCCCCCCCCCACATAAAAACTCAAAGACCCTGTAAAACTATTTTGTTGTCTTGCAATCCTCTGGTTCTATTTTTCTTGTTGAAATGCTCATGCAACTACATGTACCTGTATGTACTTACCGTGTTTAACAAAATATGCATGTTTATGTCAAATTACAATGTTGTGCATCATTATTCTAGAGGGGGGGGGGGGGGCATACTACCAAATAGTCATGATATGTCAGAAAAGACTATGAAATAAGCTATAAAAAATATATACCGGTACTCAGAAATGACGTTTGTCATATTTTGACAGGTTTATAGACATGTCATACAACTCTCTTTATGGTTCAAGAACTTCATGTCCTGTCCATGTAAAATCCAATAGGAAGAGTTATGTCTGTGCCAGCAGTGAAGTAGGCTTTGGGGAACATATCCTGGGTGTTGAATGTTATGATCGTCTCACTCTGTGTAGCCTATATATATACATGTAGTGCATGTATGAACTATACTGCGTTGTTCCTACATTGTCAGTGGTAGATTGGGGTGGGGGGGGGGGGGGGGAGCACAACCGTCCCTTGCTACACCCCCCCCCCCCCCCGAAACCCTAGTAACGTACATGTACATGTACATCCAGTGCAAAAATCCCACACATTTGATCTACCGAGTACCGACAGTGTTTTAATGGAAAATCTTTTATAATCACCTCAAAGAACAGTATTATTTAACATGCACAAAGTGGTATTACAGTAGTATTGGCTCACTTGGCTGTCCTGTAGATACATGTATACATGTATGTAGGCTTACATAGGACGACCGGAGACCAAAGCAGACAAAATAATTCCAAAGACCATGACAAAACTTGTTTTGATACCACCAATCCACTACCAACGTGTACTACGCCTCAATCCAGTACTTGGCAAAAAGCAAAAAGAATCTGGTGTTTTTGTCTGAGATCAAGAGCTAAAGCTCTGAAAATAATCTTGGAGTGAATGAAGACGTGATGATTTATGAAGGGTTTGATGCAATGTGAAGATTGAGATGCAGCCCCACTGGCCCACACAGACAGGGTCATATTAGGTGCCTTTGTTTGCTGTCAATAAATGCCTCAATGCATGAATAACTGCCCACGTTCAAAACAGCGAAAAAGAATTAAAGGGGCAGGGGCCACTGAGTTTACCCCCCCCCCCAAAAAAAGGGATTCTTTTGTCATAAGTTGTGATTTGAATATTTAAACAGTAGTTAAGTTTGTAACTTTGTGGAAAATGAAATACTACGGTAGTCATAATAGGATTATACTATAGGTGAAAATGTTATTGAGGCTGCACCCCCCCCTCCCCCCCCCCCCCCCCAGCCTCAATAAGGAATAATGTGAATTTGTTCATATTTGTTGACAGTGATTTTTCTGCCCCTAACCTTACATCAAAACATGGATGAGTCCATCTAAACTTCATCAAAACTTCCACCATCGAACTCCAAGTGTTATGTCCTAGACTGCTGCCCCTGGCAAAGATTTCATGTTTCATGGGCATAGTTGAGCCCTAGAGGTCATGGCTGCCTCTAGACTGGATGAGTGTTCATATTGGATTGTGTTCGGGTCAGGTATTAAGCGTACCCCCTGGCAAGTGATCGCACCCCCATTCCTCTAGGTGTTGACAACTGAGGGAGGTGTACACCAGCTTATAGGGGCTGTTCAGGTAGCAGAAAGTTTATGTTTCTAATGTCTCATGAAGATAACATGCATGTTTTCTTTGTAAGCATGAAAATAACAGTCAACATTTTCTGCCTTCTACATGTATCTCTCTCGGGTCACTTCTTCAAATTTTCAACAAAATTTGTCCTCAAGTCTCAAGCAAGGAGAAAATACAATTCAAATCTACGTCACCTGATCAGGGGGTGGAAATGGAGCTGTATTTTCATTCAATTTAGGGCATTTAATTGCTCTGACCCCCCCCCCTTTTGCTCTTTATCATGACATCCTTTGTTCCTTTATATAATGTGGAAGTAATCTTTGTGGTTACATACAAAACTTTGAGTAGACAGTATTGCAGTGTACACTTGAAAATAATAATATATAAAAGCAGGATTGAGAAGAAAAAAAATATAGAAAAAAGGTCAAAGTCAGTCACCTATGCGTATGTCAACAGTTCTAGTCAGGTGGTTAGCAATCATTAAAACAGAAAGCTGAATTGAAAGGCACTGAATGGTTTATGATTTGATCTATTTACATATAGCAAAAAACATTCACAAGTCATTGACTTTATTTGTTTTGCAGTCAGCTAGAACCGTTGGAATAACTCGAAAATGTGCTATTGTATGGAAATGTATGCACAATCATTGAGAGGGCTGATGTTGAGGGTCATACTGGTATTGTTTTTTTGAATACTCAATCTTATTGGTACAATTTAGTTTTTAGTCGATGCAAAGTCATTGAAAATAAGAAACCTAATCCTAAATACAAGGAAACAAGGAGGGCCACGTGACCAAAATTGGAATAATTTTAAGTTTTTTTAATTTGTGTTTTTCGTCGCGTTTGCCAGTAGTTGCTTAGCAATTTTCGGCGAAACATGGAGATGTGAAAACACCCGAAGATTTTTGCTTGCAGTGTGAATGCAGCTATTCTTCCAAAGTTCAAACTCCCCTGAACACACCCTAATTTGGCGAGGTTCCTAGAGTTCATGTTTGCTGGAATGTTCAAGGCCATTCGAGTTAAACATCAGGTCACACGAAATAGAATGATAAACATCAACATTAAAACAAAATTCTCACTGTACAAGACGTGGGTGAGAAAATGTTTTTATGTATGGATTTCTGTCAGGTTAAAAAAAAAAAACTGTACTGGTGTCTTTATTGTTAATGGTAAGAGTCTTTCTTGTAAGTGTAACCATTTACAAGGTCTATGTTTTTACCACCCCCCCCCCCCCAACAAAAAAAGAACAAGAGGAGTGTGCACAGTGTGAGTGTCTATACCTGTGTGTGACTGTGTAAAAAGACCCTCCCTGCCAGATTTAACAGAGACAATGAATAATTTGAACAAAATATTAATGAATATAAGAGAGAGGGAGACAGAGACAGATAGACAGACATACAGAGAAGGAGATTGAGTTGGAGATAGAGACAGAGATATATACATGTAGATGTAAAGGAAGAGAGGGGGAAAGAGATAAGAGAACAGAGACACAAATTAGGCGGTGTCACACAGAGGCCAAAAATCCGGATTTTAGTTATCCTCTTAATTGCTGTCTGTCATCAATTATCCCATTAAAAATCCTTTAACGAAGCAAGAAAATTCTCCCTTGAAAAATCCTTTCAAGGGAGAATTTTAAGGGATTTTTCTGTGTGATACCGCCTACTGATGCAAACAGAGACGAGAAGAAAGAGAACTGGAAAGAGAGAGGGAGAGTGGTGGGGGCAAGACTGGATTATTAAAAAAAAAAATAAAAAAAAAAAAATCAATTTTTGAGGAGGATTGGATGACTGAGGTCACCTAGAGTTCAATACCTCCAGAAGATCAAGTCTGCTTCTCCTATGTCACATTGTTGACTTCCTAAGACCACTCCAAATATTTATACCCCCAGTCTATATTTCATATTTTATGAGGTTGGATGGATGTCTCAATTTTTTGATGTTCTTGAGCTTGTTATCTTATGCCAAGAACCAAAAGGACATTACATGTCAAATATACATGTACATGTATACATGATTGAGAGCCAGAAAGATGTTAAATCAGTGTTAGCTCTCACTAGATGATTAATGAATGTGTAGTTATAAATTTATAATTACATGTAGGCCTACATGTATGTTGTATTCACAATTTCATTTTACTGGAAATTGCTTGTTAAATGATTTAATCCCAAGTTACATGTATGTAGGCTTGATATTGATGAGTTTATCAATAATCTACTTTCCCACTTGATTTTCTTTTAAAATTATATTATTATATTTTTCTCTTTTCTGCCCCTTTTTTTCTGGCCTTGTGTTGGAAAGTTCGGAGTTCCGGTAGACATTTTTTTTCCTTACCCAGTGTAATGTTCCTAGATCATGAATCAAATTTTCCTACAACCTCTCAAAGTACCTAAGCAGAGATTCTTTCTCCACTCACCGGTACTTCTAAATATATGATTCCCAATTCCTACAGACATATTTAGTTCTCTACTAGACTACATGTATCTTCCCGACCCAATAGAATTCAAGAGATATTTTCCTAAATAGCGTGCTTGGCTCTTTTGGTTTTCTAAAATTTTGGAAGGTGTTCATACTTGTTTATGAATGAATACAGGAACAATTAGCAAGCTTTAATGATGTTTTACAGTAAGTGAATTGCTTATAAAGCCTTATATGGCGATGAATGTAAACAAGGTTTAATTACATCGTACATGTTTATAACGATGATCTACTTCCTCACTCCATGGTTTGACCATGTTTTGTTTAGGCTATTTCTAGGCTTCTAGCCATGCACACAAGTTCAGGCAGAGTTCAACTTCTTAAAGGTAAAGACCAGTTATGGTCATGCGATTGCATTGTGAAAGAAACGTTGTGGAATCGATCAGAAAAGGTTGATCATCTAGCATCTAGCATCTGCAAGGTTCTGGAATCATCAAAATGATAAGGAATTTGGCCCATTCTTCGTAAAGTTACAAGCACTATACACAGAAAGATGTACCCTATATCTCTCACAGACCATGAGAGAAACAAATTTACCAAATATATGAATTAGTAGGCGGTTTCCCGGCAAATTTTTTATCATCATGTATTAGTCAAAACATATTCTTTCACATGATTGGTAATGAGAGCTTTTCCAAGACTGGTCTTTACCTTTAATATATTCAATCCGTCTGGGATAAGGAATAGATGGGTTCACCAGTTTAAGGTCAAGAAGGAGATTAACTCAAAAAAAATCCAAGTTCAGAGGAGGATTTTAAAAGCCATTCATTCAGGAAATGGTCGATCTTGGTGGTTCCTTTTCTCTCAAGATGATGCTTTTAAACCATAGAGAGAAAGGTGTGGATGGATGATCATGGTTGCACTTTTGCAGACAAACATGAAGCCTGACTTCTAGCATACCGGTAGGTCCATGCTTCTGCTCTAGTATGCTTGTTCCGTATCCGGACCCCTACCCCCTGGACATCCGCCCCCTGGATAACCCCCCCCAGTCAACTACCCCCTAGGAAAACTACCCCATACATGTAGGGCAACCACCCTCTAGGACGACTACCCCCCAGTCAACTACCCCTAGGAAAACTACCCCCCTAGGGCAACCACCCTCTAGGACGACTACCCCCCAGTCAACTACCCCCTAGGAAAACTACCCCCCTAGGGCACCCACCCTCTAGGACGACTACCCCCCAGACAACTACCCCCTAGGAAAACTACCCCCAGACAACTACTCCCGGACAACTACTCCCGGACAACTACCCCCCCCCCAGACAACTACCCCCTAGGATAGTGTCTGGGGGTAGTTTTCCTAGAGGATGGTTGTCATAGGGGGTAGTTGTCTCGGGGTAGTTGTCCAAGGGGGTAGTTGACTGGGGGTGGTTAATCGGGGGAGGGGGTGGATGTCCAGGGGGTAGGAGTCCTAGAACCTGCTTGTTCTAGGCCACTCAGTTTTGTTTGTACTGAGGATGGGGGCTACTGCTCTTTTCATAAAGAAAATGTCAGAAGAAGGAGCAATTAGAGGTTATTTGGAGGGCTGTCAATTGGGTCTCTTTCAGTAGTTTGGGATGGTGGTCCTGACTGAAGTCAGTGTTACTCTTTTTGTATTATGCCTATTACATTTACTTAAAAACAGACCCCCCCCCCCCCCAAAAAAAAAAAAAAAAAATGGAAAAAAAATGGAAAAAAATGGAAAAAAATGGAAAAATGGAAAAAAATGGGGAAAAAAATAAAGAAACAATAAAAATAAACTAACCTCCTTTCCCCAAATGTAATAAATACACGGGCCCAAACACATATTGCACATGTTCAAATTTGATTCAGGTCCCCTTTTGATGAAGACAAAAAAGGTATGCTGTGGATCGAGGCCTGCTGCAAATTAATGTCCCCATAATATATCATCATGTTACATGATCTTTTCCCTGAAGCTCAGTTTTCATACGAAAGTGAGCATTTACCATATTTCATAGTCAGCAAAATTGGGTGTATGATACCGATTTATGACACTAATGGGTCCAATATTTATTGTACATGGATGCCCGGGTCAACATGAGGGCAAGCTAATAAGAAGCAAGGGCTGTTTTTATCCTCTTTTCTTCATGTGTCCGTGGAGACCTTCCTTGTCATTTTCGATTTTTCAGACCGATCAATAACGGCTTTATACTTTGAATGAATCATTGTCTTCTGCTTTTAAACTGGACCATAATTTTGCAAAATGTCTGAAATATTGTCTGCACATGTACCGGTACATGTGCCGATACATGTGCCGGTACATGTACATGTGGAAAGCCAAAGTCACTTTCAAAGTTTCTTCCATACATGTAGAGTGGATGTATTAAGAGCAATGTTTTACTTTAAGAGTATTACATTTATATTAAACATAAGGACAGTACGTGCGACGGTTCAGTTTTAAAGTGGAACTGCACTACTTGTAGCTATTTGCACCCTCTATACAGCCAACAATGCCTAAGCGGTACCTGTTGATCCCCCATGGTCCCCTTTTTCTTATGTTAATTGAGAGCTGATTTGATGAGATAACCACCTGCCAGTGAAGATAATCCCTCCTGGCCAAACTAATGCAGATAGACTTCAATTTTTAATTTTAACAGTTTTTTTGTATACACTTTTGTATCAATTCTTTTTTTTACTTAATTTTGTTTGTCTTGAAGAATGGGAGGAAATATTGAGCGAAAATTCACCCACTTGTTATAAATTATGAAATGATGACATGGTATTAATTGATTGCATGTATGTCAATGAATAACATGTACAGTGTATCTTCAAAAGACCTCAAACGTCATTATGTCATTGATAAGAGTATGTGAACATGTCAGGGCCATCTCAAATTTGCAAATTAGTATCAAACACGCAATCATGTTTACCGCTTGTATTTGCGATAATAGGTTATTTTCATAATGTATAGTAACCAAATTACACTCAAGTGCCTCGATCTGAAATATTTCATTCGCCTGAATTTATATTATCTGTTGCTAAGTAGGTACGACAAGATATAGTGTTTGTCCTACCTAGCAACAACTAATCTATGCAATTTGCTTTCTGACTATTGAGATACATTTATTTGTAACAGATGAATAAAATCATTTGTTATGAGGCGCTTCACAAAGCCATTTATGCATAAATTTGGTTACAATGTGAAAATGACCTAACGTATTGTTACCCTGTGAGTCCTTGAAATGTGCTCATGACTGCCCGCATGCTTGCCTGATCTAGTTTCAAGTCTTAAGATTCAAGCTTTACTTTGAATTCTGCCCTTGGACCCCCACAGCAATCCCATGTAGGTTTTGCAATTATCCGGGCTTTATTCTCTTATTTGCATTGATTAAAAATGTCTGTCTGTGGTCTGGGAATAATTGCCCCAAATGAAAGCCAGCTGTACGGTGGTCTTAAGATATCTTTTTTCCTTGAACTTGAAATGGAAAAAATAAGAATAATCCTGTTATTCCCAGGGAACAGAGAAAGAGGTGAAAACATGTGCTTCATATTCAATGTTTATCAGAGACTTTTGAAATAATGTTTAAAATCATAACCGGTATATGAAGTAATTTGAAGAAAAAAAAGAAAGGACCTTGAGTCACCAGTTTGTCTCCTAGATGCAATCTTTTTTTAATCGTTAAAAAAGTACAGTATGAGTCAAAATAAACTATACGATTTAACGCGTTTAACGCTAACGTTATAAATAACGCGTTACTAACGGGTCGGTTCTGTAGTTGCCGTTAAATGTCCCCTTGCCGTTAAATGTCTCCTTGCCGTTAAATGTCCCCTTGCCGTTAAATGTCCCCTTGCCGTTAAATGTCCCATACCCGTTAGGAAGTTCATTAACGGGTATGGAATTTTTCGAGTGCGCCAGGAATGTCCCAAACATTACAGTTGAAAGCAAACAGGGTCTGGTAAATTTCGCAGAGACGTACGTCTCTTTACAAGAAGCTACAACAAGTCGGCAATATCAAAGAATATTTAGAGAGCAGTGTATAGCAGCGTGGGAAACTTGCTCACAACGTGGTCGAATACAATCACGAAGAACGATCTTTTTAACTTAGCGATTTTCCTGTGAATTCACTATTTTTAAACACAAAAATTCAGAAATGTCCATCCAAATGATATATGTCAATTTTCATGACTTACAATTGCTTCATTCCCGAGATATATCCCTCAAAACCTGGTTAATTTTTCAGCGGAAATGCCTCCAATATCTGTCTTTTTATGTCACACTTTTTTTTACCAGCACGTCGCACAGTAGCTAGCGGAACGCTACTTCCGCATAGCGACTGCTTTAGAGAAGGGGAGGAGCTAGCCGAGCGTAATAGGCAAATTGACGTGGGCGGAACGGGAGATCTATGGCGGTGTAGACCGTCAGCGCTACGGCCTCGCTGTTGTTGGTGTTGTTATAATTGTTGTTGCAGTTATAGTTTGACATGTTTTTATTTTGTTGCCCTGCATGCTTTTCAGACGCATTTCGAGCATTGCTCGTGTTTTCAGTTTAGCTTGCTGGTGTTCATTTTATCTTGTTTCTTTGTCACTTGATTATTATGATGATATTCAGTCTCAAAAATAATTAATGCTATTTCGAGTTCTTTCCTTGTTTTTCACAACGGATTTTCTGAAAAATGACTGGTGTTTGTAGGCTCTACTACTTTTTTATGCATGCTTTGTTCTGATTTAAAATCCCGTTTTGTTTTTAACTAATAAAACTATGCATAAATTAGGTATGAAGTGAGGAATACTAGTACCGGTAGTCTACTTCCACAATGATCTATGGCCCTTTATAACCCACATGTTTGTTTTTCGTTTTTAATTTCTCTTATCTGTAAAATATGTATATATATATATATATATACGAGGGTGTTTATGGCTTTATTGTCTTGCAATCAATAAAGTAAGTAAGTTTTTTTCACAAGCTACCGGTAGCATATAATTGATCATTATCCTGAGACACTACTGCTACCCAAATCCCCCCGCCCGCCCAATCATACGTAAGTGTTTCCACAAGTTACCTCTTGCAGACAATTAATCATTATCCTCCCCCTGCACCAAGACACTACCTGCCACTCCAACCAAGAAACGTCAAGCCACGAACCGCCCGTGATTCCTAGGGGTGTGATAACCAAGGCTAAGATCCCTCACTGCCTCAATCAAGCCAATATTTACGACTACGATTAGTAGTGAATGTATTTTTATGATGAATACTTCGAGAACAATATCAATTACCTACCTGTTTCCACCAAGTTCTGTATAAATTTTACAGTCTATGCCCTCTTCTCCTTTGGTTCCTCACCAGAATCGCACACCATCCTCGTCATCCTTTAGTCTTCATTTGGATGTACAGTTTGTACATTATATCCCATATACAATACCAATATAATGATATGCATGCAATTATGAATAGTTTGCTATCAATGTAGCAATATCCAATACAAACTATTAGTCCTGAAAAGCAGTTGTATGTTACGGAGATAAATATTTTTTCTAGCTCATGAATATGTGACAGTTGGCATATTCGCCGCGATGATGATAAAGAAAAGCGATGGTGATGATAATAGAGCTGGGCCAAGTAGCACAAATAGTTGCAATCGATTGTAAGTAAAGACGCTTTATTTTAATATCTTTTTTGTAAGCGTTTCATTCAACAAATCAGATTTGCGCATTTAAAAATAATGATGATGTTGATACTAACATGATGATGGTGATGATGATGTGATGGGCTGATGGGCTGATGATGAAGTGACGCAGTATACATTTATTCAGGTAGGTGAATCATTTCTTCAAAGACAATGTGGATTCAAGCGACATCATTAGAAGGAACATAACAATTCAACCACTTCCTTGCCCTGGTCAGGGCATGGGTCAGGTAGGTGGGCAGTAATTTGGGTACTACACCTTTAATCTCTCTCTCTCTTGATAATCTATCTCGAATCACCAATGTCTCCTTTCTTATCTTCCTCTCTCTCTCTATGGATGTTTGTCCCCCCCCCCAATTTTTGTTTTGTTATCTCTTTCTCTCTAATCGTGGACCTACACTGATCTACAAATATGTTTCATTTATTAATGTTAATTGTGATTAAGTTATGATAAAACATTGGCAATTCTCGGTTTCGTGTTTTCTGGGACGCACTGTATAGGCTGATTGTCTATCTAAAATGAGGCGTCATGTCAATCAACACCAAAGTTCCAAAACATCGCGTATATTCATGTATTTAACTTTGTTACGCGCCTTTGTTCTGAGAGCGCCACTCGGGACATACTTGGGGGGGGGGGGGGGAAATGTCATAATAAATCTGTGATTATTTAATGTCGTTGTTAAAGAGCTATGCCATGTGTATTGGAACATACGGACCATTTAAAAAGGATTTAAGAAATATTTTAACTTCTCATATATATTTACAAAAAGATAAAATTATAATTTCAACACCTCATCTTTCAACATCCATCATTTCTTGCATCCTTTTTCTCTCCAATTCCTCTCTCACTCAGTTTTTCTCCCTCCCACTCTCTAATGATCTATGACCTTCTCTCTTTTGTTTTAGATGCACACCCACCCCAATTTCAATGAAATTCCGAAAAATAGATATTATAAAAGTTAGGTTTTATTATTTATAAATTATTGAGAATTTTTTAATAAAACATTTTTTTTTTTAAATCATCATTTATAAGAGATGGAATAACAAAATTAGTGGGTGCAGATGAAGTAGGTGATGGAAAAGAGAGGGGGAAAAAAAATCGATTTCAAGAAAAAAAGAAATCGGGAGACGTAAAGATAGAAGGTAATTTATAGGAAATGGGAAAAAATAATTACAATGATGTATTGAATAAAAATAAATCAACAAAAGGGAAAAGTAAAAATAAAAAAACACTAGGTATACAAACTTACATCGCTATCTTCACTTTAAGGTACATGCAATGTAAATTCCAATTTTAATTTCTATATTAATTTTGTCACAACACCGATTTTTCTGCTGTAAATTTACAGACTACGATCGTCATCCCAGCTGACCGTAAACCAAGGACCTTTCGTAAACCTAGCTAGACGTATATATATATGTATCTAATTGGCCCCGAGCCCTGCCAAAAAAAAAAAAAATTAAAAATAAAGAGGTAACCACAAATGTTGCCTATTTTCTTTTTTTGCTTCCCCCCCCCCCTATCCCGGCGGCGTTATTTTTTTTATGCGGCACAGATTGGGGCATGGCGCGTGTTAAACCTATGGGAAGTACGTTCTTTCCCTTCTGAATAGTGTCTGCACTTAGGTGAGACTAGTCGTTTGTATATCCATCGCGAACTATGTGTTTAGATAACACTCCTCTTCGTTTTAAGTTAGTTTTATTGACTCATTATTGTGATGTTCTCCTTATTGACGTGCTGCCTCCTCTTCAGTTTTCCAATTTGATTTTAATTGTTGATGTAATGATTTTCCATGCGGTAGTGGATTAAATGTAACAGTATTAAAAACAGACCTCTACTACCTTTACTGTTTAGTACGCACACGACCAGTATTAGTCTGTAAATCAAGACCCCTTTTTAAAAAAAAGCCCCAATCTGTGCCGCATAAAAAAATAACGCATCCCGGCGACACTGCTTTCCTCTATTTTCATCATCTCTCGTACTGTATATCCTCTCTCCCTTTCTATCTAAATGTATCATTTCATCAGTCCCCTCTATTTTCCCTATGAAATGAAAATGTAAAGACAAGCAGTTGTACGCATATACAATTTCAAATTATGTTCCTGTATGTATATTCGTATCAATAGCCGTCGGAATATATTCCAACATAGTAATGCTTGTATGGAGAGCTACGGTCAAGGCTTAATAGCAAACTTCCTGTCACATACAAAAAAAGCTTACTCTGAATGTGGCCTGCTATTGACACTCGGCGGGGGCAAAGGGCGTTGTCCTAGCTACAAGGCCTAATGTCTATTGTTCAGGGGGATCCTATGTTCAAGGGGATCCCCCTTGAACAATAGGTATTACGTAAGGATCTAAGCCACTGGCTATAGGGAGCAGTAGCAGGCCGGAAATGAATAGAATAAGTGAATGGCCAACTGTATTTGTGTTACTTTTAGCTAGCGGTACAGTGCCCCCCCCCCCCCCCACATTTGCAAGTACCTCAAAAGGGCCCCTTTTCCATAGAAAAGTGCCCCTTCCCCTTTAATAACTACCCCTTTTTAACTCGGATAAGCGCTCCTGGTATTTTCACAAATGCTCCTTTTTCTATTGATAACTATACCTCCATTAAAAAAAGAGAAAGAGTAGCAAGCTGAGAATGAATAGAATGAATGGCAAACTGTTTTTGTGTTACGTTTAGCTAGCGGTACAGTGCCCCCCCCCCCCCCCGTTTTTCAAGTACCCACAAAGTGCCCCTTTTATTTTGACAAGTGCCCTCTTTCCTTTGTTGTAGAAGTGACCCTTCCCCTTTTAATAACTACCCCCTTTTAACTCGGACAAGCGCACCTTATAATTTCATAAATGCCCCTTATAATAATAGCTACCTCAATTTATAAAAAAAGCACTTCCCTTCTCGTAAATGCCCCTTTTCAGGTACGAGAAGTTAATCATTTTTACTTCAGATAAGGGCCCCCTTCACCTCCGGAAAATGCCCCTATCAAAATATGATTGGTGCCCCTTTTCTTTCAACTAATGCCCATTTCCCATTATCGTAAGTGCTTTTTCATTCCTGATGAGTGCCGCCTTTTGTAGTTTTAAGAAGAGCCCAATTTTCACCTCTTCAATTATAACCTTTATCGCATAACTTCATAAAAAGATGATTTCAAAGTTGTTTGGGTTATGAACTTGTATTAATATGGACAAATATGGCTGTTGTGTCAGAGAAAATGACGCGCATGCTGTGAGATTTTAAGGAAAGGAATGAATATGAGAAAAGTTGAAAGGACGGGAGAGAGAGGGAGAGGAAGAGATGAGGGGAGACGGGGTATATAGAGAGAAAGAAGAGAGAGAGAGAGATGGGGAGGGAGAGTGAAAGAAGGAGGGAAGATAGTTGAGAGATAAAGGGGGCGGAGTAGAGAGAGACTGGAAGAAAAACAAAAGATCGCTACTATATTCACCCCTAAACTTGATTTACTAGTATGTGCTCGCGCTCGCGTGGCCCTATAGCTGTCACATTCCACCAGCCTTCAACCACCAAGTCCCCAGAGAAACAAATTTATCTCTTATCTTGCTGACATAAGTATATCAGTCAACGACTGGATTCTAATCTCAATTTCTTGCTGAGAGACTTGATGCATGGACGTACTACAAACCATGCTTGATGACAGAGAAAGTGCATTTTACGCAATGTAAGAGTACACAGGCAGGGAGGAAGTTTCCATTGATTTAGGTTTCCACCCTAGGACCAGGGACTTGGAACTTGAAGACTGCTAGGACCTACTTCTTGGTAACTTTTATGTACTTTAATATACCATGTAGGGACTTCCATGCTAAAAATAGCTATGCTAAGCTGAAAGCATGTTTTTTTTAATCACCGTATTTAAATAAATAAACAAACAAAACTGGCTCACTGCTATGCAATATCAAGAGCACGTTCGAAGCTCCCGGTAATTCAGATTGTATTGCACAGAGATGGTTCTCCAGCCACGTAATGATCTAATTAGAAGATAAAAAGGCATTCTCCTCGTGGCCATCTTTTTCCCTTTATTATTTCATATATCATGTCTTCCTCTTTCCAACATTTACTACCTAGTCTCACGGATCAATCTACGATACAGGTTGGTAGAAAGTGATGAGGCACTTTATACACAAAATGATGTGCCTGATGTTGGCAAGTGCATAAAGTAAGTACTTGGTCATCCTACTAAACAATTTTATCAATCAAGTAATTCAAGTATGTCAATTGTCAGATCGCGTTATTACCAAATGACAAATTGAAGAATCGGAAGGAATTAAATTGAATTCCAAGAACCAAAAATACGTCTCTTCTGAGGACTCGATGAGGTCAGGTGCATTTACTGTAAGGGGTGGGGGGGGGGGGGTTGTAATACAAAGTAGTCATTTTTTTAGGAAATCAATAGTGAAAAACAAAATATCTTAAATATTAAAATAATGTTGGAAAGACTAAATTAGTAACGAGTTGCAAAGAAAAACTAGACACCAAGTCCTGAGAATAGTCCAAATCCTTCCCCATACACCCCAAAACTGAACTACTGCTTTAAGATATGTTAATGGGGAACGAAACATGATTTTATAAGAATGAAAATGTAGAAAGCGAGTAATACAAATTAGTTATTTCTTAAGAAAGTCAATAATGAAAAACAACAAAAGATTTTAAAATAAAGTCGGAAAGACTAGATAGTAAAGAGTTTCAAAGAAAACAAGTCATAGTGAAACATAAGTGATGTTCAACATATTACTCTAATGCAGGGCAAGAAGAAAAAAAACGATGTCAAAATAAAACGTTGAATGTTTGAAAACTGTTAAATTAGTATTATAAACGACGTTGTTAGTACCAAAAATAGCAACCAATAACAAAATAATGAACATAAATCAACAACATGCATATTTCTGTAAAAATAAATTCATGCAACCGTTCCTGAAGGCATGTTTTCTGTGCCATGTCCTGGATGCAAAAGATAAAAAAAGACACACTACAAATTAAATATTTAAAGGCATGGAGAAAATAGAGGTGTTTCTCGTCATTGGCAGCAGGGGGCTACTAATTATTATGTACTGCAAAATGGAACAAAAGAGCTAGGCCACTGTTCATGATTGACATGCGATGGTAGCAGTAGAGACGCTGCTCAGATACATGCATTGCATTGTTCTCCTATATGGGATTATAAATGTGTGGCAGGTTAATCAAAAGCAGGGGGAACAAATTTATAAAGCAGTAGCTATCCGGATAAATTGGATCCCTATCTTTTATACTATTCATCGCGTTTTTCTTCCTCTTTGTCCTGCTATGAAATTGGCAGAAAATGAGATTTTGCTTCTGATGTTCACCTTGCGAGACCGTAGCCCTGTAAAAACTCAACAATTTTGAGCTAACAATGGGCATAATTGGCATCGAATAAAATGGCTTTGATTTAGGGCGAGCAACCGTTCAATGATAAATCGGGATGACTACAATGCTTTTTCACGTGTCTTACGTTTGCAAAATCTCGCGCTCATGATGACATAATTGCTTCATTATTTTGACCTTATTGATGGAATAGTACCTGGATTTGAAGTCAGTTATCGTCCGTCTGCATAAGTTATCATATCAGCTTAATTTAAGATAAGTTTGACATTATTTTGTCGATTTTTTTTTTTAAATTCCATGCTCGTATTTTGAGTTGATAAGTATTTCAGATACTATAGGCATCATTTTCTTGAAGCGCATATCCAGACTTCGGTAAATTTTAGAAGATAATTACAATGTTTCAGAAATTCAGATTGATATGGCATTGTTCTATCGTAAATCACTTTGAATATAATTTTATGCGTGCTTGTTTTTTTAGATGATAATTACGATGCATGACTCAAACATCCCCTTAAAAAGTAGGGACATCACATTTACAGGGTTGTTCGTAATCCCTTATAAGGGATTACCTGCTAATCGCCTTAATCCTATCATAGCCCCTATTCAGGATCTGACAGTTATATTCATGAGCCAAGGGCCAGGGAGTGATCTTCACAGTGTAGTGCACGTGTAGTTCTGTGATATTGGTATTCATTTTTTTCAATCATTTTTGTCACTGCGTAGGCTTACTCTTTGCCATAAAAGCCTGTATACATCGGCGATATATAATTGATTCGCTTCTCTCCCCTTCGATCTATCTCTCTTTTATTTTCTCAAGCGCCTGGTGATAACCGTGATATTGGTATTCATTTTCTTCAATCAATTTTTTTATTTTCCGTCGACTTACTTTTTGTCGTAAAAGCCTGTAACATCAGTGATATATAATTGATTTCGCTTCTCTCTTCTCTGCGATCTATTTTGTCAAGCGCCTGGTGATATTGGCATTCATTTTCTTCAATCATTGTTTTCGTTCCGTCGACTTACTTTTTGTCGTAAAAGCCTGTAACATCAGCGATGTATAATTGATTTAGCTTCTCCCTCCCCTTCGAGCTATCTCTCTTGTATTTTGTCAATGTCCTGGTGATATTGGAATTATTTTTTTCATTCATTTCTTTCGTTCCGTCGACTTACTTTTTGTCATAAAAGCCAGTAACATCAGCGATATTTAGTATAATTGAATTCACTTCTCTCTTCCCTGCGATCTATCTCTCTTTTATTTTGCCAAGCGCCTGGTGATATTGGAATTCATTTTCTTCATTCATTTCTTTCATTCCGTAGGCTTACTCTTTGTCATGCAAGCCTGTAAGATCAGCGATATTTATTTGTTTTCGCTTATTTCTCTCCCGCGATCTATATCTTCTTTTTTTTTCCTTCTCAAGCGCCGATGATATTGGCATTCATTTTCTTCATACATTTCTTTCGTTCCGTCGACTTACTCTTTGCCATGAAAGCCTGTAACATCGGCGATATATAATTGATTCGCTTCTCTCCCCTTCGATCTACATGTATCTCTCTTTTATTTTCTCAAGCGCCTGGTGATAACCGTGATATTGGTATTCATTTTCTTCAATCATTTTTTTTTCGTTCCGTCGACTTACTTTTTGTCGTAAAAGCCTGTAACATCAGTGATATATAATTGATTTCGCTTCTCTCTTCTCTGCGATCTATTTTGTCAAGCGCCTGGTGATATTGGCATTCATTTTCTTCAATCATTTTGGTCGTTCCGTCGAAAGCCTGTAACATCAGCGATGTATAATTGATTTAGCTTCTCCCTCCCCTGCGATCTATCTCTCTTTTACTTTGTCAAGCGCCGGGGTGATATTGGCATTCATTTGCTTCAATAATTTGTTTCGTTCCGTTTACTAACTTGTCATAAAAGCCTATAACATCAGCGATATTTAATTGAATTCGCTTCTGTCTCTCTCCCGCAACTCATTAATTGTTTTATTTTCTCAAGCGCCGATGATATTGGCATTCATTTTCTTCAATCATTTCTGTCGTTGCGTAGGCTTACTTTTTGCCATGAAAGCCTGTAACATCATCAATATTTGATTGTTTTCGCTTCTTTCTCTCCCGCGATTTAATGTCTCTTTCATTTTTTCAAGTGCCAGTGATATTGGTTTTCATTTTCTTCATTCATTTCTTTCGGTCTGTCGGCTTACTTTTTGTTATAAAAGCCTGTAACATCAGCGATATTCTATTGTTTCCGCTTCTCTCTCTCCCGCGATCTATATCCTTTTCAATTTATAGTACAAGTTCTAGTACACACACACACTGAGACAAACGCAGTTAATCTGGCACACTCGTGATTAAAGGTATTGTAGTCAAGGTGATTACGTAATAGATAATTGTCCCTCGCTAGTTAAGAGGATTAGAGATAATTAGATTTACTTGGAGGAGAGGTAAAGGAATGACCTGTGAAAGTGATGTCCTGAAGCCCGAGTAAGCAGGGACTTAATAGGATAAAGGGTAGACTCGACGTTTGGGGCATGGTTTCAGACATTTTAGGCATCAATTTCTCGAAGCGCATATCGTTAATTCGTTCGCTACTAAATTTTGAGAAGATTATTAGGATGTTCAGATTAGTTTGGCTTTGTTTTATCGTAAATACTTTTGAATATACTCGTATCTTCAGATGATAATTACGATGTTTCAGATATTTTAGGCATCATTTTCTTGAAGTGCATATTGTTCCTTCGTTCAGTCAATTTTAGAAGATAATTACGATGTTACAGATATTTTAGGCATCATTTTCTCGAAGCACATATCGTAACTTCGTTCGCTAATTTTGAGAAGATAATTAGGATGTTTCAGATTAGTTTGGCATTGTTTTATCGTAAATAATTTTGAATATACTCGTGCTCGTATTTTGAGATGATAAGTACGATGTTTCAGATATTTTAGGCATCGTTTTATTGAAGCGCATATATCGTTCCTCCTTTCGGTCAATTTTAGAAGATAATTACGATGTTTCAGATATTGTAGGCATCATTATCTCGAAGCACATATCGTAACTTCATTCCCTAATTTTGAGACGATAATAAGGATGTTTCAAATTAGTTTGGCATTGTTTCATCGTATTTAATTTTGAACATACTCGTGCTCGTATTTTGAGATGATAATTACGATGTTTCAGATATTTTAGGCATCATTTTCTTGAAGCGCATATATCGTTCCTTCGTTCGGTCAATTTTAGAACATCATCTAACAAAACTAACAAAACTAACAAAACTAACAAAACTAACGGGTAACGCTAACGTCTAACGGGTAACGCCTACAAACGTTAAATATATAATTAACGTATTGCAAACGTTACACGCGTTAGGGGGGTTAGTTTATTTTGACTCATACTGTAGTTCCTTTCTTATTACCTACCGGTATCAAAATTCCATGGAGATTTTCCCTCTACATTCATCCCTCCAATTCATCTATTTTTACCAAAAGTGACTTTATTTTAGGGTGGGGGTCACCCTAAAATGGCTGTGAAATGCATTTTCGAACACGAGTCCAAATCCAATGCACAATGTGGATGCTACATGTAATACTGTAATACAACACTTGCAATGGGACATCAATGTATATCATATGTAAATGATAGGTGCAGACAATCGCTGAAAGAAACACTCAAATATACCAATATTATATTGGTTGCAGTGTAAATGCAGCTAAAATGACCACTATAAATGTAGGTTCGAGTACAAAATGTGTTTTGCAGTGCATCCTTATCATTTGGAGAGGAAGACCTGCTGTTATCTTATCTCTGTACTTAAGAAATAGTCATGGGAGAACAGGAAGACAAGTTTGGGCCCAGATTGTCCTGTTTGAATAATTACCGGGTAACAGGATTATATTCCACCACAAAAACCTTTAAACCTACGCCCTTCCCTGTATTTGATTACCCTCTTAACCTATATTATGTATTTTTTTATGAGTAATCTTGAGTCTTGGAGATGCTGGTGCTGATACTGTCCATGTAACTATTCTTTTCTGGAGTGGAAGAAGAAAAAAGGTAGGGCCTATACAGTACATGTACATCTCTTTTTTATGACTATAAGGACATGTACAGTTAATGGTCTTGGTGAGTTATTTTGAGACTTTGCTAATGTGCATAGTGTACATGTGTACAAGTGATAGCTTACACCAAAATGTTTTTCTCCATGATCATGTGATTGAAAAAATGTGTTCTCTTTCTCTGTCTCTCTTTCTCTGTCTCTCTTTCTCTGTCTCTCTTTCTCTGTCTCTCTTTCTCTGTCTCTCTTTCTCTGTCTCTCTTTCTCTGTCTCTCTTTCTCTGTCTCTCTTTATCTGTCTCTCTTTCTCTCCTTCCTTTCTTTAAACCTGGTCTCTTGGACCATGGACCTACTACATGTAAGAACTTACCGGTAGTAGATCCATGCTTGGACACTTTCATCCTTATTTCTCTTTACCCCTTCTATCTCTGTCTCCACCCCCCTTTCTCTCTCTTTCTCTCTCTCTCTCTCTCTCTCTCTCTCTCTCTCTCTATCTCTCTCTCTCTCTATCTCTCTCTCTATCTCTCTTTCTCTCTCTATCTCTCTCTCTGTCACTCTCTCTCTCTCTCTCTCTCTCTCTCTCTCTCCCGCAGTCTCTCTGTGTGTCTCTCTGTCTCTGTCTCTCTATGTGTGTTTATCTGTCTCTCTCTCTGTCTCTTTATCTCTCTCTCTCTCTCTCTCTCTCTGTATACCAACGTGTAATTCTCTCTTGCTTTCTCTCTACCATATATTTCGTTGTCTCTCCGCCTCTCTGTCCCCCCCCCCCCCCCCCCCTTTCTCTGTATGAACTTCCTCTGTTCTTTATGTCACCTAGAATCAAACCAGTTCCTTCCTGTACTTTCTTTATCTGGAGAAAAATTCATTGTCTTTCCTGTAATTCAAAATACCTCTAATCAATCTCCACTGATCTAACCTTTGGGTCATTCACACACAATAATACATGGCATAGGCCTGGACAAATTGTGTGAATGATTATAACTGTTTAGTGAATAGTTTACCTACATGTATTTGCAAAAAGGATAGATAATTTTATAGGGGACCTGCAGAAATTTGTTTTGGAGGGAATTCAGTGCACATTTGGAATTTCTTGCATGGCAGATGTTCATACAGTGTGTTGACTTTGCAGAGTTCTTGTACATTGTAGGCCTACATGTATGTGAACATACAGTTGTACATGCCCACACAATGTTTAGATATGGAATTTCACATGAGCATTGTTCATAGTTTAGATAACATTGCTCATGTACATGTATAAGTACGGTGAAGTTAGCATACAAACTTTATAGCCTTAAACATGAAATTCCGCAAGATCTGAAAGAGGGTGGGGGGGGGGGGGGCATTGTTCCAAATTTCCTTATTGGAGTTACGACAGGTACTCTTCAGGTCACCATGCTTATCAAAACTCATCAGTTGGGACTTCCACTTCCTTTCATTTTTAATATGAATATTATCTTCCTTCCTGTTTGCATCTGAGCCAATGAACTTTATATGATTTATCTTAATTATCATACCATCTAGAGCAGTTTCCCCTTTCAGTTTACATGTATACACCAAGTTGTAAATACATACATGGTGCACCTCATTTGCCATCAAGCCTTCGAGATCGAGGGAGTGGCTCTGGTCAATTATTTTCAAGTAATCGCACCTTGGCATGATGGTTTATCAAATTTAACGCACACCCTGCCGGCCCTGAAGGCTGTTTATGTTCCTACCATGAGGATTCCCCTCGTATCTCCCAGCGTTTGTTTTCTTCAGTCTTCAGTGAGATCATGTTGCATAATGCTGTCGTCTTGTTTCATGTCAGGAGATTTGAGAAGAAAATGTTCTTGATGAGCAGAACGACGATAAAGACACCAAGCTCGTTCGATGTGTTTGAAGTTTTTAGTCATTGGTTCTCTCCAGAGACGCTAGGCATTGTCCTTGGATCATTTTGGTGGCGATGTTGGTAATTCCTCGACGTTTTGTGTTTGCAGGCATTAGAAAATGAACATTTATCCATTTTTTAATCAGAGCAAAGATAGGTTTTGGAGTCCCTTGATGTTGTCTCTTTGTCATTTTTTACAAATCTTTGCTTTGGATTGGTGGAGGATCTCTTGTATACAGTTGTTCTATTCCTACATGTATGTACATGTACATGTACAAATAGATTGACGATTATTGACCATCATTATTTGGAGGCAGAAATTTGGTGATTTTTTCCTCTAATTTGTACATGGATGTCTACATGTACCCAGTATGTAGCATTTTATTCCATTGGTGTTTACTCTTAGTTAATCTTCATATAGGCTACACATAGAAGGATGAATCTCCTGAAGGCAAGGGACAAAGTACTCTTTGTGAACCACGCTGATGAAAAGACCATCTTTTAAAGAGATAAAGAGCCACCGACCATCTTGAAGTCGTTGGTCATCCAAGATCGTGTTTGGTTAGACCTTTCAAAGAGGGTTAGTTGATGAATTGTGGTGACTGAGGACAGGTCTTTGATATCAGAAAGGTGCCTTTGTGGTATTTATCCTAGATTTGGTGGAAAAGCAATCACCATGGATACTGTATATTATAAGTTGAGAATCTTGGACATGCATTAGTTGTAGTCACTATTCCAGCTGTGTTCTTGTTGTGAAGTCCTTTTTTTTTGTTGCGAGGCATCCTGCAAAGTGGATAATCTTGAAGCTCCTTCGTGCGATAAAATGTGACATGCTGAAAAAGGAATTTAAAATCGTTGATTTAAAACATTTGTAGCACTTTCTTTGTGATATTTCATCTTTAAATCACTCTGAGCATTATAGAGGCATACTGCAGTATTAAAGTGGACTCCCTTTACTCAAAGTTTCTCATATCTTCTTATAGTGTCATCTTTCATTATGGCAAGACAGATCATGTTGCATTTGGAAATGATAGTTTATTTCGATTGAGGGTATCATCTCGAAAGGCTTCTGGATGAAGACGTGTTCGAAGGTTTGGATTAACTTGCGCATCCGATACTGGGTGTATTGATGTTCAGGATTACTCTTTGGAAACAAGGGATTCTTTGAATGAGATACAACACCAAACAGGACTCTCTTCTATGTTCATCCTCTACTTGCTTTGTCAAGGTATCAAAGAATTCAGAAAATCTTGTTGGATGAGATCTCCTAGATGTTGTAACACTAGCAGTGTTGTGTCTGTCAGCGTTCATTTTCACCATACTCTTATTCAGCGAGCAAGGACATTCAAATGTGATGTTCTGAAACCTAAAGCAGCTCATTCGTTAAATGAGAACTAAACATTCGAGAAACATGCAGTGACGGCCGCATGCTCTAGTGAACCGTGTACAGAAGCCGAAAGCGTAACCTCCGGCGAGACGAAGAGGAACATCTGGATTCTTTATTTTTGGTTTTGATTATTTAAGTGAGCCATGTCTGCTAGAGCAATCAAGGTGTTTCATTGGCAGAAATTGACACTACCCTCTCGTTGCCGAGCGTATTCACACTGCCCCACCGTTCTCTCGCACCTCGCCTTCCCGAAGTGCACCACCTCTCTTACTAATGGATGTCTAATTCAGTTATGGTAACGATCCTTGCGCATTTCAGGGAAGAGTACACATAGCAATGTCAGTGAGGACAAGAAGGCATTTAATTTCAATTTTTGCCTGTATGTGTCCATCTAATCGAATGAGGCATCAGAACATGCGTGTATAGCATTACCCTCTTATGCCCTGTATTTTAAATCCTTCCCTTTGTTGTCAAAAGCGCACATTTACAGGGTTACAGTTTCAACAGTCTTTCAAAAAATCGGTAAAGGAGAATACTGAGCAGTTGTGCCTGGTAGAGTGCAGGTCTGATATCGTTTTTCTTTGATCACAGACACCTTCTAACGGTTCCTATAATCCTTTGATTTTTAGTCTAAGGACATTTTGAAACAGCATTTCGTCTCAAGATGCAACGATTCATGCTACAGGATTTCAAGATCAATCTCTCGGTTTTCATTTCTTGATACTTTCATCTGCTGGTGAAGGTTTCGTAGAGATCACTGATCATGAGACCGGCTCCTGGGATAATGATTTTAATTTTGATTTTTAGTCCTGTGTGATGGGATTAGTAATTTGAGTACCGGTAGAACTTTCCTGAATCCAAGATGTGGAATAATATAAAACCATGATGCCTTCCATGTAGAAACTGCTACAGAGTATCCAAGACAATTAGGATTATCTCATTGAAGATCTTCGACACTTACAGTAAGTGTCTTCCAAGAAGAAAGATGAAGCGGTAAGATTCACTGTCTGTCTGTCTCTGTCTCTGTCTGTCTCTCTCTGTCTCTCTGTGACTGTCTGTCAGTCTGTGTCTCTCTGTCTCGCTGTCTGTCTGTCTCTGTCTCTGTCTCTCTCTCTCTCACTCTCTCACTCTGTCTCTCTTTTTTTGAGTGTGTGTCTCTCTGTCTGTCTCTCTATGTATTTGTCTTTTTTCCTCTCTCTCTCTCTCTCTCTCTCACCCTCACTCTGTCTGTCTGTCTGTCTGCCTCTCGTTCTTTGTGTTAAATTTGAGGAACGTTATGTCATGATTGCTGAATGCACATTGAGACTGCTGACTGATTGAAGTCATTAATTAGAACAAGTCAAAAAAATGAAAACTTAACACCCTACATATACATGTAAGTATACATCTCACATGCAACAGAATTGTACTGGAATAATGAAGAGGATGTAAAAAAGTCAAATTATAAATAGATAGTCAAGTAAGTTTTAGGTGTTGGCATAGCCATGAGTCACTTTTTGTATTGAATTACTTTCAAGTTAGAGTCTGGGGGCGTAGACTAATTTCATCCAGGGATGCATGGCTGGATGGCAGACTCTTACAATCAAACCTCATTAATAAAGATAATATTTTGTTTCGTCTTGCATGGAAAATGAGGAGGAAGTTTCTCTAGCCCCCGTTCACATTTATTTCTGAAAGTTTATTTTTAAGTTGTAGCTAATGGAATATGTGAAATTATGTGTGAATAAATACATGCAGTAACATTGTACAATGCCATGCTTTCCAGAAACTGAACATTATGTGCTCCACAAATTTCTTATGTTACATGACTCTGTAAGAAATGTCATCTGAGCTGCAGTGAACCAATTTGATTGGCTTATTTTGGACTCTCCTTACAGGGACTGCTGGCGTGTCCAGCTGTCAACATTTTTCTGTTGATACCCAAAGTGGATGTTATTTGCAAATTATGCACAATCCCACCAACCCCCCCCCCCCTCCAAAAAAAATAAAAATAATAATAACTAAAAAGAATATATATTAATAAAAACCTGGCAATTTCATTACATTGCAGTCAATTCTCCACAGAAAACCAGGGTGAACCACGTGCCACTGGTCTAGTGTGAACACAGCATGTACCGTATGATGATGATATTGGAATTCATCAACTGTGTTTCCACTAGCACTTTTAGTCTGTTGGCTTGTACATGTACATACATTAGGCCTCAATGTAGCAGGGCCGGGCCAGTGCATAGCACCACACTGCAAAGGGACTCCTGGCTTTTTTCTTCTTCTTGGGCCTATATACACTGTATGTTAGGCCGGGTCAGGCCCTAGCTAAAATGAACCGTTCTGATTACTGTAGTGTAAACTGTAGAGCTCAGAATTAGTGTCCAAGTTCATCTTAGAAGTATGAATGGGGCTGTATTACTTTCACATTATATCCCGTGACACAAACAAGATGTTTGTGGACAATTGTAAACTCGATCCGTCTTCCAGGGTTATTTTGATGCAAGCTGTAAATAAGGAAGTCTCATACAGGTCGGTATATATCTGGCCAAGTTAAATTACAGGCGTATTAAGTACATCTCCATCAGCGCAGTCAAACAGGTCTAATACTACATGTTTTTGCCTCAAATTTAATTGAATTTCATCATGCCCCGAGTCAAAAGGTGAGCATATTGGACTTTATTTCCTTACCAGTCTATGAAAACTTATGCATTTTCTGATGAATAATTCTGCAAATGTTGGTATGGTGATAGTTGATATTTGATTCAATCTTTGGTAAAGTCAATATTTTGAACATATAAAGCTTGAGCAAATGTCACAATTGTGTGCAGATTAATAATTTTTTTGAGACTTTCACCCATTTCTAAATCTTTTCAAACTGCTATGGGTGGTGACAGCAATGTAGGTGTAATGACATATCTAGCGTACAAACTCTTTAGGAATAAATTTTTTTATGAATAGGAAGCAGCGTTAACACCAGAAATCTTATTAGCAGAACACTAGCTCTCATGCTCAAATGCAAGTGTGATATTAAAGTTGGATCAATTTTCTGTTGTGATGTGTGAAAGTCTACTGTACATGTAGCTCTACATTATTCATCTGTATAATACAGTCAAACCTGCTTTAGTGACCACCTGTCTACAAAGACCACCTGTCTACAAAGGCCACATTTGTTGTTTCCCTTGAAAATAGTTTTTTCATTGAATCATGTACTAAAGGAACCTGTCTACAAAGACCACCTGTCTACAAAGGCCCCTTTTTGTGTCACCCTTGGACGGTCGCTATAGACAGTCAAACCTGCTTTAGTGACCACCTGTCTACAAGGACCACATTTTTTGTTTCCCTTGAAAGTGGTTTCTCATTGAAACATGTAGTAAAGGAACCTGTCTACAAAGACCACCTGTCTACAAAGACCACTTTTTGTGTTTCCCTTGGGCGGTCGCTATAGACAGGTTTGACTAGTTAAATACTGTAAAACTGAAACATTTGCAGTTTGGAAATAACAATACAAGAATTTAACAAATTGCCAAAATTCAATGTTGTACATGGGATTGGTTATTATTTCTAATCCTGAAACTATAGCGAATCTGAACCACTCAAAAATTCACAAATATCTCATGTGGACAAAAGTTTATGCTTTTACAGAATATAATATGCAAATCAGAGAGGTGTTAGTTTCTCTGGTCATGCTTCAATGGAGTTACAATATTGCTGCATTAATATATGTCATGGATACACCCACCCAGCAAAGATTTGATTGACAGGCTCCGCTGGCCAGTAAAGCCCATTAGACGGATGTTATGGTGCAGCGATTATGCCAATTAACACCTTCTGATATTACACCTCTGGATGGAGGTTCATGACTTTTAGTAGTCTGTAACAGTGTAAGCCCAGACCCTACCCTGTTGAGTAGTATTCAAGAGAACAAAATATGTGCTATACATGTAGATTGAATCAAATATTTAGATGTACCGTACGTAAATTTGACACTTAAAGATAAGGTTGAGTTCTGGTCATGCGATTGGAATCGATCAGAAAAGGTTGATCATCTAGCATTTAGGTATTGGTGTGAATACTGCAAGGTTCTGGAATCATCAAAACGATTAGAAATTTGGCCCAGTCTTGGTAAAGTTACAAGCACTGTACACAGAAAGATTATGGGACTACACAAACATGTGGCATAAAAATCTGTCCCGATTTGTGTGATGTTGCCATATTTAGAATATTAAGTCATATGAATAGTCATGCTTTTTTTGCATATTACAATGATAACGCTCACAAATTATTTTCCACCTATTCCCAGAACTCAACCTTCTCCTTAAATGTGCTGGTACATAATTAATTGTGTTTTTAACAAAATAGGAGGACATACATACAATGTACTTGATGCAAAGCCTGACCTTCTTGTCTTTTTCTCAATTTCAACTCTGTTTTAAAAAGACCTTGAACACTGTAGCTCTTAATGCCTGTATCTGGTCTCTAACTGTAAAGTACAGCTACCTTGCCTTCAACTGTCTCTGAACTACCAAAAGTACTGTTATCAACTAAATTATTCATGCCCCTTGTAAATTTAATTTTTATTTCATTGTTAAAGTTTATTTATTTATTTTTTATTTATTTTTTATTTTTTAGGGGGGGGGGGGGGGGTGTTCGCAACTCAAGAATGAAAGGTGGACTGGTTGAATTAGGGCCTTTGATGAAAACTTTTCGCTGTAAACTTTAATATGTCACATTCTCAAGAAACATGAATTGGGAAAACATAGTTTTCACATATTTGAAAGATTACAAAACTTGGTAAGCCAAGGGTTTGAATAGTTTAGTTGTTAACTGTAGGCTTTTATTGGCATGTTACACTTTTATTAGATCTGCAGATGAACTATGAAGGAGGTCATCTTTTCTCATGATCGGAAGTCGGAAGAACAATGTTATCCCATGATAGTAGATGCCCTTCATAAAAATAAGAACAACAAAATAAGTCCCTGGATATTCAACATTCAAATAGATCGCAGCTTCTGATGCAATTCTTCTTGAAGCAAACTACTTAAAAAGTCCCCTTAGCTTCCGTTGGAGTCCTTCAATTTTCTTCTCTTTCCCCTACATTCCATATAACAAATGCTTTGGCTGATAATGGTATCAACCTGAAATGATTTTACCATGAACTGTAGCAAAGACCAAATACCCACCTATTGCCCTCGTTTAACCTATGAAATTACAGGATGCATCTACCATATATATGTCGATCTTTTTTTAGAGTACCCTCTTTTTCAAGAAAAAAATTAAATCGGGTCATATTTTTTTCTAATGGTCATATCAGTGACTGACTAATGCGTGAAACTCAAGCCCAAAAGGCTTGGCAATTGGTTTAGCATTTACACCCGGCTGCAAGCCTCACGGACCTTCCTATGAACTCCTAATGAGAGCCGTGGCTGATATCAATACCATGCTTGAAGATTGCTGATGGTATCATGAGAAATCATTTGAGGTCGTCAAGTTGGAAACAGGATTTCAAGTCAACGCCTAGCTAGCTGCTCATTTGGAAATTAGCTGTGGCGTAGGATGCACGTATACGTAGTGACCATTGAAATGAGCGCTAAGGTCAAATGTCCTGGCGGGACGAGAGATGCGAGTCGGAGCCGCAGAGATGCAGGCGCAACCAGCAGAAGCGTAGGCACACAGAAAACAACAAGGAAATGGCGGTCAGTGATCATCCTAGATCTTATTTACCAGGACCAGTTATTTTTTGCCCAATGAATTTTCTGTACATGTATTTTATATTATATTAATTTTAATTGATTTTTTTTAACAGAGTTTCGTGTAAATTTTCCAGAGCTCTTGTTTTGGACTTTTTCCAGAGCATAATTGCTCTGTGCTCCAGTGTCTATTTGTGTCACTGTTCACTGCTTGAGATAGATAACCAAGTAGAGATTTTTTAAGAATATACATGTACATGTATGTTATTTTAGATGTGAATGCCAACTACATGTATATAAGGCACGTTACCAAACCACATTATAGTCAAATAAAATGCAGATTATTTCTCTTCCTTGTTGGAAACCACACCACCTCGCAAAGATATAATGTGAGAATAGAGAAATGGAGATGAAGAGGAAATAAGCTTCATTTTCTCTTCATACATACAGTTTACCAGGTGTTCCCTGGCAGTCAGTTCTTGTTATTTAATGCACTCTACACCGGAGTGAGGAAGATGAAGATTTTGTCTTTTATGTTACGCCTATGTCCATTTCGCATATCATCAAACACCTGCGCTTCTTGCACAATGCACTGAATGTGAAACAAATTAGTCCTGTATTCTTCCTGTTGTTTGCCAAAGTGGTTGAGTAATCTCTGATGTAGTGACTAATGTCTTGTATCTTGTTATCTACATGTATTAGTATAATTTGTGTCTGTCCTTCAGTTTCAAGTTACTCAACTGAGCCAATTTGTTGTCGGGTAGTAACCTAATTCGTTCCAATTTCCTTTCCTTCTCTTCCTATGACACAGAACCAATTCGGTGATCATTATAGAGTTTTCCGGCAAGACGAGCAGTCCGACCAACAAGAGTGTCCTGGTAGAGGATGAAATCGTCAAGATGGCGTCCCAACCTCAGATGTACGACTCCTTTGTCACATCCTTCACCTTCGACTGCAAGACCCAGTGGCGGGAATCGCTCGTCGTCATACAGCAGCTCTACAAGACGAAGGCGCTCTGCGACTTTACGCTCCGTTGCGGCGCTTCGTCGTTCCTCTGCCATCGCCTCGTGCTGGCAGCCTGCAGTCCGTATTTCCGTGCCATGTTCATGTCGGAGATGATCGAGAGCAGGCACGACAGCCTGGAGGTCCAGGACATTGATGAGAAGTCTCTGGAGGCCATAGTCGAGTTCATGTACACCTCGAAGATAGTTCTGACAGTGGACAACGTACAGAAGATCCTCTTTGCTGGATCGCTTCTCCAGATGGATGAAGTCAGTAAAGCTTGCAGTGACTTCATGAAGTGCCATCTCCACCCCTCCAACTGCCTCGGGGTTAGGACATTCGCGGACCAGCACGGTTGCACCACGCTGTCTGGCGCAGCGGACTCCTATGCCCATGAACATTTCTTGGAGGTGGTGAGCCAGGAGGAGTACTTTAGCATTGATGCGCAGCATCTCATGGTGTTGATCGCATCACATGACATTATGATAGAACATGAAAGTCAAGTCTATCAGGCCATCATGAAGTGGGTGAAGTTTGACCTGCCCAACAGAGAAAGACACCTTGCTGCACTCATGTCAAAGGTAAGTAGTGTTTCCTGCATCATTGATTGTTTAAAGCCCGTCTGTACTAGTATGGCCAGGGTGGATTAGACCACCCTGCAAGGTCACTGACAGGTGGTTATCTCATGAAATCAGCTCTCAATTAACATAAGAAAAAGGGGATCATGGGGGACCAAGAGGCACCGATTAGGAATTGTTTGCTATATAGAGGGTGCAAGTAGGTATAAGTAGTGCGGTGGGGCTTTAAGAGAACATTGAAGTTTACAAAGTAAGGTATATATGGTGTTTGGTTCTATCACATGGGTTGCCAACTTTCTATCCATACTGCTTTAGTGCAACAGTGTTGTACTAAAGAATGATGATTGATGGCAAGTGGATATTTTGTGGACGAGAAGGGCTCTATATCCTTGTTTTTATTTTACCATTGAATATATTTCAAGCTAAGTGGAGACAAACATTTCCTAGTATTTAGCAGAAATTGTTGTTCGACATTAACCTTAAATATCATCACGTTCCTAATAGAACTCGTGATTAGTTTTAACTTTCAAATAACAACTACGGATATTATGAAGTCCCCAAGGACTGGCATTTGTATTGTAAATCCAAGAAAAAACATACAAAGATACAAATTTTTGAGAATAAAAAGTCTCGGAATGATCATTTCATGTTGATTCCTGCTTGGCAGCTTTCCAATGTACATTATTCAGGTCTTGCTCTATTTTGAACAAAACAACAATCATATGAGAATAATTGTTTCCGATCTTTCTTAACTACAGTATAAACATGAAACTATCCAGTGGTTTAAAGTTACACAAGTGATGAATCTCATGGCTTATTGAGCAAACATGGTATTTGTCATGGATTCCTAACACAACATGACAAAAGACGACTATGAATTTTTGCAGTCATACTATGTACTATAGGTTCTGTATTAAACTTTAAGATGGTAAAACATTTACCTAGATTCTCTCACTAATGCTGATTATGAGGCGCAAAGATCTCACTTACCGGACTGTGTGATGAAATCAATCCCAAAATTTATTTTACAGAGGGGTTATCTGCTATTTCTGACTTTTTTTCTTTCTGTCACGCAATGATTATTGTTGCAATTTTTTCCTCATGATATTAGCACTTTATTTTCCTGATTTTTATTTAATTCTAAAATCCTATTCCATGATTAAGGCAATTTTTTTAAATATAGCTGTAAAAGAAAATAGAATGTTGCCTGTTATGAGAAGTAAAGGTGTCTATGATATGTACATGTACATGTTCATGTACAGTATGTAGCGCTTACAGAAAGGCCTTGTCCTTGATATGTCATAGATCGTTAAACTCATTACTTGTAATTAAGTTCCATATTCCATCATAGAAAGGGAAATTTTGTTTTAATATAGCTGTTAAAGAAAAAATAAATGTTGCATGTTTGAAGTCCTTGTCCTTGATATGTCATACATCGTTAAACTCATTTATACTTGTAATTAAATTCCACTGAGAAGCGAGTGATGAGATGTGATGCCTTTGAGACCTGTGCACTCTCTTGGTGAGGTCATTCGTCTGAGACATGGTCTTCCTTGAACCAGGGGTAGAACCAGCGCTAAGCTTAGAATCCTGGGAAGATCCTTGGAAGACGTTTGGCACGCAATGTCACCCAAACAGGCTAATCCCCCAGACGACCGCACTTGAGCATTGATCAATGAATGACATTCCATCATGATGTGTACAGCAAAGGTCGCTCGATCGGCTTGTTCCCCCTCGGCTCACTAGGCGCGTCTTCATCATCTCGAGATTGCCAAATAGCCCGCTATTTCTGATTTGTTTGGGAAATAATCCTGAAGTTACAAATCGCGTCCTCATCAGCTCGAGATTTGACCTCCAGATTTGACCTCGAAACTTGAAACTCGACCTTGAGAAATTAGCTCGAGATATTTGCTCAGCGTTCACGCATAGTGCGAATCTTCGGTCTGGTGATGATGCACCGGACAAATAGCTGGATATTTTGCAAACTATCCCAAGATATCTTGGGATGACAATCCCGACCAAATATCCCGCTAATTGCAACTTCAGGCTGATGAAGACGCAAATTAGCTGGATATTTGGCAATCTTGAGGTAGTGAGGACAGGCCTACTTTTCTGGGTCAGCCAAAAATGGCAGGTGGCTGCATGAGGTGGAGCTACCGCACCGGGCTGGCTGGCTGGCTGGCTGCACCGGGAACATCTGCTCCCGGATCTTGCGGGCAGAAAGCACACCTGTTTTGAGGGTATGAAATAAGAGTTCTGGAAGGATACGTGACCAGTGTCTGATCATGTCAAACATGTGAATGACACATGAAGTGCTCTGGTCTGCGTCTTGCTGACTCATGCATTGAAGTGGGCAAAAGAAGAAAATGCATTTTTATAAATATGTAATATTGAGTCTGTAAAGTACAAGGATTTCCTAGAACAGTTGAGGTGAAGAGTGTTGTAATTGAGAGGGAACCTGGGAGTTTCCTTGGGCCTGGTTGTCCAGATTGTGGCTTCTTTGACTGTTACACCTTTGCACTCTGTTCTGATGCATTGGTCAAAATATCCTTCTCTTTAAGAACTTCATGTAGTCCCTACAAAAACTTGGGCCATCAGTAGATTTAAAGATGAATGCAGTTGGGGGCTTCATCTAGAGCATAGAGGGACGGGTTTGGAAAAAAAAGAGAAGGAGCTTTTGAGTTTTAATGAGAAAAAACATATTTGTTTTTGTCATTATTTTCTGTGCTGTTTCCAAGAAAAACCAACAACCTCATACCCCAGCAGATTTTATGATTATCAGGAAACCAGGAATGTAGTTAGCCCACAATGGTTAATAGGCATGATTGCTTAGTGATTCCTTGGTTTAACATTAGCTGCATTTACACTGCAAGCAAAAACAATTGGTTTTCTTGCATTCCGGTGTTTTGTCCAAAGTTGCTAGGCAGTAGGTGACTACATGGTACCTATAAACTAGACAAAAAACAAAAATAAAAAAATCCACCTCTGGAGTGGGGTTATTCTTAGATGCAGGCCGAAACTCCACCGGTGTAAATGCTTGCACTTAAAACACTGGTGACCTTTTTCAGTAGTGTAAATGAGAGTTAAAAAAAATAAAACAATGGTTTTTCAAATTGTTTTTTATGTAATGTAAATGGACCTACATGAATAGGCTAATATAGGCCCACGGGTTCACTAATGAAAAACAGTGTATGGAGTGGGGACATGATCTGCTTTTATCCAATCTTAATTGACAATTTAAATTTTCAGTTCATTTGTCTAAATGTTGCAGTCTCGGTCCTTAGTTATATGGAGGGATGGTGTATGGCTATCAAACAAATTCTTTTGTGACATAAAAAGGACTACCTGTCCATGTTGACACAAACTGTTGACTCTTTGTCCTTTCAGTTTTAATAGTGATTTGATACCAACTTGCTTTATGTGTGTACGAACATTGAGATTTATTCAAATGCAGCTTCTTGTGGTACATACAGGTGTATATGTACATGTACTACGGGCCTATATATCAGACGATCTGCACCATGCATATACATGTACATATATAATATGACTACCGTAATATACATATTTAGTTTTAAAAAGATATTCCATATATTGTTGATGAGAATACAGTGTTCAAATGGATATGACTGTATTTATTGATGTGTTTACGTGGGTTCATTTATTGATGTGTTTACATGGGTTCCTATTTATTGATGTGTTTACACAGGTTCCTATTTATTGATGTGTTTACATTGATTCCTATTTATTGATGTGTTTACACGGGTTCATGTAAGGGAGAACAAATCTTCATGGTGCCGGTAGTATGATGTTGTTATGAAAGTTGATGATTTTCTTAGAAGAGGGCAAGGATATCAACCCTCAATAATTGATAATAATAGGCATGGTACTTTTTAAAGAGAAGACACGTGTATAATAAACAAAAAATTGAAATAACATGTTTACATGTAGGTTTTTCTTCTTCAATTGCAAACAATTAATGTACCTTCAACTTATCAGTTGATATTTGAAAATGATCTTCCTGAAGTTCAGTTTGAAATCACTTGAATACCGGTAATGTACAATTACTGTATATTGATGCAATTAAAGAAACATTAATAAGATTTGAAAAATTAAGAGAAAAAGCATTCCTTTTTTCACTCCCGTTTGAAATGGATGTTGTGATTTCTATGCTCTCTGCAGCAGCCGATGTGTTCAAGTAATTTGCTTTTACACTACCAATGTTCTGGATAAATTGTTTTGAAATCTGAATCTGCAGAATTTACTCAATGTTGACAAAATAGCTAATGTTTGCAGATTTAGTTGTATATTGTAATTTCTGTTATACCTTCACAATATCTGGTATTTTTAAAAGTTATTTTGGAACAATTTATTATTATCAGTTCATGCAGGAAATACATTACCTGATAATGATAATGATGATGATAATAATGATAATAATAGTAATAATAATAATGAAAATAATGGTGATAATGATAATGAAAAATGATGATAATAATAATGATAATGACAATGATAATGATAGTGGTAATGAAAATGATGATGATAATACTACTACTTACTGCTACTAAGTACTACTACGGCCACTACTTCTACTGCTACTGCTTCTTATGATAATAATATGCCAATTTATTTATGTACTATGTACTCTGTGCTATGTACTCTACTGCATTTAATAGAAAGTATGTACAGAAGAATTATTTGATTTGATCAGAATTAGTCTTAAAAATATCAACATGCAGGGGAGGAATTGAAAGTGCTTTAATAATTCATGACAATCTTGTTTTGTTTGTTTGTCCAGGTACGTCTTCCCATGGTGCCGGCCAGCTACCTGATGGAGGAGGTGGAGCGGGAGGAGCTGATCAAGAAGTGCCACAAGTGCAGGGATCTGGTGGACGAGGCCAAGAACTACCACCTGTCCGTGGGCAAAGTCCTGCGGGACACACCCACCTCCAGCCTGGTAAAAGACCCCAACAGGCTCACTCCAAGGAAGAGCTCTGCAGGTACAAAACAAATTGTGTTTGTGTTTGTTGTTGATATTTTTATTTTTTACACTTTTTAAAAGTTGACTCCTACAAATTTATGTAAGTGATGGGGTCCTATTCAGACTTAAGAAAGTGTATGTAGGGTCTACAGTCGGAGTCATCGTTTAAAGAAGCACCTACATGGAACTTTGAATAATTGTTTCCAGAGGGGAACCCAGTGAATTTCAAGTTGACTTTCAATCACTGCCAAAGTCAAACATTGAAGAAAGTTACATTTTTGATAAACAATTTAGACCCGCTCTTTGTTCCCTGCTCTTTTAAAAGCATTTACTTACATGTAGCTTTGCAGGAAGTTGAACCATCTCAAACTTTATTTTCTACAAGTGAATGAAGTGATCACCCCCTTGTTTACAAACATCTCTACATGTTTATAGCAGTGTGGAAGTTATATCATCCTACACTACATCAAGCCTGTCCCTTTTCTTTGTAAACACCTGTAGCCTCACGTACTGTCACCGTGGACCTACTACGTGCTGTCACACTATCAAGAGGCCTGTCATCATCAGCTCGAGATTACCAAATAGCCCGCTATTTTCAGACTTGGGATATTGTCCCAAAGCTCGAAATTGCGTCCTCACCAGACCGATATGCTCATCACAAACAAGCTCGAACGGGCGCAAATTAGCCAGCTAGATTTCCCCAGAAGCGGGATACTTGATTTCACCTGATATTTTCTTGACCAAATATCCCGCTAATTGCAACTGCTGGCTGATGAGGATGCAAATTAGCTGGATAATTTGCGATCGGGATATTTAAAATAGCGGGTGATTTGGCAAACTCGTGCTGATGAAAACAGGCCTCTTGTACTGTCTACCTTCTTGTTTGTAAACACTGTTGTTTACCCTGGAGCTTCCAATGACCTCCATAAAAACCTGATATAACCCTAGATTCTTTATCACTAGTACCGATTTCTTGAATGATTTGTTGTGAGGTTGTCCATTTTATAACTCTCTGCAATTCATAATTGCCTGAAATGGGATATTCCAGGTCAGAAGGAATTTATGGGGCAGGTTGCGTTCAATTGCACAAGTTACAATCCTACAAATCATTTCATAGCACTACTTCATGGTGAGCGAGCAGGTATTCTGTTGGTTGGTAGTTTTTAACCCTCTGGTTGCTTTTGCCACTCTGCATAGTCGTTCGAGGTTTGTCACACGTGCAATTTTGCACAAATGACACCAATTGATGGGAGGATTGCATTTTGCAACACAATGGCTTTGCAAATGGCTTTGCAGACATGAGCGCTATACAAGAACCCACTATTATTACTGTATCATTATTATTAAAATGACCAATTTCCAGTCTTAATTAGCTCCATGATAACCCTTAAAGCATGATTATAGATTTACACACTGTATCCAGCACTGGAAACAGTTAACAAAATCTTGAAGCCTTTGGTATTTATCATATAAGAATACAGAATATTTAACGTCAAAGAATTTCCTGAAAGGGACAATAAATTCAATTCAATAGATCAATATATGTCATCATAGGGAGATTAATTGTCTGGTTCTTCATATTTTACAAGATTTTACTGACTGAGGGCTTTTTAACAAATTTCACCATCTATTCATATAGACAAAAGTTGCCAACCAAATTATTGAACAAATAACAGCCAAAGGCAAACTAACCTAGAAAAAAATGTTTGAATTCTTAAATATATAACATTATTAGTTTGGAGAAATACCTCATCATTTGTCTTACTTGGAGAGTTTTTAGTAACAAAAATAAGAGTGATTCGAATGTCCATATTGAAGAATAAAAACATTGAAAATTTTTCAATTTGGAGAAATGGGTTTTTTACTAGCCAGATTTCAATCTGTGCATTTAATTTTTGGGGAGGTAATCTTGCTACATGTACATGTATGTAAAAGGTGCTTGGTTACTTTTATACCATCGCCCCTGCAACCAATTTCTAAAGCAGGTTCTATACTATCTTTGAATAGGTCTTACCATTAAAAAAATAAAGCCTGTCATTATTTCATATTTTTTGTTTTACTTATCCCTTATTAGAATTTTGAAACCTCTTCAGCTTCATAGAAGATAGCAAAACAACTGCAGAAATAAACCACACTTCTATATTTCCTGTCTTCATAAAAGAAAAACTGACCATTGGTCAACAGGTGGGACTTTGCTGACCGTAAATCAATTCAAAACGGACAATTTGACCTCATAACTGATGCCATTACTTCAGATTACAAGATGAAAAATTGACACAGTTAATCATAAGATGTATGCCAGCTATTTTGACCTACTTCCCTGGCCAAGTACCAGGAGAAAAGGTGTGCATTGATTGAGACTCAAACAATAGGATTTATGCTTGACCCATCTCTCCTTGCAAAAAAATATTCCTGAGGATATTTCAGTAAAAACAAAATATTAGAAAGATGTACCAGATTCAGAACTACCTCATGAAACAAAATAGAGTTTGTCAAAAAAATATCTGATTTTTAGATGGCATTTAACCATTTTATGTTTAAAAGCCTATAGATTCTGATTTTACTCTCTGTTTATACTCTAAAATAATGCTTTTGAACTTTGCGATTGACCTCATTTTTTAAAAAGGTCATAGACCCCCATCTCATACTCCGCCAAGTTGGCCTCTGGGAAGTTGCAGATTCCAAATTAAAGTAAAAAATACATGCATTGTGTCTACAGGTGTCCTAATACTGATTTTGCTGTCAAATATCGTAGTGAAAAAAACAGATGTAAGTTTAAAAATATCAATTTTTCAAGACAGTACAAGAAGAATTCCATGCAGAACATATTCCTCCATGCTGTCTTTGCTGTCTCTGCATCCGGAAGTCGTCTGCGATTGTCCCATCATCAATATTCCTAAAGGGGTGACAACTCTGAACTCGATATGATTTGGTGTAGTGAAGTGGTTGACGGCTATATATCATGAAATTTACAGTTGTTGCACATGACAAAATGTGACTTAATGTCAAAACATAGGGGAAACAATATTTTACACATTTGCTGAACCCGTCGACTGTTTATGTTGAACTTTGCTGCAGGACCTATCCATCACAGTGAGTCACCCTTTTTGTATTGTTATCTGGAAAGGCGGAAACATACGACTGGAACATGTGCGCAACACATGTATGGTAGTTTTACTTTTGGATGATTCCAGTGACCGGGTTTCGTCAGTGGTTCAAAGTTTGTTTTAGAGTCACAAACCTTTTTTCCTCTTCGTTATCGGCTGCAGAGAGATTCTTAAGGGTGTGAACTCTTTGTAAAATGCTACCTTATTACATACATCCTTTTGGCTCTAAGCAGATGATATACATGTATTATTGAGATTGCCCTCAGGCTGAGGTTCAAGTTGTTAAAGGTAAAGACCAGTATTGGAAACGCCCCAATTTCAAAAAATGAAATGGAAGCTCTCATTACCAATCATGTGAAAGAATATGTTTTGACTAATACATGATGATAAAAAATTTGCCGGGAAACCGCCTACTAATTCATATATTTGGTAAATAAGTTTCTCTCATGGTCTGTGAGAGATATAGGGTAGTCCCATATACATCTTTCTGTGTACAGTGCTTGTAACTTTACGAAGAATGGGCCAAATTTCTTATCATTTTGATCATTCCAGAACCTTGCAGATGCTAGATGCTAGATGATCAACCTTTTCTGATCAATTCCACAACGTTTCTTTCACAATGCAATCGCATGACCATAACTGGTCTTTACCTTTAAAGGGGAAGTCCAGTTAGTCCACCCTGATATGAATTTAATTTTGATAGAAGCAGAAAAATGAGAGGAACAGGTCAGTGAAAGTACCTCTCATTTTTGTACTGCTATTAAAACCAACTTGATATCAGGGTGGACTTGCTTTAAAATCTGAAAGGAAGAAAATATTCAATTTTGGAATGGTTTTCTTTACTCCTGAATTACTATTGGTCCTTATGTCCCAATTTACTTCAAAAGTGCCATGTGCAGTATGGTCAGGTAGGAATCGGGGCAGGAAGGAATTAGACCCTATGGCTATACCCAGTGTCACACAAGATCATAGAGATACCTTGCATGATCCTGATACAACTACGTCACATTGGTCCTAGGTCCCATTGGACTGAGTCTCAGTGTAGTCGTCTGATCCATTACGGGTTCAGTGTGAGGTCAGGTGAGACGTAGTACCATACATGCCCCTATCCTTGGGTACATGTACATGCATCGCAATGGTCCTAATGTCTCTTTGGACTTGGTCCCAATAGTTATTTGTTCCCTTATGAGTTCAGGAAAACAGTCCAATGAGATGAAGGACCAGTCCCTGTATGTAGTACCCTAGATTGAGACACCCATACGCTAGTATATGTTTGTCACATTGGTCCTATCCTTTTGGTGTGATGAATCTTAAACCCAACCCTATATGAAAAGATACTTTATAAAACCTGAAGGAAGTAAACTGTAAGCCATTGCTTTTAAGTCTGATATAACTAAGGGTGAAAGTAGATCCAATGAGAAAATGTATGATAATTGTTAAAGAAGAGTTATACCATCTTCAGTAGGTAAAAATCCTGTCAGCACTACTAAACCAAACCCCATACCTATAAGTTATGGTAGGGCAAAAGAGATATGGGACTGATAATGTAGGTAATCTGTTTGCCTGCTCAATTCTTCTTTGATGTCGCAACAGTTTTAATAATAACTGTTTTAATATTCAGTTGTCTCCAGTTGTCGTCTGGAATTATTCCGCAGTTTCATAGGTTGCGGATGATGGCCTTCTAATAAGATATCACTCGTTAAACGTCATTTTCTCAATAATTAAAGCATTGCAGGAGATCTCTCAATCCGATCTTCCCTGAGGCACTGCTTATTAACAAAGTATGCAGTCTTGTCCCCCTAAGGCAAGATCGGCCGTTTAAATGAACGCTCCCTGATGAACGCCTTTCAAAATACCATCTATTTTTAGATCGCATGCAGGTCAAATATAGATTTTCGTTGTTGCTAAAGATAAATGATAAAAAGAAGAAAAATGCTGGTTGTAATCGTAAAAAGTCGTCCTTATCGACTGACCCAGAAAGGACTTGACTCTCCAGAGAACACTAGTCTAAGAAACACTGCATTTTATCAAAAGGCAAATTTGCCTGCAGCTTTTACATTGACCCCCTGTTTTTCTGACAAAAGTGTTCGCTTTGATAATTTGATATCCCTTCATTATTGTTAGATTGTTAATATCTAAATTGCTCTGACAGAAAAACCTTGGGCAAAATGCCATACATTTTTTCTTTGGAAAATGAAAAATGAGATGTCTAATGAAGGTTGGGAATAATTCAATAATACTTCTGATACAGTATTTTTTTCACAAAAGATGAACAAAAAGCAGAATTTGTTTTTGAAATTGGGGAGGTCTGGAGGTGGGAGGGGGTCCATCACGTGACAGGCGTGAACTAGTCAATTATTCTCCAGATTTGATTTTATGAAATTGTGGCAGAAGTTTGTATCTAATTGTCCCAAGGTTGAAATTTCTTGACTTTGAGCCAATGTTGTGACATTCATGTTCCTCTCTAAGGATGTCAAACATGGCAGACACACCTAGAATGTATTTCCATATCAGTTTTACTATTTCCAACTGTGAGGATATTTTGTGATAGAAATACAAAGATATAAACAAAAACGAAAGAGACTTAATGTAGTTTGCATGATATGTTTTGCGTCATGCTTTCATTGATTCTTGAGACTTTATCAGAGCTCTTTCTATTGAAGGCTTCTCTGCAAAGATCAAGGATTTAAAGGGATCGTTTAACAATGTTAAATCTGAGATACACGGCCCTACGTGTTATCAGTGTCTGTGATATGATGTAATATTGAAGTCCTAAAAAAATTGCGCTTCAAAATGATCAAGAAGTGCCTCAAAAAAGTAAAAATCTTTGAGTGACCGGTTTTACCACACTCGTTTTCCCCAATAGACTGTAGTGTTATGAAAACCGTCAGGCGAACGGTTTTCAAAATTTGTAATTCCAATCATAAATATCTTGATAATCAGACAGGCGATCGGCTTGTAAAAGTCATGGGGTTCCTGACTGACCTAAAGGTTTATAATTATCATTGCATCATGAGCTGAATCCAGAATTTTGTTTCAGAATCTGAGACAAAGTTACCGGATCCCTTTAAGTGGCTTGGTAACATTGCCCCAGATTCTGAAACAAAATCCTGGATTTATATGCTGCAATCATAATAGGTCAGTCAGGAATCCCATGACTTTTACAAGCTGATCACCTGTCTGATTATCAAGATATTTATGATTGGAATTCAAGTTCTAATTTTTTTTGTTTTTTTAACGGTTTTCATCACAATAAAGTCTATTGGGGAAAATGAGTATGGTAAAACCGGTCACTCAAAGATTTTTTACTTTTTTGAGGCACTTCATGATAATTTTGAAGTGCAATTTTTTTAGGGCTTCAATATTACACCATATCATAGACACTGATAACATGTAGGGCCATGCATCTTAGATTTAATATTGTTAAACGATGCCTTTAAGAAATTGTCAGTGTTAAAAGTTTGATGTCCCTGGAAACCTTTGTATTTATTTTCCCAGCTCAACCAAGGGGGTACGATTCCAATTACGATCCCAGACAAAGAATACAAGAAGAATAGACTGCCAAAAAGGTGTTAATTGTATCATAAGAGGGCTGGTCCACACCACCCAAAATGTTTGGTCTCCGTGGTACATCTCTGTAGGATCCAGCATGATTTTACTCTCTTTTTCATTTTCGAACATCTCGTGTCTAGACCTAACATAATTCTTTTTATTTTGTTGTTGGAACATTTTTTTTTTTCTTCTCAAAGGAATTATTTCTCAGAGGAACAGGCAACTCAGGGAATTACTGTCTAGATGTGTGATTGATTGTATTTTTTCCTATTTTGGATCAAATATGAAGAACCTACCAGTATTTTTGTATGTAACCATCTCACTACCATCTACAAACCACCCCCCCCCCTTCCACCCTTCCCGAAATCACAATCTCTACACCCTGCAAATTAATACTCTGTTTTAAACTTTAAAACCCACGCCTTACTTTTTTTTAATATAAATTCATTGATCTTTGATAGTTTTAACCTTTTCTAAATTTCTGGATGGTAATTGTCCAGATTCAAGGCGTGGTAGTTATAATCTGGGTCAATTATTTTTTGAGGATGGGGGGGGGGGGGGCAGTTGAGGAAAATGGTTGGATTTATAAAATATCTTCTGTTTGGAGCCAGAGTTTAATGCACTTCTGGCTTCAAACAGACAACAAAAAATCATTTCAGTATTAAGTTGAATGTTTAGGATCAATACATTTTTACCCCTATACTTCTTCCAAAGACCTAGTAAAAGAAGGATCATACTTACCACTATTTTTTGGGGTGTTGGTGTAAACACCTCCGGGATTTTTTTTATGATGAGAGATGACAAAAAGAGTTCAGGGCTAATCGTTCATGGGTTACCACAGCACAGCAGAAACCCTACTGGGAAAATGTGTGACAATATGTCACACCTTTTTTCATCAAGTGATGTTTATATCTCCCTGTTGCAAATGAACTAGATCTTCTTGAAGGTGATATAGAGTTCTTTCAATTAACTTGATTTTTTTTCTTCTTTTGGTCAAATTTTTTCTAAAGGCAACTCTGATAGGTTCATCATGAATATATTTGTTGTTGTTTTTGTTGTAAGCAGCACATAGTACTTCATATTATAATTCATTGAGGTGGTTGACCTAATTTTTGATGGGTTCATCCTTCTTTACTTGAACTTCATGAATCCTCTAATGTATTTGTTTGGCAGGTACCATTGGTTTACTTGGTTTAGCTGGCAGTAGCTGCATTTACTCTGGGAGCAAAGATCATTATTCTCACATTTTGGTTTTTCGTCAGTAGTCACCTAGCAGCTATCGGCAAACACATCACACAACCAAATCAAAGAGATATCTCTTTGACCAAACTAAAAAATCTACCTCTGAAGTGTTTAATTTTAAAAATGCCTGCTGAAATTTCACAGATTTCTGCTGTTCAAATCGAAACTTCAGTATGATGCCGTTTTTTTTCTGGACGTGACTCTCTTCGCTTCTTTGTGATCGCACGCAGAGTAGCGACAAGCCTCGCATGCGCACTAATCACCAAAAAAAATAAAAATGTGTAAATGGGTCTAGTATGGAATTAGGTAGACAGTACTGTAATATTATTGTCTGGGTTTCTGGATCATCCTCATTTCTACTCATCACACAATTACTTCCCAATAGTAGGCAATACCAAGCAAAAGTAAACGCCACGTACGTCGTCTTTGGCTTCTAGCCAGGCCCTCCCAGTGCATGGGTTCTTGGATATGGGTCATACAGCCTTTTCACACACAGCTAAAATTCATTGTATCTAGAGCTGATTATAGTTTAAAGCTGTTTAACTCAAAAGTTTAAAACAGCTTTAAAGAAAAATTTCCCTGTGTGAACATCGTTTATACGATGTTGGGATAGATACAAAGTCGCGATTCATACGCACTCAAAGCAGGCTGCAGATACGAAGTTCTTGACAGAGAGCTTGACATTTTGTGTGTGAACGGTTATAAGTGTTTAAACTGGATGGAGCGTGCGCTTTGTTTGATATGACCTGACCTTCAATGCGCAATGGCACTACTGCGCATTTTAAGAGCAGTAGTTAATTACGAAACGATTAACGATCACACCGAAATTTCTTTGTGTGAATGATGTCGTATGTAAAGATTTAAGATTTTTACTTGTGTGTGAAAAGGCTGATATAGTAGCAGGATGATTTTGATAAACTTGGAGCCATGCAGGAGGGTGTAGGCTTTACCACAAATGCCTTTCTGGCTCTGAAGAGACGATATCATCTGTTCGGAGCCACAAGGGCATTAATTCATATTCTTATAGATTTATAACATTAATACTGTTTTCACAGTGGCAATATTTAGCTTAACCCCGTACTATAGGTGGGGTTAAGGGGGGTCTTAGCCCCACCTATAGTACGGGGTTAAGCCTATTCCACTTTCTGTTTAGACTGGTTTTTACCAAAGTGGGCTAAAGTTGGCTAACCCCACCTATAGTACGGGGTTAACTAACCCTGCAAAATAGCAGGGCTAACTCCGCAATTGTGGTGCTAACTCCTGCTAACCCCGCAATTGCGGTGCCAGGGAATAATTTTCCTGGTATCGCATCGCAATTTGCTATGCATTTTTGCATGACTGCTATACAAAATATCTTTTGTGTAGCAGTTTTCTTCCATAGAAATGTACAGAATTTCATTTGAAATATTCATCCATCGCCTGAAATTGCTAATCAAAAAATTTGAGGAAAATTATTCCCTGGGTGCTAAGCAAATGAATGAGAGCGGAAACGACAAATAGTCCGGTACTACGCAATGGAGCGTATCGCAGCTGGCCAGATGCGAAGTATGTCCAATCATAACATACACAATATCCGGGGTTAACGAAATGCAGTGAGAACAGCGGGAATTTTCTTATTCCGGAATAGGCGCTAGTACGGGACTAAAAACAGCGTGTGTGAAAAGCCAAAAAAATAGTCCGGGGTTAAGGATAGTACAGGGCTAAGCAAAGTACAGGGTTAAGCAAAACCAGTGTGAAAAGAGTATAAGGCCCATTTACATGTACACAGCCCAAACACCATTTTGAAAAAGCATCGATTTTGTGGACTGCCATTAGGTAATGCAAAGTTTTGGGAAATTTTGAAAATTAGATTTTTAGTAATTCTTTAAAATTTTGATATATTTGGATGCCCCTGTGGATGTATTATAAGCACTAGAAATTTATCCCGTAAAACACTTCTGCTTCCCGGTAAATTTCAAATATTTCAAATAGCGCCTAATTAAGGCCATTCCTTGGTAGCTGCGACCATGAAAATCTCAGAATATGCAATTCTGATATATAATTTCTAAATAGGAATAGCAAATCGGTTGATCGTGGTCAAGAAACGTTTTAGAGCTAAAGTAATATCAGTCTTGAGAGGGCGCTATACAACATAAAGAGTTTATTATTTACAATTTCATCACTTTAGACTTGATTCCAACCGCGACAAAGATCATTGAATATTGAAAAATCGCAAATGCTTCCAATATCATTTGAACCAAATTCATGTGACCCCATACCAAAACTTTGTATAACTTCTGATGAAGTTTTCATGGGAGAAAAATGATTTATGCTTGCAGTATATAAGTGTAAATGCAGCTTCAGATGCCTTTGCGGCTCCATACAGACGATATGATTTTGTAAAGTTAACTATCCATGATAGAATAAAATACATTCGTTTCCCCAATTACCATTCAATCAACAACCGAGTTATGAACTATTGCACAAAAGTTTCTTTGATAAAGCACTTTTAAAGTCTGCTCATAATAAACATTAACATCCATGGCACACCATGTCAAGACAAATCAGACTCAGAATGGATGATTTCTCTCATTTTTCTAGCAACATATTCACATTTTGGGGGTTCTTGCCGTCATGCCCGAAATTGATTTCCAAATGGTGTGTCTCGACTGTCGCATTTTAGCCGCATGTTACTGCCGTCTAGAGATCTCGGACGTGACTGTCCTCGGAGTCGGCTTAAGGATTGAAAAAGGCCAAAGACATTTCCGATTGTCCCTTGTATGAACCCCAAGCAAATCCATTGTATTGGAAATTTGGAATCAAGATGTATTGTTCATGTTGTTCCATGTACTGTTCTAAGCCTAAGCTGCAATTAAGTCCAAAATATGAAAGACTATAAACATCTGTTATGGATAAAAAAAATAAAGACTCTAGATTCACCTTCACCTTCTGCAGCTCCGCTCAATATGAAAAAAAGGAAAGAGAAATTTTGATAATTAGTTACTTTATTTGAAGTTCCACATATTGCTTGCTGGGAGAGAATGGTGCTCTACGTATTTGCTTTAAAGCCCCACTGTACTAATTATAATAGCTACCTGTGCCCTGTTGGTCCCCCATGATCCCCTTTTTCTTATGTTAACTGAGCGCTGATTTGATGAGATAACCACCTGTCCAGTGACCTTGCAGAGTGATCTAATCCCTCCTGTAAACTAGTACAGATGGGCTTTAAGATGTTACTTTCAGCAGTAAGAAGGGACAGTATTACATGTTTTAGAAACAACTTCAAAGGACCACATGTTTTTAAGAACATGATGGGTACCTGCTCGTAAAGACAACCTGTCTGTAAAGACCGTCTGCTTCTCATTGAAACCTGCATTACGGTACAGTTTTAAGATTGTCTACTATGCTTGTGTAAGGAAGCAAGTATGATAATCACAAAGATATGTGTCAAGTAACAATTAGGAAGGATTATTCATCATTTTTTCTTATATTATATTCTATATTCTATTCTATTATATGAAAGGATAAACTACAAATGCTGAACATGGCACTGTCGAAGATTTGAATCACACTGACCGAATAGGGGGTGACAAAACCTTTTAAAAATATCAACCAGGGAATAGAGATTGAAGTGAACGTGAGGGGTTTCAGATTTGCAAATCAAGGGCCCAAGACAAAGTGAAAGTGGTATTGGGGCTGTCCCGACTCTCTCTCGAGAGATCCAAATCAAATTACGATCGCATCCCACCACGGGGAGGGTCACAGACGTGTCAAGCTCTGCTCTGCTGTTCACACCAATCAGCATCTTGGCAGTTGAAGCAGTTCCATTCAAGGACTCTCAGAAACAAATATTTTCAGAATTATAAAATAATGGTTAATTTGATTTTGTTGTGAATTTTGGGGAAATCTGCACCTTGGCACAATTAGAACCCAATAGAAACCCAAATCATGCATTCTATCAATATTTATCTTCAAACACATTTTTTTAAGGGAAAGCTTTGCAGAAGTGTGTCTTACATCAGTAACATGATTTCCTCTTTCACATTATGATATATACAATTTAAGTGAAATTTTGCCATCAAATTTTTGACAAATTTGGGGCTCCCAACACTTTAGAAGGGTTCTAAGCTCCTGCAATTGATTAAAGGTGATACAAAGTTTTGGTATGGGGTCATGAATTTGGTTCGAATGAACATATTGGAAGCATATATGCGATCCTACAATATTCAATGTCGCAACTACATATTCTGAGATTTTCATGGTCGCAGCTACCATGGAATGGCCGTAGCCGCTAGCACCAGTAAATGATGATATTCAATTTTTCTCGAAAGCGTTTTAGGGGCTTAATTATCTAGTGCTTATAATACATTTACAGGGGCATCCAAATATATTGAATTGTTACGAATCACTATCTAGCCAATTTTAAGACTTTCCCAAAACATTGTATTACCTAAGCACTACCAAAACAATCAATCAAATGGGAGCCTCTTGCTTATTTACACTCGTTCATGTGCTCAACCAGGTGTTCAACACCAGTGTTCCACTTCATGGACCAGGACCTTCTCCTGACCTCTGTAGTCTAGACTCTCGTTAAATAGACCTTTACTAGGACTATATGGTAGGTCATCAACAGTCGGCCATCTACCTTTCTTTGACCTCGACTCTTCGCTTTATTTTTTGGACATGTATACAAACATGTCATCACAAAGATTACAAACCACATATGTTCTATTATTTGTATAGCTTGGCTCCTGTTACACTTACATGTATCAGATCATCATGGGGATTACAAACGTACATCTAAAAAAAATTATTTCCTGTAATTTGGGCCTTTTTGCATAAGCTTGCCTGTAAATACTACACTTCGGTCTGCATAATTATTTTGATCTTGCTTTCATAATGAGTACAGATTTCTGTATGAAAAAAGTCTGCTGAAAGCCAAAATGGCATTAATTTTACATTAATGATGTGAGTTATGCTCCTCCTGGCTTTTGACTGACAAATGATGTAAAAACCAGAGGGTAGGCCTAATGACATACCCACATTTTATCCCCCCCCCCCCCCAAAAAAAAAAAATACAAAATACAAAATACAAAATACAAAATAAATACATGTATAAAGAATTAATAAATAAATAACATAAAAAACACCCAAAACAATCCCACTAGGTGTACTTCACTAGTGGATCAAGGATGTTGTTTTATAAGATTCAAATCTGAAAGATTAATTAGTCCCTTATTGTTTGCTCATGCAAGTTCCAACTTCCATGCAAAGGGAGTGTGTAAAAGTTAACGATGTCATCATTAAGTTCGGTTTAATATGCCTTTAACAATCCATATCCCATAATCTCTTTGGTGAAGGCATTTTTTTTTTTTATAAATAAAATGCAGACCTTAAGTAAATTGTTGTCTGTTTTTTAATTGAATTCTTTTGTTATAAAAAAAGTGTCAAGGACTATGTTATCTATTTTTGGAAAGGTCATTATATTTTTGGGGTATGAATACTATTATTTGTATTTATTGATACACTCTTGTACCTTCACTCTTTGAAGGATAAAAAGGGGGTCAAATTAGTCTTGCAGTCAGCCTGAATGGCTTTTTTTTCTGGCAATGTCTATTTATGAGGAGGGAGGTGTGGTAGTCTATCATTTTCAAACCTCAGTTGAATTCCTATTAACAAGGCTATAGCAAGAATCAATCATCATTATATTTCACTTTCTCAGAGGGAAATTATGTATTCATATATTCCTTGATCCACTACAATAATCCCCCATCTACAAAGCCCAGACTAACACAGACTGACAATAGACTGTACACAAACATTTGATTACTGAAAATGCTGTTATTTTTGTGTGATTTATTTTTCACGCTGAGTGACCCCAAATCATATTCCCAGGTTCTTAAAATCGAGTTGCACACTACACTCCATTGTTTTCATTCCTAATTCCTATCGGTGCTCGAAAAGTGCGTGATTTGATTTGACTTGACACGCATAAGAAATCATCTTATCGCGATTTCCGCGAAAATTAACGTACCAGTACTGCAAATGTTTCTACTTTGAAAGTATGCCAATGTGGCCAACTTACTGGTCTATGTGGATTCAGCTCGGTTGCATAACCGTTCTGTAAGGTGATTATCCTTCTGATTGTATTCAGTCTTTTCCGTGAATTTCGGCACTTTCCGATACGCTGTAACGCTTCCATGCCCTATTTGTGCCTAAAAAGTTGCCTTTGATTTGACAAGGAGCTACTTGTATCCACTGGCAGGTGATAGTGTATTGGAAAGATATTCAGAAGATCAAAGGTCTGGCCAGGAGGACATTTTACTTCCAGTGTGTCTAGATACAGTCTTTCATTTCACAATGTGATAAGGTTTTATTATATTAACCCTTTGCTTACAGGAACCTGGTGGTCCCTGCATTAAGCCTATGGGACTTTCACAATGCAATAGTGAATGGGTTAATCATGTTTCGCTCGCTGTTGATTCAGACGGATTGAGTTCTCCATCATTCTCTAGCATTTTCTTGTATGAAGCAATATATCTATTTCCCTTGTCTACATGATGTGTTGTTATGCAATGTAGAAGGTCATTCACACAAGGAAATTTAAAGTACTACTTTTTAGAAAGTATTTCCCTTCTCGATTTAAGGTCAGTTATTACTTAGAACAGAACATGATTAGAGAACAATGCAGATTTATCTAAGGTCTAGCTAGCCCTACCTTGTAATGATACACTAGAATGATGGAATATATAGCTACCAGCCTCTTTAGAGTACCAGGAAACAATGCAGAGAGGTTAATGACGGACAAAAATAGTGAAAGATAGTCCGATACAAAAATAGAGAAAGATAATAGTTTAAGTGTATTGTTATGAAAAGGAGAGCACTAAAACCCAGGAGATTGAACTTGTTTACATGATTCCAATTGAATCTTAATTTTGTATTTTGGGTTCAGGGATTTTATTACTTTCTTCATTAGAACCTAATTTGTGCGATTAATCCCAGAGCTATAAAAATTGTATGTTTAATGATAATCCTGCATTAAACATGCAGTTCATTTATACTTGCAGAGAAATGTCTTGATGTGTTTAATGCAATAGAGTATTACTCCGGTTAGATTAATAGAATATAAGCAATACATAATATGAAAATGACATAAAATGAGAAACACCAACACTTACAGTGTAAAAATACTTTTCTGTTCGTGGGAGCTCTTTTAGGAAGTGCTTTTACTCACAGTCACAGTGATATTAAATTATTTAGTTGTTTTTTACCAGAGCTGTGTTTTTTCATCTAACAGAGCACTTTTTGAGCAATCTTGAGCTATATCGCTCACCGTACCCGTGTGATTTTTTTTCCAATGAATATTTGTTATTAATCATCAGGCGACATGTACTATGTTAACCTCGACATTTAGAGCTTTCTTTGCTTTTTACTTTGCAACTGCACCTTTCTCAAATTCACAGAATTCTGTGGTTTTTCCTTTGTAATTCATTACCAGAAGTCATTAATTTTTAATGTTTGTACGATGGTACAGACAGCTTTGTTATGATGCAATTCTTAGTAAGAGTAATCCTAAGAATTGAATTATTGACAGTTGAATATCCTCTCTCTGTATCATAAAGACACCATCTATATGTCAAAGCTTTTTGACAAATTATTGACACATGTATAAAACTTTGTTTGTTAAAACATTGTCATTCCAATACATTTCATCATTTTAATACAATTCCTTTCTTTGCTCGATCCTGTTCTTTTTTTCTCAGGAGTTCTCTTTGTGGTGGGCGGTCGTGGAGCGACGGGCGACCCCTTCAAATCCAACGAGTGCTACGACCTGCGCAACAATCGCTGGATCCCGGTCACGGAGATGAGCATGAAGCGAAGGCACGTCGGGGTCACGGCAACCGACGGTTGGTCGATCTTGCATTTCATCTTTTCAACCCCTCTTTTTTATTCCCCATCCTGTTTGTAAGGTCCATTGTTAAAATATTTGAATTGTAACTCTTTTTTTTATGAAAGAGAAATTGTTACAATGTCTTCATGACATTCTTCCGAGAGTTGAATTACAGTGCATCCTGTAGGCAGGTATTTCATAACATGTGTAATAAAAGTTGTTTTGAAGGAGATACTATTTATGGCCTTGGTTCTTATGAAATCTCTGAAATTCAAATAGTTTGATGAACTATGGTAAGACTTCTGAGAGAAACCTCAGTAAATATTCATTTTTCAAGGTCTCCATATTTTGAAAGTATCAATTGTGAAGTCTGTTCCTCTGTCTGGAATTGTGATAATGGAATTTGTTGCAAGTTTGATTTACACCATTTTTTCATTGCTCTTTGTGTTTTAGAGGTGGAAAATAAAACATACAAATTGAAGACATTCTTAGAAAAGAGGGAAAAACAATAATTTGGGGTTCTCATTTGAGGGGTAAAAGTTGATTCTTTTTAATGCTCTGTTTTGGAGGCATTTTAACAGACAGAAAAGTAAAGATGAGCTATATTAGTAGGTCTGAACAGAATATAACAAAACAAAAAAGCCCCCTTCCCCCCCCCCCCCCCCCCCATAAAAAAGAAAACACAACAAAGGCAGAGATAGAACTGCTTTTGGGGGAAAAAAATATTTGTCACAAGTTCACATATCTACTTTTAGAGGCTAGGGGAAATGAAAAGCACAAAATTTGAAATTGTAATGTACATATTGAATGAGTTCAAATATAATGCAAAGGTTCAAAAGTTGTCCAAAAAAATCTCAAATAATTTAATAGCTTTAATGATTGAATAGAGAGTAGAAAAGTACAATATTGGAATGATACAGTACTGGTATTCACTTCAATAAATACAAAATCACTTCCAAAGTTATTCCCATCTACAACAAAACATGCCATTAGCCTTTTTGCTATCACTGTAATATCAAATAAAAGGTCAAAAGGTAATCTTTTTAGAGGTTCATATTTTTAGCCCAGTAGCGATAGCAGTCTTTTAGATTCATCGGATCGAGACCGTTGAACTGTCATGTTAATCAAATGTATTGAAGTCTGTCGACCAGAGGGTCAGGGAGAGTTTATGTTTGATAATGAACATTTTTCAATATCCCGATCTATTTTTCTTTCATGATTGAGCAGTCAGAATCTTTTTGTAATCCTTTGATCCTACTACATTTACACCAAACTGATTTCTTCATTGTCTTTTAGTCTATTGATATAATTGACATGCAAGGGTACTTCTTTTAAATGTCAAGATTCAGTTTGACGCCAATTACCCACCATGTGAATGCATATATAATTTGTATAATATGCTCCAAATACTCTAATGAAAAAGAGAAAAAAGGGTTTTATAAAATGTTATGTTATGACCAATAAAATCACTAAATAAAAAAACTAAAAAACTGGAATGTAACAGGAAATTCAGTAACAAGTTTATGTACATTTCAAAAATTGTATGTAGGTACTCAACCTGGTGGGTATATCACACATTTTTCATGTCCTCTTTCCAGAGTTATTTTAGACTTGAATTCTTTGGGTTGAGATAGAAGTTAAAAAAATAACAGAAAAGATTTTGGTTTGTAAGGGGTTAATCACAAGTGACTGGATTTGATAAGGTGTTTTATCTTTCTACATAAATTTACCTATGCCTCAGGCACAAAATGAGTTTTAAACTCTCTGAGAATTACACTTCAAGATTTCATATCTCTGAGAATGATAACAATTGATACAGTCCAGACCACCTGATTGGGGCATATCGTGTGATGGGGACACAAGCTCTTAGCTCCATTCTGCAACTTATGATAAACAAAAAGAATTGTTTGAGTTTGTGACTTGTACATTAAAGGGGACACATTCAGCTTTCAGAAAACCTTGTATGTAACAGATTAAGGATCTCCCATACTGGTTCAGATTTTGATCAAGCAAAGCACTCGCTTAAATTACTCCAATGAGAGTCGTAACAAGGAGGTCCTTGAAGGTCCCACAACATGTACCTCCCGTAAAAATATATATCATTTGATTTGACAAATTCCCAGTTGAATGGTTTTAGAAGTAAATGGACTTGTGCCTGTTTTTCTTGCAGCTGGTCACATATTTGCTGTCGGTGGCTTTGACGGCAGGGACCATCTCAACACGTCCGAGAAGTTTGATCCTCATACAAACAAGTGGGTCAATTTGGCGCCCATGGCAAAAGCACGGTAGGTGAAATCATCCCTTGAGGCCCAGAAGGCTTTAAGTGTTTGAGTTTAATGCCCTTCTAGCACTCAGCAAATGAAATATAGTCTTTGTTTATTACCTCATATGCAAGGTTCCACATTAAAGCCTATCTGTACTAGTCTGGCCAGGAGGGATTAGACCTCCCTGTATGGTCACTGACAGGTGGTTATCTCATCAAATAAGCTCTCAATTAACATCAGAAAAAAAGGAACATGTGGGACCAACAGTCACCGATTAGGCATCGTTTGCTATATAGAGGGCGCAAGTAGCTATAAGTAGTGAAGTGGGGCTTTAATTTTTTTGGAAGGGGGTTAGGATAGAACAGTTGACTGTCTCAGGGATTTGGGGGACAACTTTGGGATTCGGACTCAGCCTTTTATTTTGGGCCTCCATGTGTCCTGGGCATCTGTTACCTGTTGAGCACTGCCATTTGTATGTAATCAAATACAATTTTGAGAATTAGCTGCATTGTAAGTCAGGGTAATGGGTAAATTTGTGAGAGTGTAGTTTTCTCTCTGTCTGTATGGTCGAGGACTAGTTAGACAAAATTTGCAAGACTTCCAAAAACGAAACCAAAATACAGGAATTTGGGAAGTCTTGCAGGGTCGTTTTCCTTTGTCTTTGAAATGATGTGATTTCCCAGTTATTTCAAGATGTTGAAATATTAAGAGCTGTGTAGATAGATCAATCGTAATTATGTGAATTAGATGCTCAGAAATACTTTTGCCTGTACGAACAGTCATGACAATTTGAAGCAGGGCTGATTGGGAGTTCTAAGATAAAAGATGCAAATACAATAAATATGCAATTTTATAAAAGAATTATGTTGGCATCGATGTTCTGTCATCAAACTGAGCTTTAAGATAACTGTGACTAACTCTGGTTACTAGATACACACTTTGTAGGATGTGTAGGACTGGACGAGCCTGGAATGCTCTCGACCAGCAGTCTGTCTTAGCCCCATCTGTTGAGAACTTTAGAAACACACTTTAGCATGTACCACCCGCCATACAAGTTAGCGACATGTGGAATACCACCCTGCTGACTTCAATTTCAGAAGATTCAGAAGATTTATATCTAACGATGCTTTTGCTTTGATTGCAGGAGAGGCCTGGGTGTGACGCAGCTAGGCACACCTATCTACGCCATCGGGGGACTGGACGACAACCTCTGCTTCAGCGAGGTGGAGCGGTACGATCCTCAGACCGACTCCTGGAGCTCTGCTCAATCCATGAACTGTGCCAGGGGTGGTGTGGCAGTGGCTGTTCTCAATGGACGCATCTATGCTGGTGAGTACTGTAATATTCATGCTTGACATCTAGTTAAAGGGATCCAGTAACTTTGTCTCAGATCCTTAAACAAAATCCTAGCTTTAGCTCTTGCTGCAATCATAATATAAACCTTTAGGTCATTCAGGAATCCCATGACTTTTACAAGAGGATTGCCTGTCTGATTATCAAGATATTTATGATAGGAAATCAAAATCAAATTTTGTATTTTCCTCACAGTTTTCATAACACTACAGTCTATTGGAGAAATGAGTATGGTAAAGCCGGTCACTCAAAGATTTTTACTTTTTCGAGGCACTTCATGAACATTTAGAAGCGGAATTCTTTTAGGGCTTCGATATTACACCATATCACAGACACTAGTAGCATGTAGGGTCATGCATCTCAGATTTAACATTGTTAAACGATACCTTAATAAAATGTAATACCTTAAGGTTTAGTTCTAAGCAACTGCTTTCAATGATAGTTCTAAATTGATATATGGTTCCCTTTCTAGTCGGAGGCAACGATGGATCATCAACCCTGAGTTCTTGCGAGCGCTATGACCCCCATCTCGACAAGTGGACCATAGTATCACCTATGAACACCAGGAGAGCCGGGGGAGGGACTGCAGTCATCAACGGTTTCCTCTATGCTATCGGTAAGTGACCCTCTGAACCACAAATTTCCACTTGCTTGCTTGCTAGGTGCCTTGTCTGTTCCAGACATTGGCAATCAAGGATTTCCTTCTGCTTCTATCTCTGGTTCTTGTAACATATTCGATGCGCTGTCTCCCTCTGCTTCTCTTTCCCTCAATTTTTCTTGTCAGTACCCTTTCCACTACCGATATATTTATTGTAAAAGAAGGAACACAATTGTTTTAAACATAATAACACTTTGGAGATTGTTTCATTGTCATTTGATATGCATTATCGGTAGATATCATGTTCATCTCTTGTTATTTCAGGTCAAGCATTTAAGAGGCTAGAGACTAAGCCTGGGAGTATTTTGGCCGTTAACATGAAATATAGGGGAAAAGTGTGGTAGAGGAATCGATAGAGCCAGAGCCTATCCAGTATATCTCCGTCTTGCATTTGATGTTGTAGTCGTACACATGATGCATTTCTATGCATTTACAGTATCAAAGTCATAGCTACAGGGACATTTTTAATCATTGCAAATAAAAGAGAAGAATTATTTAATAAATTTATTGAGCATTGAAAATGCATTAAAGCAGGACTACACTACTTGTAGCTACTCGCGCCCTCTATATAGCAAACAATGCCTAAGCTGTACCTGTTCAACGTTGGTCACCCATGATCCCCCTTTCTTCTGTTTTTGAGAGATGTCTAAAAGTCGTAGATATGGTGCATTTCATCATTTCCTCAATAACTACAATCTTCAAATGCAGAGCTGACAGCATATTTTTTGTCATACACATAGCAAGCAATCAAACAAAAGCATTTTTGGGGAATCTGGATATAGAATGTATATTTATAGTCATTCTCCTATTTTATAATTCCCAGGCGGTTTTGACCACAGCTCGCCCCTGAACACGGTGGAACGCTACGACCCCCAGAGGAACGACTGGACCAGCATGGCCCCCATGTCTACCAGTAGGGGTGGAGTGGGCGTGTCGGTCCTAGGGGGCAAGATCTTTGCCATCGGGGGACACAACGGTTCCAATTATCTCACGTCGGTCGAATGCTATGATCCACTTACGAATAGGTGAGAGAAAAAAAAATCTAGAAGGCGGTTTTTGGTAATAATGAGGGCAAGTCTCTGTTTCTCATACAATCAAACCTGTCTATAGCGACCGCCCAAGGGAAATACAAAAAGTGGTCCTTGCAGACAGGTTCCTTTAGTACATGTTCCAATGAAAAACCGTTTTAAAGGGAAACAAAAAATGTGGTCTTTGTAGACAGGTGGTCACTAAAGCAGGTTTGACTGTATAACCATGGCGCTCTTTACGTTTAACAAGATTTGTTCAGTGAATTCTATATGGAACTATTTTTTTTTAAACAGAGTATTGAACAAGTGGGATAGCAGCCTGGATAAAGCAATGTCCTAGGAACTACATGTATAACACTCCAGATTTGAAAGTATATGTATGTTAGTGTTCCTATGGCCTTAGGTATACAAGGCAATCCTCAATTATCAGTATCCTTGACAAAGCCATAGTAGGTCCATGGGGAATTGACATTTATATACATACATCTATATAAATATATGTATACATATACTTGATATCTTAGAAGTCAGACAGAGTTAACAACCATGATCTAGTTAACCAATAATCAATTTCAAGCATGTATGCTTGTTGTTTTCATTCTTGGTAAAGCCTTATTCCATTCAAGCAATTATGAAAGTATCAACCTATATTTTTCTTGTCCTTCTCTTATTTTTCGTGCTCAGTTGGTCAGCTGTCCAAGACATTGGGACCTGTCGAGCGGGAGCTGGGGTTGCCATCTGCCATTGCCTTATTTCATCCCTCAAGGAGATTCCTAGGCCTAACATGGTGAGCTGTGTATGATGCAGTGAGGACGTCAAGAATGGCAGTGTCTTCAAGAAGAAGAAAAAAACTCTGTTGAACAAAGATAGACAATAAATGCCCTTGATGGTGATAGATCCAGCATTTTCAGCCTCTTGACGGTGACGGTGAAGACAGAATAGAAACTTTTTCAGCCAATCTAGTGGTTCTTATTGCACCTTGAGTTCTTGGCTGTACAGACTGGTTACACCCTCCCAGGTGGCTGTAATGATGGTTCCAGTGACTTCTACAGTGTCGCGAGGTTTAGGACAAACTATGAAGGAACTCCTTAATGCTCTGGATGGTAATAGATCCAGCACTTTTAGCCTCTTGACGGTAAAGACAGAATAGAAACTGATTTCAGCCAATCCAGTGGTTCTTATTGCACCTTGAGTCCTTGGCTGTACAGACTGGTCAGACCCTCGCAGATGGATGGCTGTAGAAATGGTTCCAGTGATCTCTACTGTGCCGCGAGGTTTAGGACAAACTATGAAGGAACTCCTTGATGCCTTGTTGACTACGAGTTGACATATGCCTGTACTGCACCTGAAGAACCTTGGCAGAATAGAAATATTCCAAAGTCTATTACAATGACTCCAGGGATAACTTTACCTTGATGTTATGGAACTCTCTTTTTTTCTCCACATAGTAAAGGATCCAGTGATTCCTTGTTCATCTGGAAGTCTTGAACATTAACCTTGAGGATCACTTGTACTGATGAATCCATGTACTCTGACTGCATGTTGAGGTTCTACCCAGATGGTATCAGGCTGTTGAACTCCTTACTACCAGCTGTCATTAATGTAATTGTACCCTCGTGGTACTCTTCAAGCAGAAGGTGCTGCTTATTAAGCTCTGTTAAGCTTCAGCCTGTTTTTTTGGCTGAGCATAGAGTTCTTGTAGAGCCTTTTGACTTGCACTGTACACTCGGCACTTGACAATCACAAGGTACAGTCAAACCTGCTTTAGTGACCACCTGTCTACAACAAGCACAAATTTTTTCCTCTTGAAAATAGTTTCTCATTGAAACATGTACTAAAGGAACCCGTCTACAAAGACCACCTGTCTACAAAGACCACTTTTTTTGTTTCTCTTGGGCGGTCGCTGTAGACAGGTTTGACTGTGCGGTAATACACCACTAGCTGTCTGTACCGTACTGGAAGAAGGAGGAGGAGGAGGAAATCTGGTTACTGGTCATTCTGGGACACTTCAAAGCAATGAATCCAGTGACTGCAATGACACCATAAAAGACAGACAAGGACATGAACAGAATCCCCATGGAGCTCCTACACCTTTAGAGACCAACTCTCTAGATCAAAGCCTTCTGCATGTCCAGGGGAGTGTTTCACAAAGACTAAGATCGACTTTAAGTTGGACTTAACTATGACAGGCCAATCATGCCACTGGTTGCTCTCATCATTGGTCTCTCAGTTATGATCTTCAGATAATATTTTTTTCTTCGATAATGAACTATCAACAAATGTGAATTCTGTAGATTTGTGACCACGATTGGTACATTCCTTGAGAAACCAATGTCAGTAAATGATGAGAGAAAATAGTGGCATGAACGGCCTGCCATAGTCAGGTCCAACTTAAAGTCGATCTTAGTCTTTGTGAAATACTCCCCTAATGACTGTGTCATCTTTCAATAAATGTAACATACTTACAGTGTGCATGTATGTGAGTCGTGCGTGGAAGCATGTATACAAGTAGTGTATCTTCTCTGCTATGAAGACATTTAAATTCCAAATGAGGATCTATGCATCATGGATAAATGTTGTGCTAATGACTTCATTAATTGCTATGGTGTCTTTGAGTGTGAAATTTAAAAAAGGGCATTTTGTGTTTTAAGTGATCAGTACAGCCAACCACTGTCATATCTGTATGATGTGTATGATTCCAAAGTGTCTTCAAATCTTTCCATACCTTACACATTGGTTATTTACAGTAATACATCTCTGCATGCTGCTAAATGTATGGTGTCTTTGAAAAAGAGAAGAAATTTACTTTGAACCAAACCTCATACTGTATTATAAAGAGGAGAAGAAGGTATGCATTTTGACACACACTGTCCTGTTTGGAGGCTATTGCCTTTTCTTCTTATTCATACAAGCGGAACAGTGTCAAGTACTTTAAACAGTAAAAGGCTGAATAAGTGGACGAACCAGAGTTGTAATCCTTGCCGTTTAACTGGGCCCTGTCTTACAAAGAGTTGCGATAGATTTGAACTGATGGCAAGTCGGATCATTCCGAAAGTGGCAATTGCCTATCTCCTATATGTAAGGTTACAGTTGATATCAATTTAAAATTAATTTGCGATTGATTTGGGTCGAGCATAGGTCTTTATAAGATGGAGCCCAGTCATAAACATGTGAAGAAAAAAAAAGGATTATAAATTTGGAAGGTTATGTCTTTTTCATTGTACATGGAGCTCAAAATACATAATGTGGGATCCAATTTCCTTCCGATATGCTTATCAGAATGGTGAAAATAATCTTGCTGTTCACTCTGCAATTTATTCCTGATTGCTCCGTTGGTGTACATGCAATTGTATATGTATGTAGCTAATGAACATGAATGACTTGAGCAATTACTGCTTGATGACATACAGAGTCTACTAGTGGGTTTGCTACATATGCATACAGTTTAGCTGCCATCCATTCCTATTTTGGAGGAATGATTCCCATTTTGCTACCTTCAAATTAGTGTAATGAATCCAATACTCATAGATTGTCATTCCTTATTTTTTCCATGCTTTGAATGTTGGCAGAAGTGTACATGTAGTTTAATTTAGTATTCAGGAAGCACTAAGGAACTCCCATCTTGTATCAGATGATGCCCTTGCCTCGCTTTACAACTTTGATTTCTCATGACTGCTAAACTTAAGAACCATCAATACTCAGAGTTTGGCCAACCCGGCTCTAGTCTGTTACAGTATGGCGAATACTGCTTTGTTGGGCAAACACAAAACAACAGAATAATACACCATGTTGAGACCAACTGAAACCAGGTGGATCAAACTCTGTATATACATGTAGATGGCTCTGGATTCTCATCCTGTGAGATGACAAACAACTCCTGGTGTTTACATGAATAAGTAGCAAAGGTCAAAATTGGTGCAAAGCTTCTTGAATGTTTTGATTAAGGCCTGCTTGTCAAAAAAGAGAGTTATGAAGACTATAGCAGTATTGATATATAGACTGCCTGACATTTTATGAAATTAGAACAATATTAGAATAATATTATCTACATGTATTGAATCTACATGTAAAAATTTGTGATTGTTCGGGACCAAGCTAGTTCAGCCTCGTTCATGCATGATGTGGTAACCTATTAAAACAACTTGGGGCCCTGTTTCATTAAACTTGATATCAATAACAAGTTACAATAACTCTCATATAAGCTACTGCAATCGTGGCATCTGATTGGCCTAGAGCTAATCTGTCACAGAATGTTAGCATCCGTTATCGATGACAAGTGTTATGATGCAGGGCCCTGGAGCATCATTTAAACAAATTTATATGCCAATTGCTTGTGACAAAATGTCTTTAATAGATCAAGGAGTATATACAGCGTTAATTCATTCACACATTCTATGATTCTTATTTGGCTTGGGCAATTTTTTTACGAGTATTACCGCATCATGCTTGAACGAGACTTAAAGGTGTGAACTTTTAACATCATTAACACATGAAGGACCATGTACTTTCATTCAGCATGTATTTTCTATGGGACTTGTTCCAAAGTATTCTCAAAATTAGCAATCAATGAGTTAACTTCTTGAATACGGTAGTGGTTTATATATCACCTTGCAGTGATCAGTATTTGTGTGTCTCCTCTCAATGTTATGAGCTATACTGCTCTGTGGGTAGGTTTAATGAATGGAAGAATTGGATTTTGTCTTATTCTTCAGAGTATCTTTTACTCTGCACACTCTTCATATTGATCTATGTGGCATATAACTGAAGCGCGAATGTCACTTTGGAATTTTTGTGGGTAGCAAGCATCATGTGCCTGCTGTTCTGAAAGATGTCTGTGTCAAAGACTGATTAATTTTGAAGATTTCCACACACGATCGAGAAGGGGTGTGTGTGTGGGGGGAGGGGCGGTATTTTGGTGTGTCTGTCAGTCATAAGAGCTTTGAAATCAAGAACAATATGAAGATCACATTTTCAAGCAAAGCATGTGTCTGCACAAAGCTTTCCCCTTTGAATAGTAAGACAAATAGCTACTAAGACCCCCATCTCAAGATTGTCACTGTAGTGATCAAACATGTTGAGATTTGGGATAGAAGTTGCTTGAATTTCTCGATAAAGTTCAGCTAAACCTGTACAAAACAAAAGATTTTAAAAAAATAGAACATTTGAACATAATTGGACCAAATATACTAATGTTTGGTTGTCTGACAGTAACAATCAATAGTTATTTTCAGTTTTATGGATTAATGGGAAATTGTGTACTGGTGTTGGATACCATAAACTCACATGTATTATTTTTTATTTTGTTATATTCTGTATATAAGAGATACGTTTTTGTTAAAACTGAAATATTGTACAAACTTTTAATGATGAGAAGCATATGAGTTCTCTTTCATAGCAATATTACACATTTTTTAAAATATGAATTTTGTACATTTATTGATTTATAGGTACTGTTATTTTATGTGTATTTTGTTATGTTCTTCATATATGGTGGATGTGACCAAATAAATAATTCATCATTTATAATCATAATGTGATGTTGCCACTCGTGAATGGTGTATTTATGCTCATAGAAGCCGCATAAAATCTCAATTTTGCAAAGAATTCAAAATATTTGCTGAACCTTTCAGTTCATACACAAGAGTATGGAATGGATTTTGGTATGAAATTATGAAATAACTTTTTTTCTTCATTAATCATTATTGCATAATACTAGGTGTCGAGAGAGATGTCTAATTGTATGTTCATGCACATATACATGTAGATTAACTGGGTCTACAATGTTCAGACTGGTTGGCAAAAACCAGGATATTTAGTTGATTTTTCGAAATAGTTAGGTGCTTCTATTTCACATGGCTGTATTTTTTTTCTAATTAAATAGGAAATGGGTTTTGTGGAAACTTATAATTCATTGCTGGCTATCTTGAAATGTATATAAAGAGCAAAACCTGTGCAACTACCGTGATATTAACCTCTTATCGATGGCTCTCGAATATCAATGCAAAATAAAAGAATATTGTTCTTGTTTATATCACTTTCATCCGAAACTCTTCCATAAACACTGTCTTCCGGTGGGTTTTGATGATGAAATTGATTCTATTGTGGTGATGCATTGTTACAATGTAATTGTAATTCATGAGATGTAATATTTTTCTACTTATGTGAATGTGACAGAGCATAACAGAAATAAAGAAACAAAAAATAAGCAATTCTTTGTTTGTCCTACTTTTGTTTAAGCTGTCTACATTTTGGTTTTCAATTCTAGGATGTCAAATGAACCAATTAAAGCAATTAACTATTTGCTATATACATTTCTAACAGAGAGAAAGGATCTGCAAATATCCCCGATTTGAAGTCGATTCTATTTCCTAGAGATTCGGTGTCTTAATTTAAGGAGATGCTTCCAGTTGGAATTTATTGAGATTTTTTGTTGTAATCGAATAGTATGATAATATTCAATGGGCTTAAGATAATTGTTTGCCACACGGACTACGCCCTCTACCGCGAACACTTTCAATTTGTATCCTCGGCTGCACCCATATTATAATGCAGCAAAAATGACGCGGACTACTATAATTTACGATTTCCTCACTCTTGAATCTATTTTTCTCATAAGAAAAGACACATAAAACAGACCCGATTGAGAATCATACGAAGAATCATACGATTGAGAATCATACGAAGAATCATACGAAGAGAAATCATACGAAGAGAAATCATACGAAGAGAAAGGAGGAGGAGCGAAGAAGAAGAAGAAGAAGAAGAAGAAGAAGAAGAAGAAGAAGAAGAAGAAGAAGAAGAAGAAGAAGAAGAAGAGAAGAAGAAGAAGAAGAAGAAGAAGAAGAAGAAGAAGAAGAAGAAGAAGAAGAAGAAGAAGAAGAAGAAGAAAAGAAGAAGAAGAAGAAGAAGAAGAAGAAGAAGAAGAAGAAGAAGAAGAAAAAGAAGAAGAAGAAAGGAAGAAGAAGAAGAAGAAGGAGGAGGAGGAGAAGAAGAAGAAGAAGAAGGAGGAGAAGAAGGAGAACGGGTAAAACAGGGGAGGAGGATTAGGAGAAGGAGTAGCAGGAAAAGATGACGAAGAAGGAGGAGAAGAAGAGGGAGAATTAGAATGAGTAGGAGAAGGAAGAATATGAAGAAGGAGAAGAAGAAAAGAGAGCAGGAGATGGAGAAGGGGAATGAGTACAAGAAGGAGCAAGAGAATGAGGAAAGAAGAAGGAGAAGGAGGGGAAAAAACAATAAAGAAATACAAATACATATTTTAATCTTCATTAGGTTGTAAAACAATTTAAACAGATAAAGTATTCACTCCGATGTTTTCGAGGTCACTAAAGAAGGTGGACTAATTTACAGAATCTCACTTATAAATAATGAGGTGCATGTTTTCTCTTATGGAGGAATAACGTCTTTTTTAACAAAGTAATCGAATGTCTTGTATTCTAAATTCTTTCTTTGGTACAATACTAGGGCATCAGTGCAAGAAACAACTAACAGCCACAGGTTACAAATATTATGCTTCCGAAATCTCTTGATAGTGATTCCGCACAGGAAGCCCATATGGACTTCCCATGTGCCACAAGCAGCAAAAGCCCTTTTTAATGCAAGAAGGACGTTACATAAATTATATATTTTCAATATCCTTTAAATAAAATGGTTAATAAATTCAAACTTTAAATTATGATCGTTTCGTCTTTGATGTGTGAGCTAACATATTAGAAATATATAAACATAATTTTTTAAAATATTATGCCACGAATTTTTTCACAAAATTTATCAGATTATTCATTTAAGCGAAGCAAAATTAATGTGATATAAAACACAACTCATGCGGAAATGCATATTCATTAGAAACTCATGAATATGCATGTTCATCGAAGCGCGCTCGGCTGGTCAATATCACTGACCTGGTGTAGAGGTCAGTGGTCAATATACATCATCCGTCTCTTTCATCTCGCTTTCCTGTCCTTTCTCTCTCTCTCTCTCTCTCTCTCTCTTTCTCTCTTTCTCTCTTTCTCTCTCTCTCTCTCTTTCTTTCTCTCTCTCTCTCTCTCTCTCTCTCTCTCTCCTCCCCCTCTTTCTCCATCTCATTCTCTCCCCCCCCCCCCTCTGTCAAAGGGCTGATTTTATTTCTAGTGCCTGAAATAGCACTCTTCCTCCAAGCAGCGAGCGGTATTGCATGGTCATCTTAAAAGTCATGTTACTCAAGAAATATTTCTGGTGTGCTCATCAAATTTTTTGCAAAGATAAATTGATAATAGAAGAACGCAGAAATACCTTTATTACCTCCGATGTTTTCGAGGTCACTGACAAAGGTGGACGAATTTTAGAGCAATGTTACGGTTAAGGATGATCACCCCCCCCCCCCCCCCCCCCCCCCCCCCGCCAGCGACTTTGCGTTTTACACCCTGGCCTGGACCTTTTCCCAATAAATTTCAAGGAACCGACTGGGAAAAGTCTATCCATGACAAGATATTGCGCGCGCACGTAGCTCTTCTGCAATGCCCAACGTACGTCCTATATGTCCAGTGTCGCGGTACGCGGTACATGTACTTTTGTATCGAGACGTACGAGTGAGAGAAAAACAACGAATAACAACAGAAGGAAATAGAGAAAAACAATAAATAATTAAAGAACAGAGAGGAAACAAAGAATGTCATAAGCAGAGAGAGAAAACAAAAACTAACTTGAAAGAAAGAGAGAAATTAGAGAAGGAATTAATCAAAGTAAGGAAAGAGAGAAACCAAATAATATTATGGTTTTTGTGGTTTAATTCCGCCTTCTTCAGGGTTTCAATTTTTGACGTGTAGCCTACTTTCAAACCATTTGCTGATTCGGACCCCCCCCCCCCTAACACACGTGTACACATATCGACACATACACAGACTACACTCGACATAATATGTGTAATGGTAATGTAATGCATAAACTGTGATTTAAATATTGCACTCGTACCATTTTGTATTATTGTGGGATCACGTCTTTCATTTTTTAAATTCATGTCATTTGTTTCTAAGACCTAATTTCTCTAATTCTCTTGACCCCTCTCCCTTCATATTTGTTTTCTAAGACCTCCCCCCCCCCCTCATCTCTCTTCATATTTGTTTTCTAAGACCCATTTCTCCCCCGCCCCCCCCCCCCCCATCTCTATTCACATATCAATTCCTTCGCGCTCCTTTTGGGAGATCAACCGACCCGCGCGCATTTTATATTACATGACATATGGTAAAATTCTCGACATCTTTTTACACTTTTCTTTACCATTAAAAATCGAAATTGAGAATAATATCCTCAATCGAGATATGAGAAGAAGGAAACATTTCCTTTACATTCCATGTAAAACCATGCCCTTACTTGAAAAAAAACCTCCGTCACTTTGACGTTGAACTTTACAATCCATTTAAAAAAAATTACTCTCTCATACACAATGTCAATGGATCGGTCGCACTGTGCTCGATTGCCTTTCAATAAACCAATCTTTAACTTTGCAGCAACGCGTTTTGCGTCAAATTTGTAAATCCTCAATCACAGACAATGACATATGATACGTAAGCTTTTCATACATATAAATTTCATTTTGATTGATTCATTTTTAGCTCCGTCAATTTTCATGTCAAATCATGCTTCATGTCCCATTTTAGAAGCCCGACCCAGGGTTTTGTGCCAGCTAGCCCTGTATGCATATACGTAATGCTATGCATACACATATAACTGAACATGCATAAGTACAGTCATGTACACACGCAGCGCAGCGCGTACGAGCGCACTGCACTACATTTCATTGGGTCAGTACCATTATGAAAATAGGGGAACAATGAGTGGGATGGGTTTAGTGCCGTCACAATAAACTTGCGCATTACACGCGTACGTATAATTAGAGCAATTTATGCACCCCCAAGAAATAATGAATACAGCCCGACCTCTCTACACACAGAACTGCACAGATACCGCACAGTCCGGTCAAGGCGGTACGCGTAGCGTTAAAACTGCCAAATTTACAGAAATTGTGAGGAGCGCTTTTGCTATGAAAGGAATTGATATGATTTGTTTTCTAAGACCTCTCTCTCTCGACCCACTCTCTCTCTCGTATGTATTTCTCAGACCCCTCTTTCTTTCTCTCTCATTAACCCCCTCTTCATATTTGTTTCTAAGGCCTCTCTCTCTCTCTTCATATTTGTTTCTAAGACCCCCCCCCCCCTCTCTTTCTCATTTCTTGATATTTGTTTCTAAGACCTCTCTCTCTCTAGCTCTCAATTCATGATATTTGTTTCTAAGACCCCCTCTCTTTCTCACTTCTTGAATTCATATTTGTTTCTAAGACCTCTGTCTCTCTCTCCCTTTCTCTCTTTCTCATTTTAAATTCATGATATTTGTTTATAAGACCTCTCTTTCTCTCTTTTTCCATTCATCACTTTGTCTAGTGTAATGTACAGACACATAACATAATAAAGGAAATTATACACCAGTTTTACATGAATTCATTTGCACTTTATTTACTGCTTTACATTCATATACTTTTTTTTTGTGTGAAGGTAATCTAATCCTTCAATGTCAGAGAAGTAATACAAAAGATACAGGAGTATGTGTATGCATAAATAGTTATATAAAGAAGAAATATGTAGTAAAAGTGAAAGCAAACAATAGTAGAAATTTGAACAGATAATTTGACAGTGTGTTAAGATTTAGATGCAAGAAATGACTATAAGAAATTTTTATTTGAAAATACATGCACATGTAGATAAAAAGAGATCTGAACATAGGCGGATTCATACCCGCAAAGGCGTCTGCATTGCCACTCCGTCATCATCCTCGATGAATTCCATCGTGCAGCAAGCTTCTTAACTTGTTGTTCTGAACTTGAAATCCTATATCTTCTCACTTAATCTTCAGTATTGCAGCTGCGTACGGTGTGTATAAATGCTGCATCGACGGCGTACGTCTGTGCATGTACGATTCGATTTGGAACTGGCGCGCCCGATCGAGGAGCGTAGACTAGACTCATTCAAGCAGTTTCATTGCTATTTACCGGGAAAATGTCCAGGCCAGGGTGTAAAACGCAAAGTCGCCCCCCGCCAGAGTCTCACTTATAATAATGAAGAACCTTGTTTTTCCCTGTGGTGAGGCTAAAGTTTGAGCACTGAAGGATGAGTTATGGTCATGTGATTGCATTGTGAAAGGAACGTTGTGGAATCGATCAGAAAAGGTTGATCATCTCGCAATAAGACAGTAATGGTGTGTACTGCAAGGTTCTGGAATTATCAAAATGATAAGAAATGTGGCCCAGTCTTGCAGTTATGAGTTACAAGCACTGTACACAGAAATATGTATATGGGACTACACGAACACGTGGCATAACATTCCGTCCTGATTTTGTGCTGTTATAGGACAGTATTAGATGCTATTCAGGGAACTTTTTTTTTTATCTGATGTTCTTCCACACTTGCATAATTAATAACAATGATAACGCTCTCAAATTATTTTTCTCCTCTTCCCAGAACTCAACTTCCTCTTTAAGTTTCATACAGTAATACGCGCATATAGGAGGGTATTACGAGAGTACGTTACACTGAATCGTCTCATAATCTAATGTCTTTGGTATAAAACTAGGGCGTCAGTGCAAGAGACAACTAACAGCCACAGGTCACAAATATTATGCTTCCGAAATCTCTTGATAGTGATTCCGCACAGGAAGCCCATTATGGACTTCCCATGTGCCACAAGCGGCAGAAGCCCTTTTTAATCAAAGAAGGACGTTACATAAATTATATATTTTCAATATCTTTTAAATAAAATGGTTAATAAATTCAAACTTTAAATTATGATCATTTTGTCTTTGATTTGTCAATTACTATATAGGAAATATATAAACATGATTTTTTTTAAATATCATGCCAGAAAATTCTTCACAAAATTTATCAGATTATTCATTTGAGCGAAGTAAATGTGATATAAAACAAACCTCATGCGGAAATGCATATTCATTAGAAACTCATGAATATGCATTTCTTGAAGCGCGCTCGACTGTCACAATACATACACAATACATCTCTTTCATCTTTCTCTCTCTTTCTCTCTCTCTCTCACACACACACTCACTCTTTCTCTCTGTGGATCTCTCTATCTCACTCTCTTTCTCCCATTTTCTCTCTCTTCTCATTTGAGCGAAGCAAATGTGATATAAAACACACCTCATGTGGAAATGTATATTCATTAGCATCATGAATATGCATGCTCATTGAAGCGTGCTCGACTGGTCACATCAATATCCATCTCTTTCATCTCTCTCTCTCTCTCTCTCTTTCTCACTTCTCTCTCTCTCTCTCTCTCTCTCTTTCTTCCATTTTCTCTCTCCTTTAATATGAGCGAAGCAAATGCGATATAAAACACACACCATGCGGAAATGCATATTCATTAGATCATGAATATGCATAGAAGCGCTTGACTGGTCACATCAATCAGGGACGTGATAGAGAAGGACTGGAATCAAGCCGCTCTCCTTTGACCCCATGCTCCAAGCCGCCGAAAAGTTATGCGCTAATCTGCAACTGTTGACCAGGTGGTGAGATAAAAGAGCGCATGAAATTTCAGGAGTTAGAATTCCTACATCAGAAAATGGTATCACTGCAACTGTTCGCTGTCCCTTCCAATGATTTCTCATCCATTGTTGAATATGTAAAGAGTAGAACAAGCGAACACAAACTTGTGTACTTTCATCCTTTTTTAAACTTGAAAAATACAAAAAACACGCGAAAACACGCATTAGCAAACTTAATGTTATTGAAGATTGTAAATCATGGATCAAATAACGGGACATTAAAGCATGCACAAATTAGCGCATCATCCTAAAATATTGAGTTTTTGACAGGATGTAATTTTTCTTTTACCAACTCTGGCACACAAATTTAAGGAAGGACGGAGTTCTAAATTTGAAAATTTGTTTGATGCACTATTCCCAATAAAATCCCCATATAAAGTTTTTGATTTAGACTGAAATTTTGCCGGTAATTTAATATTTTGTAATAAATGTAAAACTGGTGCCTGGCTTCCGAAAGTCCCCGCAGTGGAAGCGCGGTTCGGAGCATGGAACTTCAAAGCCAAGTGGAATGTTATACATCCCATTGTTACGCTTTAGAACTCAAGAATGCGTTTGAATAAATTACAAGAGTTTCGCCTCCTTTTCTTTCACCTCCCTGCATCAATACACAATCCATCTCTTTCATCTCTCCCTCCCTCTCTCTCCCTCTCTCTACCTCTCTCTATCTCTCTCTATAATTATGTATCTAACTATCTCACTCTCTTTCTTCCATTTTCTCTCTTCTCTCATGCCAGTCAGACCGCAGGTCATGTGCAAATGAGCAAAAAAAAATTATTTCTAGCGCTTGAAAATTGTCCGTAAAGATTAACTGATACTGGTAGAGAAACAAAGGGACAAAGACACACCTTCATTAAAGGTATTACAAAGTTTTGGTAAATTTTGAAAATTGGCTGGATAGTGATTCTTTACAATTTTGATATATCTGAATGCCCCTATGGCTGTATTATAAGCACTACAAAATTTAGCCCCTAAACACTTCTGCTTTCGAGAAAAATTGAATATACAAATTTACCGGTGCTCCCGGTAAATTTTGATAAAATTCAAATAGCGCCTACGACCATACGATGGTAGCTGCGACCATGAAAATCTCAGAATATGTAGTTGTGATATATATATTCCAAACGGTAATAGCAAATCGGTCGATTTTATTCAAAAAACATTGTTTTATAGCTAAATTAATATATTGACCTTGAGAGGGGACTATACAACATAAATAGTATACTATTTACAATTTCATCACTTTAGACTCGATTTCAACCGCGACACCGATCACTGAATATTGTGGGATCGCCTATGCTTCCAATATGTTCATTTGAACCAAATTCATGACCACATACCAACACTTTGTATTACCTTTAATTCATAATTCTTATATTTATAATGAGTGGTTAGAAATAAGTGAATAAAAATGGACATAAAACACTTTTCTGTACAATATTTAAAGTGGTAAAAGGACACATAAAAGTATTATGAGCCACCAACAAAATACATGTATGTGAGCGTTGGAGATTTCTCTTTCACAATATGATATTCAAATATAATTGATTAAGTCATATCAGCTAAAGTCAGGATCCAGCAATATTTCAACCAAAGTACAAAATATAAACTTCAAGTTGTGAAGAGATTGGAATCCTAGCCCTGTAAATGGTCGGTCAGGCCAACCTGCAAGTCAGGGGTCGAATCAAAGGGTAGGAGTTGAAATTGGTTAAAATCTCCGCTGTTTCCCTGGAACTTAGATATTCGAAACACTTTTTCCCATTTCATAAAGTCAGGTAGTGTAATAGGTGTAAAGTAGAAAGTTGATGGAAAGAAAAAGACAAAGCAAAGACAAATTGTGCGTATCACTTTACCCTGTGCCACTTTACCCTGTATCACACTTTACGTGAAGCCTCAGTTGACCTTTGACACATTACGTCATACTGGGATCGCTGGCTGTCCGTGAGCTGGCTCATAATTTTACGCGAATAACTTTCCAATTCAGGGTATTAAGATGCAAAGTTATTATTCAAATATATATTTTCATATCGTGATGATGGCAAAATATTTGCATTGTAAATCAGAAGTTTACCCCACCATGTTCGCCGACCTAGATAACATAACTTTCAACACTTTAATTGTTGTTATATAGAGGAGACTTAAAGCCCCACTGTCCTACTTGTAGCTACTTGCTCCCTCTATATAGAAAACTTCCCAAATCGGTGCCTGTTGGTCCCCGATGATCCTCTTTTTCTTATGTTAGTTGAGAGCTGAGTTAATGAGATAGCCACATGTCAGTGACCTCGCCGTGTGGTCTAATCCCTCCTGGCCCAGTAGTGCTGACGGTCTTTAAATGCAATCTATGATTAAAGTATGATTTTGTTTTGTTTTGTTGTATTTTTACCGCGACAGCAAATTTGCATATCACGTAAAATTTACTGGGTTATAACGTTCTTACAATGTGCGCAGCTTGTTCAATGACATGACACACATCATTTGGTTCGTAGAGGGCAACGAATACAACTAAATGTCGTGCATGAAATTTTTTGCATACTCTTTCTAACATGATCACAAAGAATTAAAGCCCCACTGCACTAGTTTGTCCAGGAGGGATGAGACCTCCCTGCATGGTCATTGACAGGTGGTTATCTCATCAAATAAGCTCTCAATTAACATGAGAAAAAACGAATCATGGGGGACCAATGATCACTGATTAGACATTGTAAGTAGCCATATTTAGTGCAGTGGGGCTTTAAAAAATTAAAAACAGTAGCTAATTCACATGTTATGCAAGTTTAACTACTTTCCGCTACTTAGATTTTCCTGAACTTTTAGCATGGGATTATTCCGAAGGGTTTTGCTGCACAATAAACTATTTTGCAATTTGTCTTGGGTAAATTGCTATTTTGACTTGACCAAAACACTGGCGACCTTTTTCAATGATTTCGTGAATTTCCTAACACCTTGAACTCTCTTTTGTATTTTTTTTCTTCTTTGAAGAGAAGTAGGGCGACGTATATGATGAAAAGCAAGGTGTTCCTTGATTTCCATCACCTTGAATTGTCTTCACTTTATAAAAGAAATCCACTGAATGACGCATTTCTGAAAAGATGCCTTTCCTCCAACGTCTCCATCTCTGCAAGCGTTGGCAGGTGTTTTCATTTTGCCCACCCCATATTCTTTTTTTTCTCATCTGTTCCTCCCTTTTTCTATCATACGACCTCTTACCAGTTCAGCTTTTTTTTCTTCAAGAAGGTAATAACCCTCATCAATAAGTGATGCTACACCTCAGCGCTCTCCAAGTTACTTGTTATCGTTGATGAACAACTCGCAATAATGTTCTTAAATGGTATTGCATAATTATATCAGGTTCTTCTTGTAAGGAACAACTATCTGTGCATAGTAGTAATTGCGTATCGTTGATGGCGCTCTACCACGTTTTAAGAAAAGTCAAGTCTCGAGACAAATGAAATATGAAAAATGAAAATGAAAAAAGAAATAGACATCTACGGACGTGCATTGCACTTCAGGTGAAAATGTGGCGTTTATTCAAATTTGCTGAGCTTAATTATCCTCTGTAGCATTTTAGCTCGACCTTTCTCCGTCCACCTATCCCCCATTTAGGCTACTTATCCTAGCCGATATTTTGTTTTTCTTACTTTGCTAATCATTATACCAATTTTTGAGAATCATTTATCACAACAAGTTATTCTTTTATTCATTCTCAAGGCATCACCAGTGTTTTCCTCCCAACAGTTTTCTTCCCAAACCAACCTTGCAACCTCCTCTCGCCTGGAAGATGCATCGATTTGTTTCCATGACAACGGGACGCCATCTCGCTGCCTGAAGAGTAGTGGCAGGTGCGTCTTGGTTCTCTCGCTCCCACTGGCGCAGTTTCCGTTCCTTTCAAACCCCAAATGCGTGTTAATAATCTATATCTCCTTGTCACCATGGCTTCCTGCCCTTCCTATTCAAACATTGTTTTCTTCAGTCCACCTACAGGACTGGCGGAACCAGGATTATGTTACTGGAGGGGGGGGGGGGGCACTTGAGTGTGTGGACAAATATTCAACAGTCATGGACAGTTTTTAAAATGTACGGATATAACAACTTACATAGGTTTTGAAAAGTTGTAAAAGATAGCTAACAATCGGACCTGGCATGGAAGGGGGGGGGGGGGTAAATCTTACCCAGAGTGGATAGGGGCGAACGTTTCCCCCTCCCCCTCTTGGATCCGCCACTGCATAAATTATTTGACCCCAAATCTATCCTGTCCTTATGTCACGTTTGTGATGAGCTTATACAACTGCTCTAATACTTTGTATTTCAACAAATCTCTGACCAATCACATAATTATATCTGAGTCGAAAGGGATTAAGGCCCGGATGCCCTCAAAAAATGATGATTGCATAATCGGGAGTAATATCACGATATGTACAGTTTGTAGGTGAAATATATTTAATTCGACTTTAATAGACTAATATCAATCCTTGAGACCTGAAGTCGTTTTAGAAAAATAATTGCTTATAATATATAGGTCATGATAAAATATTCCAGAATTAAAAAAAAAATGGGAAAAGGTTGTAAAATGAACAGAGTCGCCTTGCATAAAACCATTTAATGTCAGACATAATAACAATGCTAATCGGCCTGATCTATTTTGTTGTCATTTTTTTGTACGTTTAACTTTCCATGGAAGAAGGCCCAGAACAAAGGAGTTAAGAGACAAAACGAAAGGGATGTGTGCGGATAGAAATCCTGAAATCACTTCAGACATTTTAACTAACTAGTCGTTCATTATATTCTTTTAAGTATGATATTATGTATCATTCATAGGTGTTTTCATTATATTTTAGAGATAGATTAATAAAGGAGAAAAAAGAAGAAGGGACAACAGATAGATATTATACACCCACTCGTCACCTTGTGAGAAGAATGTTGATAACTGCGTTTGATAGCCGTTAAATGCCAGGAATTTATAAAGTCATTGAACAATAGAGATTATCATAATTGATAGAATCACCTGCGACAAAATGTATTCAAATTTAACCCATTGCTTACGCGAACCAGGAGGTCCCTGTATAAAGCCTATGGAATTGGAAGAATTTAGTAGCCGACAGGTTAACTGGTCAACAGTAATTGTGACAAATCTACGTCAAGAAAAGACGAGAAGACGCGTTTCCCTAGAGTCGGTTCTTGTCTTCAAACAATCAGCGTTCATAATTTTTTTTTATTTACTCAACAGCATTTTCCTCCAGTAATAACAAAATCATTTTCGGTCAGATTATCCAAATATGGAAGTATACTTCAAGAGTGCGCATGCATGATTATGCAAAACAGAAACTTTGGTGGATATGAACGAAGCAACCTTTCTGTTTAATATCAATAATTAAAATCGCGTTAGTGCGAAGATTTATCCAATCGATGCTGACCAATAGGAACCGCCGCCCGCTTGCTGGATTTCTGCAGACGACATCTCAGCGATACTTCATTTTGGCGCGAAACGATCAATCACTCGGAGGGCTCTGTTGATTTCTCCCGAACGCCGATAAGCAATTGATCACGTATCGAACACGCCATTGATAACTATATCGGAAATTGGATTCACACATCGCGACAGGAAACAAGCAGGGAAATGGATTAGTGTCATTATCCCGGCCTGCTTTTGAATTTCTCTCTTTCTTTTTGGTTGTTTTCCCGCCAAAAACAATGGACGAAGGCGTCACCTACGATGACGGGCTTGTTGATGGAGCGATGGCGAGGATGAGCAGGAAACCGCCCCCGGTTGGATCGCGTACAACACCTGGTAAGTCGTGTTATGTTTTGAGTTGATATTTCATGTTGATTTCAAAATTAAAACAAGGAGTTTTTACTAAACCTACAGCTTTTCACCGTCGAATAGAATGTATACAAACAAAATATAGGCTAGTATTGATCCGGGGTTTTGATGAGAGCGAAATAAACGAGTCTGTTTGCACTTCATAACATATTTTGAAGACATAGCTTCAGGAATCACTATTCGTGGCGTATTACGTTTTACGGACAAACTGGTTTGCATCATAGAACTTTATGGATATGAGCCTAACCGTCGTTTGGTTTGAGTGATTCTCCTCTTATATAGGGTTGCGGGGATAACAGATATTATTAAAGTTTGTCAACTGGAATTTAATCACAAATAATATCTGCAGATACGGAACAACATCAACCATCAAGTTAGACAATAAGGACACGCGTACTGAAGCTGAGTAAGTTAAAAGATACGAATAATATATTTTCTTGTTTTTGTTTAGGGGCAGCTTAAGACTTTGATCTATCAAAATGTAGTTAAATGAGTTTAAAAGAGAAGTTGTGAAATAATGAACTATTGATATCATTCACTTAACCTTCTTTTGCATATGTTACCTATATGATAACAGCGAGTGATTATAAATAATATACCTCTTTTTAATACCATTACTACATTATCATCATGTTTTTCGTCTTAAAATTATTTTGCTATTGTTCTAAATTCGAATTTGTATTATGATTGCAATAATTACGTTGTGAAAAGAAATATGTTAACGTTGCATTAATAATGTGTTTATGTTTCTCGAACAAATATTTACTCTTACTTTATCGACATTATTTTATACGATTATCGTTATCATTGTTCCAACATCATCACACCAACATCCTCATCATCATCATCATCATCTTCACGACAATAATAGTAATAATAATAAGAATACGAATATACGAGATTTGTATCCACTTGAAAGCTAATACTCAAAGGGCACTTGTAAAACAACAGAAACAAGATATCATGTAAAAGCATCTGCATTATAAACAAAGAAACATGAGTAAGATAGAACATACAAACATGCAAGAACAATTCATTGTATTCTGAATTAAACAGATACGCTTCAAGATTATTTATTTAAATAACTCACACCCAGGTTACAACATATATGAGCTACATTGGTATTAAGGCCAGCAAGGGTAATGGAAGAAACATATAGCTTATTTAACTGTGTTTTGGAACCATATCATACAAATTTACAACAAATGTGAGTTTTGAAAGTATTACGAACATTTCATACGCAAGCCTCAAGATAATGGATAATGCTGTATAAATCTGTATAAATAAGATAATGAAAAGAGAAGTGTGGAAGAATACTTTTCAGACCAATTAAATAAAGTGGGAACAAAAGGGAATATTCAATTTGAAAATTTAGCCCTCTTTTACTAGATTCCCCCATATATCATTACAAATATATTTGTCTAATTTCAGTTAAAATACCATGCAATGGTATTTATTCTTCTTCTTCTGATTAAGTCTGCCTGGGCGCGTTTTATGTGCATTCGAGTGCTATTTACATGATAATATATACATGTAATCTCCATATGTTTATTCGACTATATTAGTACTTTCATGGCTAGATATTATTGTATGTTTTTTTTAACATCTATTGAAAGAACAGTTCTTGTCATTCTTATTGTTTTTTGCTTTTGATTTATGTAATGAATGTGAATGTGAAATATGAAATAAAACTAAACTGAGACTGAATGGACCCGCCCACAGAGCCCTGTAAGAGGTAAACAAAATCTTAAGTATAACTATTTATCAAGACGGCTTGCGAATGAAATGACAGGTATGATCTGGGCCATTGTAGGGAATGGCCTTTAAAGGCACACTGTCCTACTTGTAGCTACTTGCTCCCTCTATATAGAAAAATTCCCCAATCGGTGCATGTTGTTCCCCCATGATCCTCTATTTCTTATGTTATTTGAGAACTGAGTTGATGAGATAGCCACATGTCAGTGACCTTGCTGTGTGGTCTAATCCCTCCTAGCCACACTAGTGTTGATAAGCTTTGATACCGAGAGACGTAAGAAAATTCAACAAAATCATCATCATCTTCATTTTCATGTTAACGGTCAGTCGACTTCACATCATTATTTTTTACTATTATTTAGAAGAATCGACTGGAACGAATATCATAGTTGCACGATATTTTGAAACATAAATATAATTTGTTTTCTTCGTTTTTTCTCTCCTTCAGATTGGGTGATGCAGGCGCGACGGTATCTAACACTCGTTCTCATAGCTTTGCTCCTTTCCAGCTGTCAATTAGCAGGTAAACTGGTTTGTCTTTATTTACAGGCCTACATCGACTATAGTTCATTCTCTGAGCTTCTAATCGTTAGGTTTGGGGTTCAAATCACATCCCGGTTCCAATGTCATACCACCCTGAACAGAAATACCTGGCACGCTTAAGACCTACTTCAAAGTTCCTATCAATCAAATGAGGCGTTCCACGAGGGTCAATATTAGGCCCCTTCATTTTTCTATTATATTTGATATAACCAATACAACGTCTTTGTTATCGTTCATATCATTTGCAGATGGCACGAAAACAAATTGTTCACATCATAACTTTAAAACCCAAGTACATGCCGTTAATAATGAGTTGCCAAAATTGTCTCAGTGGTTTAAATACCAACAATTGTTCTTTAATGTAAATAAAAGCAATTTCTTGCACTTAAGCGCGCACCTTCTCATGCAACTTAATTTTCTCACAACATAATTATGTATAGATAATGTTCCTCTCGAAAGGAAGAGACAGGCATAATTTGGGGTTGTCATTATCGACGAAAATTTAAATTGGAATGAACATATACGTCTTATCACTACTTTTATTTCTGGGAATGTTGATATACTATACAAAATGAGAAAAAATATCTAATGTAACACGCTTATTATGCTTTATATTCATTGGTATTATATGCCGTATAAAACATATTATAATGCAGAGTGGGGCACCAGCGCCAAAACCAAAATAAACTATATTCACTCATTACAAACGAAAGCATTTCGCGTCTGTACTGGTTTACATTTTGTTTCTCACATAAGTCCAATATTCTGACACTGATGAGAGTAAATATATTTTCATTTATGCACAATAATGGAGTTATGCTAAAATCATCAAATGTCTTATTTTGTAAACATAAAATATGTGTTTCAAGTTCAAATTGCTATTGTTCCACATTTTACACAAAATATACAATACATGTAGTATAAATGAGCACGTCTCAAAGATTCTCAATTCAAATAGTAGATTAAGTAGAATGAGAGGAACCTATTAAAAATCAGTGCTTGTAGTTATAGGTTCCCGGAAAAATAAGTATTGTAGATGAAAAAACCGTTGTGCTTGTATGGAGAGCAAGTTATGATTGGACAGGACCTGCCCTAAGAGAATGTGAGAGTGAACGAAAAAATATAATTTGTGCCAATTTGAAAATGCAATGTTAATTCATTCAGACTTTTGGATTTTTTTAATGATACATAACCAGAGAAAAAATTTTAAAAAATGCAATCGCTGTTATTTATTATGCAGACAGTCAGCAATGCATTGCCCGATCATCAGACACAAACGATCTGGGAGAGTGGTCGGGAAGCATTCGGTCGGCAAACTTTGGCCGAGTGGCGTACCCGAACAACGAAGACTGTCAATGGGTCATTCGGCTTTCACTCGGCTCCAGAATCTCGCTGCATTTCAAAGCGTTTGAATTGGAGCAGCCTAGTGGTGGCAGATGCTACGATTTCATTGAGGTTTTTACTTTTGTCTTATTTCTAAACGTTAAAGGAATTTAAAAAATAAAGAATGACGTGTTTGGTTAATCAGAAATAGACATTTGGTATAAATAGACATTTGTTAATTCATTAAAATACCAAATGTCTTTTTGTTCCTATTTAATAATTGTTATACTGGCTGATACAAAAGAAAACAACATTGCGGAATGTTGATGAACTTACTATAGGCTATGTTAAAAAAAGAGTGATGTACATAAGATCTAAGGACAATTCTGTTCCCACAAACTTTATTTTTCTTAGTTCAAATATTCTAGATTCTTGATTCTTTAGTTCGGAAGTTTTAAATGTCTCGCGTCAGTTCAGACAAATTGTGATTTCGGAGCAAAAAGGCACTTTTTGTATATCAACAAATTGTGTCAATATAAAGTTCATAAGTTCATTTTGTTTTCCACAACAATAAAAGTACAAACGTGTACGGAAGATCTAAAAGCCTGTTAAGGCGTGCAACTTCGAGAAATCAAAATACGAAAGCAAAGCAGTCGACAAAATGGCATTGACGATTTCACATAGGTCAACAAATTGAAACAGAATGAGAAAACAAAATTATATCATTGTCAAAGGAACCAACATGAAGACGGTCTTAAAGATTTCGGCACCGAACAAAAAAAAAAGAGTAGTGCGTGTTCAATTCTAGTAAGCAAAAATGAGTCAGTTACATTATGATAAAATTAAATATAAATACATATTGCACAATACAGCGATATTATTGTGGTCAATTTATAATAGAAAATAATCGTTTATGAAATTTTGATTTAAACAAAAAAGAAGGAAAACAAATGGTGCTTTTTTTTCTCTAGATTTTTGACGGTGGAAACACCAATGCTCCATCCCTCGGTATCTTCTGCGGGTCGACGATCCCGCCTGATATGACGTCATCAGGACACGAAGTGACTGTAAGGTTCCAGTCAGACAACACACAAGGCTTTAGCGGATTTGAACTGGAATACACAGGTCTGTATATACTGCTTTTTATGTGAAGGATCATAAGTTAAGAAGAGAAATGGAAGAAGAAAGAGGAGGATGAAGAAGAAAAAGAAGATGGAGAAGAAGAAGAAGAGAAAGAAGAAGAAGGAGAAGAAGAATGAGAAAAGGAGAGGGAGGACGAAGAGAAAGAGGAGGAGAAGGAGGAAGAGGAGGGGGAGAGCTCGATGCAGACTGAGGAGAGTGTTGGAAGCTATTGTAGGTGAGAGAGAGAGAGAGAGACAGACAGACAGACAGACAGACAGACAGAGAGAGACAGACAGACAGACAGAGAGAGACAGACAGAGAGACAGACACAGAGAGAGAGAGAGACAGAGAGAGGGAGACAGACAGACAGAGAGAGAGAGAGAGAGAGAGAACAACATACATATTTAACTGAAAAGTTAGAAGGATCACAAATATATGAATTTCATCAACAAAGGGAATTGTTTCATTTTAATTTTAATTTGAAACACAATAAAACACATATCCAGGGATCTCGAAGCAACTGCAGCAGAGCAACATCGAATGCCTAACAAAATTACTTGGATTGATAAAGTACAAATGACTTGCCTACTGACTTTTTTAAGGAAGGTAAAAGCCTGAAATATATATAATGTCTCTGATTCTGTGATTTCAGGAGGTTGTTCTGCAGTCTCGATCCCCCTCGCAGCCGACGAGACCGTCGCCATCGAGTCTCCTCTCTACCCGACCACTCCCCTGTCTCAGGCGGCCTGTAGTTGGTCCCTGGTAGCACCCGATGGATACTATGTCGAGGTTGAATTCACCAACTTCCAACCGAGCAGCGATTCGTGTGATGACACAGCGGTAAAGGTATGGGAAATCACGAGCATTTTTTTACAATATAAGAATATAAGAATCTGATCCGACTTCATCATTCAAATTTATAATAAGATATTCTCACTAGCAAATTATTCTTTATAGGTTTATGATGGAGACGTCTCGCTATCTAGCGTTTTGATGACGGTTTGTCCTGACACGACAGCGCCATCGAATCTGATGTCGACTACCAAGACCCTGGTCATCGTTTTTGAAAGTAGTCAAGACACATCCCTCGTATTCTCTATCCAAGGCACAGCAAGTAAGCGCTTTGTGTTACTATGCCATAACGTTGGACTAAATGTTACCTGTCTTCGTTAAAGGATTGTGATCAGATTTATTCTTGATCTAAATGGTTTATATATTCTCAGGGCTTCATCTATCAAGAATAAATCGTTATTGGCTCAATCATGTAATGAAGAAGTAAGAAAATTATTCCAACTTCATTGGCAGCATTGTAGTTAGAATTTGACTGGAATATGATTTGATTTAGACATAGGTCTATCATTCTATACATACTCTAAAACAATTAACGTGAAATAAATTATAATAATAGTAATCACATTTGAACCGCTTATAACTACGATGACACTTCATTGAAACCGTCCGTACATGTGCCTCCATTTTGACAGGGGTTGATGGAGCGACCCCGGCCATTGGATTCAATTGCTAATCCGCATATAAAAGAGCACACGATCAGCTTCCGTCGCATCCTACCGGGTGTACCCAGTAAACACCTGGGTGGAGAGTGGCTAATGTAGATCAATGTCTTGCCAAAGAACATTTAGTGCCGCGGAGGGACTCGAACCGCGAACCATGCGATCTAAATTTCGGTGACATATTTACTAGACCACGACACCACTACGAGAAATATATGTTTAAAATTGTGTTCATTTTGAATACATTTTCTTCCTTTTTTTAGTAGGGGCTTCGTTAGACCAAATTGAATAGTGTGATATGGGGATGCTGACAAATGAGCCGACATTTTCTCAACAAGCGTTTAAAACAAAACAAGACAAAAATGATGGAGGCCAACAGATCGCCTCATTGTAGAATTTGCCGAAGATTCATTTCCTGGAACCAAATAATCTCTCTCTATATATATTATATACAAACCTTAATTCGTTCAACTAGTCAGAAAAACTTTAGACAGTTTGTTCTAAGTAAAACTTTGCTTATAGCATGTTTACTCTACATTTTGGCTAACGTGTAATTACTGTTTATACTGATGTATAGAGTACCGAAGCTGTGACGTCATAAAAATCTATTTTTAGAATTTCTCTTTTTTTTTCTTCATTTTCCGAAAGAGCATCAAAAATAATGTCAACATGTCGGAAACCAATTGAATCTGTTTAGTATTAGCTGAGATATAACCATCTGAATAAATATGTGTCCTATGGGAGCTCAGTGTTATTATGCTCTGGCTCCTAACCATTAGGAGCCAGAGCATATAACACTGAGTTCCTATAGGAAATATATTCATTTAGATGGTCATATCTCAGCCAACACTTAACATATTCAATTGGTTTTCGATATTTGGACATTATTTTTGATGCTCTTTCGGAAAATAAAGAAAAAATTGAGAAATTATAAAAATAGATTTTTGATGACGTCACACTTCACCACTCTATAGAGAAACTTATAGCCCTCTTCACTACTTTACAGCTATTTGCGCCCTCTATACAGCAAACAATGCCTAAACGATGACCGTTGGTCCCCAATGGTCCCCTTTTTGTTATGTTCATTGAGAACTGATTTGATGAGATAACCACCTGTCAGTGACCATGCAGGGAGGTCTAATCCCTCTTGGCCGAACTAGTGCAGATAGGCTCTAAGTATTGGCTGAAATAAAAAAATAAAAAAATAAAAAGAAAATCAACCTTTTCTCTTGTTTAGGAGTCCTACCCTGCTCTTCAAGCCCTTGCCTGTCCGGTGGATCCTGCTCAGACAAGTTACAGCTGACTCCTCCCACCTACCAGTGCACATGCACATCAGCATACGTGGGTACGCAGTGCGAGACGGAGGCCGATGAATGCGCATCCAATCCATGCAGTACGCATGCGCAACAGTGCATCGACCAATTGGACAGCTTCGAATGCGTTTGCAGTTCAGGATTCACAGGTGTCTTGTGCGAAACAGGTATATAATATGTTGTTCTATATAGTTTCTTAAAACCTTTGTATGCCTACTTATCATAAACACATCCAAATAATTCCATTTGATTATATTCTCTACCGTATAGAGTAGGGCCTACAACTCCTACATTTCCACCTTGACAATAGGCCCCCGACTCACTTCCTACTTGTCATTGGCAACGCATACATTACACTTGCTTTTCTTACCATAATGTTCATTTACCTGTGCATCCCATTTACACGTGCTATCCGTCAATTTTCAAAGGAAATTTACTAGACATTATATTATTATAATGCCGCTTGTATCATACTGATTATAATTTCCTTAGTAATAATTTCCTAAGTGATATCCATTTTTGTAGGAATATGCGATGTAATACATTTGTCATTTTTGTTTTAGTTTTTGGAAGGAGGGGGGGGGGGGGGGGGGTTAAGATGTATTTTTTTTTCAAACAATGTGTAATATTGTATGTAAGTCAATGTTATGTTTATATATATATATATATATATATATATATATATATATATATATATAAGTTGGTTTGGGAGCAACATGTGAGGGCTCACATGCCTCCGGGTAATAGTGTTGAATTTCACTTTTGTGAGCCCTGGCCCACACGTTGCTCCCTCCCTTTTCCTCTTGTATTGTTTATGTATTGCATGATCTGTCAAAATGTATTTGTATTGTGCTTTTATGATTGGCCTAATAAATAATAATAATAATAATAATAATAATAATAATAATAATAATAATAATAGTATTTTGTACAGAAGATCATGACATATATTACACGTATGAGACATCTGTGCATCTGGGTCAGGGAACATGGTCGATTTTCTTGATTTCGTTGATCACAATTAACTCATATTGAAATCACTTGGCAAACGTCCTTCATTTGGTCATGTTTGTCTGTTTGTACTTTTGAGCATTCAGTACAAGTTTGTTTGATTACATGATAATTTCTTTTCGTTAATTATTGAGATTAGTTAGATATTGCATATTATATGAAAAAATCTGCCCATTTTTTTCTTCTTCTTCATTTGCCATCAAATTTAAAGATATCAACGAATGCAGTAGTCCAGATGTGTGCTTCAATGGTGGCGTTTGTATCAATAGCGAAGGCTCCTTTGAGTGCCAGTGTGCTGTTGGTTTCATTGGACAATTCTGCGAAACGGGTAAACAGGAATATATTTTTGTTTTGTTTGTTTGCCTTTTTCTTCAATGTCTTTCCTTCAAAGTGACATTTTCATTATGATTCTTTGTTACCCTGTTACCTCTAAACAAAGTATCATTTCTTCGGTACTTTCTTTTTTGTTAGGTTGTTTGTTGTAGGTTTCCATTAAACTACATTATCTTAACCCTACAACACAAAGTGTACATCAATGGAGAAAGGCATCGTCAGTTTTTATTTCAGAGCTGCATCGCTCACCGTTATGGTTTGCATTTCTTCATAATTATGATCAGATAGGTTTACGTGGATATTCTCCTCCACTGTTGATTATCTACCGAGTAATGATAGGATGTCATTTGAGCGGCTAACTAGAACAGCTGAAGAAATGAAGTTATGGAGAATTTGTGTCTCAAGGTCTTTTTAATTGTCCAAACTATGGGACTTACAAAGATAGATATATGGAAGTGATAGAATTATTGGTATTTTCCATTTTTTGTGTCCAGATATCAATGAATGCGACGAGAACCCTTGTCAAAATGGAGGGTCATGTACGAACGAGGCGGGCGGCTTTTCCTGTGATTGTTTTCCGGGATATGAAGGTGCTACGTGTGCACAAGGTAAATTTCATCACGTTTGTAATCAGCATTCTAGATAAAACAATGAATTATAACGAAAAATCGCTAATGCAAGTCACGTGACATAGCAAAACTACATGATATTTTGTATTTTGTGTTCTTAGTTATCAATAAACCGAAAAGAATTTGAATTAAAATGATGATGAAAATTTATCTGAAAGAATGGTGACGGAAGAAGATTATCATGGTCAAGAATTTAGGAATTTAAATCCTATATGCACTAGTTTGGCAGGAGGGATTAAACCTCCCTGCATGGTCACTGACAGGCGGTTATCTCATCAAATCAGCTCTCAATCAGCTTAAGAAAAAGGGGACCATGGGGACAAATGGTCTCCGATTAGGCATTGTTGGCTATATCGAGGGCGCAAGTAGCAATAATATAAGTAGTGCAGTGGGGCTTTAAGACATTTCGACAAGGTTTTTCTTCAACTTCACCCCTTAATTGTTTAATTGACAGATACAAATGAGTGCTTGCAGTCGAACACATTATGCCAGAACGGAGGTCAGTGCGTCAATTCAGAGGGATCCTATCGCTGCGAGTGCCTTGCGACATACTCAGGACAGCACTGTCAGGAAGATGTCGACGAGTGTGCAGCTAACCCCTGTGGTAATGAAGGGACTTGCTCCAACACTTTCGGTTCCTATCTCTGCTCCTGCGCCGATGGCTTTGAAGGACTGAACTGTGAAAGGGATGTGAACGAGTGCACCCTTTCACCTTGCCTGAACTGGGGAACTTGTGTTAACACCCCGGGGTCGTACCACTGCAGTTGCTCCGAAGCGTACACGGGGGAGTTCTGTAATGAGGATGCCGATGAGTGCGAAAATGAGCCATGTTTGAACGGTGGGACCTGCACCAATACGATCGGATCCTATCGATGTGAATGCCCATCGTCTTCCACGGGGAAGAACTGTGAAGTAGACGTCAACGAATGCCTCAACAGCCCTTGCCAGAATGGTGGAAGCTGCGTAGATATTGTTGGCTCCTACTACTGCTCCTGTACGTCATACTACACTGGACAACACTGCGATGTCGACGTTCAAGAATGTGAAACAGACCCCTGTTTAAACGGAGGGACCTGTTCTAACACGGTTGGTTCTTACCATTGTCAGTGCATGCCGGGGTATGAAGGGCGCACTTGTGAGCTGGATAGGAACGAATGTGAAAACGACCCCTGCCGTAACGGTGGGAGTTGCACTAACACGGTGGGTTCGTATACATGCACTTGTCCACCATCTTACTTCGGTTATAACTGTGCCGATGACGTCGACGAATGCGATGCCGATCCTTGTTCCAACGGTGGTACATGCACCAACCTTGTCGGTTCTTATCGATGCGGGTGTACTGCTGCTTACACAGGGCAGCACTGTGAGGATGATGTTGACGAATGCCAAAGCCTCCCATGCAAGTTCGGAGGTACTTGCACAAATACCTTTGGCTCCTATGTCTGCCAATGCATCCCATCTTTCACAGGACAGGACTGTGAGGTTGACACTGATGAATGCACTACCGACCCCTGCCTCAATGGAGGCACTTGCTCTAACAGTTTTGGTTCCTACGCCTGTACCTGCACTTCATTTTACACGGGTCGGCACTGCGCGGAGGACGTCGATGAATGTGAAACCAACCCCTGTTTGAATGGAGGGACCTGTTCTAACAGTATTGGATCCTACCATTGCCAGTGCACCCAGCGATTTGGAGGACCAAACTGTGGTGCTGACGTCGATGAGTGTGAAATCAACCCCTGTATGAACGAAGGAACCTGTTCTAATTTCCATGGGACGTATCAATGTGAATGCAGGGGCCTGTTCGCTGGGCCACATTGCGAAGAAGGTAGTTATCTTTTTGTTCTTCCCAACTCTGATCATAGTGAAAAATAATGATCAGCGAAATTTCAAGAAAAATCGAGTTCATGAATTGTCATTATGTGTCTAAGCATTTTATTAAGGCGGCCATTGTTTTATAGAAAATAATTATATTGGTTCTATGGTTCACCTGAATATTATCTTAAATTTCAACCTCACAATTGTGACCCAGAGCAAAAAGTATCTTTATACAAAAGGATGCAGATTCTTTATTTAACCACAACGACATTTCAATTATTATCTGAGAGAATTTAATTAGATAGATAGATTTAAGTCGTATGCCATCCAGTCGCCCATGATATATTTTTTACCCAAAACTTTATATTACTTTGGAAATCTGTTTTGACAGATTTAATCTTTTTGACCGTCAGTCTCGTGAACCTTCCGACGAGTGGTTAGATTGTCCACGAGAATGAGACCGTTGTTTAAACCTTAGGATTAGAAGGGCTTTGATTCTTTAGAATAATATGAAGGTCCAGGATGAAACTTCCCATAATCCTTCGATCAAGTGAAGAGTCCCGGTCTGACCGGGTCTATTATTCAATGCTGCCGTTTTTGTTTATCCCACAGACGTGGACGAATGTCTAGGAAACCCCTGTCACAATGGAGGTACTTGTCGCAACAGTTACGGCGGATTCGTGTGTACTTGTCCAGATACCCTGACTGGTCCAACATGTGAAAACGGTCAGTACCAAACAAATTTATGTTTCAAAATGTCTATATCTGGTTCAAACCGACAAGACAAATGATCCATAATCCACCTTTTCCTTTCGTAACACAGAAACTTTACACCATTTTCAATGCAACTTCCTATCAACATGATTTAATGATACTCTATGTATCCTCATTTGTTGTGTGGACTACTTTATAATATCGATTTGTAAGCCTTTAATATGGTGAATAGTTTCATACCAATAGTCGAGACTATTTCACTTCCCACAATCTTCCTTAAAAAAGAAATGCTATTACAAAATAGTTAGAAGTAGAATTCACTTGATTAACATGTAAACGTTAATCAATTATTCTGAATCATTTTTGAAGGCCTTGATGTACTCTGTTGCCCAGAAATTTGGAATACGTTCTTGATGAAACGCTTTTGACAATATGATTTATTCTTGACAAACAAAGTTTAAAGCTTATCATAACTTTATTGAACACAGTGACTGCCCAATAAAGATAGATCAATAACGTTCTGAGAAAGTATCAACTTCATCTTTCAAGAATATTTCATAATGTCACAATCATTTCATGAAAAGGAGCAATAATTTTTTTTCCAGCCTATGGTCAACAATGTATATGAATCATTACTTGAACATGGTAAATATATAAATATGAATATAGAATACGTTCATTTGGTTGTATGATTCTGTATACGTTATGCAATCGAATGTATATCATATTTTATATTTCACATACAAAGAATCTTGCGATACGATTGGTCAAAAGTATATCACGTGATGAAAGATAGTTCGCCCACCATTGATTGAATAAGAAAAGTTCGTTGCACTGTGTAGATATTTTCTACTATCTACACAGTGCAACGAACTTGCACTGAAGATAGAATTATTTGCTTACTATCCGCCAGATCTTGACGAATGTGCACTTTACACCCCTTGTGAGAATGGCGCCACCTGCGTCAACGAAGAGGATGGGTACAGCTGCAGATGTGCCTCAGGATTCCAGGGACCCACCTGCTCACAAGGTACTCATAGAGATCAAAAGAAGTCTCACTGACTTACCCCCTACTTCATCCTTGATAATGATTCCCACGATGCACTTTAGGACCAAACTTAATATTGAAAGTATAGTTTGTTTGATATTGTATTCTCCGTCGCTGACAGGAGGAGGAGGAGGCAAGAAGAAGAAGAAGAAGAAGCAGAAGAAAAAAAGAAAAAACAAAAAAGAAAAAGAAGAAGAAGAAGAAGGAGAAGAAGAAGAAGAAGAAGAGGATGATGAAGAAGAAGAAGAAGAAGAAGAAGAAGAAGAAAAAGAAGAAGAAGAAGAAGAAAAAGAAGAAATAGAAGAAGAAGAACAAGAACAAGAACAAGAAGAAGAAGACGACGACGACGACGAAGAAGAAGACAAAAGCCAAATATGTGTCTCAGCCAATTTATAAAAATACATGTTTGTATCCAGAGAGAGAGAGAGAGGAGAAAAAACAAGATGGGTTATTTCGGGGAATCTGTGATCATGTTAACCGGACAGAAACTATCATTCTTTTAAATATATTTGCTTGTTTTTTTTTTCTCATGCTCTTTAGACATCGATGAGTGTGCCTTGACTAGTCCTTGCCTGAATAAAGCACGTTGTACCAATAACTTTGGTGGCTATACGTGTGCATGTGGGCAGAACTTCAGTGGTAAAAACTGCGGAATTGGTAAGAAAAATTTCAGTCATACCCTATTTGCACGAATGTGTGAACACCTTTTTGATGTGATCTACGAGGATATGTGCGATAGTTATAAGCTGACTGCATGCACAGGTCTTGTTAAACTTATTTCGCAAAGTTCGATACGATTTGATTTGATTTTAAAACAAATCTTATAGTTTTCTTTCAACACGGTGGTCCCATAAAAAATAAAACGCAGTTTTCCCTAGGGGCCCTGTATAAAAAAGAATACATTAAAATTCACTGATACATAAAGAACACAAATTATAATTCGTTCCTCGCTCTCTTGGGTATTCCTTTATCTCTCTATGTTGGTGTCTCCTTGTTTGTCATTCTACACCCCTCCTCATTTCGATCTCTCCTCTCTATTCAATCTCCGCCCTCTCCCTCCTAGATGTCAACGAGTGTACTGCGCTGCCGTGTTACAACAGAGGAACCTGTATTAATACATATGGTGGCTTTGCTTGTGTCTGCACCGAAACATATCAGGGACAACTCTGCAATGAGGGTGAGCATATTTCTCTCATTTTTATTTCAAAAGAAACATGTTAAACCTGAAGATCCGTTTGTGGCGGACAAGAGTATAATCCATATTATATATTATATTATTATTTCATGCTTACACCCTGCATGCCCAATCCGACTCGTTGTACATACTCTACAAGGAGTGTTGAGTCGTATTTCTTCAGAGTTCAGATTTAGATTCAGAGTTTTAAAACTATTAAACAAGTATATTTGGTTACTATTGATACGCTCAGCCGAATTAGGTAGACGTAGGCCCGCCCCCCCCCCCACTCAGAGGTCGGAATGACCGCATGCGTGTTGCCAAAATGTCCGGTAAAGGGGTACTTTTCGTGCGACAAAGTCCGGCCCGAGAATTGTAAAAAAAAGGGGTGTATTTGACTTTTCACCCGGAGATTTCTTTAAAAAGGGGGTGTTTTTCTTTTTTCTCTCATCTCTTTGGACTCCTGAGATATTATTCCGAATTTAGGGGGGTACATTGAGCATTTTTCCTGATTTAGGGGGGTCTCCAAGGCAGGAAAAGCACGCGAAAAGCCCGCGAAAGGGGGGTTCGGAAATGTTGGCAGTCCTCAGATAGGGGGTGCTTTCAAAAAAAGGGTACGAGCATATGCGTACCCTAAATAACACTGAGTGGGGGGGGGGGGGGGGCCGGGGACGTAGGGTTAAAGTGAAATTGGATCACGTCCAGTCCCCTTCCACTTCAGTCTAGCGACGTCCTTTTACATATCTTCCACATATAGCAATATTCTTCTACTTCTACTCCTTCTTCTTCTTATTATCATATTTTTGTATTGCTACGATTTAGACGTCAACGAATGCAACATCGCGGGTCGGTGTCAGCACGGAAGTACATGCGTCAACACGGAAGGCTGGTTCCGATGCGACTGCGCAGATGGGTATGAGGGACAAGTTTGTGAAATAAGTAAGAATAAATTGCCTTCTGCTTGCTCCCCTAGGCTATAATTCAATCATGTGCATGATTCGATATTTTCAAAAGATTACATTTCATCGGTTGCTACCCATGTAATTAGTAACTATGACATAGAAAATTTTATCAGAATCATGACAAGAACGTGAACAAGTATTTTGGGTTTGTAACTCATTATAATTGTGTGTATTTAAGCATCATTTTATTTACGAATGCTTTTAAATTTAGTTCCTCTTTTCTCGTGTCATCACTATTATATTTGTCTTGTTTCATTGTATATTTTTTGTCATATACTTATATTAAATTGCAAACAACATTGCACTTTCATTGTATTATGTTTTGCATGAGAAATAAATTCATTTGAATCTTGAAGAACAAAAAATAATAACTTTGTGCAAATCTTGCCGAAAAAAATTATCGTCATAATTCCGGTGAGCTTTTGTTTCAAATAATTTCAGTCACAAGTGCGTGCAACATACCTTTATATACAATTTATTTATTTCTCCAGCATACTATTCTACATGTTTGATTTAAATAGAATATCTGATGAAGTCGGTATGATAACTTAAACCGTTTGTAAACAGATATTGATGACTGCGCAGAATCGCCCTGCCAAAACGGAGGAACGTGCATCGATGGTGTTGAAAGTTTCACGTGTGTCTGTGCACGAGGCCACTATGGTGAAACATGTGACATGGGTAAGAATCTTTAGACGAGTAAAATTGACAATCCAGTTGAAAATTCTGTTTTTTTAATTTATATCTTGTCTTACTCGTTTTGTTTTTGAATATGTTCTCCGCCCGTCTACATGTGTTTTTTTTTTCGCCCCTGTCCGATGCAACAAAACACAATCAACCCCTTCCTTTCTCTCTTTCCTTTAAGACATATCTTTGATTTGACTTTAATTAAATATGTTTGTTGCAAATTTATCCTCTTTTTTAAAATAAAAAACAGCCTTAATTTTGTATCAAATTTGCTCAAACCGATAAAGAACGTATGTACCTTTCAAAAATAATAATAACAATGATAAGACAAAAATCTTCCTAATTTATAAAATTTCATTCATGCCTATTTAAAAGATCTATTTTCCTGTTTTTTTAGTTGTGAGGGAAAATATCCCGGATTGTGAAGAAGGCCGAGATTCCATCAGCCGTCTATACTGGAATAGAACAACTGCTGGTAAAACGGATGTAACGGCTTGTCCTCAGGGCACAACTGGTAAGTTTCTTAATAAACCCTATGTTGTAGTGTTTATGCCACAACTTGGCTTTCATTTAAGTTCATTAATGTTGTTTGCATGGTTTGGGCACGTGCATCAACTTCAATATACATGATAAATGTACAAAGGTGCCACGTTTTGAGGTTAAACATCGCTTTTCAACAATGCCAATTTATTCGCTAGTCCAAAATAGCGTCGACGGTATTCTTTTCGGGGATCGAATGTGATCATACATACTTATTACCGGGCTGTATTGGTTATTATGTAATAGCTAATATCGAACTGATTACATAGAACTGTATGAGCTTAAAATACACCAATTCGTCGCTGTTTTCACGAAGTGACGGTAGTGAAAAAAAATTGCATTCACTTTGCGTGACGATTTTCCTCACTACCGTCACTTCGTGAAAACAAGGACGAATTGTGGTGTCAATAATCGATATATATTAAGAGAAAATCATAACAACAAATCAGTGGAAGCCAGTAATACCTGCCAGGAAGTAGTTTATTGTGAATTCGTTACAAGTACGTTGTCCAACTTTCCCCCTTCAATTTAGGTATTGCAACCCGTCTGTGTTCCGCTCTGACTGATGTGACACCACCTTTGTCTGTATGGAAGATACCTGACCTTTCGCAATGTATCAATCCCAATTTCCAGAAGGTCACTGAAACGGTATGAAGGTTACATTTCTTTTGGTTCCACCTAGGTTAAATAAAAAAAAAAAAATTTGGACCCCCTATGAAGTCAATTTCGACTCCCCAATAGTCGGACAAATTGAGGTTCCGACACCCCTATATCCGACACTTCTAAAATGTTCCGATACCCTTATGTTACGACACCTGCTTTTTCGACCTCCTTTACATCCCAACACTCCTATGTTCCCAAATCCCATGTACTGACAATATTCCGACGTTCTGGTAGCTCCTTGTTCCGACAGTCCTATGTTCGATGCCCGTAAGTTCTGACACCCCTAAATTTCCGACACCCCTATGTTTCGACACTCCTATGTTCCCACATCCCTTTGTTTCGACATTCCTGTGTTCCGCCATTCCCATGTAGCAACACCCCTATGTTTCGACACCCTATGTTCCGATAATCCTATGTTCCGACACATTTTGTTCTGACAACATTATGTTCCGACACATATGTTCCGATACCCCTATGTTCCGACACTGTTATATTCCGACACCACTTATATTATCTTCTCAGTCAAATAGTTATCTCAATGTGGACGTGTAAAAAATTGTCAAAAAATTTAAGTTCTTCAGAAAACGGGTATAGCGAGAAAAAAAAATATAAGTATAACGTGTAGCCCATAAAATAAGTATAACGTGTAGCCCATTAAATATTTAGTATATAGTGGACCTGTCACTCCTTAATAATTTCCTGTGGTTCATTCTCAAGACACATAAAACCGTCATCGTAATTATAAAATACGAAGTAGAGACTGGGGCTGAAGTGTACCAAGACTTTTAAAGTGTCATATAAATCTTTGCTATATAGCTGGACATGCTGGAACAAAGCCCCAACATCACGGTTCACGATGTCATTGACCTCGCCGCTCTTCTTTCCAACCTGACATCGTCGACGTCGACCGAGGTCAGCGAGCTCCACATCGTACCGCAAGACATCACGATCACCACCCAGGCACTAAGTAGAGTAGCAGACCTCTCGGCGATGATCAGCAAGAACCTGACTGATAAGGATATTGATGATCTGACAAATGTAAGACAGTAGTGACTGTTTGTTAAAGACAGGGTTTTGCCAAAGTCCCAACATTATTTTGCTTGTTCCTCATTATGATATCGTGAAAAATTTCACATCGCGCCCATACTTTCGAAAGAAAAAGATGAAGCTATTTTTACTTCAATATAATTCAAGTCTTGTCTACTCGTCTGCCAAACACCTTTGCACCCCACCCAGATATCTTAACCCCAGAAAAAGGGTCCAACTCCAAAGATAGATCCTTGGTACTTTGCTATATGGATGCAGAAAAACAATTACGAACAACAATATGAATATTACAATTACTAAGATTAGTAGTAACGCGTAATGTTTAAATATCAGTTACTTGATGATAAAACAGTAAAAGTCTGAACTATTAAAAGAAGTTTTTTAAAAGTTTTTTTTTTAACCACAAAACATCAGCTGACTGCAGAAAGGACACTACCATCATGTATCGTCAATGTCTTTAATGTTCTTTAAGCAATAAGATGATGAAAATACACGTGCATACACTCCTTTATCATGATTACCCAAGGCCTTTGTTGATACCGTGGACAATATCCTGGATGACGCCAACCTGGGTGCATGGAAGACCTCGGACGATGCCGACATCGTGACCCAACAGCTGACGTCAGTGGTTGCGTCATCCGAGAACATGGCCCTCAGCATGGCGAGGGCGAGACGTCGACTGGATCAGAAAACCGACTCGACAACGACCTCAACCAACCAGAGTATATCGTTCAACAAGACCAATATAGGTAACTGGTGTGTATGGGGGAGTGTGGGTGTGGGAGGGGTGTGTGGATGAACCCATCTCCCGAATCGTGACTATTAGTTCAACTTAGTGTTCTACATTTATTTACTATTTAAAAACAGAACAATCTATGATAAATTTTGGTTAAAACAAGAGTGGCAACATTAGCTCTTCACGTCTCCATTTATATAGCAATAGAGCAAAATATTTTGTTGCTGAAAAGAACCCGTTCCTCTTTATAAAGAGAGAGACAGAAATTTACAGCGTGTTCTCTCAAAATAAAGATAGCCGACCTTGTTTATTTGTGGCAATGACTATGAAGTATTTGGGATTATTGTAATCATGATAATGACAAGATACCAGGTAGATCGTTTGTTACCTGGGAAAGCACAAAAACACTTAACTGTTTATAATAGAAGTTTGAAAATCTTGAGGACGTTTATCTCTTTACGTTTTCTCTCTCTCCATTGTCTTTGCTAACAGAATTCGATGTCGTCTTCGTAGCGGACTCTGAGAGCGATGATAGCGAGACGATGACGTTCGTTCGATCAGGCGGTAGTCTGTCTCTCCCACGGGAGGTCCTCAACATAGCCAATCAGCAAAGCTCTGGTAAGTCACGTGGTCTAGTGGGTTGTTTCTTCGGGAGATTCCGAGTGCCGCACAAAACAAGACGAAGCAGCAATCGTGCATTTCTGTGACGTGCTGGTCTTTTTCTCTACGCCCGTATGTCCAACACTTTGTACATTAAACCCTTCATGATGTTTAAGTGGTGTATCCATAATATTTCTCGAGGTAACGCGATTCTTACTGCTTATCTCTGCGTTTCTCACTTTGTTGAAGGGTTATTTGTTCTGCACCTCCATACGGCAGGGGTATATGTAATGTAGACTGTAAACAAAAATTGATACAAAGAAAATAGGATTAAGAAGACAAACAGGTATTTTGTTTTCTTTTCAGATCGTAATTTACTGAAAGAACTGATTTCGTTAATCAAAATTTCATTGCATTCGAATTTGATTACAGTTTGATGAAAACAATTAAATTGTGGGGTTATTCTACAAACATTTCGCTTCTGTTCAACAGATCAGTTAGCTATCTACAGAGCCAGGTACCCATCGCTTGCATCCTTATATTCTGCCTTAGAAGAGGAAAGCATTTCGAGGTAAGAACGCCCCCACATTTTCGTTTTGGTTTCTTGGATACACGAGAAAGAACTTTACATTTTAGTGGAGTTTACATTTTGGTGAATGTAATAAGGCGCATAATACGAATGTCTCATAGTTTCTTGATCTAAAAGTAGAAGCTCTTTTAGTTGTTCAGTCAAGTTATCAAGAATAAGTTAAATTATAACTTTTTCACATGTAATTGATGAGAATTCCATTCAGAGATGACAATATTTTTTTCTTCTCATCCATTTCCGTCATATTTCACGGCCGACTGGGAAGAGGGGCTAATTCTATTACTCAGATAATGTTAATGGCGTAACATTACTGTTCATTCTTTATCTTTCATATCCATGTAATTGTTTTCATGAATCCCTTAGCCACTGGCTCATGTACTGTGTCGTAAAATGGTGGGGAGAAATTTTCAGACCTTAAATCTGTAGACTTATCCTTTTTTTTTTTTAAATCTACGTTTTAGGATCAATACTGATGTCATGGCAACCAAGATCCTTGGTATAGACGAGGCTTTCTTCAAGGATCTAATCGAACCTGTTGTAGGAATTTACAAGCACCAAGAGGTAAAATTCGTTTTTATCTTTTAATTCAATGAAAAGGTAGTTAAACACTTTTAAAGCCCATCTGCACTAGTTTGGCCAGGAGGGATTAGACCTCCCTGGATGGTCACTGACAGGTGGTTATCTCTTCAAATCAGCTCTCAATTAATATAAGAAAAGAGGACCACGGGGGACCAACGGTCACCGATTAGGTATTGTTTGCTATATAGAGGGCGTAAATAGTTAATGGGTACCTTGAAGGAGTGCGTTAAGGGCCATAATATTGATAACAAACTAATAACATGGAAATCAATAGTTTGTAATGAGAGCTATGTGCTGTTCGTACTATATAATATTTCATATTTTTATATATAAAATATATGATGCGTACTACGAAATTGTTTCAGCTGAAATAAGGTACACTTCAAACCACTGCACCAAATGATGAATTTTACATTATTCGATTGTGATTTTGTAATTACTTGAGTTTCCTCTTTTCCCAGCTTGGCGCCAATTTGAACCCGAGTTGTGTGTTCCTAGATCTCGATCAAACGTAAGTATTGCAGGCAGTGTTCCCTCATTTCCACATCCTCTCCTTTTTGTAATTAAAAGAACTGCGTGTTGAACTTTTTTCTTCACACAACTCACGTCTCGTCTTGTAATTATTTTGAAAATAGAGGAATGATTATTCATCTCTGTCTTTGTTATAACAATTAACAAAGAGGGTCAGGGCCCTGTTTCATAAAACCTGTCATCAATATTAAACAAGAGCTAACTTTCTATGACAAATTTGCTCTCAGCCAATCGGATGCCACGACTTCAGTAGCTTATAACAGTTATTGTAACGTGTTATTCATAACGAAGTTTATGATACAGGGCTCAGATCTGCATTGGTCTTTCGGATGTGCATATAGACGTTTAATCATAATATTATAATTTTACGAACGTTTTATCATAATGTGATAATTCTGCGATATACAATTACAGATTATTCTTCAGGCGAGTACTATATGTGTTGCTTCGTTGATTGTATTCTAGTTGCCATGAAACACCAGGGGCACACTTCTGGAAGACGTACTTTCCCTGCCAGTTCGGGATGTCAAGGCTCAGTCTTATAAACAGTTGCGATTCATCACAACTTCTTTGCGATTGAAATCAATCGCAAGTATGTACATACGAGATAGAAGACTGTAAACTTGCGATAGATTATAGGACTGCGATTGATTGGGATAAATCGAAACTCTTTATAAGACGGGGCGCAGAAATCATCAACATTCGTAACCGTAATTATAATCACGTTTGTATATTGGTGTTGATAGAAGGTTTTCGGTATTCGTTTTGTCATATATATTTTGTCAACATTTCTATAAAATGAAATTCACAAATACTTATTAATGCATTTGATGTTTCTAAATGATTTATTTGATATAGTTCTGGAGAAGAGTCGGAATCGTGGAAGGCGACTGGATGCGAAGTCTACGCCAGCAATGAAACCCATACGACCTGTCACTGTTACCATCTCACCAACTTTGCAGTCATCATGGATGTCCACGGTGTTCAGGTAATACTTCAGTCATGTTAAACTTTCCGCTGTCTTCTTTAATAATTAAAAAAAGAACATCACATATTTATGATTTCATATCTAATGCATGGTATTAAAATGTGTTGCCGTGAAAATCCTCTTATAAGAGTTCTAAGAATGGCAGTGCTAATAATGCAGAATAAAGTGATGCTACACCGCCCCCTGTTCCAGTGATGTGACGAAAATCGGTTGAAAAAAAAATCAGTAAACTGGTAAAAAAAAAAAGAAAGAGCGAAATTTTTTGTTGTTTAAAGTTCCCGTAATGGCCATTCTTCTTACGTCGAAAAAAAAACACCTAAGTCACAATATTTACTTATAGAACAACTGTATACATGAATTTCTATTTTTCTCTTGAATGTGTTTGTTGCTTTGCCCATTGCAGAGTAGCCTATCAAACGGCCATGAGACAGCCCTGTCTATCATATCTCAGATCGGTGGTTCCGTGTCCATCGTAGGGTGTGTGACTTCCGTTGCAGTATACGAGTTCTTCCGGTAGGTGAAATTTATAGTTGAGGAGGTCATATGGTTCTACCCTATTCCCCATTTTCAAGTCGTGGGAAGAAAAAATAAATCATCTTTGGAAGTGCCATTGCCAAAATTATGAGGATGAACCTGATCAGTATGTTTTTGATAAATATTGAGTTAGACATGTTAGAAAGTGATAAATTGTCGTGAGCTTTTTCATTGTCAATGGTATCTGAATGGTGTCACATAAAAGTGTTGATACATATGATTGTAGTAGAAGAAATGTGGTGGCAGGGGGTTACCTACTAATATTAAAATCTGGAAGAACGAAAAAACAAATCAAAATTCATAAATCAAATTTCGTGACGGATATACGAAATGCCAAAAGTTAATAACTCATCATGCTCTGATATCATATGCCATAGGTGAAAAAAGGGTTGTAGGTATCATTCATTTTGATTTCAGTAATGTTTTTTTCATGTGGTCATTACAGATTGAAGTCGGACAGGATACGTGTTCACGAGAATCTAGGAGTGGCCATTGCAATCTCACAGCTTATATTCCTGGTGGGGATGGAGCGAACAGATATCGTGGTAAGCAGTCAGGGTCAATAGGATTTTTTTTTTTTAATTTAAAATAAAGCTCAACGACATAACATATTTACAATAATTTAATATCAATAAAGTAAATGGATGTATACACTATTAGGACAGTATAGAGTTTTGTCACTATTATTATACAATTTACGCGCTGCCGATCGATGAGAAGGGAGTGCAATAACAAACAGTAAAACATGTTTTGTTTTGGCTTGATTTGATTTGGTTTATTTTGCGTTCCATGTACAATTTTTGGTAACAAAACAAAAATAACATACTAAAAAGTACTTTATGACAATTTATCATATATAAGCAAATATACATAACAACTATTATAGTAAGCAATAAAAGATAGATTGCCAAATTATCATATTTCATAAAAAACTCAACCATTATTGGTAGCAAATTGCTTGAAAATATGAAGAAAAATGTTTTTTTCCCCCACTACATTAAATAACAAGGCGCAAGAGCATTAGCGCCGGAAAAAATAGGTTAGATGGGGGGGGGGGGGGGGGGCGGGGCCGAAACAGCTTTGCCTCCCCCATCATAGTATAAGATCAAATAGAAAATGAAGAAGAGTTAAACAAAATAATGTAATTACTCTTTCATTAACTTAATCGTTCCTCCCCCAGTGGTTATGCAAAGCGGTTGCTATCGCTTTCCACTACGCCATCACTGCCATGTTCTGCTGGATGTTGTTAGAGGGCGTACATCTCTATGTCATGCTGGTCAAGGTGTTCGGTACAGGCAGGATGGTCAAGAAATACTTGCTAGCTGGTTGGGGTAAGTAGGAAGCAAAAAAAAAAAACCTTCTTAAAGCCCCACTGCACTATTTTGGCCAGGGGATTAGACCTCCCTGCATGGTCACTGGCAGGTGGTTATCTCATCAAATCAGCTCTCAATGAACATAAGAAAAAGGGGGCCATGGGGGACCAACGGTCACCGATTAGGCATCGTTTGCTATACAGAGGGCGCAGGTAGCTATACGAAGTGCAGTCGGGCTTTAAGATATTCAGAAGGGAGTGGATGGCATAGGGTTCTTGCAAGTTGCTTTTCATTGGTATTTACCACGCCCACCCCCCCCCCCCCCTCCCTCCCCCACGAATACGATTGGGAATGTCGCAAACCGTTTAACACACCATAAGCCAGAACAATATGTGGTTCCAGGGCCCTGTTTCATCAAACTTGTTATCAATAACAAGTTACAAGCTACTGTTACAGGCTACTGAAATCATGGCATCTGATTGGCTGGGAGCAAATTTGTCATAGAAATGTAGTAGTTGTTATAGATAACAAGTTTTTTTTAAACAGGTCCCTGATTGTAACAAATTTAAGCCCCAGAAAACTGTTTTAGCAGTTCATTTCCCCCCTCAAGGAAAGCGCGTTGCGGCAGGTTTGCTCCCATTTTTCCCGGATAAAACTATACGTACCCTTCGATGAAATGACGTATACAAATACTGATAAAGCATTGCTACATGTCACGGGAATCCCCAAGTCCCCCCAAGTCCCCCACCCCATCCACTACCAATTTCTTCGAGGTGTTTAAACATCGCAAGGGGCTTTCTATGCCTCCACTGTGTAATCAATATGAAAATGCATGTAAAAAACATTGTTTCATTTTTTTTTAAATTGAGAGAAAAAAGATATTGTTCTTCTTTATAATGTTTTGGATGATAGAAAAAAAGTACGATTTTTTTTTGACTTGTAACTGATTTAACTTCTGAATGATATAATTTGTATTGACTTTGTTTTAATGTGTACTACTTCTTTTTGGAGAAATAAAACATTTTATTAGAAAGTTAAAAAATATACAGCCTTCTTGATATTACAATGTACTTTTATATATTTATATAGTAGCCGTTAGTCAAGGTATAGCTTTTACAATGCTGTTTTATGTTGTTTTCATTTCTTAATTTTAATCCAATTGAATAATTAATTTTCTCTTTTTTAAATAGGAATTCCCTTGATAGTTGCCGGAGTTTCAGCTGGTATCTTCTATAAAGAATACGCATTAGGCAACGTGTAAGAAATTTATATGTGTCAAGATTTTTTTCCTCAATATCTAACATTCTAAGTATGGCAATTACAATAGACTTGGGCCCCGTCTCACAAAGAGTATTTGATCGCAACTTATTTGCGATTGATAACAGTCGCAACTATATACATAAGAGATAAGAGACTGCAAACTTGCGATTGATTGTAATCAATCGCAACTTTTTATAAGATGGGGCCCTTATCTTTCCTATTTCTTTGCTCAACGCTCACTTATACAATTGTTATCGATTTCGTTGGAAGAAAGGCATATCACATGTATTTTTAGAGTATTTTGAGGCTATGAGCCCCTCCCCCGCCCTCTCTCTTGCAGAGTATGATACAGAACCACTTACATTTTGTTAAATTTTGTTCACAACAAGAACGAATGGTTATCTCTAACAGTTTCTTTATGATATGCACATTGAAGAGTGGTGGATTAATTTCTTCAACCGTAAACTAGATTTTTAAATCTTACCATTCTACATGGAGCACTTATCACGAAATCTGTATGCCTTTATAATGATGGGGGTATTGATGTTACACACAATATCTTGCTGGTATAATGTATATCACGTTATCTGTGTTAACCAACCGGCCACGAGTTGAAAGTTAGACCTTATTTATACTTCTCAAACAATTCTCGGTGATCAATCAATTGATCAGACAACTGGATAACGTTCTCATGTATTCTTTCACTTGCTCTAGGTGCTGGATGTCGACCAGAGCTATGCTCATCTCCTTCATACCAACGGTGGCTATCGTGATTGTAGTGAGTATTGAACCTCTAACCTACATCAAGTCACATTGAATAATGTCGACCAACCAACACGGCTTATGATTATAATAATTTAAGGGAAGAAAAAGTGACACATGTCTGGTTTCAAAATGCTGCACAAGTCAGATGATAGTGAGCATTTTTTTTTTTTTTTTTTTTTTTTTTGGGGGGGGGGGGAAGCTCTCGAAATTTTGAAAAATCGCAACCCCCCCCCTTGAGCGCCAGGGGATGGGGCCAATCTCCAGAAAAAGGTAAAAATTAACGTGTTTTTACCTGTTTTTTTACCCTGGATCCACCACTGTGTATTCGTACCACGTTAGGATTTAAAAGAATAGAACTATACAAGAGTTGGGAAGAAAAATGGCAAAATTACAATAAAACAAACGTAAGACCTTTCAAACCAACAATTCAACATAACTTTGAGAGCACCCTGTTTAGAGACTGCGAAGTCATAATTCGCAGGCTCAGACTTTGCAACATAGGACTAAACGCAGACCCCTCAAAAGTATGGGTATCCCAAACAACCCAACCTGGCCAAGCCAACAAAAATTGTAAATACTGTAACACCCCTGAAACAATAACACACTATCTGATCGAATGTCCAAAATATACAATAGAAAGAGCAATGCTGATAATGGAAAGTGATATAACGAGCCCAAACGAAATAATGAAACTCCTAAAATCAACAGAAAGTGCGACCCAGAGAGCACTGATCCGCTTTGTTCGTAGAACGAGGCGTTTTGAGTGTTCCTAATATATATATATATATATATATATATATATATATATATATTTTTATTATTATTATTTATTTTTTGTTTTTGTTTTGTTTTGCACATATCGCACGACAACCATATGCCCTAAGATGTTGATACCTACTTTGATAGAAAAATAAGGTTTTACAAAATGGAAAAATACTAGAAGAGAAAAGGTAAGAAAGAGTAAAGACGGATTGAGGACGGTAAACCCCAAACAAGAGACTCTGGAGATCTACCCCAGAATCCTCTCTCCGGCACCAGAGTTGCCTAGGCCAATGATGGCCGAGAAGATTGCGCAATGTACCGCGCCGGTCTGGCAGGAAGGTGCCAATTGCGGTGAGGGGTTTTCATGGACCAGTAGATCTGAGATTATATTATCCCCCAAAGAAGAGAAGATTATGAATTTACAAATAGTACCAACAAATAGAAGAAAAAAAAATAAAGTGAAAGGCGTAAATATTCTTAAAAAGTATGAAACGCCGATAATACCAAACAACAACAACAACTGTATTGTATTACATTCCTTATCTTTTTGCAGGTGAACACGGCTTTCTTGATAATGGTCCTGCATGTCATGATGAGATCCATGTCAGCCAAGTACAAGAGCAGAGTCTCCAGCAACACATCACAAGTCAAGTAAGTTCACAACAAGCGACTCAGTCGCGTAGCTTCCGGTGAGGGTCAGATTGGGGGGGGGGGGGGCACGGTACAATGTACCGCCCTTATCGATTGGAAAGAAAGGCGGTTCAGAATTCTCTTTTAAAACAATATTAATTTGGTCTTTCTTATTAAGGGTTAGCTACATCAATATTGATACTCTTCTTCCCGCAGGCCCTGCAGTTAATAATGAAGATAAATTTCCATAGCGCATAATTATGGGATATATTATACCTTATAACCTAGAAAAGCAAAAATCCTCTCTCTTAGGAGGTGCACTTTGGAGCGACAGAGAAACTTTAAGAAGCAAGGAAAGAAAAGCCAGATATATGTAGGAATCAGAAAATGGAGAGTTTAACAGAAAATATTATGGAAAATATTATTGGCTCATTGAACAAGATTCAGTAAAGATATCTTGTATAAGAAGAAAAAGAACAGAAGATGAAAATGTGACGAAGGATTGGAATGAAGTGCTTGTCATTTTTGTCTGTCAAGGGCTGGATTGAAGGCGGCCGCCATCTTGTTGCCTCTGCTTGGTCTCACCTGGGTGTTCGGTTTCCTCTCGGTGAACGCTCGGACACTTGTCTTCACCTACATGTTCGCCATCCTTAACTCATTCCAGGTGAGCTTATGAACAATCATAATGGCGTATACATATCAAAGGGCGTAGCCCTGCTTGCATGCCCCCCCCCCCGAACAAATACCACAAAAATGTTCATTTTCACCTACAATGTTTCCGATCCTCAACTTATTTCATGTGTGCTGTTCAGCAAGTCATTCAGGTCATTACCCATTGGCGTATCAACCAAAAGGCGTAGCCGGCGCATGCCCCTTCCATTTGCATGTTCACTTCCCAAAATAAAATACAAAACAATAACTAACTTGTTTTCACCTATTATTTGTTCGCCATCGTCAACTCGTCAACGTCAGTTATTCTGTCACCGTCGCAATTCACCAGTTGTGTATCCACGGTAATTTTAAAGCGCGTAGCCGGTGTACGCCGCCCCCATTTCAGCCCTCCAACAAACATACCTTAACACTCAGCTCTGAGGACTCTTTCCACCTTTATTTATCGTATGTCTGCTTGTTCTATCCTTAATCCACGACAGTTTCATTGTCCAACATTATTATAGTTATTTCATTTTTTTGAATACTCTCTAGCAACAGGTGTTTATTCTTTGACAACTCAAATTAAATATTTTCTCAAATTTGGGTTGAGCTCTTCAGCCCACGCGGTATTTCATGTATATTTTGTATCTGAATTTACATGAAAATAAACGAAATTACAAAGTAAATGATACCAGCTCACCTCCAGAAAATCTTTCAAACTAACCCAACATTTTCATATTTTGATTTTCGATTCACAGGGACTGTTCTTCTTCATCGCCCATTGTGTCCTTAACATGGAGGTAAGTAAAACCACAGACTTTGCGATCTTCTTGCGACCCGATTTTCGAAGAAATTACAACAATATTAGCTATATAAATCTAAGCAAAGAAGTAGTAGTAGTAGTAGTAGTAGTAGTAGTAGTAGAATGGTTTTTATTAGACAACTTCAAAATGGTAGCCCGAAAGCTAAATTACGTTGCAAGTTTTACAAGTGTTAAAAAGCATTTCAACAAAACTTAGATATAGACAAGTACACATACTACACAGTCGGGTGGTTCTTAACTTATTACTTATTCCCTACTTGCAAACAAATTGATGAAACAAATAGAATAGATTCGGCATTATTATTATTTCTGTAATCATTGTTAAGTGAGGAATATTCATATTTTAAAAAGAAAAACTTTAACCCCCTTTATTTCTGATTGACAATATTCCCTCAAGAAAATTGTCCATCATACCGGCACCCTTAATATGATTATTTATCATATGTTTCTATAAAACCCCTCTACGGAAGAATTATATTCTGTCTTCAATAACGAAGAAAATTTAAGTTGATGAAATGTTATGTACAGGGCAAGTTGAAGAGGAGCTCGCAAGGTACGTCACAGTGTTGCCGATGTATGTTTGACTTTTTTCTTCAGATATTATTTCTATAAGTATTAAAGTTCCAGTATAATTTTACTTAATTTGAACCTCCACAAATATTGCAATCGTTTTTTTTTTTAAATACGTGCTGTGGCAATTTCATGGTTGGAGGCATTACCATTTCCATTCCTATTGAAAACTATCTGGAAAACCTTTTGCCAAATGTAAGACTTAAAAGGCACCTGGAAAACTTTTAACTTCGTTTCCGGCCTATCTGAAGCTATTTTCGAGAAGAAAAAAGCTGCCTCCTGCAAATCTCTTATTCGGTAATTTTTTCGGGGTCGTGCCCCCATTTTTTACAAAATGCTGGATGCACCACCAATACGTGTTTGAAAAGAAAAAAGGTTCAAACATCTTTGAAAATCATTTACATTAAGTGTGTGTGCGTGGGTGTGTTTGTGTGTATTTTCAGGTAAGGAAGGCATACGAGCGTCGATACGGCAAGACCAGGGGAGTCGTCAGCTCTACGGTTTTCTCGTCCGTCTCCAACACGGCTAGCGGCAAAGGCGGCAGCAGTAAGGCATCGGGCAAGTCGAGGTCGATCTCCGGATCATCATCGAAGAACAAGAGCAACGACACGGTTGCCCTTTGCAGGAAAGGCAGTGATATCTCGAACGGCATGGTAATAATAGCGATGGTATATGGTTAAATTCATTTTAAAGAGAAAGTTCACCCCGATTTTCAATTGGTTTTTTAACAGAATTTTCTGTTAGAAGTTACAAGTTAGACGAAAATGTCAGTGAAAGTTCGAGCAAATTCCGTTTAAAAGTAAGAAATTTATGAATTTTGAATTTGCGATCAATCAAAATTGATTAAAAATTGATTGAAAATTGATTGAAAATGTTTCCTCAAGAAAATTGTCCATCTTACCCGTACCCTTAATATGATTATCGCTCATATGTTTCTATAAAACCCCTGTATGGAAGATATGTATTCCGTCTTAAATAATGAATAAAATTAAAGTTGATGGAATCTATGTACAGAGCAAATTGGAGAGGAGCTTGCAAGACAAGCCTCGTGTTCCCAATTTGTGTTTAATTTAGCGGAACTTCAAAAATTCATAACTTGCTCATTTTTAATTGGAATTTCCTCAATCGTTCACTGATATGTTCCTCTCAGGTTTCGGCTCCTATTAAAACCAACTTAATATCAGGGTGTACTGTACTTCCCCTTTAACAGCCTAAAAAGTACTTTTACCCTGGTTTTAGCCAGACTGCCGTTAGTACGTGAAAGCATTCAATGAAATTCACCCTATCATCATGATCATTTATCCATTTACTACATCTCCGTTGGGATTTGAAAGGTAGATTAATGTCTCGTCAAAGGGCGTTAGCGCCGCCAATCATTTTAATCCACAGATTTGCATCGTATACACTTGAGCAGATATTTTTACGACTTTTCAGATGTCTGCATTAGGATAATTAATTGGATTTTCTTGAAATTAATATAGTTGAGCCACTGTGCTCTAGGAAGATTCTAAAAGCAATTAGCCACGAGAGGAATGATTGTTAAACAGCAAGTCATCTGCAATCTTCAATTCCCTAATCAATTTTGAAAAAGCGTCCCCCACAATCAATTCAAAAGGTAAATGATAGCAAGGTTTTATGCAGGGCTAACACCGGTGTTCTTTGAAAACACCGTTCATCAACTATTCCGGGTTCTAATCTCAGCCATGGTTTCACGTTCTTGACCCAGGGGTAGAAAATGGGTCTCTGAATGGAGGTATTGCGATCAAAGATAGAGGGTCTTATGGCAGCTTAGAAGGAACAGGGGGGATGTTGACGATATTTTAATATTATTCATTGCATTATTTTAAACACCTTTTTACTTTCAAAGTTATATGTTCATTCCACAATAAGTAGTGGTCAATAACTAATTCAAGGCATTTTTATACTATTGTATTGTTCAATGTATATACCATCTTCGAAATGAACAGATAATTTTTCTCTTACTGTTTTTCCAAATATTTATATCATATATTTTCTATTTTTATGATGACAGGATTGTCATGACAACCCTTTGAAGACTTCAAGTGTTGATGAAACCAATAATCTCAACAACGGATCAAACACCAATCAAGATTCGATCAAGAAGAAACTAAGCGTACGTGCTATGTAATAAATTATAGAATAAACAAATATTCATGTATTTGTACTTCTCTAAGTTTTAAGTCAACTGATCATTGTTTAAAGATCTGAAAAGGAATTTCACTTGTTTCTTATTGCTTTAAACAAATACGTAAATAAATCATAGACAAATGATAGATATATATATTTTTCTAATATGAATATTTCGCAACATAGTTGCTTTTCTCTTTTTTTAATAAAATTTTTGCATCATAATGCAAAGTAAGTCTTTGAATGTCTTCACACAATTGTGTTCTGAAGGATGGTCGAGGACAAAATATATTATGTCATTTGTTTGGATGTGAGTTAGGTATGCTGAGAATAATAGCGTATAGATCTGACACCATGTCGAATGTGTAACGACATAAAGAAATCTTATAGGCCAAATGGGTACTTCAAACCGCTGTCACCTCTTGTTATCATTATTTTTTATCAAGTTGACGCAAATAATTTGGGTGAATAAACGTGTTGGTACACATCGTTTGGTCCATGAAATTGAATGAGGATTTTAACATTTCTATATTTTCTTATTCCAATAGCCCGATGGACCCCTCCAGCACAACGAAATACAGTGCCTCGTGAAGGACAGGTAAACACTTTTGAAAATGTATTATTTTAATTATGTTATTAATTAATTATCCGCCTTGTAATCAGCTTCCAATTAAATTCTAAAACTTTCCTAGTGGCATTATTTAACAAAATTCTGACCATCAATAATCTTTCCTTCTAAAAAGTTCCTCCATTCACATCGCCCTTAAAGTGTACTCTCTCTCTCATACATTCATTCATCATGAAATTATTAATTAGCACTCATTGATCACTTTATTGCTGCTATTTGTAACTCTTTACGCTGTACTCCCTTTTTGTTACATTTGTTTACATTGCATGATTCCAGTTGGAATACACAAATTGAAAATTGAACCAGTTCTCTGTTTCGTCAAGATGTCACGTATGTCACAATTTTGTTCCCCTTATTGTACAAATTATTCATTTCCATTACAATTTCTCAAATGCAGCTTTTAATCTACGTTGTCCATCTTTTATTCACTTACATGTTCTTTTTAATTATTATTTTTTTTTATATATAGTGAGAAGAACGTCAACCAGGAGAGCCAAAATAGCGAACTGTCGAAAGAAGCAAAAGTGGCCATGGAGAATATGATTTCAAAATCTAACGTCGCTTCGAACAACGAGAATATCGCTTAAGAGCAAAGAATATTTTGAAGTTTATAGTGCAACGAAAGTACTCACAGTTTAATTGGTAATTTTGTTTTGAGTTCGATGTTTGATGGTGAAAGTTCTCAACAAGTAATTACATTTATATAAGTAGACTCACGTTATGAACTTGTATTGTGTTGCACGATTCCAATTCTGTATTTCGAAATCTAACGTCGTTTCGAACAATGAGAATATCGGTTAAGAGCAAAGAATATTTTTGAAGTTTAAAGTGCGAGGAAAGTACACTCATTTAATTGCTAATTATATTTGAAGTTCGTTGTTTGAAGTTGAAAGTTCAAAGAAAGTAATTCTAGTTCAATAGTAGCTCACAGTGTCTTTCACAGACTCACGTTATGAACTTGTATTGTGTTGCACAATTCCATTCTGTAACCTTAAGCAGCACTACCCCCATCAGCGTCTGAATGGAGTACAGGCATGATGGCTATGCTTGTATCATTTTGTAGACCTAAGTAAATAGTAAAAGAAGTTGAAATGCACCTTTACCTACCCGTCTTCAGAACGGCTATTTCTGGAACAATGTTTGTATTAAATGTATATATTGCTATTTCGACCTTCGTGTAAGTAATGTGTCTACTGATATTTCATTTAGAAATAAAATTGAACCAAAAATCATTACAAATTTCTTCAAATTTGATAAAATATTGATTATACTATACCTATGTAACAAAAGCGTACCGCACGCCTACAGGCATGACGAGTTTCACCTAAATTAAATTCGGTTGAAATTCGATAGCGAACATGTCAAATTCTATTTTTGTAGTTTTATCTAATAACCGTTAGATGATTTTATTGATATGTAGCCACATCATGGAACAGTTTGACGATCAATTTGATGATTGAATACTTGAAAAGAGAAATGCATGAAAACAGTGGCGTGCCATAACAAAAAATTGCTTACGGCGCAGCTACAGCCAAGCCAACCTATGTTAGGGTAAAAGTGTACATATAGTTTTGTTGTGAGAAATACCAGTTTCCAGTTTTAGAAAAGCATTCACTTTGCGCTTAATTTGTTTGCATCGATTTTAGCAGCAAATCATAGCTATGTCCCTATCTATTCCGTCCATGAATACTTGTACAGAGATATGACATGTGAATGATTATTTACGATATATATTTGAAAATGCATGGGTCAAAATGTTAACTAAAGATTTGTATATTTTTGTAGATGTGACAGTGATGTACGTAATATGTAGAATATGATACCGAGTTCGTTTAAAGCCCCACTGCACTACTTATAGCTACTTGCGCCCTCCATATAGCAAACAATGCCTAATGGTGACCGTTGATTCACAATGGTCCCCTTTTTCTTATGTTAACTGAGAGCTGATTTGATGATAACTGTGATAACCATGCAGGGAGGTCTTATCCCTCCTGGCCAAACGAGTGCAGATAGGAATGAACCATCAGCTTCACTTCCTGTGTAAACTCAAGTGACTTAATAATAACATTTGTTGCAGAGAAAGGAAAACATTTGATTAGTTTAAAGGCACACTGTCCTACTTGTAGCTACTTGCTCCCTCTATATAGAAAACTTCCCCAATCGGTGCCTGTTGGTCCCCCATGATCCTCTTTTTCTTATGTTAAATGAGAGCTGAGTTAATGAGATAGCCACCTGTCACAGTGACCTCGCTGGCTCGCTTGGTGGTCTAATCCCTTTTGGCTGAAGTAGTAAAGCGCCTGCCTTTAAGATCTTTAAACATAGATGCTTTCGTCTCCTTTGTCAAGGATATTTAGGCACATTTCGATTATTCAAATTGGAGGTGCAAAGAAAACACCGATAATTATGATACTGAGTTCGTTTAATCCTCAATTTCACTTCCCGTGTATACTCGGCTGATTTAATAACAATATTTGTTACAGAGAAAGGAAAACATTTGATTAGTTTAAGATCTTTAAACATAGAAACATAAATGCTTTGTGCTCCACTGTTCAAGGATATTTAGGCACATTTCGATTATTCGAATTGGAGGTGCAAAGAAAACACCGATGTGTTTATCGTTCGTCTGCTGCCCGCATGCTCCAAAAATAGACGTCTGGGTTCTCGCAAGACAAACAAAATCGACCAAGGTCCGCATCCTCGAACCACTCTGTAAACACTGACTCCAATTCAAATCTCGGTAGGAAAATAGATAGGGTATCTTGCTTAGGTAAAGAATGGGGGAAGGATGGAGGAAAGAGGGGGGGGGGGGGGAGTGATAAGGGGGGAAGTTGTATAAAGTATCACGAGTAATGTACTTTATTTTCTGTGTTATATTTCAAAGAGAAATGTGGCTGTACGTACATTTTTGCCATTCCTGGTTATTGTAATTTTGACATTTGCACTTAATTATCCTTGTCACACTGTAATTAAACATTTGTTATCCATTATCCTGCCCCCCCCCCCAAAAAAAAAGGGAAGACGGGGGAATCAAGAAATTAACTCAATGAAAATTAAAAAAAAAAAACATCCAGAAAGATTTTCTCCCCTTTACTCCTTTAATCGCTTCTAAAAACGACACAGAAATGTTAGTAGCTTTTGTTGACCATTTTTTCCTCTTGTAAATCTGAAAATTCTGACACTTTTTGTCTCTCTCTTTTTTTTTGATTCCTTACAAATTTCAGGCTTAACAATCTTATCTGCAAAGTTCGTTCAATACCCCAAATGAAATCAAGTTGGAATAAATTTGTCTGACCACTTTTCATGAAATGTTTGTAACAATACGATTTATTCTCGATAGATAAATTTGATTTCTTCTCAGAACTTTATTGCTCAAACTTGATTTATTTGTGAAATTCTGAGAAGATATACATTTCGTTTATCTAGCATCAATCATATTTGCCACCGTCATTTCATGAAATGAGGTAAAACCATATTCTATTTTTATGGGCAACAGCGTATTCATCATATTCAATAAATGTCTACTTTGTGCAAAAACAAGTTGAGAGCAGTTTCATTTGTGAACGGAGTAAGGTTTTGGTAAAGGCCTAGATTAGTACAAAATGCCGTGAGAGGATTCAACAAATTCAGAAGGTTTCTGTAATAATACAGTCAAATCGATTCGAGGAAAATAAAATACAGACATGCATATTATGAGACATACACAAAATGAACGTGAGATATATATACGTAGATCAGTCGAAACAATACATAAAGATCAGTTCATGAAAGGGGCGGGCGGGGGAGGGAGAGAGAGAGAGAGAGAGAGAGAGGGGGGGGGAGAGAGAGAGAGAGAGAGAGAGAGAGAGAGAGAGAGAGAGAGAAAGAGAGAGAAGAGGGCGGGGGGGGGGGGTGTAGGGAGCGGTTAAGTGATGGATATGAGAGAAAGGATGCTCAAAGTAATTTTTCCTATAGATTGGAACCACCAGGCAATTTCGTTTAATGTAAATGTCAAGGCCAAAACTAGAATGCAACATATTTAGCAATTAGAAGTGTGTGGGGGATGTGGGTGCGATATGTGCGTGTGAGGAAGAGAGAGTGTAAGAGAGAGAGAGAGAGAGAGAGAGGGAGAGAGAGAGAGAGAGAGAGAGAGACAGAGAGAGAGAGAGAGAGAGAGAGAAGGAAAGCGACAAACAAACTTGAGAAGCACGGAAGAAAAGCCAGAGAGATGTAGGAATCAGAAAATGGAGACTATAACGGAAAGCTAAGGAGAAAAAAAAAAACATGGAAATGTGAACGAAGGACTTTTACAGAAAATGTAGACAGTTTCTAAGAGAGGGGGGGGGGGGGAGGGGGTGAGAAGAAAAGAAAGAGAGGTATAACGGATTTGAGGAAAGAGTGGAAGCAGTATGCAGAAATAGAGGGAGGAAGAGATATCATGATAGGGAGAAGGAGTGAGAAGGAAAGAGAGAGAGAGAGAGAGAGAGAGAGCGGGAGACAGACAGACAGACAGAGAGGAGGGAGAGAGAGAGAGATAGAGAGAGAGAGAGAGTGTCATTAAAAAAAAATTAAAAGCAAACAAGAACATCTTAATATGCAGCTAAAACTACTCCACCATGTTGAACGTACTCAAACATATCGCGAATAAAAACACCAACAAGGACACACTTCAGATCTCTGAATAGTACAAGTGGTATTTTTGTACCTATTTTCCCTACCCAAGTACTCAGGAAACTAGGCCAAACAGATTATAAAACTGAGCACAAGAGAGAGAAAGAGAGAGAGAGAGAGAGAGGGAGAGAGATAGAGAGATAGAGAGAGAGAGAGAGAGATAGAGGAGGGGAGAAAGCAGAAACATTGAAAATGGTTAAATTGAATCTTTCTTAAGCAAATTTTGAAGCACTTAAAAGACGAATACCTCGCTTCTCGCTCCTACTTAATATTGCCGAGTGCAATAAACGAAAGCGACGCACACAATTGAGTGAAAGAGTGCTTCATGATGCTGGTGGAAAAAAAAGGCATTTAAGCATAAGATGGTACGACAGCAATACAAGGATTATGTTGTTGTTCACGATTACAGTGTGAATATGTATATACACAGGCCTATATATCAAAGAGGTTTTTTTTTTAATAACAGGAGTCTCACCATGGAAGTGCTTGAAAGTAATTTTTCTCAAAAGCCATCTTAATTTATAAAACATTGGTGGTGTAACAATTGGTCTCGTGTTAAAGTGCAACGTCATCTCAAGGAAAGACAAAATATGATTGTAATCCCAAATGAAATTTATAATTTGTATAGAATGTATAACTAATACATAATTTGTTTACAAAATAAACATAGGCATAAACAGGATATTGTTTGCTGAGGGCCAAAAGGGTTTTGAGCTAATGTTGACCAAGAATGATTCAACACCATTCCAGCTCTCATTAGCCGGTTACATAACAAGAATATTGTTCGGAGTAACATCATAATTACATTCGTACATATCAAATAGCAAACTGAAATAAAGAACAAAACCACAACTTCTTTCAAGGGATTGGGTGTTTTTGTCTCAGATTCTCAACAAAATACTGGATTAAGCTCATGCTGCAATCATAATTATAAACATTTTGGTTTGTCAGGAACCCCATGACTTTTACAAGCCGGTCGCCTGTCTGATTACCAAGATATTCATGATTGGAATTCGAAATTTCAAAAACAACACTACAGTCTATTGGGGAAAATGAGTACCATGGTAAAACCGGTCAATCAAAGATTTTTACTTTTTTGAAGCACTTCATGATCATTTTGAAGCGCAATTTTTGTAGGGCTTCAATATTACACCATCATCACACACACTGATAACACGAAAGGCCATGAATCTCAGATGTTTAAAACTGGAAACATTGTTAAACAATGCCTTTAAGGCAAATTGAGAAAGAGAGAGTGAGCTAGAGCAAATGAGAGAAAGAAGTGAGACAACAGAACGAGGGAAAAAAGGGAAAGAAAGAGAGAAACAGTGCGATGGAGGGAGAGAGAGAGAGAGGGAGATTATTTATATATATATATATATATAGAGAGAGAGAGAGAGAGAGAGAGAGAGAGAGAGAGGGAGAGAGAGAGAGAGAGAGAGAGGGGGGGAGAGCGAGCGAGGAGGGGGGGGGGCAGTTGAGTATATATTCAGAACACTCAATTTGATAACTAGTTCTAAGGATATATTTACAATTGGAACCAGTCGAAACAAATATTTGATGTGACAAGTTTAGGCAACCGAATCATTTCGCATGATCATTTTATCAATGATATTTTCCAGGAAAAAGTTGAAACCAACGATACGAGACTGCAAATCATTCCATTTCTGCTTTGGAGCGGTTGCAAACAAATCATGACGTTGACATCATCCGCTGTTTCCGCAGCAATGATGAAACCAACAAAAAATGGTAAGATCTAAATTTCTGGTACGCTAATTTTGAATGACAGCTCATGAGGATATATCTTCTTTTTTTTTTTTATATCACACATAAATCCCGATTGATTCTTTCCAGAATTGATCGTACGTGTAATTGCGATTTTAGAAGTAGGTTAAGCGAGCGATTCAATAATTGGACCTCAGTTTTCAGCGTGTACCCCGAAAGGCAAAGGCCTTGGAATAATAGAAAGCGTGTATTCCATGTATATGTGACGTTGTAACGAAGCAAATATGGGCTGCATATACGAAATGGAATTTTAAAGGCAAGGACCAGAATGACCGCAAGAATTTATGTACATGACCTACGGAGAGTTTGTCAAATCTGATGTGTTTGAAATTGATTCATAATGATAATAATAATCATCATCATAATCATAAACAGTCAAACCTCCTTTATCGACGACCAGTATGGAAAGACCACCTGTCTATAGAGACCACATTTTTTGTTTCCCTGGAATATAGCTTCTCATTGAAACACGTACTAAAGATACCTGAATATAAAGACTACCTGCCTATTAAGGCCACTTTAATATCATATATCCCTTGAGCTGTATGAGATTTGTGAGGTGCCTAATTCACTTTGATTTGATTTGATTTCTGCATTTTTTCAAATATATTAGCTTAATGACAAAGAACATATAAACGTTAGGTATAATACAAAATATACAAACAATAATAACTTCATGTCAAATTGTTTTTGTTTTTGTTTACATACATGTAATAAAGGAACTTAATATTTCTATGACATATTATAATAAATTTCAAGTATTATCCTAACTTTCTGTTGAAAAAGTGCAGAACACCGCAATTATCAGCGATGATAAGGGCAGTAAAGAGAGAAAATGAGAAGGGGAAAGGACGAAAAAGAAAAAGCCTGGACCGTCTTCCGGACCCTATCCATAACAGTAGGCTTGTGAAGTTAACATAAATGATACCACACAAAACATAAAAAGATAACCGAAAAGATTGATGACATCTAACGAGAAAAAAAAAATAAGATACAATTGTTTTCATGATAATGTATTATTATAATGTGTAACGAGCGGTGGCCCGTAGCGTCATTTCAGGAATATTATTGTCCCTCCCGAGGCTGAACCTAATTAAGAACCTTTAGCTGACCAGTTGGAAGCTCTCCTAGGATTATCTTTTCCTTCTTCATGCACGCTGTATCATTATCATTGCTATATTTTATTTATATTTCAAGCGCAGACCCCCACGTTTTCATATAACAGTTATTATTCTGCTGATTAACTATGTCGTTTTCATGTGTTTTTTTAACGCTTTTATTACAGTGATTGTCCGGCCTTTCGTAAAGTCTATTGGAGCTTGTGTAACAACCCGCCCTCAACGTACAATCAAAGTCACTCTCATTTCACCCCTGGCAACGGATACTCATCGATTATGTGACAGCCGCCAACCTCCCTACCCCCCTCGGAAAACAATATAAATATTAAAGGGATCCGGTAACTTTGTCCTTTAAAAAAAAATCCTTGATTTAGCTCATGCTGCAATGATAAATAGATACCTTTAGGTCAGTCAGGAACCCCATGACTTTTACAAGCCGATCGCCTGTCTGATTATCAAGATATTTATGATAGAAAATCGAAATCAAATTTTGCGTTTGCCAAATGGTTTTGATAACACTACAGTCTATTGGGGAAAACGAGTATGGTAAAACCGGTCAGTCAAAGGTTTTTACTTTTTTGAGGCACTTCTTGATCATTTTGAAGCGCAATTTTGTTTAGGGCTTCAATATAACACCATATCACAGACACTGATAACACGTAGGGCCGTGCATCTCAGCTTTAACATTGTTAAACGATCCCTTTAAAAGGTGGGCTGTATTTCAATTCAATTCAATTCAATTCAAGGTTTATTAAATTATATCTATATTAATTAAAATGAACAAAGATTGGCATAAATTTAAAACAAAATAGAAATTAGAGTACAGAATTACAGTTGAAAATCTAGTTCAAATAATTTGATATAGATTCCTAGCAATATATGTTGAGAGTATTATCAGTTGGCTTTAAAATATGTAAACAGATAACCAAACAGGTTTAAATGTGAGTTTCAGAAAAAATGGGTTGTTCAAATTAAATCGGGAACTTAGTGACTATTAAAAACCATTGTAAACATCTAAAGACAAGACGAGAAATTGCTAAAGATTATATTTCAAATTAAAACCGAAATTTGGAGTGATAAAAGATAATTTTGTTCATTAGAAGTTCATCATCGATTTACAATGTTCACATGGTAATAAGTTAAATGTATTGCACAAAGTTTTTAGGAAAGTACAATTATAGAAATATATCGAAAAAAAATCTCTTCTTAAAAAGCTACAATTTTTATAGCGATTTCCATTTAACATGTTATGGAGAAGAGATTCTGTGTTTAATAGCCGGACTATGTAAAGTATTTCTAATAGATATCGTCAAATTATTAATTAATCAACTAATACTTATTAATTAATGTATATATACTAATATACAACTAAAACAACCCTCTTTGTTTTCTAACTACAATTCCAGTTCGTGATATCATTTTGGATTACATAAGCGCGGTGATAAATAAAGTGTGTTTATACAAGCAACATAATTATGTGCTTTGTACTCGTCATTTATATTCTGTGCCGCAGACAGTTTTGGAAAAGAGTGAAGTCTACATTTCCTGTGTCGTAATGTGAAAAGTGGAATAAAAAGAAATAGTGTGAGGTGTGTGTGTGTGTGTGTGTGTGTGTGTGAATGTGTACATCTTTCTTGCTTAATACTAGGAAAATGATATAGTTAAAACATACATACCGCTATCGTGGCGTAAAGCGTGAGGACGCCCAATGTTATTTCACAAAATGCAAATAATAATAATTATTACATTTTATCACCTTCTCCTCCGTTTCCCGCTCTTTATTTCTCTCACTCCGTTCATCATATTCTGCTAACTCTTCTACTTTTCCTCAGTCACCTTGCCCTCTCTTTTTATCCCAGCTTCCCCCTCCCTCCAACCAGTATCCTCTTCTCTCGTTTCCTCATTCTTTCCATCAACCACTCTCGCTTCTACATCTTCCATCCTCTACTATTCTCTCCAGTCTCTAAGCCGACATGTAAGTCGTGGCGACCTCTGCATGTTGTAATACAGACGAATACAGGGGCATCGCTATGATTGTCAAGGGGTGGGGGGGGGGGGGTCCGATTTCAAACGATATTTTCTAAGGGATATGATTTCAGGTAGCCGTTGGGTCGTCTTCAAGCTATTAGTAGGGGCAAAGAGAACAGAATTAAGATTTTCTTCAATTGGGTAATGATTTCTTGAACTTAAACTTGAAGTTGGAATTTATTCGAAACGAGGAGACCCGACCCCCATAGATAGCAACCACGGAATTATGATGATGATGATTACGATGGTGATGATGATGATTTCGCAAACCCTGTCGACCCTGAAATGGAGGGGAAACCCTCCATATAACAATTTCTACACTACAAAAAGCTTTTATTTCACATGTTTTCCGCACTGTGGGGGCGACCCCGTGCATTCACCTCTTCAACATGCCACTGCCAACTACATGAGCAGACCGTATTAACCTCTCGAAAAGAAAAGAAAAGCCTTCCTGCCCTCGATCGATGCTGTAGCATCATTGAGAGTACAGTGACATAAAGGTACAAGCACTTTGGATACGGGATATACTTTAAACATTGCTAAAGGCTTTCAGATCCTCTCAGCGCCCAGTCTCATCTATTCTTCTCATTTTTGTAAATGAAAGTGCATACTTTCGGGTTACTTACATTTGCGTTGTTTCACCCTCCGTCATGTATATACACGGACGTAATTTTCCTCGGTGTCTTGACAAATTTGGAATTTCACTCAGCAAAAAATAATTTTGACCCGGCTCGGAGGAATAAATGGACTTCTTTTAAATTACCAGGGCACTGGATTATGAGCCCTGGAGGTAGTAACTCTAAACTTGGCGTGAAGGACAAGAGAGGGAGAGGGAGAGGGAGAGGGAGAGGGAGAGGGAGAGGGAGAGGGAGAGGGAGAGGGAGAGGGAGAGGCAGAGGCAGAGGCATAGAGAGAGAGAGAGAGAGAGAGAGAGAGAAATATTTGGTTGGAATTGTTTCATATCTTCATTAGATAAGTATAATGCGTATGATATAACAATGTGTTTGTGTGTGTGTGTGTGTGCGTGCGCGCGCGTAGTATCTTTAAAATGTTTATGGGAGAGATAATGAGAGAAAAATTATGGGGAGGAAAAGAGGAAAAGGGGGGGGGGGGATGGAGGTAGGAATGAAGAGGGAGGGTTGGGTGGGGAAAAATTAAGGTCAAACAAAAGACCAAAATTAAAAAAAAGAAAATGAGGTTTTCGGAAATGATTCACTCTTTAAACAACACTCACGAAAATTGAACTAGATATTTTCATTACTTCATAAAAACTATCATATCTAGTATATGAGAATGGTAAAACATTGAATAGGCACCTACATCATAAAAAGACAAGAACATAATAAAGCTACTTAAAAAATGAGAAAGAAAGAAAGATGGAACGAGAAACTGAAAAATATATCTTTTATAATTGGCTGTATTGTCACAAGAGAAACACTTGAGTTGCACGTAACCTTAACTTGAAGAACTAAAAGGAAAAACGTCACAACGTATTCCAATACGATGCACTTAATGACGATCGATTGCTTTCACACCAAGTCATAAGTATGTAATTACATATACTTCGAAACGTCTTAAAGTTGGGAATGTCATCTCAAAAAATGGTGAACCAAAAAAGAAGAAGAAAAAGTACCCCTCCGGACTAAGTTACTTTAAATATAATAAAAGGGTATACACTTAACAGTGCATCGATCTTCAAATTTAAAAGGCGAAAAAGATGCTATTTCGCAGATGATTCGTTTGAAACGTTTCCATTGTCATTTGCTAGACGCTTTTAGTGGTTGTTAAATTTCCCATCACTCAATTTTCATTTTCCTCTTCATTTTTTGTAAAGGATACACATTGAATCGACTTAAATTCTTCGTCTAATATCTAGCTGACAGTAAAATGAAAGGGATATTTAATTTCTAGGCCATGGCATGTAGTCTAAAAGCATTCGGAAAGCAATATCCTTTGTTCAGACTTTTAATGTTTGCCCTAAAAGCCCTCGAGGGAGACCCATCGTAATTTGACTATGATACACGACATTCAATCGGACGGGATTGCGAAAACGCATCATCAACATCAATTTCATGTTTGAACAATGTTCCGCCGAGCAAATTGCTCCATCCATCCAAGTTGTCGAGAGGAATAGGAGGTCTCTAGCGCAATGTTTGACATTTATTACTATGGCAACCATTATAGATGATAACAAACCTGGAGAAACATGATTAGTAGCTAAATGTCTCTACAGCAAAGTTTCACGTATATTACCATGGCAACCATTAAAGATAATAACAAACCTGGAGTAACATGATTATCAGCTAAATGTTTCTCTGGACTATAGTAGGCATCGATGAAAATAAATACATGCTGTTAATAAATTGTAATGATAGTGATAAAAAAAGTTTAATTAATAAATGAATATGATAATGATAACCACAATAATACTACTTTCACTACTACTAATAATAAGGATAATAATGATGATAATGATAATAAAGATAAGAATAATAATGATAATAATAGTAATAAGGAAAAAGATTATGATGATGATGACGATTTTAAAAAAGGAGGAAAAGAAAAGGAAAAAGAAGAAAAAGAAGAAAAAAAGGAAGGAGAAGAAGAAGAAGAAGAAGAAGAGAAGAAGAAGAAGAAGAAGAAGAAAAAAAAGAAGAAGAAGAAGAAGAAGAAGAAGAAGAAGAAGAAAGAAGAAGAAAAAGAAGAAAAAGAAGAAAAAGAAGAAGAAAAAGGAAGAAGAAGAAGAAGAAGAAGAAGAAGAAGAATTTTTTATTTTTTATTGAAATATATTTAATCAGGATAACAAGAATCAGATATACATTGTAGATACAAAATCTGTTTTACATCATGGTCCTGAAAAGAAGAAGAAGAAGAAAAAGAAGAAAAAGAAGAAAAAGAAGAAGAAAAAGGAAGAAGAAGAAGAAGAAGAAGAAGAAGAAGAAGAAGAAGAAGAAGAAGAAGAAAGAAATATTGCTTAGTGTAGGAACGAATTATTTGCGTTTCATTGAAAATGAGAATTCTATTTCGAACACGGTATGAATAGCACGAAAGTCATAGATATATCGTTACCATGCCGACGAGAGAATGAATACCGAAATAATTCAATACCGTCCTCACCAAACATTTAGAACTGAGTTTCCCCAGTAATATTTCTGAGAGTAAAACAGCTGAAGCTTTAAAGGTGCAGAGTGCTGGACATGCACTTTATCGGGTTAGAAAATGCACTCTTAAAGAAGCTATACGGTTTACATTTGATCTTTAATCACACCGCACACTACACGATCGTCCAGCGATCCGGTTTTTGAAGAAATTGTAATTATACTAAATAGGAAAACTAGAGAAACATAATTTTCCTGATTTTAGCATATAAATAATGATAAGAATACCAACAATAGGAATTTTAGTGCATTGATCTCTTCTAGTCAGCATGAAGCCGAATCGGCTTCGAATCGTGGACAATCGCACTACTGGCCTGACGTCACTATAGGATCCTGAGCCGATTTAACTTTTCCTTTTCCGAGGAAGTAAGGAATCATTTGAACTTTAGAAATGTCTTAATCATATGACTAAATTCAGATCCACGCTTACTAGTAGTAAGATTTCACATGTGTGAATGTTCGTTTCAAATGCTATTGTAAATTATTCCAAAATCGGGTCGTAGTCGGATCGCAGTCGGATCCCAGTTGGATCGTATACTGTGCAGTGCGCATAAGGTTGTTGTTGTTGTGTTTTGAGTTATTGGCGATTAGTCAGTGATTTGACTATTGTCGCCAAAATACTTTACGGCACGTGTTATATCTCTCAATTTTGGATTTAAAAAAAAAAAAAAATATTTATTTCGTTTTATAATTATCTATCTTTTAAGATAGTATCGTAAAATAATATCGTAAGCAAAACATTCATGGGCTTTGTTAGTGTTTCTTAACAGTACGTGCAGATTATTTGTTATATCACATACACACCATACATAAAGGGCGATGGCTATGGTGTCTCCTAAATTGAATTGAATTGAAAAATGCAAAAGGGAAACATGAGTCTGAAGCTAGTGTTTAGAATATGTTTTGCTCTAAATGATGAACAGACTCCAGATTGATATACTTATCGCAATCAAAATTTTTTGAAAACACATTTGGAGCCGAATGTTCTTACGAAAACAAGTCGAGTTCAGAAGTACACACTATTTATAGAGATTAACCAAGATATTGAAATATTATACAGAAGAGCATTTTTATGTTTTTACTGGCGTACGAAACAAGAGAGAAAAAACTCGACGATGAAAGGGATAATTAATGGAAAGCAGGAGAAAACAAGGAGAAAACAGAAAGGAAGAAAGACTGTTACAAGAAAGATTTTCGTGTTTATAGTACAAGTACTTCAATTTCGACCCCCTTTTCATTAGATGTAGAGTGTTTTGCCTATATACAAGCCATATTGAACTCTCGCTCCCTTCGGTCCCATATATTGACCCTAGGGTTGTTGTCCAAATAAAATGGAGTGGAGGGCTAAACGAGTGGTCAAATTTTACGCCATTAACAAAATTACCTCATGGATTTTTTCTTCTTTTCTCCGTATAAACCTCTCACTGTATAAACACACCGATCTCTGAGTAACGGAGCAAATAATAGTCCTGTGAGGGGGAAGGGGTAGGGGGCGAACGGCCATTATGTAGATGTAATATTTTAATGTTGATTCCAAATGAAGCGCTGGTATTTTGCACAGAGTTTGAATCGTCACAGGAGTCATTCGAAAATGACCCCAGAGTGCAACCAACAGGAACCTTTTCATCTGGTCTAGTCTCATGAATATGTATATCTCTGAATATGCATATATATAATTAATATGCTTATATAAAAATGATGTCAAGTGATGTCAATTGATGTAACATACCCAAATGTATAAAGGCCCTCTAAAGAAAGGGGGTGATAACTCGTGGTAAGAAAATAGCTGAATACACTTCACCTTTTACTCAGCAATGATTAATCTTGAATATCTTCCGAAACGTAAAGAGGACATTAAAAAGGCCTTCATTTGGCCCTCGCCACGCCACAGAGAGGGCGCTCTATGTTCCATTCTCCCCGAAATTCATTAGCAGGTTATAATGGAACTCTGCCTACAAATAGACCTACCTAAAATACTTCCCAAAAGAAAGAAGGAATAAAAAGATAAAGAAAGAAAGAAGGAAAGAAGGAAAGAAAGAAAGAAAACCTCAAGACCAATTCATTGTTCTAAATATAAGAGTCGGATAATCGCATATTGGATTGAATCAAAACAATGTCGTGCTTACTAGTTAAATTGATTTGCTTGACCGCAGGCCAATTCGTTTGCAAGATTTGAATACGCCCCCCCCCCCCGCCCTAATCTAGTATATGGTCTCCACTTCATACGCTTTCCATACACGTAGCCTCGAATCCTATGCCTGCAGAAATCCTCACTTTCGCATTTTTTCGTTGTTTTAAAAACATTTAACATGCAAATAAAGAAGAATGAAAGCGTAAATAAAAAGTCGCCATATGGGGCAGTTTTTTTTTGTTTGGTTTGCGTTGGTATCGTATATATAATCAAAGAACAATATTGTGACCAATTTTGTGAAAACAACCTAAATTTATCAAACAGCCTTTACTTTTCTTATTCTGGCGGGAAATTTACGATGGAAGCGTCGTCTGTTTACCACTATACATTCTAATAATACCACGGCGTAGCCTTCATTTCCGTAGATATACACTTAGATCAACGCCTACTGTTTTTGATAAAACTGTAAACTAGATCCGTGTTATCGTCACGGTCAGAGTAATTTTGTGCGATTTCTCAGGTGTTTACACAAATTTAGAGTGGAATGGAAACCGAGCCGTCTGTGGAATTGCCCAATTAATTTGGGGAACCATGTAGCTGTTGTTCTACGAACCCTCCGCGAAGCCGTGGCCGGTTTGTTGGCATTTAAAGATAAAGTTGAGCATTGGTCATGCAATGTGATTGTGAAAGAAAAAATAGATTTGATTCATTTTCAAAATTAGAAGAAGTTGACACAGTCTTGGTGAAATCTAAATGTTCTGTACACATAGCCTACATTGGTTTATTGGACTACACACACACACATACATTGTTTTCACTTTCGCAGTGTTCCTTTTTGATTATCAACTCATTTTCACAAAAGATTGATATATGCACTATTCCATGACTTGTCATATTGATATTGCTTATGCCCACACGGTGACCACAATGGTAGGAATACTCCCCAGGGAGTGGAGATTAATTCGATGACCAATATAAATAAATACAACTTGGACACAAATTCTATATCATAACAACAAACAAGCAGACTGAGCATAAACACTCAGAAACATTAATTTTGGTAAAATGAAACCATTCTTTCACGAAAATATTTTCATTAAATTCTTTTTGTTGCTATATATGTTTCCATACCATAATAACTTTTAACAGCTGACATAATTTTTTTCAAACAATGGTATCTGATTTTTGCATTTGGCTGAATAGATTTATTTTCTTACAATAATTAAGATACAATTAAAAGCGTTGTTATGATCTCCATTCAAGTCAAACAATTTTTGTTGTTGTTAGTTTAGCCCTTATATTGGTCTTACTGAAAAAACCATCACTCAAGTTTTTACCATGTTTTATTCGAATATGGGCAGTAACAAAAAATATGCATGATATTTTCTCTTCATTGCTGTTACAAAATGTTCAATGTTTATCAGCAAATATTTGGAATTGCTTGCAATTAAACTTTCATGTAAATCATCCTGTGTAAAATGACCCCTTACCCACACACATGTGGCGCACAAGTTTGTTCCAAACTTTTCAGATATTTATTGCTATATTTCTAACATAAAGGTATTTGCAGAGCAATCGTTTGGAAGGCACATTTCTAATTAGATTTTCTTCCAAACTGGTATAAAAAGAACGAAACAGCCCACAGATTACGTTTCATTTTTACCATGCTGAACTCAACCTTGTCTTTAAGTTGGTTCAAGTATTCCGTCCTCGGCACAGCCCACACTGCATACATAAAAGGAATGAGGAGGGGTGAGCACAACGATCGACAGCCACCTTTTCTCAAAAAGTTGTATTCCTTTGAGCTGCACGTAAATAATAACAGTATAATACAAAACAATTTGAAGCGCCTTCTCATTAAGCACAAACGGAGCACTCTTTTAACGAGAAAATAACAATTACAAATGCCAAGAGATGGCATTGACCGAATAGAGATGTGCACAAAAAGCATTAGCATCAAATCAAGTCATTACAAAAGACACGTAACAAATGACAAAACTATACAATAAGTTTGTAAGAACAAAATAAAAATTAATTTGATGCTGCTGAGCGGGCATTAAGAGAATATATATGCTTTTAAGTACAGATGATACCATAATAGATGTGGTTTGAACACAGGCAGTAAAATGGGAAAACTATAGGGGAAATCCCGGAAAATAATTCAGCATTATGAAAATAAACATACAAATGAAAAGTTATGCGTGGTTTATAGATGTTGTTCTTTACTGTCAAAAAGTAAACCACAAACAGACAAATGGGGGAATGAAGAAAAAGCAGTCTGGATCATGAAATTTTAAGTTTTCAAAATCCCTTCCTAATCCTTTCCTCGAAAGAACGGTATGAATATTTCAGGGAGCGCGTGGTTAGGTTAAAGGTGTATGAACGCCGAACTCGAAAAAAAACGAACTTCTTACGAACATCAAAGTTTATCTGACGCCACAGGGAGGGGTTGAAAAGGAAACAGGAGATTCATAACAAACAAACAAAACTGAAAACTTATTATCTAGGGAGAGATAGATAAGACTGTTGCGGTTCACCAACCAGAGGTATGTTTCACATCAGTGATATTTGTCATGTATATATATATACAACGGGTCATACGGGTGATGAAGTAGCATCCAAGATGATATTTGATTAATTTTCTCTTTTTTTTAGAGTACATTGGGGAAGAAATATTGATTGATGGATGTGATAAAAAGAAGGTCCATGTCCGGAGAAGGTACAAGAGGAGGAGGGAAGAGAGAGAGAGAGAGAGAGAGAGAGAGAGAGAGAGGGAGAGGGAAAGAGAGGGAGAGAGAGAGAGAGGGGGAGAGAGAGAGAGAGACCGGGATGGGATTAGAAACAAGAAGGGATGAGGGAGTGAGGGAATGAGGGAATAATGAAAGAGGGAGAGACAATGCGAGGGGAAAAAAGAGAGAGATAGAGGGAGGAAGAGAGAGAGAGAGAGAGAGAGAGAGAGAGAGAGAGAGAGAGAGAGAGAGAGAGAGAGAGAGAGAGAGTTGAACAATATATCGGAATTACATGTAATTAGATTTTCACTCCCGTGCAATATCTTGCGAGTAATTGAGCTTCGACAATAAATTTCATACATAATCTTGACTGACTTTCCGCAGAATATGTTCGAACTCAGAAGATTAAATTATTACTGGCTAATTACGACAACTCTATATGACAGTATGCTATTTATAATTAATTGAATTTATATTTATGAGGAAATGATTAAGTGTAATGAAATTATGCCGCTACTAAAAGAGGGATCGGATCACAATCAAAAAGTCCTCTCCGTTGCAGAATATAAATTACGTTTCGTATTTCTTTTTTTCTTTGAACACGGTAATTTCCTTGTACATAAAGTAAAAGAGTGATGATATAAAAAAATAAAGACTTTTTTTTAATACTACTACTACTACTACTACTACTACTGCTGCTGCTGCTGCTGCTGCTTCTACTGCTGCTGCTACTACTGCTACTGCTACTACTACTACTACTACTACTACTACTACTACTACTACTACTACTGCTACTGCTACTACTACTATTACTACTTATATCGCTGCTACTACTTCTTCTACTACTTCTACTACCACTTTTACTTCTACTACTACTACTACTACTACTACTACTACAACTACTACTACTACTACTACTACTACCACTACTACTCCTACTACTTCTACTCCTACTACTACTCCTACTGCTACTACTACTTCTACTTCAGGCTACTTCTACTACTACTACTACTACTACTACTACTACTACTACTACTACTACTACTACTACTATTACTAATACCTCTACTAATACAACAACTACTACTACTACTCCTACTACTACTACTACTACTACTACTACTACCACAATTACTACTTCTACTACAATTACTACCCTGTTGCCTCTACAGTTGACAGTTGGAATTCATTTTAAAGTACATTGTGCTACTACTAGCGTGACTAGTATACTAAAACTAAACAAGCTAAAAAGAAATTCGAGGGTAAGTCTATCGGGTCAATATCCTCTTCTGCTTTTCATTAAGTAAGTCAACTTTAGAGAGTGAGAACGAACGAAATAAAATGTCACCGACTGCTGGACAATTTAAGCGGCAATTATCTTTAACTACCTGACTAATTTGCTCGTGAATTGCGGCTGTTACAACACTAGTGAGGTGATAAAGAAGACGTGTACATTCAATAATAACCGTAGGCATATAACATTCACACGTTTAAAGGGAAAGTCCACCCTGAAATTAAGTTAGTTTTAATAGGAGTAGAAAAATGAGAGAAACAAGTCAGTGAAAGTTTGAGCAAATTCCGATTAAAAATAAGGAAGTTAGGATTTTTTAAGTTGTGATCAATCAAACACAAATTGGCAACTCTATGACGTATCATGCGAGCTCAACTTCCATTTGCTCAGTAAAAAAAAAATCTAAAATTTTCATTTTCCCTCAAGAAAAATTTCAACCATACACATGCACCCTAAATATAATAATTGCAAATATGTTTCTATACTCCCCCTGCAAGGAACAAATATATATTCCGTCATCAATAACGAAGAAAACATGATTTTATGGAATATTATGCACAAAGCAAATGAAGGAGAGCTCGTATAATAAGTCACAGAGTTGCCAATTTGTATTTGATTGGTCACAACTTCAATAATTCATAACTTTCTTATTTTCATTCAGAATTTGCTCAAACTTTCACTCACCTGATTTTTTTATTATTCTGCCTCTATCGAAACAAACTTATTTTGGGGGTGGACTTTCCCTTTAACACCCGTGACTCGGAGAAGCATGTTTGGACAGATCCCACATTCTAATTCTCAAAAGCAACTATGAAGCTTTTGCCTCTTTTTAAAGCCCCCCTATTATTTCTTCTCCATTTTCCAGTTATTTTAGCAGAGGGCCGAGCAGGGTTTAAAATGTTTTTTTTCCTGCTTAATTCATCTGTTATTGAAGGGGGGATTTTCAGTTTTGTTTTTGTACAAGACCATCATTTGGTTCAACATGTTTGACAAATATGGGCAAAATCATTTCGATCTTACTAGTAACCAATAAAACCTTAGATATGTGTGAGGGAACGGAATATTTCCCTCGAAAAAAGTAAAATATGTTCTGTCAATGTTGTCTAATTACCTGTAGGCCTATGTGGTTACCAACACCTAGCGTTTGCGTTTGCGTCAGCTAGCCGCGGGGTGACGCTCCACATTACACTGCATCTGCAGTGGCTGCCATTACGATGCTCTTTGACACCCCGACAATGATCCCTTTCTATCATCCCCATCCACTCAACCGGCTTCGTATTCGTAAATATTTAAAGGCCGGGTAAATTCCTGAGAACGTACCGTCCACTCAGTGACATACATCTCATTCCGTTCTGTCACTATCCTTTCACCATGAACTTAAAGTAGGTCCATGCACCTTCCTGCTTTCACGAAGTGTATTTCAGAGACCACGAAGAAAATAAGTGCAGAGTGAACGCAAGTGCGTTGGTAATTATATGAGGACAACCTTGAACAAAAATTGTCGTGGGAAATGCAGGAAAGGAAACGTGTGCGGGCCTACAGATAATTTGTAGCTGTCCTTTGTGATGTTTAACAGCAAGTATCGAGCTATTAGAAGAATATTAAGTTAGATTTAATGAACATCTCTTGTCGAGCTGCCGTAGGGAAACGGAGTAGGGCTATGGAATCTCGACATGATTGGTAAAGCGAGAGAGAATGATGCGTGTGGGCGTGCGTGTGGGTACGTGTGTTCATTGTGCGAGGAAAGGGACACATAAAGAGAGAAAGAGAGATAAAGAGAGAGAGAGAGAGAGAAAGAGAGAAAGAGGGGTGAGATAAAATTACAAAATAGTTCAATGGATCAGTAAACCATTCAATTCAGTTTCAACTTTACTAGCAGATGATACATTAAAAGTGTACCCATTCACATACACACACGCAATGCACGCACAAACTCATACACAAAAATCGTATGAACACATTTTCATTTAAATTTAAATTTAAGAGTTTTCTTTTGAGGCCACCATTCTAGTCAAGGGTAGCTTTTGTTGGCAATCTTCTGTACTCTTTAGCAGATAGTTAGGATGATAGTACTATAATGGTCACTGTGATGGTATATGGCAATTACTAGGACAACGGCTTTCGTCATCCTACGATGTCCCCATTTCTCTCCTGGGTATGGAGTGGCAAAGGTAGATTAATGCCTTGCCAAAGGACAATAGTGCGGTGTCAGGGATTGAACCCATGACCTTTGCATTTTAGGTCAAGTGCTCGAACCACTCGACTACGACTCCTCCACAGAAATGACTACCCGAGAACAAGTAACTTAAAACGATGTGACACTTGAAAAAACCGCGGATCAAGATAATCGGCAACGCCCAATCGCCCCCCCCCCTCCCAACTCAAATAATCGATTTTCGTCACTAAATCAACTCTTTCCTACCATGATAAACCTATCGAACAAGCAATGGTTCGCCACAGTCGACTGTTGGCACACGTTTAGTATAAACATGTTAATGTACTCAAAATAATGTGTAAGTCTTGGGTTTCATTTCCTGGCAAATTCAATTCAATTCGCGGATAGAATGACGTTTAATTTAATAACCTACTCAGCGTATTGTGGTTAACTAATTGTTTTCAGAATTGTTTTACCATCGACTAAACAGTGTTTATTTTCTACAAATAAATCCTATTGGAAAATTTAGATGGGTTTGCTCTAGGATGTTTAATTCTGGAATATTTGCTTAACGCATATCATGCACATCCTTCTCTGTTCTTTTCGTAAATCGATTGTGGTAACCAGAATGGATGACCGTTTTGCAAGCAATCAATAAAATGCGTCTGACCAAAAAAATCGACTAGAAAGAAACCCCGAAAGGATAATATTTAGGATGAAGTACGCAATATCATTAACAGTCATGAAGAAAGTTCTTTTGGTTTTCTTGATCTGAAGAAATCACTCCGTGGAGATAGAGGGAGTGAGAGAGAGAGAGAGAGAGAGAGAGAGAGAGAGAGAGAGAGAGAGAGAGAGAAATAGAGGGTGAGATAAAATTACAAAATAGTTCAATGGATCGGTAAACCCATTCAATTCAGTTTCAACATTACTAGCAGATGATACATTAAAAGTGTACACATTCACATACACACACGCAATGCACGCACAAACTCATACACAAAAATCGTATGAACACATTTTCATTTAAATTTAAATTTAAGAGTGTTCTTTTGAGGCCGCCATTCTAGTCAAGGGTAGCTTTTGTTGGCAATCTCCTGTACTTTTTAGCAGATAGTTAGGATGATAGTACTATAATGGTCACTGTGATGGTATATGGCAATTACTAGGACAACGGCTTTCGACATTCTACGATGTCCCCATTTCTCTCCTGGGTATGGAGTGGCAAATGTAGATTAATGCCTTGCCAGAGGACAATAGTGCGGTGTCGGGGATTGAACCCATGACCTTTGCATTTTAGGTCAAGTGCTCAACAACTCGACTACGACTCCTCCACAGAAATGACTACCCGAGAACAAGTAACTTAAAACGATGTGACACTTGAATAAACCGCGGATCAAGATAATCGGCAACGCCCAACTCAAATAATCGATTTTCGTCATTAAATCAACTCTTTCCCTACCATGATAAACCTATCGAACGAGCAATGGTTCGCCACAGTCGACTGTTGGCACACGTTTAGTATATACATGTTAATGTACTCAAAATAATGTGTAAGTCTTGGGTTTTATTTCCTGGCAAATTCAATTCAATTCGCGGATAGAATGACGTTTAATTTAACAACCTACTCAGCGTTTTGTGGTTAACTAATTGTTTTCAGAATTGTTTTACCATCGACTAAACAGTGTTTATTTTCTACAAATAAATCCTATTGGAATATTTGCTTAACGCATATCAAGCACATCCTTCTCTGTTCTTTTCGTAAATCGATTGTGGTAACCAGAATGGATGACCGTTTTGCAAGCAATCAATAAAATGCGTCTGACCAAAAAAATCGACTAGAAAGAAACCCCGAAAGGATAATATTTAGGATGAAGTACGCAATATCATTAACAGTCATGAAGAAAGTTCTTTTGGTTTTCTTGACCTGAAGAAATCACTCCGTGGAAATAGAGGGAGTGAGAGAGAGAGAGAGAGAGAGAGAGAGAGGGAGGGAGGGAGAGAGAGAGAGAGAGAGAGAGAGAGAGAGAGAGAGAGGGAGAAAGGAGTAGAGTAGGCGTACGAGACAAGGGGGGAGGGAGCAGCTTCTTAACGGGAGATTTAGAAGAAAAAAAAAGATACAACCAGATATAAACTATAAAGGGATAGAGCCAGAGAGAGAGAGAGAGAGCGAGAGAGAGAGAGAGGGAGGGAGAGGGAGAGAGAAAGAGAGAGAGAGAGAGAGGGAAAAGGGGGAAGGGATGGATGAGATAACAGGGAAAATGGAACCTCCAATTCAAAAACTACTGCTGACTATACCTTTCAAGGACATTAAAACGAGAACAGTTTTATAAAGAGGCGGTTCCTATACAAGCGTTCACATTTCTTAGATTTCACCAAACATCGATACAGCATTGATTGTTTTAACTGCGTCCACCGCAGTCATCCGTCTCCGGTGTTACCGCGGATCGATTAATTTTAACACCCGTGAGAACGGAGTTTCGATTAGACGCCGCGTCGGAAAGATCATTTTATCCGTGATACCTTGTTTAAGACAACTAGACGCCCTTTTTCCCCTCGAAATCGTCGGTCATCGTCCTCGGGTTCATTGACCAGGATAACACCCGGACGAACTGGTGATCAGCGCTATGATAATATTTTTCAGCTTGCTCAATGGGGGCAGGAAATTTGATGACATTTAATACTTGTAATTGCATCCATCTATCCGGGAAAGTAGGGCAGGTCTACCTGTCAATTCACTCCTACTGAATGGCTCTCTCGGGGCGTCAAGGAAAGTCTAGACAATTATTGCTTACTTCATGTGTTTTTTCTTACCCATAATTGCCATCTACAGTTATCAACTAAATTATTCATACCCCTTGTAAATTTGAAGTTATTTTTTTTCTGTTATAGAAATGAAAGGTTAACTTGTTAGGCCTTTGTTGAATACTTTTAGATGTAAGCTTTAATATGTCCCATTCTCAAGAAACATAAATGGGAGAAATAAAATGTTCACATATCTGAACAAATTATAGAACTAGGCGAGGGTAAAAATAATACATAAAATGTATTTGTTAAAGGTAAAGACCAGTATTGGAAACGCCCCAATTTCAAAAAATGAAATGGAAGCTCTCATTACCAATCATGTGAAAGAATATGTTTTGACTAATACATGATGATAAAAAATTTACCGGGAAACCGCCTACTAATTCATATATTTGGTAAATTTGTTTCTCTCATGGCCTGTGAGAGATATAGGGTAGTCCCATATACATCTTTCTGTGTATAGTGCTTGTAACTTTACGAAGAATGGGCCAAATTTCTTATCATTTTGATGATTCCAGAACCTTGCAGATGCTAGATGCTAGATGCTAGATGATCAACCTTTTCTGATCGATTCCACAACGTTTCTTTCACAATGCAATCGCATGACCATAACTGGTCTTTACCTTTAACTATATGCCTATTCTTAGATGTCACTTTGTATCTATGCGGTCATCTACATGCCTTTGTTTTAGAGATAGAGGCGAATATCCACGTAGAGGTGTCGTGGTCGAGTGGATATGTCACCGGACTGTGGATCACAAGGTCATTGGTTCGAGTCCCGCCGCGGCACTATAATGTCCTTTGGCAAGACAGTAATCTGTATTTGCCACATTCAATTCAATTCAATTCAATTGAAATGAACATTTATTTTCTTCCGTTCGAGGTAAATGGATGCCTGGTATGATTATTCCTTGAAATGCACTGTACGCTGATAACGGCTGCCGGAGCTAAAGCTAGGGTAATTATGTAATATATAATAAAATCGCACTGATATTTCTTAGGGCAGGAATTGCGCTATATAAGTGGTACATGTTATTATATTATGATTAAAGAATGGAATGGCTTAGCACGACACCTTTAGCGTTAGTATGTAATTTTCGCGGGATGGATGATTAAAATGATTAAAAAGAAAATGACGAATATGATGGCGATGGTGATGATGATGATGCTGAAGATAATGATGATGAGAATGAAAATTTAAAAAAAATTGATGTAGATATGTCTGACATTAAAAGAATTATACAAAAAATGATGACAGTGATGATGATGAAGTTGATGAGAATGATGATGAGAATGGAAATGAAAATATGTTCAGGTAAATATGTCTGTCACTTGTACTTGTATTGGTAAAACATATGGACTATCGGGACTGTCCCCTTTCATACAGACCTCCCCCATTGTGGCAGACTTCCTCGTTAAGACTATACCAAACGAACTTGTTTTGGAATTGCCAATTTGAAATATCGAAATTATACACTGTAAAGTTAAACTATAAATTCTTGTAATGTTATAACCAATCAAATCAAATGATACTAACACAAAATTTGAAACACTGAATCACACTCTATCAAGTATTGCCGTTTATGTACTAATATAATCCCAACAGAGAGGTGATTATCATTTCAGAAGCAAAATCATATGAATAAACATCGAGGTATGAAATTTCGTATGCAGAAGACAACGATGTCATTAAATAGAACAAATTGCATATTACCGTGTCCTTAAGTCTGAATTTCATCTCACAAATGCAATTAAAGAAACCCGAAAGTAACCATCGCTCTCTTGAGAACATCATTTGAGCTCTCCTACACGAAATACGAGACAATAGTAGTTTATCGTAACCATGGTTTTAAATCCTACTCGAGTAATTTAATTCTTGGAAATGACGTTTATGTCTGTAAAATATTACTGTAATAAAAGCACTGAAATAGCTGTATGAAACGGAAAGGCTAGTAGTAAATAGTCGGAGAAGCTATTAACCGTATGATTAGGTTCGTAATTCATCAAGCATAAACTGGAAACGAGGTGGGGGCAGGGCGCCATAAGAGTAGGGTGCGTTCAAGCAATTTTGTGAAGCTAGGATCACAAGCATGAATCACAAATCAAAACGCCGTTTCAAAACACGGTTACTGCGGGAGATCGTTCAAGCGATTTTCCATCAACGCTGATTCTCATTGCATAGCGCAGTTCGACCCAGGAAGTATAGGTCAACTTCTGCGCGCGTTTTCTGAATTTGTTTACGGTCGACTGTCGTCCAAACAGGAAGCAGGCCACGATAATGACGTCATACAATCATGGTTGAGAGATTTTAAGCGATTTTTAGCAACCGTGATTCTGTACAATCGCGTTACAAAACGCATCTTTTTAGGCGTTTCATGTTTGCGTTTTGAAACATTTTTATTTTTACGACCGACAAAAAAAAAAAATCGCTTGAACGCAACCGTGTTTTAAACTAAACGTCTTTGAAAACCGCGTTTCTAGGGTGAAAAAGTGTCGCTTGAACGCATCCCAACCATTCGCCAATAAGCAGAGCCGCCGAGAGAGGGTGTACGGGAGGGATTCGCTCCATTAGTGTCAGCAATAAAGACAATAAAAGTAGTAATGACGTTGTTGAGAAGAGGAGGGGATGGGGGCGTTTCGACATTTAAAGGAATTGGGTATCATTGCCTCAGATTCTAACCTAAATCCTGGATTTAGCTCATGCCGCAATCATAGTTATAAGCCTTTAAGTCAGACAGGAATCCCTTTTGAATTTTACAAACCGATCACCTGTCTGATTGTCAAGATATTTATGACTGGAAATCGAAATTTCAAAAACCGTTGAGGGAAATAAGTATGGTAAAAACCAGACACTCAAAGATTTTTATTTTTTTGAAGCACTTCATGATCATTTTGAAGCGCAATTCTTTTCGGGCTTCAATGTTACACCATATCGCAGACACTGATAACACGTAGGGCCATGCATCTCAAGTTTAACATTGTTAAATAATGCCTTTAAGGCAGTTGTCAGCACATTTTGATCCGACATCCTCATCATTCAAAATGATCTAGCGACGCTCCTGTCGTTCACCGACAAAAAGGCAAAAGGATCCATCCAGGGGATGCCGTTGTTTAGTGGTTTATTCCACCCCCGCACTAACGTCATTTGGAAAGATATTAATTTAGTTTTGCCAGTCTCCACCCAGGCTTTCATGGGTACCCGATAGAGTGCTACATATTTTGGCCGGGATAATAATGTTGGAGCGCCACGAGCGTCAAGGCGTAACCAACATGATCGCTATTTATAAAGAAGCCACGATTACCATTATTACTATTATCGAAACAAAAAACGGAATCTAACTAAATAAGAACCATTGTGAAGTTATCAAGAACCCTTAAAGGGGAAGTGCACCCTGATATCACGTTGGTTTTAAAAGAAGCAGAAAAATAATAGGAACAGGTCAGTGAAAGTTTGAGCAAATTCCGATTTAAAAATAAGAAAGTTATGAATGTTTAAAGTTACGATCAATCAAACACAAATAAGTAACTCTGTGACGAATCTTGAGAGTTCACCTCTCATTTGCTCTGTACATAAATAAATCATAAACTTTCATTATCCCTCAAACAAATACATACATGTACCCTAAATATACTTATTGCAAATATGTGTCTACACAGCCCCTATTGGAAAAACCTCTATTCCGTCATCAATAACGATGAAAACGAATGTTGACTTTATACTACACGTAGAGTGACGTACGATGATAGATGTTTGTTTTATCTCTCCGTATAAAATGCAAATCATGGAAAAATAAGCTTACAATGACACCTTTAGGGGAAAAAAAAGTTCCTATAGTTACAAACACGGCAATGGGGGGGGGGGGGGGGGGGGGGAGATAGATGTTATGAAGACGGACGGGAGAATCAAGCAATGAATACATGTGAGCATTTATTTGTTTTGAATGCACTATAATTATGATAAATCGCTTTCCTTCAAGATTCCTCACAAAAGTTCCTAACTCGTTCTTGGGTCATTGGCCACTTACAGATAGCTAAACAAAGAAATAGTAAAATACAATTGCTAGCCGGTAGGCTTGATGACCATGTTACTTCGGAATGGAGGGATATAAATTTAGAATACTACTGAAGCAAAACATAAAATGGTAAGGCGTCCACCAACACAGATTCCAATTCACGGAATATCGCATTAATACTCTTCCATTAGGTGGAACGGGAAAGGCTTACCATTCTTACTCTTTTCTCATCCCATGGGCATCCTTAAATCGACCTATCCCATCACCCTGGGAAGGAAGAACAATCTTCCATATTGACCCACATTATTCGGGAAAAACCCGTTCATTGCCTTAGGTGCATGCTTACAAATTGGTTGTAACCTACATTTTCAGAGGACCTTTAAAAATAATAATACATTGTTATACAAAGAGGTGTGTACGGGGGAGGGGGAGGGGGAGGGGGGGGGGTTGTAGCCTCCCAAGATATTTTGAAATTATGAAGATATATCAGGCAATCTTATATATATATATGGGGGAGGGGGGGGGGGGGAGGGGGAGTTCCCAAATTTGCAAACACGGGAATGGGGGAGGGGGGAGAGAAAATATGAAGACGGACGGAAGAATCAAGCAATGAATACATGTGAGCATTTATTTGTTTTGAATGCACTATAATTATGATAAATCGCTTTCCTTCAAGATTCCTCACAAAAGTTCCTAACTCGTTCTTGGGTCATTAGCCGCTTACAGATAGCTAAACAAAGAAATAGTAAAATACAATTGCTAGTCGGTAGGCTTGATGACCATGTTACTTCGGAATGGAGGGATATAAATTTAGAATACTACTGAAGCAAAACATAAAATGGTAAGGCGTCCACCAACACAGATTCCAATTCACGGAATTTCGCATTAATACTCTTCCATTAGGTGGAACGGGAAAGGCTTACCATTCTTACTCTTTTCTCATCCCATGGGCATCCTTAAACCGACCTATCCCATCACCCTGGGAAGGGAGAACAATCTTCCATATTGACCCACATTATTCGGGAAATCCCCGTTCATTGCCTTGGGTGCATGCCTACATATTGGTTGTAACCTACATTTTCAGAGGACCTTTAAAAATAATAATACATCGTTATACAAAAAGGTGTGTACGGGGGAGGGGGAGGGGGGGGGGGGTTGTAGCCTCCAAAGATATTTTGAAATTGTGAAGATATATCAGGCAATCTTACATATATATAAACTTATATATTTATGGGAATTTTTTTTAAAAATTTAGTTGTACGTAGAAATTGCCACTAAAATAAAGTAATACAATTTTCATTTTCAAAATGGTATTTGTTTTATGTTTTATATCTTTAAAAATCAAATTAAAAAAAAAAAAAAAGGTTTTCAATTGCTTTGCTTTTTAATAAATTGTGTCCAGATGGATTAAGAAATCAGACACACTAGCGTGTTAAAAGGGGGCTTGGGGGGGGGGGGGGTAGGGGAGGGGCAGTCTGCCAGAAATAAAAACAAAGTTAAAAACCGTTTTCTCAAAACGGACAGGGAAAAACAAACAAACAGCGACGCTAGGATGCGCAAGGGACAAAATGACGTTCTGGTGTAAGAGTACAATAGCTTTTTTAATCCAAGTTTTGACACATTCAAGGCTAGCCGAAAATATCACAAAATTGAAATATAGTTCCCCATAATAAGCGACTCATTTAAAAGCAAGAGATGAGTAAATTCACGGTCGAATGATTTTGTTCCCAAATTTGCAAACACGGGAATGGGGGAGGGGGGAGAGAAAATATGAAGACGGACGGAAGAATCAAGCAATGAATACATGTGAGCATTTATTTGTTTTGAATGCACTATAATTATGATAAATCGCTTTCCTTCAAGATTCCTCACAAAAGTTCCTAACTCGTTCTTGGGTCATTAGCCGCTTACAGATAGCTAAACAAAGAAATAGTAAAATACAATTGCTAGTCGGTAGGCTTGATGACCATGTTACTTCGGAATGGAGGGATATAAATTTAGAATACTACTGAAGCAAAACATAAAATGGTAAGGCGTCCACCAACACAGATTCCAATTCACGGAATTTCGCATTAATACTCTTCCATTAGGTGGAACGGGAAAGGCTTACCATTCTTACTCTTTTCTCATCCCATGGGCATCCTTAAACCGACCTATCCCATCACCCTGGGAAGGGAGAACAATCTTCCATATTGACCCACATTATTCGGGAAATCCCCGTTCATTGCCTTGGGTGCATGCCTACATATTGGTTGTAACCTACATTTTCAGAGGACCTTTAAAAATAATAATACATCGTTATACAAAAAGGTGTGTACGGGGGAGGGGGAGGGGGGGGGGGGTTGTAGCCTCCAAAGATATTTTGAAATTGTGAAGATATATCAGGCAATCTTACATATATATAAACTTATATATTTATGGGAATTTTTTTTTAAAATTTAGTTGTACGTAGAAACTGCCACTAAAATAAAGTAATACAATTTCATTTTCAAAATGGTATTTGTTTTATGTTTTATATCTTTAAAAATCAAATTAAAAAAAAAAAAAAGGTTTTCAATTGCTTTGCTTTTTAATAAATTGTGTCCAGATGGATTAAGAAATCAGACACACTAGCGTGTTAAAAGGGGGCTTGGGGGGGGGGGGGGGGGGGTAGGGGAGGGGCAGTCTGCCAGAAATAAAAACAAAGTTAAAAACCGTTTTCTCAAAACGGACAGGGAAAAACAAACAAACAGCGACGCTAGGATGCGCAAGGGACAAAATGACGTTCTGGTGTAAGAGTACAATAGCTTTTTTAATCCAAGTTTTGACACATTCAAGGCTAGCCGAAAATATCACAAAATTGAAATATAGTTCCCCATAATAAGCGACTCATTTAAAAGCAAGAGATGAGTAAATTCACGGTCGAATGATTTTGTTGAGTTGAATAATTATCTACAGCATAAAATTATATTTGATGAATCAAAACTCAAACCTTTTCTAAATCATGAAAGAAAATCATATCATTAGCCTCCTTCTTAATCATCCTCTGACACCTGTCATATCTCATTTATTCCTTTTTCACACGTCAATTAATTCTCTGGAAAGGGTACTTGCGTTTATCAACTGATCACCATGGTTACTTGTGACGTAGCTATATACGGGGGCACCTTTCCCCAGGGCGCAGCCGGGATTATGTCCGAGCCGGAAGTTTGCTGACCCCAAAATGAACTGAAAAAAAGAGCGGGCATATTCTTTAAGATGCGAACAATACTTAGGGCATGAATTTTTTATTCCAAAAAGGTGCGGGGACATGGCATGGTTGGTTTTTAGTCCATAATCGTATCATTAACTAAAAGGTGGAAATGGGGAGAAGAAGAGGGAAAAGGAAGGGGGGGGGTGGGTGTAGAGACAAGAACTTCAGATGAGAGAATCCCCTCCCTTACCCCACCCCTCCATAAAAATATCCTTCATCCTCCGATTAAGACAGATGCCCCTTGAGTGAACCCGGGCTACGCCACTGATGGTTATTGTGAAAATACAGCCAACGCATTTTCATTCAAAGAGTTTAGGTAACATCCAAATTAGTGTTATGATGATGGGGAAGAAGCTCTCACGCAGTAATGAAGATGCGTTACCACGGCAACGCAATTCAGAGAGGGGACGCGAGCATTGTAATGATTGAGAGAGAGATATGAATTTTGGATAAGTATGTGGGAGGAGATATGTATGTGGGAGGAAATAAAAGATGAAGGGGCTGTCGAATAGCATTACGAAATGCCTTCCAAAGATGAATACAACTTCAGAATTCCCCTGGAAAGGTATTTCACTTTTCATTTTGGATGAATGTGGGAGTGTGACTGAACGGGGTATGAAATTACTTGTGATGTCCTCCCGGGAAGTCTCACTTGAATATGGATTATGCTTTTGTACCGATCATGTTCGGCCCGTGTCGTAAACAAAGTGGTAATGAACTGTGTTTAGATCTACTCATAATGTATATTTTTTAGACAGCTATTCCTCCCGGTGTCCAGTTTTGCATATCTCCATGTTTCAAACACTTTGGATGTTTCTTTATATCCAATGCCATAGTTTGCTCAGGGTATGTGAGTTTAACACCTCCCTGGTTTGCTGGTCCTGGAATGTCTTAAGATTTAAAACATCACATTAAAGGGATAGTTGAGTTCTGTTGCAGAGGGCGCTACACAAAATATTTTTTTGTGAGATAATGAAAAACTGAGTGTCAAATTTGAAAGAACATAATATTTGAATGACAAAATCATCTTTGTTTGATCGAAATCGGTTCAGAGACGGCTGAAATATAACGATTTCTAATACTTGTGTACCACCACAAATATTAGATATTTTGAAAAATTTGAAAAAACCGTTAAAAAAAACGAAATAATGCCTTTTACGTCGTATTTCAGCCAATGCCGATGTTGGCTTTTTTGTTGGCATTTTGCTTATATTACCAACAATTAGCCGGCTCATGTATTGTTAATTTAATTAAATAACTAATTAACGGTCGCCGTGTTTTTTTGAAAGTGGAGCTTAATACGTATGATCGTATTGGCTAAGTTTCACACATTTTGGGGTCTAAAATTACCTTCATAGCAATTTTAGGTTCTAAAAGGGCATTATAAATGTCATAGATAAGAATAAGAGCAGTAACCATGCACTTTGAAGGCATTTGCGGTCTGAAAACAGAACTCAACTATCCCTTTAATGGTGTTGGTAATGGCATCACTTATCCAATTGTTGTATTAAGTTCAACTTTAATATCCGGTCTTTCGATAAGCCAAACATTTTTGACCTGTTAACATTTTCCCCAGTTTTTTCCAATATTATCACTATTTAAAATATGTATAAGAAAAACATGTTTGTAAGAAGTGTCCTTCTAGCTTTCTGTTCATGCCAACAGCTTTTAGCATTGTCAATCGTTTTCACACGGCAAGCGCTTTCAAGTTTCATGATACATGTAGTTCATTCCTGAAAAAAAATCATGATATTGTCTAAGTTTCTCTTAATTTGACTCTAGGACTGAAAGAATACATTTTCCTATCACGAACATGCCGAAGGGAAAGAGATACAATACTCTACCGCTCTCTTCTTACCAGTATATTCGATTTAATGCGACCCATTTCGGGGCTAGGTAAAAGCTAGTTGTTGGGAGGGTTCAATGCAATTTTTAAATTACATTTACATGAAATAAAAGGTGATGACAGCGTTGACTTTATCGAGCGACGTTGTAAACTCAAGGTCGGAGGAGATCGAGTGTGAAAGATGTTTGCGAATTTGTCGGAAAACTAGCTCCGAATCAACACGCACTTCCGACGTCTAATCGACTTGTCAATCTCACCTGACAAGGTTTCATCTTCATCTCTCCCTCTCTCTCTCTCTCTCTCTCTGTATGTCTCTCTCTGAATCTGTCTTTCTCCGTCTCTTTCTCCTTCTCTCTCTCCCTCTCTCTCTTTCTCTCTCTCCCTCTCCGTGTTAACAATCCCCCTCTCTCTGTCTTTATGTCTGTCTCTCCCTCTCCTTGTCTCTCTCTCTCTCTGTCTCGCTCTCTATATGTCTGTCTGTCTTCATCTCCGTGTCTCTATCTCTGTGTCTATCTCTATCTCCCTCCCCTCTCTCTCTCTCTGTATCTGGCTGTCTCCGTCTCTCCGCGTTTCCCTCTCTTTCTCTCTCTCTTTGTTTGTTTATATGTCTCTCCATCGCCTTGTCTGTCCGTGTCTCTCCCTCTCTATATATCTGTCTTCGTCTCTATCTCTGTGTCAATCTCCCTGTACCCCCTCTCTCTCCCCTTCTCCCTCTCCTTCTCACTCTCCCTCTCCCACGGTAGTCTTGGTTAATGTTTTGAATGTTTATCTAAATGCCTGATATAAAATTTATGCACCTCTCTTTGACTATCATCTTCACTCATTTTCTCTTTTTCTCTAACACGCCCAACCCTTCAGGAGCATTCATTGATCCACCTCCAGGAAGTCCTTGGCCCTGTTACATAAAACTTGTTATCATCAACAAATATTACATTTCTATGACAAATTAGCTCTCAGCCAATCACATGCCACGATGTCGATAGCTTATAACAGTTGTTGTAACTTGTTATTGATAACAAGTTTTATGAAACAGGGCACTGGCTTGTTGTGAATATCAGTGAGCACACCGTGAGTGAGTGTGTGAGTATGTATGTGGGTGGGATTGTGGGTGGGTGGGTGTGAAGGGGCAAATTTCTCAAATGCAAAAATTAGTGATAAATAAATAAATAACCATGACTTTTTACTTCTCCTCAATCGCAATTGCTTTTGAATTAAGCAAATGTTGAATCATGTCATTATTGTCATGAAATTTGAAATTGGATCATACTGTTATAAAATGTCTGACATATGGAATTACATTGTGGGAATTCAATGGTTTTCATTGATCAAACATAAACTAGTGCGAGGTGCATCCCCAAAGGTAAAACAAAAGCATTCAAGGAGGCATGTAAAATAATACAAATTGTCTCTGAAACTGTCAAGGAAAATACATGCTTAACGCCCTCTTTCGTTTGGATGTCACAATCACATAACCACAATCGGTGTAGAGATATTATCTTAAAAAAATAACCACAACCCCAGGCGCGTACGCAGGGTTTTTTTCAAGGGGGGGGGGGGGGTAACCCCCCCCCCCTGTGTACGCGCCTGCACAACCCTAACCCTAACTCTAACCCATACCCTACCAGGGAGGGGTTTCACAAAGAATAAGGTCGAGTTTAAGTTGGACTTGACTTGGCAGGCCGTTCATGCCACTGGTTGCTCTCACCACTCCTAGCATTGGTCTCTCAAGGGACGTGCAAATCATGGTCACAAATCAAAATGCCTCTACGACTGATTAAGTAATGTCTACCCTTTTGGAAGGAGGGTAGAGTAGAAGGAAGGATAGATCAGAAGAAAAATATGGAAGAGTAAATGGAATCTTGAATCCCATCCCAATAAAAAAAGGCCTTTCCTGTCTCCCTCTCTCTCGTGATCTAACGTAGATGTGAACTGATGATAGCACGATTTCTGTCTTTAATACTCCTCAACGCTGAATATAAAGCAACGTTATATTTTCTTCATCTCTCTCTCTCTCTCTCTCTCTCGATTTCTTTCTGTATTTTCTCTCTCTCTCTCTCTCTCTCTCTCTCTCTCTCTCTCCATGTCTCTTTCTCTCTCCTTTTGTCTCGGTCTCTCTCTCTCCCTCTCTTTATCTTTCTCTTCCCCCTTCTCTCTCTCTCTCTCTCTCTCTCTCGGTCGCTCCTTCTCTCTCTCTTTCTCTTTTTCTCTCTTTCTCTCTCGTTCACTCCCTCTCTCCATCTCTCTCTCTCTCTCTCTCTCTCTCTCTCTCTCTCTCTCTCTCTCAGTCGATATCCCACTCTCTCCCTACCTCTCTACCCTCTCTCTTCGGGGCCCCTGACTCGTAGATCTTAAATAATTCAAAATGCCTCATATTATTCGATTTTTTTTTCTTTCTTCTTCTTCTTCTTCTTCTTCTTCTTCTTCTTCTTCTTCTTCTTCTTCTCCTTCTTCTTCTTCTTCTTCATCCTGTCAATCTCAAGAGCTTCACATATATTTCTCAGTCACGGCGAACATTCAATTTTACGGGCCGGGCGTTCTCGACCTTGAGGAATTGATTGGAAGACAATCTCCATCAGCTAACCCCATCAATGATAATCGACTTTTAAAGACTGGGATTTCGTGCCAGCCAGGAGAGGACAGTATGATGTGTGGGTATGGGAGCAGATAATTCCTGTGAAGAACAAGAACTTGAAGTGTCTTCTCCCTTTTTTGTCAGGCTAGCTCGTTCGCTAAATTAAGAAACAAATATGCCCATTTGTGTGTACATAGAAAGGTCTAAGGTGGCAGAGTGATGCAAACATAAATAGTGAAGAATTTGGGATTGGGAGGAGCTTTTCATTTCTTAAAGGCATCGTTTAACAATGTTAAATCTGATATGCATGGTCCTACGTGTTAGCAGTGTCTGTGATATGGTGTATTATTGAAGCCCTAAAACATTTGCGGTTCAAAATGATCATGAAGTGATTACAAAAGTTTAATAAGTGTCGTCGGGAGTTCTAACACCCACATTAAAGAGAAGGTTGAGATCTGGGAAGAGGTTAAAAATAATTTGTGAGCCTTATCATTGTTATTATGCAAGGGTGGAAGAACATCAGATAAAACATGTTCCCTGAAAAGCATGGCTCTTCAAATGCCTTCATATTCTAAATATGGCATGTAACAACGTTAAAGGCGGGACGGATTTTTACGCTACGTGTTCGTGTAGTCCCATATACATCCTCCTATGTACGGTGCTTGTAGCTTTACCAATACTTGGCCAAATTTCTTATCATTTTGATGATTCCAGAACCTTGCTAGATGATCAACCTTTTCTGATCGATTCCACACCGTTTCTTTCACAATGCAATCGCATGACCAGAACTCAACTTTTTCTTTAAATTTGTGTAGCACTAAAAGTGATACAAATCATAAAATAGAAACTTGCCTACATGAACTAACAACAATAAATGCAAACTTGCAATCTCCCTGTCTCCCTGTCTCCCTGTCTCTCTCTGTCTCTCTCTCTCTCTCTCTCTCTCTCTGTCTCTCTCTGTGTCTGTATCTCTCTCCACAACGTCTTCCTTTCCATTGGAATCACATTTTTGTAGTTGGTCCTGGACGCAATTTCTTTTTATTTTCCGAATAGAAATTCGAAAGAAAGATAATCTGCCGAATCGTAGACAGCGCCCACGGGGTTGGTTGGTGGTAATTATTGTCAACTGAAGTTCTACAACCCCCAATCTTTTATTACCAAACTGAATGAAAGTTATCACGCCTACACAAATGAACAACGTGCTCACTTTCATCAGCTCTCTTCCAAAATCATTATTCAGCGCCCGCCGGGAAGAAAAGTGATCAGTCCTCTGAAGTAAATGTTCGGTACTTTGTCGCCCGATGAGAAAGGAGGGGAACTTCTCGGATACTGCATTGATTTTTTTTGTTGGTGGGAGATTGCGCTCGAGTACATGTGCGTTTGTGCGTGTTGTCTGTCTGTCCGTATGTGTGTTGACCAAATTAAAATATAACAAGGTTCATATCTGTAGCCTGAAATTATGATATGAAATATGCAAAGATAAGTATGTAAATAAGTATAAAAATAAGTGGCTCTTGATAAAAGTTTCAAGTATTCCATCCACATTAAAAAGAAAAAGAATCCATGAATTATATTTGTTCTTATACTGTTCAAAACATACACAAATACTCCTTCAACTACAGTCGAGCAATCATAAGAAATCTTTCTGGAAATAGATTAAAGTGACTTGGTAACATTGTTGAAGGTTGATTAAAAAATTGCGTAATTTTGGTATGAAATGTTACCTATTATCTTCCTTCTACTGTACTAACCCTCTAACATGCAAAAAATCCTTTAAAAAGAAATCTCAAACAACAAACATATTAATGGTTTTCTAAGAAGGCAACACTGGTCAACACCCTGTAACAGTGATCAACCATTCTCCCAACCATTTTTGAATTTTCCCAACCGTTTTTCAATAAAAAAATGACATAAAACAGGCAATAAAAAATCTGTCTACACTGAAATGTCTGAAATATTATTTGTTACGATTTACGATCTAGCATTGAAGTCACTACCTTAGCACCACTTTCTCTTATCTTAACAATGTTACAAAGTCCCTTTAAAAAAACTGTAAGTATTTATGTTTCTCAGATTAACTAATACTAGTTATATCACATGTAAATTATTTATGTTGTATATACCTTTAAAAAAAAACATTTTATTATGAAATATGTTGTTTAGAAATGAAATGTGATGTTATTTTCAATTTGATTGTAAATTGTCATGTAATACAGCTGAAACTGCAGTATGACAATAAAACAAACTGAACTGAAAATATTTGTAATCTCGTCAAAGTAATGGCTCAGTCAGGATCTGACCAAGCTCTTCTTTCTCCCGCTCCCCTCAAATAAACGAAGCCAGACATACAGGTACCAGTTCATAATTGGTAGGCATAATATATGCACATAAATATTTATGTTTGACCTCTCTTTAATATTTTATCTGACAGGAATATTGAACAACACACTCCCCAAATTTGGTCGTAATAAATAAAAAACGATGGACCTGGAAATTGCGAGAATAATGAATATCAACAAAATTATGCGGACATCTACCGTATGACATGTATAAAAGTGTAATTCCTGAAATATTCACCATGTTGACAAATGGCTATCCCATGCATCCTGATTTTAAGATATGTGATACACCAGTTTATGAATCAAAGTGAATGAATAATATTTCCAGGATGGTGTGTGTGTGTGTGTGTGTGTGTGAGAGAGAGAGAGAGAGAGAGAGAGAGAGAGAGAGAGAGAGAGAGAGAGAGAGAGAGAGAGAGAGAGTGAGAGGGGGGAGCCGGGCCCACCCCTTGAGAAAAAAAACTAGTAAAACGACGTGATTTTTACCTTCTTGAGGCATGCCCCCCCCCCTGGTGCTCAAAGGGGGGGGGGGGGGGGTCGGTGCACATTTTTAAAATTTCCGAGTCCCCTCACCCCCCCCCCCCCCCCCCCCCCCCCCCCCCCCCCCCCCCCCCCCCCACTGAGGGAATTTTCGACCGGCGAGATTTTCAAATTTTCGGGAGCCCCAAAAAACAAGTTGGGCCCCCTCCCCTAAGAAATCCTGGATCCGCGCCTGGGGGGTAGTGTTAACAAGACCTTATGATTGTGCCACTGAATATACTCCCCCCCCCCCTAAACAACAAAATATTCTTAGCAAATTTAGCCTACAGCGCACACTATGAATGCGGTTTTTCGAAAATTCTAAGCTTCTCAAAATGAACATAAGTATATTACCCAATTCCAAAATGGTTATAATTATTTTTAATAGAAATGTTGCACATCATAATTACATTACTTTAAATTAAATTCAATCATTATTATTTGCTATCGTAAGTTTATAAGTGTGTACCTTAATAAGTGTATTATACTTTCTAAGTTAGAACAAATATAACATCAGTCTACGAACAAAAATGCACACGCTTAATCAATAGCTGGATGCAAATCAGAATATTTTCTAAAATTTCGCCCACTTTCTGATATTGAGACAGTAATACTCTCACTACCAATTCCCGTCGTGGCAAATATAGTAAAACCATCCAAGTCACGTGTTCGTGTTTACCACAAATATTGGTAGTGAGCTATCTAACAGGATCATTCGAGATTCGCTTTTCGTATTTTTCTTGCAAAATAACACGCACGTGCATTTGTTCAGGTGGTGGATAAATAGACCGAAGTATTATGATACGTTTTTATCTCCGAGAGGAGAGCAGTTTATCTCATATCTTTTATGTGATGAACACGGGAGTACAAATACGACTTCTACTACTAGAACAAATCTGATTCAATAGACATGGTGGACTCCAAAAGTTTATAATGCGCATGCGCATTTTTTTTTTTTTTTTTAAAGAGAAGGCGATTGCAAGCTTTGTTCAATACTGAAGTTTTGTTTATACTGCAACGTAGATCATAATGTTTTTTGTATTGTTACTTTCTTTTAAAAAACAGACTAGGCGCATCCAGTACATTCTGAGGAAATTATTTTGTTAAGATTAAAATTGTTTTTGTAGTTATTTGTTCGCCATATACAGAGAGCAGTAAACAAAGAAATGAAGAGGGAGGGGGTCATAAACTTTCGATTTTGGTTAGTGGCTCATTGCTACTCCTCCTGCTAAAGCTTTTGAGAGCTTAGAATTCCACTAGCCGTAACGAAGAGAATAGCATGCTTTCACCAAAAGCTATCAGTCGCGATTTGTTAGTAATGCGAAGTATGAGCAGTTTCAAGATGTATATCTTTTTCATTTATTTTATTTTATTTCTAGACCTATCTAAACCGCAAACAAAGCCAAGGTATCTCTCCATCTGGTGGTTTATGGACAACAAGCAAAGGGCCTTCAAGATTTGAATAGATTTCTGGAAAACTTGAAAAACACTTCTTTTGGAAACGGAAACTTTTCCTTCCTTGAGTTCCGATATCGCCTTACCATCGCACGCTCACTTATAATATCGACCGGGGGTGTTCACTTTCATAGTTATCGATTGGTGGGCTTCACATTCTCTTATTACCTGCATTTCAGAGAACCGTTCTATAAGCGTTTGGATGTAGCTACCGGTATGATGGCGTTGTTATTTATTTTCCGTTCCATTTTGCAAGATATTAGATTAGAATCAGGTCGAGAAAGTAATCAATGCCTGACGAAACAAAACTTTAATAGGGTTGTCGTATATAGACGGGAAAAAAGAGATACATTACATGGTAGATACCATTCTTTATCAAATAACAATAGTACACAAACACAGGGCTATTCACCATTCCGTTACTGACGCAATAGTACTTAAAGCGCAAATATTTACACGATATGGCGGACATTCGGTCGCAACGCTTAAATAAGTAATAAATAAGTTATGTTGCTATATATAGCAGCATAATGAAATTATTCCTGTTTCTTTTCTCTTGTTTGTTGTTGTCTTGGAAATTATCTTCAGAATGTAAAACCATTATAAAATATCAGAACAATGTTACCAAGTCCCTTTAAGGGTTCGACTCCCAGCTCAGCCCTTACATCCTTTGGCAAGGCATTAATCCACATTTACCACTCTCCACCCAGGTGTAGATGGGTACCTGGCAATCGTGGTGGTAATGATAGGGCTATCAGTAAGAACAGCAAAAATGCTGATGAGGCTTCCCTTGGTAAATGCAATTGTTTTTACGTAATTCATTTTTGAAGAAAAAAATCACGCCCTCAGTTGCGCATTTTAGGACTTAAATATTCTTTCAACAATTTCAAATTTTCCAAAGCTTATTTATTAGCAATTTCGTCCTAGATCACCTAGAAAAAGAAAGAACTAATTTAATCACTGTATCCATGACAATTATGTTCTCTTCTGTTTTAATAAACTTTAAATAAGCACATTCCCAGCCATATAAAAATGTAAAATAGCATCTTGAACGCCTTCTCCCCCCCCCCTCCCCCATTCATAATTCCCTGATCAAGGCACTATTTAGTCACGCACAATCATGTCTATCAGAGATGTTAGAGTTGTCCAGGAATTATCATCAGTGACTACAGATGACCGCCAGAATGTCAGACAAGGTTGTCACCCTTAGAGGTTCTCTGTCGATTTTACGTCAAGAAACCCGTTCAAAAGGTGTAACAACCCAAACGGGTCTCTGCAGGCAGCCTACGCCCGATTACAGCTGTGTAGCGGAACCGGTTCGCCGGCGGACTTCTGCCGAGTGGATGTGCCATGTTTTAAAGTTGCTCAAGCGTGGGTATATAGAGGGCTGCACACGGACGTTCGCATGGCCGCGTAATACCTATCGCGGCTCAGTGTTTATGTAGTGATCGAGAGTGACCGCCAAGTTGCTCACAAGACAGGAACGAATATAATCGTATGGACACCTTTAAAGACGTGGTTGCGAAAATAATTTTTTATCATCAATATCATTTCAGTGACGTATATTTCACTGGACTAGACCAGATTGTGGCCATTTTGGAGATATTTTACATCGAGTGCGTGCGCGCGCGCTCACATTACGAATTCACTGTTGCCCACGAAATTATGCGCGCACGTCGCGGAGACAACATTTGAGAACAGTCCATGCAGTACGTGGATTATTTGTAAACCGGTAACACTTACCCTAGCTGCATACATATTATAGCAACTTAGGGGCGCATCCACGATTCTGTTAGAAAACCTCAAATAGGGGGCGCTGTTTTAATGACTTTCTTATAGTATGCCAGATTATAGTTTTAAGATCCAATACATTATTGTGTCCCTGGTGGGCATGCACGGCGATTCCACTTTTCAAGGTTATTGAAACGTGAACCAATGTTTTAAGACTCCTGACTCTTTTACCATGTTTACTGTTTATCCCAAAGTGACAAATCGAATAATGGATGTAGCCGACTTTTTTTTTCATTCTCTCTTTCCCTCAGCATTCTTTCTTTGATTCTCCTCCGTTCACTTTGTATATATTACTATCGGCATTAAATTGTGGATTCAGGTTTGTTAGAAAGGAGGAGGCGGAGGGAGGGGCTCATGATTTCTTATCGGGCGAGGGACAGACCGATTTTTTCACTTAAATTATTTCCCTTCAGGAATCAGCCCACCCTAAATCCAAATACGGGATGGGGAGAAGAACATATCTACCCGCAAAAGCTTTGGTTTAAAACACAAAGAGGTAATTTCCCTTGCAATGGGGGTGCTCCCTCCTTCATGGATCCGCCTATGTCTAGATGATAACTATTTCACATTAAATCCTGACCGTTTCCTTCCCCGATCGGCGCCTCTTATGGTGATTATCTCCTGGCATTACGCCTACGGAAGATGGATTGCTGGAAGACAATGTTGCTTTCACGAATGATTAGCTTATTAAACTCCCTATACCGTAACGAAATCCCTTCCATTTTCGACGGGCGTTAAATGAAAGGGGCTCCGGTTGGGGAGAGGTTTTAAGAGACTTGATACATACGAAAAAATATCTATGAGCTGATGTGTCTATGCGAGGCTGACACGTAAAAAACACAATTTTGTATGTGAATGTTTAAAGTATCTCCTCCATCACGATTATATTCTTAAGGGAATCGGGTATCTTTGTCTCAGATTCTGAAACAAAATCCTGGATTTAGCTCATGCTGCAAATGACAATAATAAACCTTTAGGTCAGTCATGGAGCCTATAACTTTTACAGGCCGATCGCCTGTCTGATTATCAAGATATTTATGATTGAAAATCGAAATGTCAAATCCGTGGTCTATAGGGGAAACTGAGTGTGGTAAGAGTGGTCACTCAAAGATTTATTTTTTTGAGGCACTTCATGATCATTTTGAAGCGCATTTTTTAGGGCTGCAATATTACACCATATCACAGACGCTGCTAAATCATAGGGCCATGCATCTTAGATTTAAGATTGATAAACGATGCCTTTCAGGACGAAATTTCTGCGAGGAAGTGAGGAAAATCGTAAAGTGTCCCTCGACCTTTTTGATATTGATACATATACATATATACAAACTAATTCAGTCAAATTGTTAGCTGTTTCGTCAATCCTCTACTTCAATGAACTACTACTACTTGATAAAATAATAGCATTCTACAAACAAAACAAAAGCAAAAACAGACAAATAAATATACTATGTAAGCAGTGACTGTCTGGACCTGCTATTTGCTAAGCAAATGTTAATATTGATATGTAAGAAAGATTTAGCATTACTAGAACTATTTGTTATACTTTATCTTCTTCGATTCGAAGGCTGGAATATTTAAAATGGAGAAATATTTATCATTTGAATCAAATTTCAGTTGAAGAATATATATATATATATATATGTATATATATATATATATATATATATAGAGAGAGAGAGAGAGAGAGAGAGAGAGAGAGAGAGGGAAATGAGAGAGAAAGAGAGAGAAAGAAGAGACAGAGAGAGAGAGAGAGAGAGAGGGAGAGAGAGAGAGACAGAGACAGAGAGAGGGAAATGAGAGAGACAGAGAGAGAGGGAGAGGGAGAGAGAGAGAGAGAGACAAAAAAGCTAAAGAGAAAAAGGGAGAAGAGAGAGAGAGAGAGAGAGAGAGAGAAAAAAAAGGAAAAGGGGTGAGTATTAAATACACGGAAACGATTCAGTATAAAGAGAAAATAAAATCAAGTCGTCGTCTTTGTTCTCAATTTTTCTCTTTTCTTGGCCCAATTCCCAATACCCTCGTCTTCTCTTACCCTTCTGTAAAATAAAGAAATATCATATTTCATAATCTCAGATAAAGAACTTGCTCATACACTTTCATGAGAAGATGTTTTCCAAGCCGAAAAAGTAGATTTAATATGTAGGTTATCGTATCATGTGATCATTAATCTGAAAATGTTTCTAGGAGCGAAAAAAAAAAGAAGAATCGAGTTGAGCAGACGATTGTGGTTTTATAATATGTAGGTTCTAGCTTTGGGCTATTAGTAATGAGAATGCGAAAATAGAACGATTTGAGCGATTGCCTCATTTAAGATTGTTTGGGTATGTTCTATTTGTAGTGTTTTATTTTTTTGATTTTGTAATCCTCGAAACGAGATTGCATTAAGTAACGGTTTCTTGGTACGTGTATATAATAGACCCGCGCAAACGAAAGTAACTATCACGATATTTCCTGTGATATATTGTTAATGTGATGCATCAATGAAATATCACGACAAAATTAGAACGTTATGATATAAACATTTTCAAATTATCAGATAACCATATAACCACTGAATAATCTATTTATTTTAATCTGAATATTTCCCGCTTTAAACTGTTTCTCTTTGTTTGTTAAAATTAGCGTTTGGTTTTGGTTTCGATTTTAATATCCTCTTTGCGTTTAATTGTAGCTGAATCATTTACACAAAAATGAAAAGAGGTAGACGAAGAAGAAGGAGAAGAGTAATGCAAAATAGAAAACGAAGAAGAAGAAGAGGAAGAAGATGAAGGAGACGAAAATGAAAAAGAAGAAGAAGAAAACTTACGACTAGAGTGAGTGATTAAACATCAACGGATGGAAAAGGAACTGATAGTCTGAGTCGATAACGAAGTGTATCGAGGGGCTGTTCAAAGAACAGATCATGCTAATAAATCGTGCATTGCACCCGTAGTAAATGGTCTCGTAATTGTCAATTTTCCCATTTAAGCAAGTTCATAGCTTATAGAACAGCATCTGTTCCCGAACCATTAATATGATAATGATGCCATTAGAAAAATTAGAACCAAATGTACCGAATCGATTTGCAAGATACTAATGGGGACATGCAGCCATTAAGTAGAATTAAGGGATGTATCCTCAACGCACGTTTGTATACACCAATGTAGGCGGCATATCTGTCATTGACTGTAGTCAATTAGGGATTTCTCGATGTTTCATCGAGTAACATGCTCTCATATTAATTAATGAATGTTTTCTTGTGAAAAGCAAATTTACGTGTTTGAAATAAATCCTTAAGTGGGCACAAAGAATGAATGAGTAATGGCGCAGGTACCTGAATCGAGGTCAGTCTAGCTCCAGGAGTTGTTTTATTGGATCAACTGAAAGTTTTATTCAGGTTAGAACAGATAAAACATACTTTTTAATGAAAGGTTTTCATTTTCCAGTCGCGTAGAAAGAGAACTAGCGCAAATGATGTATTCGTACTTTTAACATTTTGTCTAGTATATTTTGATGATGACATTTTACTGTAATATTAAAACCTCTCTAACGAGTTGGGAGCCTCAACAATTTCAGGGCAAAATTTCAACTCAATTGCATAATGATGTGAAAGAGGATGTCATTTAACACACAATTCTGCATGGATTTTCAAAACAAATGTGTTATTAGACGGACATTGATGAAAGAATACAAACTGAGTTTTTCTGCTTACCACAAAAAACCTCAATATGGTGTGTTTTCATTAATATTCCGTTTCAAAAATATTTGTTTTGAAAACCCTTGCAGAAGTGTTCGTTAAAATGACATCCTCTTTCACATCGTTATTAAATTTAGGTGAATTTTGGCCATAACATTTTTGAGGCTCCCAACACTTAAGAAAGGCTTTAATCTTACAGTAAAATTTCACAATTTTATTACTCAAAATCAATTAGATCTTTAATGTGTGACGTCATCATGTTAAATGGATCGCTTTGTAGCAAGGCAGGCAGCTGTATACAAGCATCGTCTGTAGCGTATTCATGCAGCTATTGACAAGATGGGGGAACGCGGAAGGAAGGCAAGGTCTGCAGGTGGTAAAGCTTCACTAGAATGCTAGGAAACTTTCAAATAACTAGGATACGTCATGTTCTATTCATTCTTTCTCTTTTTTTTCTTTCTTGCGTCCTTTGTCATTATTTTTTTTGCATCATTATCATTATTATTATCATTATTATTATCATTATTATTATTATATATTATTATTAATGTTTTTTTTAAATTTGTATATTTGTTCATGAATTCATTTTTCCGTTATCATATTATATTATTATTATAACTTTTGTTGTTGTTGCTTGTTTGGGGGGCAAGTCATTCCTTTAAACCCTTCCCTTCCCATCGCGCAAGATTGATATGCGTATTTCAATCTTCCTGCTAAATCTTCAAATCCCTGTCCATCTACACCAATGTGATTGCATCCGCTTTCAAATCCGAATGGCAGCCTGTACCTTCAGACCGAAATTCTCCCATCTTCTTCGTTAAGCCCCACTGTCCTAGTTGTAGCTACATGCTCCCTCTATATAGAAAACTTCCCCAATCGGTGCCAGTTGGTCCCCCATGATCCTCTTTTTCTTATGTTAGTTGAGAGCTGAGTTAATGAGATAGCCACCTGTCAGTGACCTCGCTGTGTGGTCTAATCCCTTCTGGCCCAGTAGTATTGACGGTCTTTAAGTCCTTCAACTGTGCGTTACCATGGTAACAGGATCGCATCATCGTTGCCTCGAAATGACAGTCTCTATCCAGTAATTAGTCTTGTCCTCGCAACATGGGATGAGTTGTTCCTAGACCTGTCACGAAATCAGTGACGTAGATTCGTTTCGAGGATGAGGTGGGGGGGGGGGGGGGGAGGAGAGGGAAGAGGGGAAGAGGAGGAGGGGGGGGGGGGTGATCGCAATTAAGGCATGAGATCTCCCGCGTGAACCCACACTCCATTTTAGCAGACTCTAAAGGCCCGGTCACACAGCCTTTCGCGTCTGTATCGCGGGTAAAATTTCGCGATTTTTTTTTGCCCGCGGTTGCCCGTGGTGGAAAAATGTGCAAAATTGGCTTACCCGCGGTTTACCCGTGGTATGCCCGCGGAGCAGACGCCGGCGACTGTTCCGCGTCCTTATCGCGGGTGAAGCGCGGCGGTACCGCGGCCTACCACGCTTACACGCGGTACACACGCTAATGCACGTGATAACAACGCGGTACAGACGCGGAACAAACGTGCTATGACCGTGCTCCACCCGCGATTACCCGCTAAAATTTCGCGTCCAATTCCGCGTGTAACCACGTCTTAACCGCGGCCGTAGCACGTCCTAGCACGTTCGTTCCGCGTCTGTACCGCGTCTTTACCGCGTGTGTACCACGTGTACCGCCCGCGATTACCCGCGGTCTAAATTTTTGGGCAGCCCAAAACTTTTTCGCGCGGCCAACCGCGTGTGAATTTCTTACCGCGTGTAACGACGGGTAAAGTACGGCTGTATCGCGTCTTTATCGCGTCCTCAAAGCGTCCAACAGCGTCTGCTTCACGGGCAGAAATTTTTGGCCGTGATTCGGCCGCGATACGCCCGTGGGAGGGCTGTGTGACCGGGCCTAATGAAGATGAATGTGAGATTTTTAATTTTTAAAAAATCGGACTCATAAATAGACTACACCGAGACTATTCCGAGAATGACCCTATCTGTTTGGATTGAAATCAATTAAGTTTGAATTCGAATTGAATTTGAATATTTGAGATATATTTCATTTATCTTGAAAAGTATGTATGTGTGTATGGGGGGGGGGGGTATTTTGGCAGGGATTTATACCCCCCCCCGGTGTTTATCCCATGCATGATATCATCACAGGGGCGGATCTAGCTTTTTGCTAAGGGGGGGTTGACTAAAATAATGACGATGCGGAGCATCGTCCACGAGCCGCGAAGCGGCGAGCCGATTTTTTTGGGGGTGTTTATTTGAACCCCGTAAGTGATGTTTTCCTGGCATCTATTAACACAATGGAGACCATAAAAAGCAGTGCATGATAACGTCTTTTTAAATCAAGTAACAGTTAAATACACAGTTATATCCAGAGTTATCATGTGTTTGGTTAAGTTACCAGATGAGTTGAAAATCTTCTCACAATATTTGCACTTGAAAGGGTTTCTCTCCAGCGTGCGTTCTTTTTTCTTTCTTTTTTTTCTTCACTTCGGCGGTGGCCCGTGTCCTCAAAAAAGCTGATGGGGGGGGGGGGCAAGGGACTCTGTGACATTTGTTCGCCCAACCCCCCCCCCCCTTCCCCCAAAAAGAAATAATAATAATAATAATAATAATAATAAATGAAATAAATACATAGAAATAGAATAAAATAAAATTACAAGTTTAAAAAAAAGATAAGATTTTAAAAAATGGTCCCCCGATTTTTTTTTTTTTTTTTTTGGGGGGGGGGGGGGGTTGCAACCCCCCCAACCCCCCCTCTAGATCCGCTTCTGCATCACAATGTGATTGGGTTGTGGGGAAGGCACGGCTCCTCCGCGTGAGGTCGGTCCCTTTGAAAAGCAATTTGAAACACATCTCGGATGGCTCAGTCCCGGGCTCAGTTCGTAAATCCCGAAAAATGCCGAACGGCGTCTTCGACTTAATACGGGGAAACAATAAACCGTATCTGGACCCAGAAACGAGTACATTTCTAATATTGGTAACCCACAGGCTTATGGACTTCTGTGGCTAAACCTTTAGAATGATTAAAGCAGGAGTGCTCATTACCAACTTGATAGTGCGATTTAAGGGACGATTATATTTTTTAATAGAAATGTAAAAGGACCCATTGTTGATGCTTGAGATAGTTCGTGCTGAAAAAAATCCATAGAAGGGAGGGGAAAAGTGAGATAGAGAAAGAGAGAGAGAGAGAGAGAGAGAGAGAGAGAGAGAGGAGGGGGCAAGGGGAAAGGGGAGGGAGGGTGGGTGGGAAAGATGTGTGAGTGATAAGTGGATACGCCATTGAAAAAGGGAAGGGGCAGATATGGAGGATGGGAAACAAGGGAAGCAAACGTGACGAAAATAAAATAATGGCATGATTCGAATCATAGGAAGTTTTGGTATATATTCAGGATGAATGTCTTGCGTACAAAAGTCAAAACATGATTACTCGGTTTGTCAGCATGGTAAGTAAGCTCTGATACAGATTCCGAGATGACTTTAATATATCTTGCCTTTTTTGAAATACAATAACTGTAAATAGATTCTCAATATCTACTCTAAAACGGAGTCCCCAGTAATGAATTGAATGTTCTCCTAAATTGCCCGGAGAGTATCTGTTTCGAGCATGACGAAAATGAATACTCACTCTTTCCCTTCCCGCCATTGGATGGTGCAGATAGAGGAAGAATGAGAGGGGGGCGGAGGAAGGGTGAGATGGAGAGAGTGAACAAGAGAGCGAGAGAGAGAGAGAGAGAGCGAGAGTGAGAGAGAGAGAGAGGGAGGGGGAGAGAGAGAGAGGGAGGGAGAGAGAGAGAGAGAGAGAAGACATATAACCGAAAACTGAGGAATCCTTTTTTCCACTTCCTTATTGATGTCCTTGCTTTTGTATTTCATGCAACTACAAAGGTCGGTGAACCCCAACCTCCTAGACAACACGCGCCCCACAAAGGCAGAGCCATGTTCTAAATGTCCTGACATTATTTTGGTCTCATTTAATTCCGGTCCCTTAAAGGAAAAATGGATAATAAAAGGGTGTTTCAACATGTTACATGGATTTCCTCGGTTTAAATCATATATCCTTCCTCCCTCCACCTCCCCTCCCCTTTTGTCTCTATTACTCCATCATTTTCTCTCATTATCTCTCCCATTAACATTGTGAAGATACATACACGCACTCACACCCACACCCAAACACATTGTTATATTATACTTTTTTTTAAATAAATATACTTATCTAATGAAGATATGAAACAATCGCAACCAAATAACTACAGGGTGTATTACTCCAGTCTGTGTTGCTGTGAAAGTTTGAGATTATTTCTTTCTCTCTTTTTCTCTCTCTTTCTCTCTCTCTCTCTCTCTCTCTCTATCTCCCTCCTCCTCTCTCTCTCACTATCTATTTCTATCTCTCTTTCTTTCTCTATCTCTCTCTTTCTCTCTCCGCTTTCTCCCCCCTCTCCCCCTCTTTCTCACTTTTTCTCTGTCTCTTTCCTATCTCTCTTTCTTTCTCTCTCTCTCCCTTTCTCTCTCGCTCCCCTCCCCCTCTCTTTTTCTCTCTCTCTCTCTTCCCCATCCATCTCCCCCTCTCTATCTTTCTTTCTCTCTCCTCTCTCTCTCACACTCTTTCCGCCCCTCTCCCCACATTATTCTCTCTAAATTCTTCTGATGGGGAGGACTAAGGGCCAGAGCAACGCGAGGGCCACGATGAGCAGTTCCTTCCGGACTTGAGCGCATGCTACTAGGAAAACCCCGGTAATGACCTTGGCCTCAGGTTTCATCTCTGCAAGTATTACGAATGAGGGAGTGACATCCATAAATTTCCTCCCAAAACGCATCAAACATCGAAATCACCAATATACATCAAGATTTATCATGTTGATTGGAGTCATTCTGCCTACAAATGACAAACCCGTTGCTCATCATGCGTATTGATGCACTGTTATCGCATTGCAACGCAGGGGTGTTGTTTTCAGCTTTAAACGGCATATCCTTCTAGCCTCCTTCTCATTTATTGCTTATGGAGGCAACAGTTCGCATAGAAATATATTGTTATTAAGGTTTGGGTCTCGCGTGTTTACCCCATGAAGTCATTTCGTTGTATTATTGAAGGCTGGCCATATAATAATGGAAATTACGCCTCGTATCGGGATATGCGTCGTACTCTCGTTCTCGATCATTTTGATATTTTGAAAGCATAAGCAATTGGATATCAAATTGGGTTATGTATGTTTTTGCAGCAGTCAGAGGTTTATTATCCCTGTCCAAAAGGCTCGGCTGCTACTAAAAGGGAGTAAGGATTTTGGAAAAAACAGAATAGTTTTTATCATATCAGAAGACTCTACGTAAAGCGCTATATAAGAACGAGCTATTATTATTATTATTATTAAAATATTATCGTGCTAACTTAGGGTTTTCTCGCACTAACGATGTCTGGGCTTCATGTCTTGTATAAGATCATAAAGCACAAAATCAGAACAATATACTCATAACAGTCGCCCGTGCATATTCGTTTTACTATCATAACAACATAAGGAAGGATTACAGATTTTCGTCTTGCTCGCTGAGTCAGTAAACATTATTCATCGGCGAGTCGAAAGGATCAAATTTTCTTTTCCTTTGGGGCATCTTCTAATTCGACTATTATCCTATATTCGCTTTCCAGCACGTGCATTCGATAGTCCGTGAATGATGATGTCCACGTGGTACTCATCTTAACCGTCCTAGCTGGTAATTAGTTGGTGGGGCCAAGACGAATGGATGGGGGGAACGGGGGCGCCGTTAGAAGGGGGAGGGGAGGGGGTAGAAAACGGCAATCCAAAATTACTAATTGTAGATTCGTAGCATTTGGAGCCTTCACGAGCAAGGATGACAGCAAATATCGTCGACAATTGTTTCCCCCGCTTCTGTATTAGAAAAGTTTAACCACCTATGTCCAAAAATCTGATCTGACCTCCCCCTCCCCCTCATTCCAAAAGACCCAGCTACGCTTGTGTTATGAATTAGTTTTACCTTACCATTCTTGGTTTTAATATTGAGAGCGTTTCAGGCGAATGATAGTGGGTGTAGATATATTCTAATCGTCCCGGCAAATCAGCTGGTTGATTCTTGCGGCTAGTTCGAGTCAGGTTTGCCCGAAAAATTCGACAACAACTTCTATAACAATGTTGTTACCTCTTCTTCCGTGTCTTTTTTTATTGTCCTCATTTTTACCAGAGTCTTCAGTTTCGACCAGGTTTATCTTCGATCCCAGCCTGTTCTCTACAACTGCTTATTATAAGGGTGCCATTATAGCACACCATTTATTAGGATTCACACACACACTCTCTCTCTCTCTCTCTCTCTCTCTCTCTCTCTTTATCTCTCTCTCTTTCCCTTTCTTTCGCTATCGAGCACTCTTTCTCCCCCTATAGTTCTTCAAGGTACAAATAGTATAAATAAAATTCTTATTTGTCGTATGTTTGGTCGCTGGCGGATTTAGAATGCTCTGTGCTTATTTTCTGTACCATATACCTCAAAATGTGATTATAAAATAATAACTCTCCATATGCACGTGCTTCGTCAGATTCCCCTGAAAGCCTGCATGCCACCTCTCTTCTCCAGAGTACTTACTTACCCAGATGGAAGTGAAGGAATTCCTCTTGGAAATAATAATCGAGTTGGGCAACATGGCAAAGATTGAGGTCTTGCACAATAGGGTTGAAAGGCCATGGGAAATCAAGGTAGCCATCAATAGGGGCAGTCTGGGGCTTAGCACTTTACTATATACCTTGACTGCCTGCGGCTTATATGTCATGCATACACCCGATTCTTACGACCCGATATACAGCTTATCGATGTATTGTGTAGACTATCCCTCTTTCAACTTTTCACTTCTGCTTTTCTTTCTTTTTCACTCCCTCTCCCCCTCCCCCTCCTTTTCTGTTTAAGTCTCTGTTCTCTCTGTTTGTCCCCCATTACTCTTTTTAATCTCTAAAATACATGTATCTGAAATACTAGCTAGAAATAGCCATGCCGTCTTTTTGTGTGTGCTTCTTTCCGCAAACTTTTCGTTTTTAAATCTCTGTTCTCTCTGTTCTCTCTCTCTCTCTCTCTCTCTCTCTCTCTCTCTCTCTCATCACTCTATTTAATAAATAATATACATGCATATGACATACTAGCTAGAAATAGTAATGCCATCTTTCCGCAAACTTTTCGTTGGGACGGTGCCAATTTCCTTGATGTAGCTTTAATAACCCCCATCTCACTTTTACCATTCCTCCTACTCAGTCGTCCCTCCTTTTTCTCTTCTCCCACTCTAAGTAATTACATATACGTTCTCCATGTAATATAATACTGAAAAAACACAGTAAATACTCGTTTATCAAAAACAACGTGATCAACATCAACACTTCTTCTTCACGAAATTGAAGTTGTTGTTGCACTTTTTATGATTTCGGGCAGGGATGCATTATGACTAACAACAAAAAATAGCCAAATTGAGCAAATTCATTCACGGGAGGGGGTGGAGGTTAGGGTAAGAGAGGAGGGCGAGTGATATTATGGATGATACACCAGCGAATCAAAGCTTTAACTATTCTTCTTCAACCCACGTGTTTAGTGGCTTTAAGCTCTCACTCATGGGATGGAATCGATATACAGCGTTGATACTCAGCGGGAACGTGATCGGCATCGTGATCGGAATCGGGCAATGTTTTACCTTACAAAGCGGATGAAATAAAGGTAAATGGAAACATTCCGAGCTGCGGGGTAGATGTGTCGGCGAATCTGGAATGTTTCTAAGGAGCTGGGGACGAATGATGACTTCCGACTAGGCTCTACTTCATTTTTCCAGCCTTAAAATGGAAAAAATGTGATTCATCAAAAATGAAATGTTCCAGTTAAAATTTGATAATGGATCATTTTGTGTGCGTGCGGGTATGCGTGTGTGCGTATGTGTGTGTGTGCGTGTGTGTTCCGTACGGAATTTTATTTTACTTTTTAATTGCCCTTACCGAGGTATAGGTGAATCGTATCGAATTAAAAATTCCATCATGAAATGAAACTTTTTGATACTGTATAAATTTGTGCATGCTATAGTTATACCGCCTAATTTCATTGTAAAAATAACGGGCGTTTGTATTGAGGATATTTTTATTTTGAAGAAATGTTTTATGGGCACAGTGTATTCTGTGATCGGAGACATTCTAATCTGAGCGATGCTGAAGTTTATGCTTGACCAAATGGAGAAAAAAAAGTCAGTCTAATTATAACTCGGACGACTCAGGAAATCGATCTTGGTTTTGGATCAGAATAACAAAAATCGCAGAATCTTTGACGGAATGGGTTTGAGCGATGGATGGGTGGGTGGGGAGATTTGTGTAGGGGATGGACTTTCTCTGGATCTCCCTCTCATATTATTCATCCGAGTTTAACGGCCGAGTCTTAGGGATGCCCTTGCTGATAAATGATGTCAGGTATTGGATGTCAGGTTCTAGATCAAGTTTACTCAAGAGATCGTAATACGACGACGTCAATTCATGGGAAGCAAAGCTCTATTTAGGAGAGTCGGAAAAACAGGCGCACCGATGCTTTGATAGTGTCTTCATTAACAGATAAGGGCAATTTTATCAGAACTGATAGTTAATGCTTTATAAGTTGGTATCCTTTGTATTATTTTGAAGTAATTCAAACCCCGATAACGCCCTCGGCTTCAGTCTCTCTCTCTCTCTCTCTCTTTCTCTCTTTCTCTCTCTCTTTCTTTCTTTTTCTTTCTCTTCATCGCTATATGTCTCTCTCACCTCTCTCTCTTGTATTCTTCCCCTGTCTGTCTTTACCCCACTGTCTCTCAACCCCCTCTCTCTCCGCTATATCTTTCTCCCCATCACTCTATGTCTCGCTCTCTCTTTCTCTTTCTCCTCCACTCTCCCTTTTTCATTCGTCCCCTATCTGTATTTATCATCCTATCTCTCAACCCCTTTCTCTCTCCCCCTCCCCTCTCCTCTCCCATTCTCCTTTTTTCTCTTCATCACTCTCTGTCTCACTCTCTGTCTCTCCCCCTCTTCCCTCTCCCCTCTCTCTCTCTCTTTCATTCTTCCCATATCTGTCTTTATCACCGTTGTTCAACCCTTCTCTCTCACTCTTTCACCCTTTCTCTCCCTACCTGTCTCTCTCCTTCCCTATCTTTCTCTCGATCTCCCTATCAATCCATCCATCTCCTTTCCTCTCCTTTCTAGAATTTCAGTACCTATAATAATTTATTCAAATCCACGCCAAGGACAACGAAAGTGATACCATGAGGAAGTTTTATCACCCACTCATTTTCAACGTCGATCAATATTATTCTATAGCTGTGAGCCATTCCGAGGAAAAAACTCAGTCAATATACTAAAATACTTCTAATGTTGGAATTCAATCCCGTTCAGTTCTAGCCTTGATGCTATCGGTAGTAGATATAGAGTTACTTTTATGCAATGCATGTTAGCTATGTTCACAAATATAAGCTGGAAGTGACACTTAAAATACATTAAACAAAATGTTTGCACCTCTTCAATTTTGAATCATGGAAAATACGAATACATGTAGGTCTAAAATGGGAACAACCTTTTTTTAATTTTTTTTTTATTGTGGTATAAAAAACATTGTACATGGCAGCCTTTCGGCTGAATGGAGTCCAATTTACGTAAGTATTAACACAAGGATACTGCACAAAATACAATAGTATTACAAAATCATTAAAAATAGTACATTCATAACAAACAATTATAAATTCCGATATATATACAGGCCTGTAATAGAGGCCTGTAGCCCATACAGTTTATTTTTTTTCCTTTATTACCCGTTTCCATGAAGTGAAAATATGGTTCATTCTTGCTTTAGGTAAAGTTTATAATATCTGTTTTGGAACTATACTAATCAATCTATAGACATATAGCTCCGTTTAGTCTCATTTCACAACGCCCCCTATCGTCAGAGTCAGCAGCCTAACATGTTAGCCTATATGGAATTTTACCCCCCAAAATCGTTAAAAATTCATTTTTTGTTTAAACGAAAAGCACATCCACCCGACGTACGTTATCACTAGCTCTTTCATTGGAACCCTCATGTCCCATTGACTTTTGAAAGTTCACCCAACGTAATTTGATCAAAATAGGTTGCAAGCTCGCCATACCTATAATACACATGTGAAACAAGTCGAACTTTGGACTCAGTTTGCCAAGCGATTTTAAGATTATAGGTCAAGCACACGAAGGATAAGAAGCATGAATTATCATAGATCACTTCTGCTTGGTTCATTATGTCCATTTCATCCAACCCCCACCGTCGTTTTTCCATTTAGTAAAGGCAAACATTTTGCCGAGGTAAGCAAAAACATACATATTCATGAACGGTCAGACAATACAGCCTTTTAGTACGTAACGTATAGTGAATGGGAATGGGCGATGATCCGTCCAGGAGGTAGAGATCAGTGGTTTGTGCTGGCAATGTTCCAGCGAGCGAAAATGAGACAACCGGAGCAATATGGTCGTAGAGATAGATCAAGAAAGTTCTGAGAAGAAAGGATTAATCATATTTTTACAATCATTACATGAAAAGAGGTCAGGAAAAAAATCCTAGTTTTATGTTTGGTATGGTATGGTATGGTATGGTATGGTATTTATTCAATCATGCATCGCAGGTACATATACTGAATTGCACATGGATAAACATTGCATTTTAAAAACGAGTGTACAAGTTAAAACAGTATCATTTACATAATTATAAGTATACGTATAGAGTAAAGAAATACAATTGACAAGACTGTGACAAGGTATGTATACTCTGCTGATATGAGCATTCAGCAATTGCATTATATTAGGCCCCAGCAGAACGATCACCGGGCAGGGGCGGGGATCGGCAGCGGCCCGGCAGCTGCGGCTAGCAGTCGTGCAGTAACATAATAGCTGACTGTTACTCCCTCAAAACATTCTCCTGAGAACAAATATAGTTTCATAACATTTCAATATTACCAAATACCTCAGAGATCACAAAGTTGACTCATTTTTATGTAGAAAATGAAAAGGAAGAAAGTGGGTCAGACCAATGTGTGTCAGGTAGGTCAGAAAGAAGTGGTACAGTAAATGGAAACACCCATATCAAACAAAGTCAACCGAACATTGAAATGGATTCCTTTTAATGTTGTTAAATGCAGTGTATTATCATGTTCTTACCATTTCCAGAAAACTACGCCCATGTATATCCCTTTCAAACCGTCAATCATTAATAACGGTTCTCATAGTGAACCGGGAGTTTTTCTCATCGCCATGACAACGTCAGCGCAATACCACTGTCGCCAAATCGAAATACAGTATCTAATGCACCGGGCGAGAACCCATTAACAAAACGTGGCAAATCAGACACTGGCCATTCATGTACCTTTTTAATCACTGACAAAGCGTTGCCAACACGAGTTTTATTAATCTAGATTCCCTTTTCTTTTTGACGTTGACGTGCTGGATGTGGCTATGATTAGCATTTCCCAGGGGAGGCGAAGTCTTTCAACGCCGGTATCTCTTGTGTTCGATTAGTTTTGTCACTGGAGGTGTAATCCTGCACTTTTAACATGATGCTTAAGAAATCATCAAGACAGGGGGTGTTTGAGACATTAGTTCTAGGTGATTTGTTTCCTTTTTTCTTCTCTCACTCTCAAACGTCTTGAAGATTATAGAGCCTTGTTGAGATCATAGTTCTTAATGAGTGCATCGTGTGGATTCGTTTATGCATTGCTGCTGAGGTAGAGAACTTTGTCATTAATTCCTTCAAAACTTTGTTCTAATACAACGAATGAATCAATCACAAAATGACAATACTGGATCAAGTAATTTATGGGGTAAAGTTAGTTTATATTACGAAGGTTATTTTAATAATTTTTCATACGATTACAATAACTATATGCCGTGAAAATCTACCTATCTATATATCATAAAATCATAAAAGAAGATCAAATATATCTACAAACATGTCAAAGTGTTTCTGTTGATCAAATACGGATTTTTTTATTTTATCTCTTTACAGGAGCAATAATGTCTAATGATTACTTGATGAGCTTAGTTTCTCTCAGGGGAATTCAACAAACTCATCCTTCTTGCCTATAGGCGCTTAAGAATAATTCAAAATATGCTAAAATGTTGTTGTTATTCTGCTCTCGAGACATGAAACCTGTTTATCGATTACTTCTTGCTGTTTGAACAAAATAGCATAATGATTTGTAAAGAGGGTCGAGTTATGCAAAGGTGAAGCATAATTTGTGAGCTTTTTAATTTCTTTATATTTTTTGTGGAAGAAATGTCTTAGAACAAATATCCCCTCAAATAATGACGGCTCTCCAAATGCCCTCATATTCGAAATATGACACAGCTAGAGATTGTGGACCACAACCTGTTGCAATGTTCAATGAATGTGTAAACCATTATACAAGTGACTTTGACAATATGATAAAATGTTACTTTTCGTTGTAAAATATGGGGCGAATGTATGCCATGCTTCATATTGCGTTTAATACGATTTCTCTCGTATACACAAACAAATCGCTATCTTGTTCCCCTGTCTCTCTCTCTCTCTCTCTCTCTCTCTCTCTTTTGTTCTCTTATTCTCCCTAATATCCAACACTCTATCTCAAATATCCCTCCTCCTGTCCTACTGGCAGTACATGTAGACCATAAAAATCGTTTTGAATAGAAGTTCTTTTCTGCTCTCCCTCCCGGCAAGCTATTGTGGTACCTCCACTAAAGATTCCCCACAATCCCCTATGCATTAAAACCGTAATTCACCCCCTTTGCAATAACCAAAGTAGATGAAGAAACAGCTAATACTGCCGTGCTGCCTCGGATAGAATTAACCATCTTATATAGCAGTGCGCGGGTATATTCTCTTCTCCCTAATTTGTACTGTGTCGTTTTTCTCACGATGCATCCTTTCGGCACTTTTGTGTCAGCTTTAAGCTAGTTTTATGAATGCCGGGTAGGATCCATCCCATCATGTGATTATCAATTCCATTAAGGGATCTTTCTTTTTTTCTCATTTTACTCATCATGACTGCCTACCTAGCATCGTAAAACCCTAAGGGAGTCTCGGGAACATTAAGCGCTTAAAGGATACTTAGTATATAATGCGGCATGTAATACTCCTTCTGCCATCGCCTCTCTTTTCCCTCCTCTTAGTCCACCTGTGTGTATCTCTCCGCCTATTCATTCATTCTTGTCTATCTGTTTGTTTGTATGTACGGTATCACCATAAAGCAAAACCTGTCCACAGATATATAGATAGAGAGTGACGGAGAGAGAGAGAGAGAGAGAGAGAGAGAGAGAGAGAGAGGAGAGAGAGAGAGAGAGAAAGAGAGAGAGAGAGGGAGAGAGAGAGGGAGAGAGAGAGATGAAGAGAGAGAAAATGTTGTCAGCAACACAGTGTAACAGTTATTTCATGCGATTGTTTCATATCTTCATAAGATAAAAAGTATACAAATAATGAATATTCATGAGTTAAATAAAATGTTTATCTTCAACGAATGGGAATATTTGCACTATTGAACGAATGAAAACAAAAAATCATTATTTGTTTTTAAAACATAATGACGTGGATCCTAATCTAATGATTGGTTGAGAGTGTACACGTGACCAGGCATTTATTTTGCCTTACACGTAATTTGATGACAAACCGGTCATTCTCAAATGCTAATGACCGGTCATTAGTAAAATCTTGTTATAAAACAACATTTTTGTTATAAAACAAATACAACATAATCTTATAAAACAAATAATACACATCATTTCGTCCTTGTTTTCACGAAGTGACGGTAGTGAGGAAAATCGTAACGCAAAGTGAATGCATTTTTTTTTCACTACCGTCACTTCGTGAAAACAGCGACGATTTTGTTCGGGCATTAGTAAAAGTAATATGTGTGGTTAATTTTTTACTAATGCCCTCACTGCTGTGTATTATTTGTATAATATAGATGGCCACTTTTGTCCTCCCTAACTGCGCCGCCCACCCCCTCCATCAAATTTGTTTCAATATCTGCTCTCCTCCGCCAGCACCAACCCTCTTAACGAGTCTCAAGCATGTCTTTATTCAAGCATTCTCCATCGTCATGACTACAACAAGAGTTCCTGGAGGGTCAGTTTACACTTTCTCTTCCCTCACCCCCTCATGACTCCCCGTATTCTCCTCCGATAATCATGTTTCACTTTCCGCACCTCCCCGCCAGCACCCCTCCCCTCTTAAAACCTGTCTGCCCTACTTGTAGCTACTTGGTGACCATTGATCCCCCATGGTCCCCTTTTTATTATGTTAATTGAGTGCTGATTTGATGAGACAACCACTTATTAGTGACAAACAGGAAGGTCTTATCCCTCAAGGCCAAACTAGTGCAGACATGCTTTAAAGAGTTTTAAATATCTTTATTCAGATATTCTTTATCGTCTTTATAAGAACAAGAGCGGCGGGATGAGGGTCATTTCAACCCTTTGTCTTCCCTACCACTACCCCTCCCCAACCCCTCATCTCCTCCAATCATGTTTCAATATCTGCTCTCCTCCGGAAGCACCATCGCCCTCTTAAAGAGTCTTAAGCATGTCTTTATTCAAGCATTCTCCATCTTGATGACTAGAACAAGAGGACCTGGAGGAGGGTTGCCTCTTGACCCTTATTCACAAATTCCATGGCATCGTCTACTTCAAGTGCCTCTAGAAGGCTGGCAAAGATGTAAGGGACCGTTCGGACTACATCCAATTTCTCACACTAAGCTTTGGGCAGTGGCTCTTTCTTTGCCGTTGGAGTATGACAATTGTAAAACCGCTCTGTAACGTTGGACTCATAAATGCTATAATATGTCCACTGTCATATTATTATTGTTATCATTAATGTTGATATGACTATCAATACAATAATAGTTCATTAAATCGGTTAATGCAATCAATACATGTATCGTACTGATGATTTTACATGATAGGCAGTCGTAGGCATGATCATTCATCTTTACATTATATGTTGGCACAATATGTAACATCATAAAAAGATTAGAACATGTTAGAATCGTGTTTATTATTATTATTTTTTTTTATAAAAGTACGAAAAAGTAGATAAGAATGTCATCATTATCATTATGACTATTATCATCTTAATTTTCATTATCATAATTATTATTATTGTTATCATCATTATCATTATCATTAATATTATTATCTTATATAAAGACCGTTACCAAATCTCGAATAACTTTGATATAGTTTAATTGTAGTTCTACTTTTTATCGCCATAAAATTTAAGGGACATGTGTCTAAAAAAATCTCTGGCAAGAAGGAAAAGAATATGAAGAAAAAGGAACCACGAAATGAAGAAAAAAAAGGGGGGGTGGTGCGCTTTGGAAAATCAAGAAAATTAAAAGAGATAATCGCCCCTGCCCCCGTAATGCCGCCCTTACATCATGATCGCTCGAAGATGAGGTACTGAAAATAATGTAGTCACAATGTTAACAGACCGGTTGTCGGTAACCTGAGCACGTATTAGATGTTGCTATCATTGTCAGTCATTGTGAAAACAGCCTGCTGCATAATGATACTGAATTCCATTTACAATGATGACCCCCGCAGATTTATTATCTTTAATATATTAAGATACATTGGGATAAAAATCATACGTGATGAAAACCAGTAAAAAGTATTTCCACGAATTCCAATATCCTGACGAAGGGTTAAATATTCCAGGCCGCTTTAGACAGTGATGTAGGTTAAAGTCAAGCAATTGTCTGCAACGGGTGAAAAGTAAAGAAATGATTATGCAATAAAAACAAGGCTGGTGGCTCAAAAGACTGCTGTCTGTTTGAAGTTGAGAGAAAATACTTGAAGGAGAGTTCAGTTTATTTGAGGATCTCGGTATCGAATTTCACCTGGGCTCTCGGCTTGTGTGTGATGTCTTCAGGGAGAAGACTGATACGAACATAAAGTATTTGTGTGCTCGAGTTTCGATACTGTTTTCTCACTTTAAGGTATAGACATTTTCAGATGAAAGGTATATTATTTCAAGAGTCTACTTAAATGCTTGAAATGTTGATGCTTTCACTACTTCCAACAGAGTTTTCATTATTATCATCATTAATGGTTTTTATATAATTATTATCATTATTATTATTTTTATTAGTAGTAGTATTGTTATCATTATCATTATTATTATCATCATCATTGTCGTTGTTATGATTATTATTGTTGTTACTATTAGTATCATTATTATTATTATTATTATTATTATTATTATTATTATTATTATTATTATTTGCATTAGTGGCAGTATTATTATTGTTATTATTGTAATTGTTATTGTTGTTATAATAATCATTAGTAGCAGTATTATTATTGTAATTATTATTATTATCTGTATTATTATTATTATTATCATTAGTAGTAGTATTAACATCGTTATCATTTTATTATTATTGTCATTATTATGATTATTGGTATCAGCATTATTACTATTATTACTATTATTGTTCGTATTGATATTATTTTATATTGATTTATTCACCACTCATAGGTTGGATTGCCCTTGTCAGCTAATAGCTGTTTTTCAAACGAATATTATCATTCTCATTAGTTTGTAGTCAAGTTTTTAATTTTGATTAAGAAATCCAAAAAGCAATTAACGAGAGTACATTTCTGCAGGAAACGAAGAATATCATTCAAAATTTTGATGAACTGTCGATTGAAGAGCAATGTAAGAACCTCCTCAGGGCTAAAGAGTGGCAGTCTCAATTGAAATGACATATTTTCTACGGAGGCGTGAGAAGGAAAATCATCTACCAGATACCATTCTCTTTTCCAGATGATTTTGGGGTGATCATGATTCTCATTTTCACGCTTTTTAACGATTACATTTGATGGAGCAGATGTTAAATGAACTCGATGTGGATTGTAATATTTTTCCACCTGGAATCAGTGTGGTTATGTTTATTTCAGCTGATTAAGATTACCACCCCTTCCATGACACTTTTAGATTGAAAGAGTTGGGAGAGTTTAACAAATTAGAAATACTTCAGTTCATTATTAATTTGTTTTAATTGTAGCAATGATAACATTCTAGTATATGCCAAGGGGATTAAAATATATAATTTTAAACTTTTTATTCTGAAATGAAAGGATGATATAAACGTGCAGACAAACACAATTCACCCTGACAGTTAATTGTTTGTTTTTTATAAAAGGCGAAAAGCAGAATTACTGAAAATGTAATGAAACAAAGAAACTAGTAATTGCTTGAGGACACCCCCGTTAGTTAATCATCAAGTTTATTCGAAAAAAAGCAACATCGTTGAAAATTAAAACGAAGCATGGCAATGCAACTTAAATAATGTTTATACAACACATACAAGCAGATTAAATAGGCTGAAAAGGGTCAAATTGGCTTTAAGTTTTACACTAACGAACACATTGCATTCTCTCCACCTTTCTCTTGTATTCAAGCGCCCTCTCTGTCCACCCTCTCCTCTCCCCCTCCCTCCTCTCTCTCTCTCTCTCTCTGTCTCTCTCCCTCTCTCTCATCTGATGTGACTCACCCTATTACCTTCTGTTTGTAAACAGTATAAATAGACAATTCATCTTACCCACCGGGTATTATAAACAAGCCACACTCGGCGCGCACCGAAGCCATAACAACCATGGTATTATGATTGCCCCTGTCACACCGCCAAACCGAGTCCAACCGATTCTAAATCCATCGATTCTTGGCTATTTTGTGTGATTCATGTTTTTGTTTTGTTCTGTTAAAGGCATCGCTTAACAATTTTAAATCTGAGATGCATGGCCCAACGTGTTATCCGTGTCTGTGATATGGTGCAATATTGAAGCCCTCAAAAAAATTGCGCTCCAAAATGATCATGAAGTGCCTCGAAAAAGTTGTTAAAAAATCTTGGAGTGACCGGTTTTACCATACTCATTTTCCCCAGTAGACTGTAGTGTTATAAAAACCGTTGGCAAAACGAAAAAAGAGATTTCGATTTCCAATCATAAATATCTTGAAAACCAGACAGGCGATTGCCTTGTAAAAGTCATGGGGTTCCTGACTGACCTAAAGATTTATAATTAGCATTGCAGCATGAGCTTAATCCAGGACTTTGTTTTAGAATATGTGGCTATGTTACCGAGTCACTTTAATTGTCGATCCGGGCGGCGTTTCACGAAGCCTTCATATTCACAAGTTCGCTATCAATACACTGAAAGGCGAGTTTGAAATTCAACACGCGTTTCAATTGGATGTCAGCGAAGTTGTACTTATGACGGTTTCGTGAAACAACGCCCTGTTGTCGATCTTGTCGATGAGACTGGGACATGATAATCTGCGGTGCTAAAACATAACACCTTTTCCACTTTGTAATACCTCAGTCGAACCGTCAAATCGACTCCAAGCGATAACAAGATACAGACCGATTCTTGACTCTTCTTTGTAATGTACTTTGGTGTTATTTTGTCCATCTGTTGTCGGTCTCTAAGGTGTGATTAGGGTTATGATGAACTGAAGCGCTAAACCATTTAAACTGTTCCCATTTCGTGAGGTATTCCTTCCCTGTCATCAGTCAATTCCCTGTTACATAGATAATTATCTCACCAAGTAAAAACATCCCCGGGGAGCCAAGCTATGATGATGACATCCCATCATTAGAACCCCAGGGTTAATGGGGACACTGCCCTGGGTTGCGTCATATAGTGGAAGCCCCCCGGGGCCCGTTTCACAAAGCCCTTTTTCAATGACAAATGACAAAAAACAGTGATAAATCTGCTGATAACCAATCAGAAACAAGGATTTCAGTAGTTTATAACAAAAATTGGCATTTGTCACTGATTAAAAGTTTTGTGAAACGCCCCCCCTCCCTAATTATCTTGTGAAGGTGTTAGTTCCATTTTGTAGGGATCAATTTAAGAAAGACAAAAAGGTGAGATGTGAGATGAATTGGACCAGACGAGGGATTTTTCCTAATTTCACAATGCGAAACGCATTTGCGGGATGCGCTTTAGACGGTGCGATTCCAATTTGGATGGATCCATTGGTTCTTTCCGCCATGTGAAGAGTTAAACCAAATATAACACAAAAAACACATTTGAATTGAGTTAAACACCATATATACCACGCTGTCAATCCATATGATATGCTGAAATTTAGACAAAAATGTGAACGTGTTTAACACATAATCATTTTTTTTTCTTCTGCATTTTCCCATTTTTATTTCCTCCATTTTCTTTAAAAGCGGTATGAAACTTTCCAATCACTCCCATTTTCACATTTCGGCTTAACGAGTATTGAGATACGATATCCTTTAGGAAGACTCGAAACAAATCATATTTTTGTATAAAAGTGCAATCAATAAACCACAAATTGGCAACTTTGTGACGTATCTTGCGAGCTCCCTCCCATTTGCCCTGTAATTATTTGTTTTTCTCGTTTTTCTTTCCATTAAATCCAATACAATATCAGCGTAAAAAACTTCCCCTCTAGTAATACCAAAACGTAAATTGCCGAAGCGTTTTAGATCCTCTTCGAAATGGGCATTAAAAATCCAATTCAATAATTAGTTAGTTGGACGTTACGGTTGGTAATATTCTCTCGCCGAAATTTTGGTTGATCTGATCTATTAAAATAATTAAGATTTTTGCCTAAAAAATATATGATTAACGATTCTAGTAAAAAAATCCAACTGGAGATTCCTGTTATTCAATTCAAGAATAGCCGTTCGGCACTGACAATTCTAATAGACTAAACATTATTCTGTCCATGACTGTAATCACACCCCAAATTAGTGGTTATCACACTACATTAGGGTAGTATGATATCAAGCTAACGAGCAACAGCGAAAGACTATCAAAACAGCATCACCGCCCCCAGGCCCCCCCCCCCCACGCAAATGACAAAGTGTCATCCAGTCCCTGAAGTCCAGCGCCCTTACCTGATGTCAGCTCTCTCGACTCCCCCCTCCGACTTTTTTCTTCTCATGACATAGTTGGGAAAATGGAGGCGTTTACTTGTTGTGTTTCGTCTTCCGCGATTGCGTGACATTTTGGCATAAATGTTGCCGCGAACTACGGATATGTGAAATTGAAGCTGAGTAAAAAAGGAAAGAAAAAGTCAGGCGGGCGAACTTGAGTGAACATGCCTTTAGAGGCGATCGATAAGCGGTGTGAAAGGAGAGTAAATGCCAATGGGGTAAGCTGACACATTCTGCCATGTTGTAAATAATGAGATAGAAAGGAAAGGGAGAGGCAGAGGGGAGAGGGAGAGGGGGGGGGGGGGAGAGAAGGTTGAGGGGAGAGATGGAGAATGAGAGAGATAGAGAGGGAGTGGAAGGGAGAGGTGGTGGTGGGGAGAAAGACAGACAGAGACAGAGATCGAAACAAACATAGAGGGAGAGAGAGAGAGAGAGAGAGGGGAGATTGGCAGAGCGTTAGTGAGTGATATATGATAACACGGGGGAGATGAGATAAATACGACTCCTTAAACCCTTGCTGGATAGCTCCACTGTAGAAAACCAGAGCCCTCCTCTTTTAAGGGAAATTACACACAGGGTAGGAGAGAGAGAGAGAGAGAGAGAGATGGAGAGAGAGAGGGAGAGGGAGAGAGAGAGAGAGAGAGAGAGAAAGAGAGAGAGAAATAGAAACAGAGACACACAGAGAGAGGGGAGAGAGACAGAGAGACAAATAGGAATATAATATTTATCATTCAGCGTTGAGCAGTATCAAAGGCAGAAAGCGTGCTATATCATCAGTTCACATCTACGTTAGATAACGGTGCTCATGTTCCAGTTGAAAAGTCCACAGCGTGACTAACTGTAATTCCCACACCGTGTAAACACGCTGTGACATTAAATTGTCACAAGAAAACACACAGTGTGAATGGTTTAGTGTAGTTCGAAAAAGCCGCAGTTTATCGAAAAAAGGGTTAATCAAAGCACATCGAAACAACAACCACTCCGCTCCCTCTCATCCACGTTTACTGCAGATAGACCTAAAACCAAGCAAGACCTTAAACAAGCAAAGGAGACTCTTGATAAAAAATGAAAAAATAATTATATATGTAAATAACCTTTAATGTTTTATTAACAGGTCATTTATATATAACCCTAAATTTTACACTAGCAGGACATCATAAAAACTGTTATTTTACCCTAACCCTAACCTTACCCTAAATTCAAAACAATAGAACTAATTAAACTAATGGTTTTACTTTAAGTTTCCTTTGCCTGCAAACGTTCGTAGAGAGCAGTAAATATAATGTTCAATCGTTAACAGGACATGGAAATGTCCTGCTAATGACCATGTCTACTTTTAAACACTCATTTTTCCCACTACATAATTCTACTGACGCTGTAAGATGTATATGTATACATATTATACTGATTGATATGCTCTCTTTGTCATCCAACATAAATATGAGTATCCGATGTTTACAATACTTCTTTTAAAGAGGGGATATATCACGAAGACTTATTTTGATGAAAGTAAACACCTGCCACCCGCTATTCGTCAAAATTAGTCAAAAACACCTCAAAGCAGCGACTTATCACCAACAGCAATATATAAAGCAATAACTGGACGAAATACCTCAATGGAATTGAAGCTATTCAATTTTGGCCTTTATATAATAATAATATAATAATAATCTTTAAAGTCCACTCCAAATTTTATTAAGTTAAACCGAAAATGGAAATTCTTTTTGCCCAATTGATCGTGAGCCCGGCAGCCACTGAGCAGCGCCAGATCGACGTTGCTCTATCCCTTATTGTTGAACGCCAAACACGGTAGCAGCAACACCGGAGCAACACCCGTCTTTTAACGTCTTTTGGTATGACGCGGCCGGCGTTCGAACCCTCGACCTCCCGGTGGTGAGGCGGACGCTCCACTAATTGAGCCAACACACCGGTTATGTGTGATATAAATTATGTTTTCAAAAATGAAGAGATGCAGAGCATTTGTTTCTACAAATATTCAAATTATGATTTCCTTGCAATTGAATAACACTGAATGGTACAAAGATAAATTTGCAGAATGAATTATAAGGAGCAAAATAGAAGCAACGTAAGAGAAGGGGAATGTACAGTAGAAATAATTGCTGATATGATCATTTACGAAAGAAAATTTGATCAACAATCTAAAACAGAGGCATATGGAGGGAAATCGAAAAAGGAAATTGAAATTAGATAAATATCTAAGTAATGAAGAATGGATGTGGATCGTTTGCATGAAGTTATTGCAGTTTTAGATAATAAAGTAATTCGACAAAACGAAAAACAATACGATATGTAAACAAAATCCAAATAAAATTCAGCCAATGACCTGAAAAGTACGCCTTCATCATTATCAATCTCAAATGAGAGTTGATGATCAATAATGGAGCTATCAGTATTAGCGTTAATCATTACTATTTTTGTTGATTATTCATAATCGGGGCAGCGCCAGGAGCGTCACAACGTGACGGACATGTGCGCTATATAATAAGCCACCATCATTATTATTAAATCTCGTTGCGGTGTCGTAAATCAAGTTATCAATAATTGTCACGACTGAGCTTGGAGGTATAAATCCGAATGCTTTTAACGAATTAAAACCTAATTATATGAATGGTGTTTTGATCTTTTCCATCCCAAACGTAAAGCCGCATCCATCACAAAACATATTAGTAACGCAAGCACGCCAACAATATTAAATTGTGATTTTTTGTATTAGGGCTGGAAAAAATAATAAATGAAGCAAATATGTACGGTGTCTTTAAGATATCAATCAAAGTCCCACGCAATGGAAATTGAAAGAAGAGCTAGTTCGGTTCAATGCCATTATAGACTTACAATGCAATAATATCACATTTTTGTTTATAGATATAAAAAGTACATTCTATGATTAAAAAGCACTTTTATTAAATCTTTTCAGCCAAAGCATAAAGTTTCGAAGTTTGGTGGAGTAAAAAGCCTTACAAACATAGAGGCCCGAATTCACAAAGGAGGTTTGTCGACAAACCGAGGTTTATGTACGTCATATGACGCGTTTTGACGCGTTTTTTACAAACCTGGTTTGTAAATAACAAAAGGAGGTTTGTCGAAACAAAAGGAGGTTTGTCGACAAACCTCCTTTGTGAATTCGGGCCATATTGATTGTAGCAAGTGAATATTAGGGTGATGGTTCACTTAATTCAGAACAATACATTTTGTTCAATAAGTTTCAGAGAAGAGCTAGTTTGGTTCAATGCCATTATCGACTTAAAATGCAATCATATCACATCTCCGTTTATAGATATAAAAAGTACAATGTATAATTAAAAAGCACTTTTATTAAATCTTTTCAGCGAAAGTATTCATTTTCGAAGATTAGTGGAATAAAATGCCTTACGAACAAATATAGTTTGATTGGAACAAGTGAATATCAGCTTTATGGTTCACTTTATTTCCATTAAAACATTACATTTTGTTCCTTTAATTTGGTGCTTTATATATAATAATACGTTCTTCTACAAAGTTTTTAAATAAAAAAAACTATACACAATTATCCAAGGTAAGTACGCATGGAAATAGATCCTCTTTTAGGAGACAAACACAAAAGTAAAATAATAAAGATAATATTTTTTTTAGAAATAATTTTGTTTGTGCATTCTAGCTGAAAAGGAGAGTTTTGAGCAAAAAGCTAAAGTGCATCAGAGCTTAATGATAAACCGATTAACTTGCCAACATTTTGTGAGGCAGGTTTTTTGTTCGCCTACGAACAGTTTGCATCTTTTGACATTTTTCTTTGGAAGATTCCCGACGCACGTGCAGAGTGGTAGAAAAAAAACTTTACGTGGGCGAAAAAACAGTGAGCACTCGGTTCGTTACGTTTTTACTGAAAAAGCGCGGTGCAAGACAGCTAATATCATCTATTTTCCTTGGTAATACTTTATCCCCTTAAAACACATAATAAAGCAACAAATATGACCGCAGGCAAATCGTTTTAATGGTGAATTTTCTTGAATCATCATCTTTTGTTTTTTTAAAACAAATTCAAGGTGCAATCAACGGAGCACAACACGCACCATCAATATCACTTCATAATTATTGACGTAACAATCAATTTATATTGACGTAACAATCATTCTATGTGACAACGACTGTAACCGTTCGCTATGGATCATTGTTGACGTGGTTGATGTTGGTGCTTATCGACATCGTAAAAGAGCGCTCACTTCGCCCAAGGCAATGAAAATCCGAAATTTGCTTCAGTGACAATTATTGTTTCGGGCTTCATTTCGTCCAAGATGTAGGGTTAGGGTTAGGGTTGCAATTGGGTTTTAAGTTGAAATTGGGATTGGGGTTAAGGTTATGGTTATGGTTAAGGCTAAGGTTAAGGTTATGGTTTAGTCCAGGGTTGCAGTTTAGAGTTCGCTTAGTGTTGTGAAATTACCGAAGAGCAGTTGTCGATGGAACATGTTTCGCCATACAATCGGCCCATAGCTCTGTGATGCATGGCACGCGCTAAAATCCAATTAGTGCTTTCCATCACCGCATTATGCTGGCTGCATTATGTGCGGAAACCGATCGGCTAAGCGCATCAATTACTTAAAAAATGGGATAAATGTCTTATGAGCCTTGCCCCAAGTCATTTTGGAGGAGTAAATCACAACGAACAGGCGAAAATGGAGAAAGCTAGGAAGGCGAACATTAGTGCGCGCGTGACGGGGGTGTGAAAGATGGGAGAAATAAAAGGTGGTGGAGGTATAGGGTGTGGGGAAAAGGGAGAGGGAGACAGAAATAGAGATAAAGAGGGACTCAAAGAGAAAGAGAGAGAGAAAAACAGAGACAAAGACAAAGAGAGAGAGAGAGAGAGAGAGAGAGAGAGAGCAATAGTTAAAAAAAAAAAAGAGGATATAGAAATGAAAGGTGACAAGGAGAGAAGGACAAACATTATTCAATCCCTCTCTCTCCCTCTCGACCCCCTCTGTTTCTTTCCTCTTCTCCTTCTCCCCTAGTCTCTCTCCATATCTCTCACTCTAAAGGGTTTTTTTTCAGACGAAAAAAAAAAAGAGAGAGAAAATCACCCAGCGGGCAATCCTCTTTTTCGTTTAGTCAGAAAAGTTTTAATTCAATTTTTATTGAATGGGATGCTATAAAATCCCCTTTAGGAACTAAAGGGGTCAGTACTCTCTTCGCTCCTGCACATAAATCATTGTATATTTTATACTATTATCTAGTACCTTCATAGAAAGTCATATGACTTTCCTCACCAACCATATTAGATACAGTATCGAATACGTGACATTAGGCATACCGTGGCACGTTACCCTACCGGTGAAACTACCGGCCTTACGTTATACACACTTTGGACACAACACCTGTGCCTTCGACTCCCCCCCCCCGTGTATTATCCAAGTTCAATTGTATTGAAGTAATAATAATAATAATAATATTTAATTTTTATATAGCGCTTAATACATAATGTCTCTAAGCGCTTTACAAATATACTATTACCCCGGTCATTGGATTCAGTGCTTGCAAATGCTCGGTGCTATTTGCAATGTAGGTGTATTTGAGAATACATTCAAACATGTTTTAGTGACCACCTGTCTACGAAGACCACATCTTCTGTTTCCCTTGGAAATGGTTTCTTGGAAGCTTGAGTTGTGTTTTCACTGTCAACTTTCGGGAAGTTCTTGCGCGAAGACCCCCGAGTGCAAGTGACGGTAGAATGGTAAGTCTGAACAGATCTGTAAAGAGGCGGGACAAAATTGCCAATTCATCGTACGTAATTGCGGATGCACAATTTTCCAACTTAGCAATCACGTGAGAGAGCTTCACCTTATTGCGTGTTTAGAATCACTAAGTGGGGATTAATGGAAAGGAAAATTCATATTGATTACCAGGTGTTTCTTGGTGTTTGGATAGCCAACATGTTGTTTAGATGGTTTTATTTTTAAAAATCGATAAACTTAAAAGGTATTCATAAATGTGCGTAGTGGCCAAGCTACGAGGGTTGTAGGCACGTGTCGCCCCTTTCAAATGTTGCCCCCCCCCCCCCCGGAACAAAAAAAAAAAAGGAAAACAGAAACAAAGAGGAAGACAGAACACGACTTGGAAGATTACTTCACTCCATTCACTACTCTCACCGACTCAATTATTTTAGCTAGTTCGACCGGCGCCCCTTCCACCCAGCCCGCTCACTTCACCGACACCAGGGCCCTCATGGTGATAAGACCCATACTACTCCACTATTCAAACCATATTCAGACGACGGAGATTAATAACAGCACATTAAAACCGTCTGGTAAGAGATGGCTATACGCCTTTGGTAATCAATCATAGATTGGTGCCGCCGGCCCCCCCCCCCCATCCCCAAACCGTCTGGCTAGAAGCACGCCAGCATGCTGTTCTTGCTGCTGTTCAAATGAAAATAATGAGAATCAAGTACTAACGGTGATAATACTACACCTAGGCCTATTATACTAATACTTACAGTAATACTGATAAGAAGAAGAAACAAAAAGTAGTAGAAGAAGAAGAAGAAAAAGGGAGGAGAAGGGAGAAGAAGAATAAGAAGAGAGGAACAGATCGAATAATGCCAGTAAAGTCTCGATTAATCACATTAATGCATGCCTAATCGCAAATATCTTGTTATCTTCAAATAAAAACTAAACATTTCGCTATTGGGAGGGATTGAATTTCCCTTTGGAGCAATCAGAGCAATAAAACAAATAAAATCTATGTCAATTCATCAAAAGGAAATGTGGGAATTGTGCTCGGTTTAAATTAAATCTTATCTAATTTGAATTCGGTTAAGAAATAGAATCGAGAGAGAAATCATTTTACATAAATCTCGAATAATTTGAAATGCCTTTGATGCCTCAAAATGTAATCAGCTGAACAAAATCTTCCTCGAAGTCACATTTTTTGAGAATCACAACACGCAGGATAAAACATGGGACTACGTTTTCTAGTGGTCACCCTCATGACTTCTACCTCGAACTCTTTACCCTTCTTTGCTTATTACCCAATTATTTAACAGTCATATTCTAGCAAACCCGTTTAACCGAAATTGTTACTTCATAGTAATATTGTCTTCTTCTTCTGTTAAAAAGTTCAAAGTGCTTTACAGCATTTCTTGAAGAGCTGCTATTACATAGGAAGATTGCCAGTTGGTGGTGTCTGCAGACATAATACACAGTGTTACACACCCTACTCTTTGTGAGACGTGTTGCGTTAACATTCTGTCCGAGGAACAGAGTGTTTTCTCCTGATATGAACCCGACTCTGCATCGAAAACAGAGGGAAGGTGCGCGCTTACACACACCTCCTTTGTGAATTCGGGCCAACGCGTTTGCAGTTTTGTCAGCTACCGCGGGACTCGAACCCACGCCCATGGCCAAAATCATGAGAGTCAAACTGACAATCCGATTGTGCAACGCCGCCTCCTAAGTGCCATTTTTGTTTGTTTCTGTTGGTTGTGATTATCACCCATTACCAGAGGCCGAACATTACCTTGAAAAACGAACTCTAATGTTATTTAAGATTGCTTTTTTTATTTAAATGTAATTTGCGTCCATCAGCGCATTCCTGTAAAGAAATCCCTCTAGAGAAATCTTAGTCGAGCTGTTTGTCCATTTAACTCCCCGAAGGTGTACGCCGGTCACGTACTGTACATGTTCCGCGAGGATCGGACGCGCCGCGTTTAACGTTCCGTGTGGCAACACAAGCCGACAAAAGCTCAATCGGCAAGGCAGCAGTGCAATGAATACTTGGTAAGAGAGCTCAAATCCAACTCCTTGAGTGGAATTTAAATCAATAACCTCCTGGATAGGATATGAACTTGGGACTTGGGATAGGATATGAACTTTGTCTCTCTCCCCACTCTCCCTCTCTCTCTTTCTCTCCTCCTTGTCCCCCCCCCCTCTCTCTCTCCTTGTCGGTTGGTCTCTCTCCTTGTCTGTCTCTCTATGTCTCTGTATGACTTTCTCTGTCTCTGTACCCGTCTGTCTCTGCCTCTCTTTCAACACGGACATAACTTTTATACGACTTTTCCGGCGGTTAAACCCCATTTTAGCAAATTCGCTTCCGTTATTAAAAGATGAAGGAGAGATAAGAGGGGGGTTGCATTCTAATAGTCGCAGGCCGCGAATTTTTTTTTCCTACGAACTTTGAGCTCGCGAGGGGAACCTGCGCATGCGCACTCGCGAAGGAAACCAACGCATGCGCACGTGGAATCCGGTAGGGCGGTCAATGCGCCAGGTATAAAAGTTCGTAGGAAAAAAAAATTCGCTCCCAGGCCCTTGTGAATGATATAGTATGACATGTACTGCGAAATTCCAATCGAATCCATTTCATGTGCATTGATTGCATCTCAGTCCCCCCCCCCCCTCCCCAACACCATCCATCTCCCCTATCTTAACATAGCCACATCAGACTAACGAACGATACTTTCGCCCCACGTTCTTAAAGTAAGGACACAAGTACTTTTGAAAGTTTCGCATATTTGTGTTATGCTCCTTGATGGGGCATTTTAGCCATACGCGTGTCTCTCGACCCAGGATCATCTTGCGTAAAAATAAAAATATCCCGATTTCTAAGGGAAATATAACGATGGAACGCATGTTCGAAATACACGGTTCTTATTGGCTGAAAGTTGTGCTTGATATCTCGAATTGCGTTTCATAATACCGTTACGTAATTATTTTGTTTGCACTTTTCAATAGGTGACACACAAGGCCATTGAAATTGCCCTTGATTAATTTTTCGAAAGAGTTGCGATCGTGCTCAAAGAACGCATGACAAAAGTTTCGTTCGTGGGTCAGATGTGGCCTTGTTACGTTTTGGGGAGAGTGACGAGGGGAGGGGGGGGGGGGTGCTGGAGGGCTGAGATGCAATCACTGCACATCAAATCGATTTGATATGAACTACACGCAACACGTCATGTCATTCAAAACGGCGTTGGAATCCAAAAAAAAGAGGTGAAGGGGGCGGAAAGGGATAGTTAGAAGTTGCACCCCCATTATTTTTGAAACTATCAATGTTTTCCAAAAGAGGTGCTCTCTTTGTAATTTGTAATTAGAACTCTGACAATGTGTCTCAGGCATTTGAATGATACAACCTTGCGACATTTAGAAATGGATACGTAATGTGCTATAGCCTATCATTGATTGTCTCCATAAAAGTTTCGAATCTCTCGCCTGCACAAATCTAGAAACTGGAACATTGATGTCAAGAACACATAATTTACTAGCCTATCATTGATTTTCTTCATAAACGTTTCGAATTTCTCGCTCGCACAAATTTAGAAACTAGAACATTGATGTCACGAACACAACAACTCCCCCCCCCCCCCCCCCAGAGGGTCTGGTAAAATTGTGCAATTACAGCCATACAATCTATTTTCATTAAATGTCGGCGTGAACTCTTTCATTAACACATTCATGTCATGTTTGGAGGTATATCTAAACGACCTTGCCGGCTTATTACCGGAGGACAGGAGCTCTCCCATTCGCCTAATTAAAGCGGTTAATATTTATATCGGCAGGCAACGAAATGGGACACGATGCCGATCGCTAATTCGGTTTTCTCATTTTTGTTTTGTACTCTTCGAGCGGCAATACGCGATACTGCAATCTATGACACACATTAGTGAAGTTTTTTGGCGGTACGTGACCCTTTTTTTGCCGCCCGCTTCCGGGGCTAATGAAATCGTCATTGAATGCTTTAGTGCATTTACATGTAATTTCATTGTATAGTCTATAGCGCTACTGCGATTTTATTATCATCTCCGATTACATAAACACGCCTCTGAGAAACCCAGGATATTAAACATTTTTTAATGATAGAAATGCACAAAGTCCGGGCCGCTTTACATGATCATTAATCTGCCATTTGTCTTTATCGTTGGCGCTTCTGACGCGTTTGAATATACCGGTATCCCTATTACACTAATCATCGACGGGCAGAAGAAAAGAGGACATTTGTGATAAAGGATTATAAAACGAATTTGGGGACCGAAATAGAATACAATGCAAAATATAGACAGACAAAATACAGACATACAAATAAGCACACAAACACAGAAACAAACAACTATCCATCCAACCAACCAAATAACAGAATAATAATACATTTTAATATCCAGACGCTTTCGGGCCAGATTATAATTATGGGGAAGGGGCACTTTGGCATGAGGGGGGGGGGGGGAGGGCGTTAATGTCTCTTAGCTGAATATCAACATTCCAGTTTCTAATTCAAGTTCCTTCTTCTTCTTTTTCAAGCGAGCGAAGCGATCGAGCAAAGAAAGAAAAAACTACTTTCTTATAGTGACAGTCTAATTGTGTTATCAAAACATGTTTTTATGAAAAGATGATATCAAGTACAAAAGATGAGCCTAGCTGCCCCAATAGACTGCTCGAAGATAAGGTAGCTATTGACTTTATATTGGTAATTCTTCACATTTCCTGGCGGCTGCAATCCTGCAACCGCTCAAACTCCATTTTTTTTTCACGCCTGGGCACGCATTAATTATGTAAACTAGTCGATATTGTATCTAGGCTATCCTATGGAAATATTGAATAACATACACTTTACAAAAACATTGCCCGGGTGACAGCGAAAGGCTACATCAACAAATCAATCCTGGGAAAGTAACAATAATAACATTTTTGTATCGAATTTCGAAAGAATTTACGCTCCAATTCCAAACCAATTATCTATCTATTTGTTAGTGCGGCGCCTAAAAGAGCGCTTCAAAATGAATTCATTTTTGTAATTATTGTTTATCAATACATTCATTATGTTCTCCCGAAAACTCGAACTTTCTAGGCAAGGCGATGACGTTAAGTTTCAATAGCAAAATGGCCTTACGCGCATCAGTATTAAACCAAGCCATTGACTGTACAATGATAAATATGAAGTCAAAATGGTTAAACCAATTTCGGAGCCCTTTGATCTTTACGTTTCCTGTATAGTATTATTAAATTGCTTTATTTTTGTTTTATTTTCAATGACGATGAAAGAACGTTCATTTAATACCACATGTTAACCTCGTTTCCCATAAACAGTATTTTGCAATAATAATCATGACCCCCCTTTCCTTTCGTAGTTAGTGCAAAATCTGTCTTTTCTTATGACCGGATAAAATCACGCCACCCCCTTTCGGAAAATCACGGATCCGCCCCTGATTGAAGTGTCTTTTCAAATCAAAGACGTTAGCATATGTACTTGAAGTGACTGCAAAAACGTCGGCATAAAAAACTAAAAGGCATCGAATGATACTTTGAAAGGGAGGCAAAAGGAGGTTAGACCAAGTTTGCCGATATAGTCTGTAGATGCATGAGTTTTCAACAAGACCAACAAATAAACCGGATTGTCGCCTATCAAGAGTGACAACAATTAGTTCTCAGACAATCTGGTTTTCCTGGAAGAGTCAACATTTTATCATACAACATTTAGAATAAAACTAATCAACAACGAAAATGAAAACAAAAAAGGGGCACAACAAACGAGATGTAAATCGAAAATAAGAGCATCAGCTCGGAGCCAATTTTATCACCATCTTTGTTAATAGCGTTCCTCTCCTACACCAGAGTGCAGTGGTGGGGTATGGATCTAGACATTGAGATAGGGGGAGGGGCTGACATCATGGGGAGGGGCCCAATTTTACAAAGATTTTGAAATTTTTCAAAAAGTACAGGGAGTACGAGGGAGTGGGAGGAGTCCTCTCAGATTTTGTTAACGTCCTTTCGCCATATCCCCCTCTCTCTCTTCTTTTCTTCCCTTCTCCCCCATTTGTCTCTTTTTGTTGCCATTCTATAGGGGCACTTACCCCCTGTGCCCCGATGCTACGCAAATGTCAGCCCACTTCTTGCCCCCGACACTATTCAATGAATGCTCCGACAGTCAAATCACTAATGCACCGTTTGCTAATCGTTATAATGCGGTAGTAATGTCAGGGACGGCGGTAGAAGGATGACTTATCTTCATTCTGGCGTAATTAAAATGGAGGCAACGTGTCAGTCTGAAAAGCAGACAGTCTCATTAAATAAGAACAGAACGAGAGAAGGGGGCGAGGGAAGGGAGGGGTGGGTAGGTTGGTAGGGAGGATCGAGGTAGGGCGAATAAATGAACTAAGTATGATTTGGACTGCTATATGACATAAGAAGAAGAAGAAGAAGAAGGAGAAGAAGAAGAAGAGGAAGAAGAGGTAGTAGAGGAAGAAAAAGAAGAAGGAGAAGGAGAAGTAGAAGTAGAAGAAGAAGAAGAAGAAGAAGAAGAAGAAGAAGAAGAAGAAGAAGGAGAAGAGAAAGGAAAGAAGAAGAAGAAGGAAAAAAGAAGAAGGAGAAAGAGAAGGAAGAGAAGAAGAAGAAGAAGAAGGGCAGTTTTTTACGTTGTAGGCGAAATGAGGATTTTTGGTTGTCGTTAGGGGTGAGGGGGAGGAGGGGGGGGGGGGTTATGAATTTGGAAATGATAACTTTGGTCCACGTCCCTCCCTCCCTTCCTGTCTCCCTCCCTCCCGTCCTCCCTCCCGTCCTCCCTCCCATCTGTATGTCTGTCTGCCTCTGTCTCTCTTTCTCTCCTTCTCTGTACGTGTGTGTCTGTCACTCTTTTTCATTTTTGTCACTCGAATCTTCCATTTTCCATTTAGCCTTCGTATCGGTTGCACACCCTCCTTCTCCGCGCCTCGCCTACAATCTCGAAATGAAATCGTAAGCCAAGACATTGGGTAGAACTATACAACCTCACTAATGTAATAGTGATTAAACCAGTGTCATAAATCATCTTTTTATGGTGACGTTTCTTTTTATCATTGCAATATCATGCCATTCGTTATTGATTTAATGATAACAGAAAAAAAATGGCCATTCGCTGTAGTAAAATGTTACGATCAGCATTGAAACCATTTAATATACGAGCTGCTTAAACTCCCCTCACGTATATGGATTTAATGCAGTGTGATGAGGCGCCATTTCTAGCCGGTATGGTGGGCGTAAATTTGACAATTTATATACTCAGCCATGTGAAGTGATAATTTTTTTTTTTTTCATATACAAAACTTCTTTCCTTTCTTGGACATCCTTTATTTATGAACTAAAACAAAAATACGACTAATTTTATCTGAATAGTATTATCATTATAAAAGTAAAGCATTATGTCAATTTCAACATAATGTTTTCTTTTAGAGAAGACTATATTAAGTGTCTCAATGAGTAAAATAAAACTACATGGGAGTGAAAATGGTGGTTCTAATCATGAACACGTGAATCTGCTTTGAATATAACAATCATCTAAAAAAAAATATCTTAAAGTGTCATATTAAAGTAACATAAATAAGGGCCAAATAAAAATTGCGGAATGCGTTTTTTATTCTTTTATTTATTTGACAGAAAATAAACACAGCTGAAGTGGAAAAAGGGGTTTGCATATGACATGCCCTCGAGTAACCCAAACTAATGGGTTTGTGTTTAGTCCTAAATTATTGATGTTGTCACAATGATCTCTGTTTTTCTTCAAATCTCACCAACGGAGGCAAACACACATATGACAAAGAGAAAAGGGCATGTTAATATTTTGGAAAACAGAAATGCTTACATTTGATATCCCTGGGAGGCGTAGCGTGTATGACGTATGGTTTCTAGTAGAGCAAAGGAGTAAGAGAGAGAGAGAGAGAGAGAGAGAGAGAGAAGGAGAGAGGGAGAGAGGGGAGAGAGAGAGGTGGAGAGAGAGAGGGGGAGAGAGAGAGACTCGCAAAATAGACGCCACTTACCCTGATATTGTACAAGAACACAACATCAATGAAGAATTATCAAAATTGACCTAAAAACCCACCTCTTTTAAATTCATACTTAATTTGTTTCATTTTTGTTGCTTGTTTTCTTAAGGTCCTACATTTTTTTAACTAATTTCCTTTTCGTCACAGCGTTACAGAGAAAAACCACTTTGTGCCACTGGAAGCCAATCCTTCCGGTTGTTCAAACCGTGGAAATGGTAATCAGCGTTTATGCAGAAACTAAACATGAAATGATGTAGATCATGCAGCCAATTAATTAGTTGCAAGTGGGATGGGCAGCAAGGACTGAAAAGGCATTCAACTCGCTATTCAGATACCAAGGTGAATGACATGAATGGATGGGAAGTCATTTGTGATACATCTTTTCAAGGTATTACCTTTCATCTGTATTGGTTTAACAACGTCGGGCTGAATGAGCTGTTCATTATTCGGTAGACTTATCTCCTTGTAACGTTATGACCCTCGAAAAGACGTTGAATTTTTTTTTAAAGCAATCTAATTAGCCTTGAACAGCGGCAAGTGATAACAAGAGATTTTTTTAATCAAACGCGAACAGAGAAAAAGGGTAAAAAAGGGAAGGGGGCACGGACGAAAAGGAAGACGCTTGGACCATCTCACTCACGCCACTCCTCATATAATAAGTATCCATAGGATTTTTCTAGTAAGGCTTGTGCCCCACGCCAACCGTTCCGGCACCCCCTCGATGAGTGGACTTTCGTGACGACACTGATGACCTTACACGGCGATTTCTGAAATGTGCAAATATGACGATAACTTAAATACATAATCCGAGCGTAGGGTCTAATGAGGAGGAAAGTAAGATAGACAGGTATATGAATTCACAACTGTTGCATCAAATTAAATTTTCCAAACGCAGAGGGCCTAGTAAATTTTGACATCTTTAAAAATGTATTCCCAAACCACATACCAATATATACACTTTATCCATCTAGCAACGGCATAAAATATTGGGATAAACATGGTTAGCGGTTCGAGTCCCACCGTGGAACTAATGTCCTTTGGCAAGAGTATCGGATAGGAATGTACTCCTTTAATGTTTTATCGCCTAAGGGCAGCTGGGCTATAGCCAGGGATGTAGGCTTGGGCACCTCAAGGATGTAAACATGTGCAATATAAATGAAGCTATCGATGTTATTATCATAATCATGCAAACTGATAAACAACCAATATTATCAAACACGAAATTATCAATAAGATATGACAGGAAAGTGGATCATTTTCTATCTATTTTGTATACTTGAAATTCTTGAAACATACATAAAGAAAACTATTCTTGTCAAGGATATTTCGAGGAAAGAATAAGGGAGAGAACTACTGAATACATTATAATTGATGAAGAAGGCCGGTGTTTCAACGTCAGGAGGAAGTAGGTTATTTGCTTCTATATTTACTGCTCTCGTGTCTGTGACATTGGAGTTGAGTTAATAATAAACTTTTGTCAGACTAAGTCATCATTCAAAAACCTTTTCGCAAGCTTTAACAAGTTTCTGTGCGTAATTTTGTGGCTAAAAACATTTTAAGCTTAGGTGGTTGAATAGTTTGCATACTATGTGGTCATGTGATTTATTCTGACGTCAGTAACTTTTCCATCCTAATGGAGAGAGAGAGGGAGAGAGAGAGAGAGAGAGAGAGAGAGAGAGAGGGAGAGATCCTTTGTGAGGGGGTGGGGCGAACTTGTTTTGGAAAGGATTCCTACAACAATATTTTGTAACATTTATATTTTGTTTAAATCTTAAAATCTGGTATTTGGGACTTGTGGATAATCATGTTACAACTGGCGAGATTATTATTAAATGCCTTGAGTTATTAAACCAGAAAACCCAAATATGTTGAACAATTTGAATGTATAACAAAGTCGGGAAAGATCAGCTGTTTACTATCTAAAGATTTGCAATTCTAAAACGATTTTGAGATATGGCGAACGGTGGAGACCTCGCTATTGTCTAATTTTCGCGCGCGCGTATGTGTGTGTGTGCGTGCGTGTGTGCGTTTGCGTGTGTTTGTGTGCGGGGGCGACTACTCCCCGTTTTATTATGCCCCTCGTACCGAAAGCTTGATTGTTCTATGCGTGTATAGATTCAGAACGACCTAGTTTGATTAGTATCAGCGCCTCTCATCTCAAACATTAGTCGGAAAATTGAGAAGATTAACCAAACATTACCAGCAATTTTGTCAATATGACGAAGGGGGACTATTTATTCTCTCATACTTCGATTTCGTAATTAAGCCTGGTTGTATTCACGTCTGTGTTTTTCATGTTGCCATACGAGAAACTATAGCCGTCAATGGGATCTGTATGATGTAAATAGTACGGATAATAGATGGAGATACGTTTGTGGGTTCAAATTTCGAGGAAGGGTTCCATTTAATCTACTTTTTGTGAGGGAGGGTGGGCGTTAATATTATATTAATTGCTACACATTCAAATTTAAAAAAAATAGCCTTTTTTGTGTGAAGTTTATTTTCCTTTTTTGTTTGTGTGTTTTTCTTTTTCTTTTGGGGAGGAGCGTGGATTTCTTGTTAACCACGTGACTTTTGTTCTTAACTTGTGTGAGCAACTGCCAGCTGACAATATAGTGATTTTATGTTTTAACTACTGTACACCCAAGGGACTTAAGCAGTACAAATACAAATAAATTAATTAATTTTATGTCGTGATTGTGGTAATCATGGCAAGCCCACAATCTAGTTTGACACGTAAACTAAATAAAGTAGGCCTATGTGATTGGAGGCTTGCATAAGCCCAACTTAATTTAAATTTAATTTGATTTAATCATAAGTAATAATAATCATCAAATACTTATTATAGAGCTTATGGATGGTAGACGAAATGGGCATTATACAAAGTAGGAATTAGACTAAATGAATGAAAACCAAATGACCATTATGGAGCGTTGCGATTGATTGCGAGTTGCAAAATTTCCACTGATATTTGCAATCGATTGCAACTCAACTTTCTTGCAACGCCCCACTAGTTTCCTAAATTTACTACGATTTTGTTAGGATTCAAGTTTTAACAATTCAATTGTTAACTAGATCTAACTTTTATTCTTTCCCTCTCTCTTGCTCTCTCTCTCTCTCTCTCTCTCTCTCTCTCTCTCCCACTAATACGGTGTTGCAAGAAAGTTGAGTTGCAATCAATTGCAAAGTTGCAATTAATCGCAAGACTTACGCTTGATTTTGGGGGATTTGCAATTGATTGCAAATTTCTTGCAACGCCCCATTGGTCTACATGGTAATTAGACCAAATGATTCTTTGCCCATGTGGATAGTATAGACGGGCTGGGTATAGACCATATGGGAATATATTAATTGGGTTGTACGAGCACTGTTTGTTGACCGAACGGTTGACCTACGAAGGACCTGGATTTGTCCATACAAACTAATCAATTGGGATATCACGACCCCGTAATAGTGCAACCTGGTATCGGTTAATCTATATCTGTAAGGCCAGCTGGTTCACATATAACGCGGCAAAACTCTTATTATGATAACGTTAACTGTGACAGCTTCATAATTCATATTTGATAACACATAGCTCAGTGAATACGCGCATAAATTTTTGTTGCCGTCAGCTGCCTTTCATTTACACGGTTTACTTCATATTATCTAAACACCTCCGCGACACAAACAAGACCGACACCATGGCCCAGTTTCATAAAAATTGATATCAATAACAAGTAGTAAATAACTGTTATAAGGTACTGAAATCGCGGCATCTGATTGGCTGAGAGCAAACTCGTCATAGGTATTTAGCATTTGTTATTGATATCAGTTTTATGAAACAGGCCCCTGATCAACTATACATTACGCTACACCACATGGACTAAACATGGGTCGGTTTGGAGGCGGTCCGGATACGGTTTACCGGTGTGACTGAGGCGGCTTGTTTAGTCGGATTCCAATCACGTCTGTGTGCGAAAGGAAGGCGCACATGAGTATAGGTCCTATCTCGCCCATACCGAGTCAACGGTAAATATTTGGCCATCTTGAAGGACAGCTGTTCTAACCAAGCGAAGTTTGTTGTCCTTCCACGACGTAATGATTAGAATTCCGGGAAATGTTAAACATTTTTCATGATTTTCGTCGCTGCGTCGCTACTTCAACAGTTTAGTAAATAGTACGATGACGTGGGTGAAAATGTTCACCATATATGCACAGCTGATGGACTTTGCAAATCCAATTTGAAAACTAAATTATTCTAAACATGTCTCATTTTTGTAGGCTTTCGGTAAAAAATAAATCTAACGCTTTTACCTTTTTTAAAAATGGTTTAATTATAAGAAATGAACGTCTGTCCTTAAATATGGAACTCCTACCATCCCCATTTTTGCCGTATCGGCAAATTTAAGACAAAATTGTGATTGTTTATCCCTTCCCTATCTTTCTTTTCCTTTTCAGCGACTTAGTCGGCAAATCACATATCTCCCCCTTGTGGGCACATGGCTCTGTGGCTTCGCTAAGGATTATGGTCTGTCCGTCTGTCTTTCGTCTTTCTGTCTACAGCTAATTCTGCCTCTTTCTCTGCATGACATTTCCATGTCTTTCCATCTCATTTTCCACATTCAACTGATTTACAGTCACATGGGCAAATGCAAAGTACGTGCACCTAATCAGCAAGCTGCAGTAAGGTGCCTTTATGTGTGCCATGATTCGCAGAAACAGCCATTTTAATTTTCCATTAAGCAATTCAAATGAAACCGCTCAGAACGATGATTTTGCTGTCCGCTCCAAAGCACAACGCAGAGGGTTTAAGCATCACTGCACTCTATGTAACATAATCGATCAAATTCCTTTCACATTTTCATTTCTCGTTTATTCCCTTATCTGTCTGTCTGCTTGTCTGTTTCTCTCTCTTCCCCTCTCTCTCTCTCTCTCACCCTCCCCACGGAACCCTTTCTTCCTTTCTTTCGTCTTGTCGCTGCTTTCCCTTTTCTTTTCTCTCCTTTTCTCTTGTATTCCTTTTCTATACTCCCAATTTTTCAAATGTGCTTTTAAATGTGCGACATCTCTCTCCCTTCTCACTCTCTCTCTCCCTCCCCATGGAACCCTTTCCCCTCTTTGCTTCCTTTCTTTCTCCTTATCTCTGCTTTTCTTTTCTCTCTTTCCATCTCAGTCTCTCACTTTCTCTTCTTTTTCTTTTTTTTCTCTCTCTCTCTCCTACACTTATATCTTACAGTAATCTTTGTTCATGTGTATCTGTATCTCTCCTGTATTTCAGTGCCCCTAAACAATCTCGATTTTGTTTCATTATTTTCAACTGTTCTCCTGCTCACGAACATCTTTACACTCGATTGATTAAATAAATCACTTTATGCCAATCATTAAGCATGCGTTTCGGTCAATAAAAAGGGTGGGGTTTTGGGAAATGACACAACCTTAAAATCTTGTTCAGATATGGCGTGGTATCAAAGTGACTCGGTAACATTGCCACAGATTCTGAAACAAAATCCTGGATCAGCTCATGCTGCAATCATAATTATAAACCTTTAGGTCATTCAGGAATCCCATGACTTTTACAAGCCGATTGCCTGTCTGATTATCAAGATATTTATGATTGGAAATCGAATTTTTTTTTTCGTTTTCCTAACGGTTTATATAACACTGCAGTCTAGTGGGGTTAAAGAGAATGGTAAAACCGGTCACTCAAAGATTTCTACTTTTTTGAGGCACTTCATGATCATTGTGAAGTGCAATTGTGTTAGGGCTTCAATATTACACCATATCACAGACACTGATAAAACGTAGGGGCCATGCATCTCAAATTTAACATTGTTAACGATGCCTTTTAAATGAAGTATTTGATGATGACATATTTTCATTATCTCTTGTTTTTCTAGTCCTCAAGGACGTCTGGTAATTAGAAAGTACTACTCCTTTTCATTTCATTTCTTTACAAGTGATGCAATAAGTGATATCTGGTATTTCAATTATGAAAAGACTACGAGAGCAAGCTAATTGAATATGTCAGAATATGACACTGTTTTCTTTTACATTCAAACTAATTGAATGCCTTATATACTGTATATGATGATGAACTATATTAGTTACCTCTTATTGCTAGTTCTCAAGTACGTCTGGTATTACAAAAATCACTCCATCTTATTTCATTTCTTTTCAAGTGATAAAGCAATATTTGATATCTGCTATTTCAATTATGCAAGGCCCTATGTGAGAAAGCAAATTGAATTTTTCAGAAAGTGCCACACTTTCCTTCTTACATTCAAACTAATTCAATGCCTATATTGTCTTTGATGATGAAATATATTCATTACCTCTTATTGGTAGCCCTCAAGGACTTCTGGTAATTAGAAAATACCACTTCATTTCATGTCATGCTCCGTGCTCATCAAAAGTACAGCGATTTCGGCGAAATCAATAGGATTTTAATTTTAATTCTAGACTTGTAAATCTCTCTAGAGGTTTTGTATTGTTGATTGGTATGAACGTACTTTGCTTGTATTTGTGGGAAGCCGATTTAGGGTAGTCTTATATTGCCAGACCGAATGGATTTTCATTCTCACCCCTCGCAATCAAACGTACTGAATATGTCTTGATTGAGTAGACTATCAACCCGGGGCAGCATGCCCATACCCTTGTGACATAGTAAAGTAAATAAGTCTACATTTCGAAACACGGAATAGATCATTGGATAACCTATATTCTAACTAAAACATAGCATGGTTAAAATGTTATCATCGAGCCTGAATTCAAGTTTATTCTTGGAGTTTCTTTGTGTAATAACGATGTGTCAAAAAAGACAAGTTCAATAAACATTTTAGTTATTTTCATGAAAATGTTATAAAACATTTGGATAAGTGGTTGTGATATTAAGAGCAATTATGAAATGAATAAGAATTAATGTTTATTGTAAATTTTTCAAACGATCTTAAAGATGAAGTTGAGTTCTGGTCATGCAATTGCATTGTGAAAGAAACGGTGTGGAATCGACCAGAAAAGGTTGATCATCTAGCATATAAGAATTTGTGTGTATTGTAAGATTCTGGAATCATCAAAATGATAAGAAATTTGGCCAAGTCTTGGTAAAGTTACAAACACTGTACACAGAAAGATATATATGGGACTACACGAATTCGTGGCGTAAAAATCCAGGATAGGATTTTTACGCTACGATGTTACATGACATATTTAGAATACGAATGCATTTGAAGAGCCATGCTTTTCAGGGAACATGTCTTATCTGATGTTCTTCAACACTTGCATAATAAAATTGATAACGCTCACAAATAATTTGTCACCTCTTCCCAGAAATTAACCTTCTCTTTAACTAAACGAAAATTACTACCTGGAAAAAGCAAAGTTCTAAACTTTTTGTGTTTTAATTTAGAATATTATTTTTCTTCATATGACATTGCTAAATTTATATTCTCTTCCACTCACGAAGGAGTATGACAAAGCCTACATGTACATTTCAGTTTTAACCTTTTCCTAGAACACAGTCTTCTCTTTAATATTTCATGTTTTTCATTTTCTTTTGACTTTCCAGCAAATACGTAAACATCGTCTTAGCCGATTTCTTCTGGAAATTGAACAAAAGAAAGTAAAAAAGTAATCCGCCATAAGGGACTGAAAATAGCAGAGTAGTCGAGCGTCACAATTGCAACATGAAAAGACGAAAATCTATTTTTGGAGCAGATAATTTATCATTCTGTTTTCATCTTGCCTGAATCTACCTTATATAGGATACATCAATACCCCTTTTTCATCGAACCCCCCCCCCCCAGAAAAACTGTAATATATATATATTTTTACATCCCTCAATTCAATTTTCAAAGGACTTAGAAACATGTAACCTTTGACCTTGATTGTGACTTAGAATGTAACTATACATTTAGACGAGTATTATCTCCTATTTCCCTCATAATTCATCACATTTGATTCACTTATACAAACCATTTTGTAAAGTAAGATAAATTAAGTTATTTTGATGGGAACGGCTAGAAAGGCCGGTTTAATAGAATTGAAGGGAAATCCAACTTTGATAACAAACTACTCTTAGATTAGCGAAAGCCGGAAAATCAAAGATTGAAGTAGATTGATGAAAGTTAGAAGAAAATCGGGGAAAAAAATGAGAAAATTATGAATATTTGGAATTTGTAATCACTATGGCTATGGAATTTGGGATCTTCAAATTGGCTGAATTGGTAATGTCTCTGTGATGTAGTGGAGGACACCTTTCCTGTTTATTATAACACACAAAATGAACTCATTACATGGGCTGGATTGTCCTTTAATACCACATCCATTAGCTTAGCAGGCGGGAGCAATTTTCTCGCTCTCTAGGCTCAGTCGTGCATAAAACCACCAATGTGGTATGTCACCATTAAGTACAAGCGTTTTTTTTTTTTGGGGGGGGGGGGGGCGGGGGAGGCGGGGGAAAGAGCACATCCGGTCAGACATGTATCCCCCTTATAAAACCATACCTTAATTTAACCATAACCCCATGATTTAACTAAATCTTTGAACCTAGTGATCATGTTTTGTACAAACTTTGAGATTTCTGTACCGAAACAGCATACGAACAACAACAACAACAACAACAAACAAGCAAGCAAATAAACAAACAAACATAAACAACTGATGACTATTCTCTTGCATTTGTCAGAAATTGCCAAGTAAAATTAGGAGCTATAGGATTAGGACCTATGCGACAATCCTTTGTGCGAATCTGCAATTGTTTTTGTTTTTCATTTAAAATTGTCGTTTTAAGTAAAGAATCCTTGATCATCCCAGGCTTGGAGCTACGCAATGGCAGACGAGATTGAGAGCTGACGACGGATACATTCCAGACACATCAGCTTCTGGGAAGCACAGAATAACTGAAATTTATAGTATGATGTAATAATGAATGCCTTAGAGATAACACAGAAAAATGAAGAGGCATAAGGAAACAGAGACAGAGAGAGAGAGACAGAGAGAGAGAGACAGAGAGAGAGAGACAGAGACAGAGACAGAGAAAGAGAAAGAGAGAGAGAGAGAGAGAGAGAGATATAGACTCACATTAATTTTTCATCTAAAAAGAACCCAGACCGTCCCTCCAACCCGCTGTTAAACTTCATCTACGCACATGAAAAGCGGTATCTCCGTGCATTTATATGCTTCCACCCATGTGAATACTCACTCTATCTTTCTCTCTCTCTCTCTCTCTCACACACACACACACACACACACACTCCCTCTCTTTCTCTTTCTCTCTCTCTCTCTCTCTCTCTCTCTCTCCCCTCCCTCTTTCTCTATCTTAATATCATCATATTCTCCAGCTCACAAATGTGTGTCTCCCCTCAGCCGTTACTTCTATCCATCGTTTTATAGCCTCCATGACTGTGTAGGCCTATTTAGTGCCATCGCCGATGATAGCTACGTGCTGCGCTTCTCACATAGCTATATCCTGTTTACATTAGCTGTCAAAATTAGCGCCAAAATGGAGTTACATCGGGCCTGGGAGAGCAAGCCAATTCGCCTTTTAATCCGGTTACCAATCGAATTACACACATGCAACAGCATTTGCTCGCTCACGCACAATGCTGGCACTCCTCCTCTCGCTCTCTCCCGATCGTCTCCTATGTTTCTCCCCCTTCTCTCTCCTCTTTAATTATGGTAATAATGACCATGATGACTGTTTCGTATTAAGTGCCTTACCAGTTAAAGGTAAAGACCAGTTATGGTCATGCGATTGCATTGTGAAAGAAACGTTGTGGAATCGATCAGAAAAGGTTGATCATCTAGCATCTAGCATCTGCAAGGTTCTGGAATCATCAAAATGATAATAAATTTGGCCCATTCTTCGTAAAGTTACAAGCACCTTACACAGAAAGATGTATATGGGACTACCCTATATCTCTCACAGACCATGAGAGAAACAAATTTACCAAATATATGAATTAGTAGGCGGTTTCCCGGCAAATTTTTTATCATCATGTATTAGTCAAAACATATTCTTTCACATGATTGGTAATGAGAGCTTCCATTTCATTTTTTGAAATTGGGGCGTTTCCAATACTGGTCTTTACCTTTAAACCAACCAAAGCGGTTTGAGTATTATTATCTTTATCTCCCGTCCTCCTCTTTCTGCCCTTTCCCCTGTTTCTTCTCCATCATTATGTATCTACCGTCCACCCTCTCCCTGTCTGTCCTTCTGTCCTTGTCTGTTTATATCTTTCAGTTTCTTTGTCTCCCTCACATTTTCAATCTGCCACCCTCTCTTTTCCTCTCCCTCCCCACGTGCTTTTGTTTATTCTCTCCACATTTTCCTCACATTCTCGGTTCACTCTGCCCGTTCACCTCATCTCTGTGTAATTTTTTTCTTTTCCAAATAAACAGCATTAAAACTCCACTGCACTATTTATAGCTACTTGCGCCCTCTTTGTAGCAAGCAATACCTAATCGGTGACCATTGGTTCCCCATGATCCTCATTTTATTATGTTAATTGAGAGCTTATTATAATAACCAACTGTTAGTGACCATGCAGGGAGGTCTAATCCCTCCTGGCCAAATTAGTGCGTTGGGCCTTTAAGGGCTACTCTTTGCAAATAGTATTGTAAGTGTTAAATAATCATCAATATTTGGAGCTAATTTTAACGCCTACGCCTACCTGTAGTCGCCTCCAATGGGTTAGTGCTAAGTTCATATCATCATTAGATAGCATTCGCCTTGAAATCACACGGCGTGACATCATGTATTGTCAGAAAGTCTAAGTTCCGTGGCAGTCACGCAGGACCAATATCTTTTTTTTGCTACTGACAGAAAAATAGCGTTATTCTGCTATCGACTGTGCTCTCCCGATAACGACATACCAATTCTTTATCCCAGTTATATCAACGACAACGAAACTAGCCTAGCTGACACCACACTGAACAAAGAATTACATTAAAGCCTGATGGTCGATCACACCGCCACACCAGCTCCAGTCTAATTCAAGAACCGAACCAGTCTTCGCATATTAGTATATATATATATATATATATATATATATATAGTATATATCAGTACGGTATATTTTCGATTTAGTGTATTATCCGAAATGACCCTCGAATTACCCCCCCCCCCTTGTTTTTTCGCATCTTCCTTCCATTGAATATGAAGAATTCTCACACACATAAAAAACAAAGTGATAAAATGTAGTTCACTTATCAAAAAATGTGCAAACATTACAGATATTACACAATGGAACATGATTTCTATGGGCAATACAATCGGGGAAGTGAACTTGCCCTTTTGGTCTTATTAAAGTTTCTCTCTACCATGTTTACGATCCTCTCCGTGGCAAGTTAAAAACTTCTCCACTTTTCACCCCCCCCCCCCCCCAAAGTTGTCTAAACTTCCCCTACCCATTGTGTATTTGGGAAACTATAATCTATTTAGACTCTATAATTCTCTCTCAAATTGTGTTTGTGAAAATATGGCTCGGGTTATTCTAATAAAACGTGGAACCTAAAGTGCTTTTAGTTTATTATGCTTCCATCCAAACAAATTATAGAAGGACAATAAGCATAATATGTTTTATGCTGGCAAAAATAACTTGCCATCGACAAAATATATACCATACAAGGCTAATACTTTAAGCAGATTAAACGCATTGGACAATGTGTTGTTACGGACTAACAAGTCGAAAAGCAGACAAAAAGAGATTATTCTATTCCCGAAATGCATTTTTCTTGTCATATTTATAACGAGCATGTCCTTCGGAAGTATCGAATTCCCCTGTGGATTGCGCGTCTTAATGAAATGTCTCGTCTCGAAAACCAACAGATACCAACGGCTTTTCTTTATTGGCATTACAAATGAACACACTGTATTGGGTTTCAATTTTGTAATAGCGTACGTCGCCGAAAAATCTTCCTTCGTCCAATGTTACCATCTCGTTTCGTTGTTATAAACTTAGTCTTTCTTTTCTCTTAACCCTTTTCAGCTTCAATGTTGGAGATATAATTTTGACAGCTACAAAAGCGTGTTGCATTTATCTCGACCCTGTAACCGGAAATGAGGAAACCCGATACGACATGAGTGGTGGAGATGATGAAGTTCGGGTGTCCAAATGAATGTTATTTTTGTGGGGTCGTTTCCATTGCGCTTGTGATATTTCAAAATCAAAGTTCCCATGGTTTTTGTCAGTCATGATTCTTGAAGTCATCATTCCTTTTATTCCTGTGTGAAATAATCTCATAGTAGAAATTTCTCCTAGAATAGTTTGCTATGGAAATGCTCTCATGTGTATAATATTACTAGAAATATCTTAGAACTCTGGCAAAATTTTCATGACATGCTTATGTAGTCCCATATACCGAATGCGGTGTACAGTGTTTTGGCTATTATTTGTTTTTTTTTAAGCAAGGTAGGCTCAATATAGTGTTATTCTGATGATTACCAAAAAGCACAGCATCAAATCAATCCCAGTAACTTCATAATCAACCTTTCCGAGTTCTCAGCAATTTATTTCGACCATAGTATACGCTCTCCATTTTATTCATACTCGCCGTCTGCATTGCATAACACAAGGGAGGTTGTGCACAACATGCATTTGTGAGAATGAAGCATGATATATGTATATTAGAAGTGTGGACACGTCTCTACATTGCCCATAAGCAGGGCTTATCACGTCTGGGTATTACATTTCACTGTCAGTGCATAACTATGCGTCTTTGCATCCAATTTAGAGATTTTCCAATGACGGGTTACCTTAGAATTCTAATCATGACGAAACTTAAAGGTAAAGATCAGTTTCGGAAACGCCCCCCTCTCAAAAAATGAAATGGAAGCTCTTATTACCAATCAGGTGAAAGAATATGTTTTGACTAATACGTGGTGATACAAATTTTGCCGAGAAACCGCCTACTAATTGATATATTTGGTAAATTATTATATCTATTTGGACCTGATATAATATATCGCGCACGTGTCGCGTAGTCCCATATACATCTTTCTGTGTACAGTGCTTGTAACTTTAGGAAGACTGGGCCACATTTCTTATCATTTTGATGATTGCAGAACCTTGCAGTACTACTTACATGCCACATGATCAACCTTTTCTGATCGATTCCACAGCGTTTCTTTCACAATGCAATCGGATGACCATAACTGGTCTTCATCTTTAAAAGAAGAGATTCTAACATAATCATTCAGCCGATTCATCTGGTCATCATGTCGGGTCGGGTGGTCGGAGTACCCGATCTTGTGTGAAAGCACGACATGTCGGGGGTAATATTTGTGAAATACGATTGATCTGGTCCAATTTACCCGACACTATGAGAAAACCCTTCGGCAAATCTACGAAAGGTCGCATGATCTCCCGTTTTCGTTTCGCGAAAGGTCGTGTAACTCTACCACCCGACCAGACGCGACGACCCGATGATTCGCAGTAAGCCTGATAATTTGATGTTCATCACAAAAACCTATATTTTTAAATCTCAATTAGTTTTTTTTTCTTTTAAACTAAAATATTTTATGTTTCAAACGGATTTGATAGCAGGTTAGTAATAGACAATGAAATTTTAATGTTAAAATGATCACAAATGTCTATCGGAAATGAAAAAACCTGGTAATAAGGAAAAAGAGAATTTCATCTTCCATCATTCGGAAAGATAATTGAGACATTTTATCTAGAAAAAAAATCTTCACCGCTGCAAGATGACGCTACATTATTTTTTGTTTGTCAGCTCTCAAATCGAATTTCTCGTCTCAATCATTATACTTACCAATTCTCTTCATGGATTAATTCAGTCTGGAGGATCTCATTTATCAGACTCTTGGGTTACCATGGCAACTGGATGAACAGATACTTCAAAATTGGAAGATTGGAAATGATACAGATATTGGCTTGTTTACCCTGATGTTGAAACTGCTTGAAATCAATGTAATTAATCATTATTAGGCCTCTTCACCTTCACAAATATATCCACTTGTCCTTTCCATCCAACATTACCTTGATTGAAATCAGGAAAAATATATCATTGGGTCCACTGTAAAACAGAATTTGACAGGAAGTCATTGATTTATTCAGGCAGTAAAATTTGGAATGAGCTTCCGCTTGAAGTTAAAGAAGCACAGAACCCAGCAGTCTTTACGAAAGCTCTAAAATAATTTCTCACGTGATACTGTGTTCATTCTGCTGTTGCAGTATAAATAGATATTGACTTTAATACAACACTGAACTAAATAATGGAAGCTTTTTCCACCTCTGGTAGAATTAATGCACTTTTCATCCCAATAGTTTTAGTTCTTACATATTCATCACAGTGTCTTTCTCATTATCTATTATGATTTAACTGCTGTTCTTCTGTGTAATATTGATATGTACTTAATATATTTAGTTAATGTGTTCCCATTGTTTTTGTAGTTATTTTTTTTTAATCACTATCTATGGTCTAAACCATGCATAAATTGTGTAAGATGTTATAATTTGATATTTTGTAAAGTTCTGATTGTAAATTATGAGTTTTTCATGTATACAGTCTTTATAATCGAGGCTCTGTGGAAGACCAGGTTTTTATTTGTGCATACTAAACAAACTACCCTGAATAAAAAAAGTAAAATGAATAAATAAATAAATAAACTTATCATAATAATATAACAGGATGAAATGTTTGAGTTTGTGATTTTCTTTTTTTCTTTCTCTATATTTTTTTAAAGAGAGAAAATGATAATGCTGGAGACCCCCCTATTGTGTACCTAAATGTGCTGGAAATATCTAAGATTATATACAGCGATATTAGCCCCCGTAAACAGATACCTATATCTGTAATAATGATAATATAATAACAATAACGTGTTTATTCAACAGTCGTTCAATTTTGTATTTACATGATTCACCTGCGAGCTGCACCTGCAGTAGTCTATCCAGAAATATATCAACAGAGGGTGCCCAATATCAATGTATACACATGGCGGGGTTTATAATTTCTCTCCCTCTTTTTCTAAAGGGGTAGGTGGGGTCGGGGGCGTGCTTCTGCTCCACCCGACACTGGATACGCGACTATTTGTTGGTGGATTGAACTCCTAAGTACAGCAAAAGATGTCGTTTATTTCACTCCGAAGTTCCCATGGCAATGGCTTATGATAGTTGGCCTCTGCATTTATCTTGATAACTTTTACTTACCTCCATACTTTCCAGCTTTCAATTATATATATATATATATATATATATATATATATATATATATATATATATATATATATATATGCATTTTTATGTGTGTGTATTTCAGTTGTCACTCTTTATGTAAATCAATTATATTATATACTACTATTGTTATTTGAATGTTTTATATGTGATTTATCAATAAATGCAGAAACATCTGCTAAAAAAAAAGAGAATTAAAAAAGAAGAAGTATAAAATGATATATTTTCAGAAATACGATGCTTTTGTTTAATACAATGTGCTGGAATGGTCTATGAAATCCATAAATGTATGCATTAATGTTGTCCTCGAAACGTGTTTGCTGTCTGGATATTTCATTCACTGCATAGCTGTGCATTGGTGACGTATTCAGAAGTTTGTCTTTCATCTCACTCTCTGGTCGCCATGGTGATGGTAGGATGAATCGATAACAAATATCCCAACAAGTAGAATCGTATGAAGAGTATTGATTAGCAATTCCCTCACTCGACGATTTCATTGATGGGATCGTTTTTTTTGTTTAGTATTATGATTTTTTATGGCTGTTTGATTTATTAGATGAACATGTTATGGAGGGGCGGGGGCTCAAAGAAAGAGTTAATTCATTTGCAATTCATCGTGTATTTTATTACATTTTCCATCGCCTTTCGTTTATATCTTTTTCTCTCCTAAATTGTATTGTTATAAGGTGTATACAAGACAAAGCATATATGCTTTTGGGAATTACGCCGTCTTCCTTGTATTCGAACTGTTGCTATTTTAAATTGCTAATGTCATTATGTATGACTGAATTAATTTTTAAAAAATTGTATGAAAAAAAAAGAAGAAATGAATTAAATTGATTTTTCTTAAATACATTTTGTAGAGAGGAGGGGCGTATCTTTTAGAATACTCCGGGGGCTACGCCAATGCACTTCTTCAAGTATATCAATGCGATGATGTACCTTGTATTAAACCCCACGTCTGCACTCGATACACGTCCTTCATTTCATCAATTCATTCACTGTACTGATCAAGGACTGAAGTACTCAAAAGGATGTCATTCATTTGACTCCTTAGTTTCCATGGAAACAGAGTGAAAGGACACACTGATGATGATTTTCAAACGTGCAAAAAAAAATGAAGAAAGAAAAAAAGATATCAATTGTATGTGTATTGAACCTTCGTGTGTATTCTATTACTATTTGAATGAAGAACAACCAAGGCGAAGGATGCTTTCTCAGAATTATAATTATTGTCTTTCAATAAAACTGGCTGCTAATAATTTGCTTATAATGCTATTTGAAGGAGTGTAGCGACCAAGTGCGAATTTTTCTTATAATTTACAGCTGAAAGTATGCATTTGAGTGCACTAGACAGCTTATTATCGTTGTAATGCAGAATAATAACATGCAATTTTCTCTTATTTTTTCTTGCCAGGAGGCTTTTGATAATAAAGACTGAATATGTACATATACATTGTGGGTCTATTAATGGGTCTATGAATGGGGAAGGGGAAGGGGAGAGGGTCGGGGGGAAGGGGGGGGGGTCTTCTTAGATGAAGATTTGCGGCTGAGTTGGCGATTGTGGGGGGGGGGGGAGGCGGATAATGTTCTTCTCTGTGTATTTATTTTTTGTCTCCCTTTTTTGTTTCCCTTTCTTCCCTTCCTCCCCTTATTTATCTCTCTCTGCCATTGACTGCGGAGAGGGTGGGGATAGGGGGGGGGGGGGCTACGTGATCTTCCGACTCTTCATTCATGTTTTTAATAACAACTTAGTACGTCTTAGTACCTTAACAAGACAGAGTGATTTCTTTTGCTTATCTGCTCATCAGCGCAGGCATAACATAATCTAAATGTCTTCGAAAAATGTTCATCTTCCCGTATCTATCTCATGTTGGCATCAACTAGGGCAGATTTCACAGTTACGTCAGCATAGTTACACAATATTACTTTGTAGGGTTTGCAGAGGAGGGGCACTTTGGAAAAACATTTTGTTTACCAGATGGATTGACGCCCTCGTATGGACTTCTTGTCATGTGGGCGTCCCTTAACCTCGCTGGATTGGCGTTTTTTCACCGATCAATAGCCATTCTATAAATTCAAGTGATTATATTTTTCTTATTTTTAACATTCTTAACAGATAATCCAGGGCACTTCGTCCTTCGGTTGCAAAAACAAAAATATTTTCCCGAATTTAAATCTCTGGCGTACTAAAGAATAATGTTATTGAGCTGTCTGTTGCACAAACAATATGGACAACGGCGTAGTGTTGGTCCTGCATTTAAGGGGGCACGTTGTCATTGAGGGGGGGGGGTGTCTTATAAGGTAGATGAAATGCAAAAGAATAGAACCACTATAGCTGTGGAAGAGGGGATCGTATAATTTACTTTTCACGTTACCTTTACCTCCTAATTTTTTTTATTTTTCTCTCCTTTTTGCCGGTTGTTCGGGAACAAGAATTCTCCCTATACGTCTATCTGCCCTGTTGAATTTCGACCTACTTGCTATAAAAAGTTGTTTTCCGTAAATCAATCGCCCGGCTTTCTCCCTTGGAATTACCCAAGTGTGTTTAGCAAAGCAATAACGTAATTAATATATTGATAGAACTGTTTACACGGAAACATTTTCTGTTTGAAAGCCGTTCATTTTTTCTTCTCTATGGGGAATTCTAATTTTTCACCTACCCCTCTTTCGCACTTTCTCCCCCTCCCTCTCTCTCTCTCTCTCTCTCTCTCTCTCTCTTTCTCTCCCATAATATATATTTCTATCAGTCCCACTTTTCACCTCTGATGAGTGCCCCTATTCAAATGGAACAAAACAAATGCCCATCTTAAAAAGAGTAAGTTCCACTTGATACTTTTGATGAATGCCAAGTTTTACTTTCTTATTGCCCTTTGATAAGTGCCTTATTTTACCTATAATTTCTACTATCGCGTACAAAGAGTGCTCTTTTATAGTCATCTAAAGAGCATAGAATTGGAACAGATTTGTGTCGTAATAGATACCCAATTTTTATATAAGACGTGTGCCCACTCTAAATTACCATGAAGTATTATATTCAACTGCTAACAGTGGCACCTTCTAACCTATCTTCCTGTCCAGGGGGTAATTGTCCGGACTGTAATAGCCTAAGTGCTTTGAAAGTCACTGCATTCCAGGTTAATAAATCGCCCTTATCTTTGTTAAAGAATATAAAGGACAAGACAGCCAAGGAGTTTGAAATTCAAGGCAACTGCAATTACATCACGAAATGTCCATCATGTTAAATAGAAACATGACTATTATGGTTCTAGCACAACCACCCCCTAGACAATCACCTCCCGAGAACAATAACCCCCGGAAAATAACCCATAATACGATCACACCCCCAGGTTAATTACCCCCCCCCCAACAAAAACAGCTTTTTATTGAAACTTCCCCTTTAATGAACAGGGGGGGGGGGGGTGTAATCTTCCTGAGGGGCATTTTCCAGGTGGTGATTAATTGTTCGCGCGGGGGAGGGAGGAGGGTTATTTTTCTGGGGGCGTGGGAAGTTTCGGTGGGGGGGGGGGGGGGTACATTTCTGGGGGTGATTGTCGATGGGGTTATTGTCCTGACTCCTAATACGGTTTATGATAGCCTTTAAGTGATATGACAAAACGTAATTGCCACCCCGTCTTTTCCCAGAAACCACCGATTTCTCATAGCCTCCCGAACTGTGGCATTTTTAAATTTCAAATTAACTGCAATTTAAATAACTCAAAGCAACTGAAAGCAATTTTCTTCTCGAATTTCTCCCAAAAACCTCGCTCGCTCGCATTTATAATTTAACTAATTTATTAATTCTTTCAATATGAGATTATGTTTAAAGCCCTATCAAGATTGGTCTTTTCCTTGTTGTGATACGATCTAATTGGTCACATAACGAACTCACAAAACTAAAAGGTGTTTGCCCTCTCGCTTCACTCACTCGCAAATAGATCTGTAGACTATCACACACAACCTTAAAAGTAAAATAGTTAAACAGAAAACAACAAAATCTTGAATATCATCCTTGACAATGTCTTAATTACAATGTAGGGGTACAAACCAATGTTAAAAATACTATTTGTCGCTTTCAGGTTACCCTTTGTAGGTGCCCCCCCCCCCGACACACACACTTTGAAAGTCGCTCCGCCGCCCCTGATTCGCGGGTAATTATATTGTTTGTTCAGTCAGTTGTCGGCTGGTGTTGGTGTCCCGGATGTGAGTGGGGAAGGAAACGCTTTGTATTGCATTACCATCATCGATATTGAGTTGAGTCAATATCCCCAAATCGATCAAATGTGATTCATGTCTTCGGGCGACAAATAACCAAAAAAATAATGATAATGATAATCGAACCAATATTGATTGACCGTACACTATTCTAGAACACCCATACAATATAGTCGGAGAATGCCAGGAGCAGCTGGGTTGTCGCTACACCAATGAAGACGATGATTTCGTGAACAAGAAGTGAACACCTTTTCCTGTGACCCGACTCATCAAAATTATATTTATTGTTAAACAAGTGTTGGTAATTGATAGAGCATTTTCAGGAGGTAATTGTCCTGGTATGGATTGCAGCCACGGTTATACGCCAAAATAATGTTAACATAACAATGGAAAATATCACCAAAACCTGCCCGCAGTTTCAGCTATTCAACACATCCCAGTTCGTACGGTCTCAAATGTGAAAAGAGATATACTTATTGCCTTTATTTTCATTAACAAAATCTTTAAATTATATACCAAAAGAAATGTTTGCGCATTCCTGCCAGGCACACAGCAATCTCCCACACAAATTTGACAATATTTTGTTGACAATATCTGACAGCCTTTCTTGATGTCTATTTCTGTCGTTACAAGCATTAATATCAATGGAGTTACGCCTTTATCATCAGAACAAATGAAACGAAATGGACAAAGTTGTCCTTGTCGTATACAAATGCTCGGAGGCTGTCGTTGCAAATTCATCAATTTTTCTTGGACAACCGTTCTCTCATTTGTAATGTTCTCCTTGATTCCATCGACTCCTACACGATAGCCCACGCAACTTGAAACCCATTATCCTCTCCTGCTTCCCATCAGTTACAGCTACGCGATGCCATCAGTCATATTATACGGAGCTCCATTATAATATACAAATATATATATATATATTTGAAGTTAGTTCATTATTTAATACTGTCCACATCTTCATCGAAAAGACAATGTTTTCATCTTGTTTATTCTAGTATGATCAATATCGAGCGCTCATAGGCGACACTGATGCCTCATCACCATCACCAGTTTTGTTATATTCATTGTTATCATCCACCCTCCCCCATCCTATACCCCTTCAATACCCCGGAATATCATGTTATCAAGCAAGCGCTTACTGTGATAGCCCTTCTTCTGCAGATTTCTTAATGACTCATGTTGGTAGTGTGTTTTCAGTTAAATTTTGTTTTAAAGTCAACATTTATATTATCAATATATTGTGTACACGTTGAATAAAATCGTTATATTCTCTAGAATGTTGTATCGCTGAAATATGATTTGATTTGTATATTGCAGAAGAGAATGAATTCAATTCGATTCAATTCAAATTGTTTTCTCCTACACAGGGGCGTGTCCACAAAAATGATTTATGGAACGGGCCACAATTCCATTGTTTTGAAATAATTATACATTTGCCTACCATGAGCACACCCGGTGAATGATACTCAGACAAAATAAAAATACCCGAGTCCATTCCTGCCATCTTTTAGACATAATACTTTGGTTATTCTTTTGATTTAAATGCCTTATTCTCTCACCGTGAAAACAGGGAAAGGGCACATGCGATTTCCACAGTTTGAAAACCGGATGCGGCATTACCAGTCCGTACACACAAAAGACGGTCTGCTTATTCACGAACTAATGACTGAAACTTGCTTTAATGACCTTGGCGCTGCTTTCTTCAGAAATATATAAATACACGTATGATGTCAAGGTATTCCCAAAGCGTACATTTCATTTCCCTCTGTTTCAAACGTATTCATCAATATCATCCATCAATAATAATTTACAATAAATGAACGGAAACAAACTCAATACGCTTTCGACGTGCGAGGCAAATATATCTTCTTATGCTATAAGCAACTTAGAATCGAATCCTTTTCAGCAACGAAACGAAATGAATTAACTGAGTTGTTATTAAAAGGACATACGAGTTATATTGCCCTCGCAAAGAACTGCTCAGAATTTTTTAATGCATTTGAAATGCATGGTATTTTCCTCATGTAAAATATTTGCAGGTCGAATTTGTTTCAGATAATATCGCAAGGTGAGATGCTCACACAGTTGCCATGGTGATATGGATGTAAAGCCAATTCTCTCCATATTTTTCATAATTTAGTTTGTTTTGTATTGAAGTGTATTTTAAAATAGAGTGTCGGCCTCAACCCGCGGTTTCAATGACCATGAAAAACATATTGATGGCACTTGCCTACGCCTCTGTGCTCCCATTTTAATAAAGCTATCAATTTGAGCAATTATAAATCTTGCCCCAGTTCGCTTTTGATCTCAGAAAAAGAAATGTAATAACATTTGAATTTGCCATCTTTTTGTCAGGGAGATGACGCGAAAAATTCACTTTCTCTTCCAGAAATTACAAAATTTGAATTACTCAATTTCGCCCACGAGTTTAGCCCCTTGATTGTCCGGTCAAGGTTAAGGATTGACGGGTATTGGCAAATTGAGACTCATTCGAAGAATCGTTCTTTCATATCCAAGGAATCATCTACCAACGCTCATCTTAAAAGGATCGTTTAACAATGTTAAATCTCAGATGCATGGCCCTACGTGTTATCAGTGTCTGTAATATTGAACTCCTACAAAAATTGCGCTTCAAAATGATCATGAAGTGCCTCAAAGAAGTAAAAATCTTTGAGTGACCGGTTTTACCATACACATTTTTTCCAATAGACTGTAGTGTTATACAAACCGTTAGGAAAACGAATGTGTTGCAAACGAGCCACCATGCAGAGAGGCGAAGAAAGCAAAGGGTTAAAAAGCTAGAATTTTCCAACAAAGCTTTAATGTTTTATGTAAACTCCTTTGATGGGGGGGGGGGGAGAGTAAGGTTGCTTCTAAAAAAGGCAGCGGAGACCATTTATCAATGCGGTGAGTTGGTATTTTACTGTTTTATTTCAATTCCCAATAAAGCTGTAACTGTAATCTTTTTTGCACTATCGAGATATAAGTGGTCGTTATGATTTTGTGTCGAAAGTACATGTAAAACCACGGAAAGACTTGCTTGCATCAAACGTGATTGATTCCATCCGATACTCTAAGACCTTAATCTTCGTTGCATATTCATGCGCATTATGACAGCAAAAAACGGCTTTTACTCCCGAATCCGATAAAAGGGGTGTGATTTAGATTTGTTCTTTCGTGTAAAAAGTATTTCTGGAAGTAGGCGGATATCTCACAAATCATACCCCTTAGTGTCGTGTACTTGTCTCCGTTACAAACAAGAATAAGCATTAACTTTTTTTTTCTCCATTTATTTTTGATGCAGTCTGATGTATGTATTATTCAGAATATTTAGAAGTGACTGGATCACTTGTCCTTGTCATGTCGTGTAACGTTCCATTAGCTAAAGCTAGGATAATTATTTATAAAAAGAAATAATCATAAAGGCGTTATCCAGGGAGGGGCGACCGTGCTCCTTTAGGAATCATCGACCTAGCTTTGAGGAATTAATGAAAAATGCAAAATAGACACCTTACCTACGACGTGTTCTATCTGTAATGAGACCCTTTGCATTTTTTGGCGTAGACAGTCTTTTACGTATACATGGGGGTTAGGTTGGGGGAAGTATGCCATACTTGTGAGTAGTAATACGTTTAGTAAGTTCATAGCTTTTCCTCTTCTCCCAGTTGTTTCCTTCGGCGATATAAAATCATTAAAATTACACCGCCGTCACAGATCACTTGCCTTTGTAAAGGCGTCTAACCTTACCGCTTATCCTCCTGATCTTCGACCAGGGAACCGATTTCTCTACTGCTGTGTCGATGTTTTTTCAAGTTCACGGTCACCGGTTCCGGTAAATGATCGCCCATCGATAGTCCCTGCGATTGATCTTTTGAGATATAGATGGTATCGCGTTTAAAAGGTGAAATCGGTTCGAGAAACGTCACAAGGTTGTCTGCGCAACTTGGAGCTATTTGCAAGAAAACTCTGGAGAGTGACGTTGGGCGAACGAACTCGATTTAAAAGGGGTTCATCAAGTGAAACAATGTCATCAAATTTATGAAAACACCTGAGCGAGAGAATTTTATTACTCAAGCACGATGTATAAAACTTTGTAAAAAACTTCAGGTGATGGATGACAGAGATCGAAGAATAAATCGAGTTATAAAACACATTTACGTCGGTCGGTACTTTAGATGGCAAGGGGCACGAGATGGAGATACAGTATTGTTCATGATACACACCTCATCATAAGATGGAAACTGACAAAAACTGACAGTACTCCATCAAGAGGGGCGGATCCAGAATGATCAGAATGGGGGTGCGGAAGTGCTGACCCAATTTCACACAAAGATATTTACTCCCCCCTCCCCCGAAAAAGAAAAAAAGAAGAAAAATCAGTCCAGCTCTCTCCCAGATTCACTCGAGGTGATATCCCCCCGGCATACTTCTTCCCTTTCTTCCTCAGCGAAGGGGGGGGGGGGGGGGGGGGAGTGGCTCCCTCCTACCCACCGAAGGATCCGACCACAGATCCATGATATCAACACAATAAGTGCCCATATGATATTTTCATTTAGAATCTTCAGACATTGAGAAAGTGGAAAAATTTGATTAAAAGATAGTGAAACCCACAATACATCCAGAGAATGATGGGACGTAATTGAACTGAGAGAACAGGACTGATCGATTATATTCCCATTAAGCACGGGAGATCATTATCTGTGGCATATATCGGTTGAACATGAGATGTATGATCTTTATGCTTCAGCCAGGTGAAATATCATGCGATAAAATCTCTCAAGAATTGTATTTGTATGTCTACATGAATTATTATTTTAATTTGCTGACACCTTGACAACTAAAAGACATTGGCGATTTAAGATGGGTTACGGAGATATGACACTCGATTATTCAACAGTGTTGTATCGTGATGACTGTTACTGACAATTCCGAGGACCTCGTTGGCCTGTTACGTAGTACGGGGATCCTATCCATTGACTCAAAAATATGGCGACACATTTTCTACTATACGTTTTTTTTTCTTTTCCTTTTTTTTCCTTTTTTTTCTTGTTGGTGGGGAAATTGGAAAATTCCGACTGACCCCCCATTTGAAATGATCTGGGTTCGCCCCTGTTTGCTATTGAGGGAGGCGGATATTCGTTCGAATGATATAAGCCCCTGGATTTCTCTCTCTCTCTCTCTCTCTCTCTCTCTCTCTCTTTCTAATGAGCCGCGCCTGTCGAATTCCTGTGATATGTTCGAAAGATACATGAATCCCTCTATAACGCCTGTGGGTAGTTGATGGGTGCGAGGATAGGAATGAGTAGGGTTTGATGGAGAAAGAGTCAGCCGGAGGGCATCGGTTGGGCAACATCATCGCAGATGCGCTCCCCGGAGCTCGAACTTTCCTCGCAATCTCCTCACGACGAAGTGATGAACACGATGCGATGGGGTTGGAAGATAGAGAGGAGAAGATGAAGAAGAGGGAAAAAAGGGTAATAAAATACAGTGGTGCATCTCGAGGCGCTTGGAGATTGGGCCAAACGATGGGAGATATGTGAAGACCTGACTTATTGAAGAATCCGAATGGGATGAGGAATGGAGAATAGGCAAAGGGTGAGAGAGGGGTGTGTGTGAGAGAGAGAGAGAGAGAGAGAGAGAGAGAGAGAGAGAGAGGGAGAAGAGACAGAAGAGGGAGATATACTCAAAAGGAAGGGATAAAGAGGAAAAACAAGAGAGACAACGAAAACGAGTGATAAAGGGAGGGATTGTGGGTGAAAGAGGGAGAGAGAGAGAGGCCTAGGGTAGAAGGGTGGAAAGAGGGGGGAAGAGATAAACGTACATAATAAGAAAGAACACAGATAACAGTAAGCAGGGGTGTCGAGCCCATGGCATGCAGACATATCAGAAGCCGGGGAGGGATAGTTTCCCAAACTTAAATGCGTAGTATAACCGAAGTAGGATCCCTATGCAGTATAACATGTCTGTTCAATGAGTTTGGACCCCCTCCCCTTCCTTCTCCTTCCACTCTCCCTGCCAACTCACTCTCCGCTGCCCCCGACTTGGAGAAGGACCAAACGCCCCTGAATTAGTATGTAAATGGCCTGCGTATGACAAATGTGTCGATGAACGAATAATTGGAAAACACCATTAAAATCTTCTACAAGGAATGAACGACTCACTCCGAGTGTCGGGCTCATTTATAAAAGGGAATCTGCTACAGAAAACCAATGCTTAAAGTTTCATTTTCAAATACTAAAGAGACAAGATTTAGCAGACAATTTCCTTTGCCATTTTAGAATAGTTGAGAGGGGAATGAAAAAGGAAAACAAAGGGGGAGTTATGTAAGATGGGAGAGGGGTGAAGAGCGAATAGTCAAGGCTGAGAAAAAAACAAAAAGGAAGGATGAGGCTGGTGGAGAGAATAACAGAGGGAGTGAGAGAGAGAGAGAGAGAGAGAGAGAGAGAGAGAGAGAGAGAGGAGGAGGAGGAGGAGGGAAGATTTAGAGAGAATGAAAAAGGAAGACAAGACATTGAGTTATATAAGATGGGAGAGGAATGGAGAGCGAATAAGTCTAGCCTGAGAAAAAACAGAATGAAGGATGAGGCTGAAGAGGCTACGGGAATGGTGTTATACGAGTTCACACCGAACATTCCCCATAACCTGATGCTAGCTAGCTGAAGCATCCCCTAATAATACCAAGTACCAATAAGCTCCAGAAGGACACTCGATCGCTATTAAACTCTCAAACTCGTCACCACTTCAGCAAACTTATTGGTTTTCTGATGTAACACCAACGTCATGTTACAAGCAGAAAGACAAGCATCTCGAACAATAATGCACTCGGCACGGGCGAGCGAGGAGAGCAAAACATTTTCATTTTCGAGTGTCGTTTATGATGTTCGTTCATCCTTTGGTCAATTTTGCCTCGTTTGTTTGTTTGAGGTCATTGGACATAAGGACCATGAATGCGACACTTATTTTCATATTCTCTTTCCTTGCATCATCACAAAGCATTAGAGAATAATAAAACAATATTGAAAATGTTTGTTCCGGACGTGCGAATGACCTACGTATAATGAATATTGAAATGAAATGTAACAAAACAAAAACAACTTTGTCCATCACAGTTATGTCGCTTTCATCAGATGAAGTTCTTTTAAAAAGCTTAAAATAGAGAGCAATTGGGGATCGATTTGATTTGATCTATTTCCTTCTCGTTTCAAATGAATGTAAACAATTTTCGGTGATGTAGCAAACACAAAGTACTAAAAGGTACTCTATGACAACGAATCATAACAACACAACAATTATTGTAGAAAAAGAAAAAAGAAGATAACTTGTCAAAGTACGACTGGGGTTTTGTTTCCAAACAAGTCGGAATTACTTCCAGTTTTTATCTCGGAAAACAGTTCGTTTACCAGCACACACGATTATAGCTTTAGCACATTTTGGAAACTCCTTTTAATTTGCGTATAATCGATCATTAAGAACGGCTTAATGATAATCCAAGGTTGCAAAGCGACTCAAGTCATCAATATTGTATGAAAAATACCCATCCCTGACGGGATTTTAATAATAACCTTTTCATGATTGGTTCATAAACAATTACATTACTCATGAGAATATTGGTAATATTATCCCTATTAAACATCATTTTCGGGGCTGGATAAAGGGGTGTTTAGTGCTTGCTTGTTTCAGTACATTCTCTTCCAAGACAAGTAATAGATTTTCAGGCTAGCTTCTAACCACCTGCATGTGACAAAGGAATTATGAGAACATAATATGAAGATCATTATAAAGTAACAAGGGCACCTAATAATCTTGAATTTACAACGAAGACAAAACATTTACACTGGATAAGGTGATTATCATGTTAGTTGATGTTCGTTGATGTGACGAAAGTTTGCCTCCACAAGACCGTTCCAACCGTCACGTAAACACATATCATTCAGCTTTTGTTGAAGGCCCTAACACAATATGATTGCAATCTCATTTAAGATACAATGTACATAGCAACCTAACAACTCAGAAAACAAATCGAAATATATCTATTTCTTGACACAGCATATCAGCAAGATCGTTTCATTGGCTTCCCAAATATGTACTCTTTCGCCTGATGAAACCACATGATTGCAGAAAGCAAATCGGGATATTAGTTGTCCGTCGCGTGCAGACGTTATCGTCGCAATTTCCCCGCCATTCCAAAGTCAAGAGAAATTTACACCGCGGGTCTGCGGGCTGTGCTATCGCTTCCTTCCCGTCGTCATAAGATACGTATCTTCAGGAGGGCGTCACGTTTCGTTTGTTTTATCGTGTCCGTAGTCAATCAATGGCTCAACCTCTAAAGTCCCTCTGAGAAGTCAACGACGGTTTTTTTTTTTTTCCAAGAAGCATGATGCCGGCGATGTTGCAATAATTGACTGGAGCGCCCCTCGTGACACGTCGCATCATTCTTTTAACCAAGACTGATTTGCGTATTCAGTCCATGTTCCTTTTAGGCATTACCGACGGCTCAACAGTAACTAAAATATTGAGAAGTTTGACTCTTTTTTCCGATCTAGAGTTGCCCGAAGTCAAATTAGGATGCATGAAACCAAATTTAGATGTACGATGTATTTTTGATTGGCTAAGGGTCGTTTCACACAACACCGATCAGGCCGATTCACGAGCCGTTGTATAATGCAGAGATTTCCTTTTCACAACTACTAGTGTGCATGAGGCGTTAGATTACCGATTGTATTAACTAGTTTCAGCATGTTTTGCCCGAGGCGCAAATGATTCTCATTATTGATACCCGTCGCACACGAAGCGTCAATATGGACTTTTAGATTGAGTGGCCATGTTGACTACAATTAGAAATCTTTTAGATTGTACTCGACGATATACATGCATGCAGGAAGTAACACTATGAACATGACGAACAAAGAAAGAGGACAAAATATACAGTTCCTCATTCTATCCTCAACAATAGGCCACTTTCGTAATGTAACCAAATTTAATGCATACGTCTTTGCGAAGTGCCTCAATACAAATTATTTCATTCACCTGATGAGACTTATAGTATTTCAATAGACAGAATCCGAACTGCATACATTAGTTGTTGGCAGGTTGGACAAACATTATGGCTTGGCCTACCTAGCAACACTTAATATATGCAGTTGCATTATGACTATTGAAATACTATAATTCTTATCAGGTGAATGAAATAATTTGTATTGAGGCACTTCACAAAGACGTATGCATTAAATTTGGTTACATTACGAAACTGGTCTATTGCTGTGGGAGAACATCCCTTCACTGCTATTATGTAAAAATGTGTAGAACAGGTGAATATGCATGTGACACCTGTTCTACACATAATAGCAGGGAAGGGATTTTCCTTTGTCTACCTGAGGAACTGTATATTGTATGCACACGCGGCCTATACTAGTACCGTACTAGATTTAGGAAAATCAAGGTTGACGCATTCTCGATCGCCGACCGAGACGACGTGACGCATGCGCAGTGCCTTAAAATGACGTCACACGTTACAGTCAAAGCTGTTAACGTGCAATTCTAAAAGTCCCTATTTACGAATGCGTTATCACCTACGCTTCAAGTCTATGAATGCAATTAGTGAGGCAGCAGAGAGCAAGAAACTGTCTGAAGAACCACTTGGCTTGAGAAAGTCCCAATTTGCCCCAAGGGATGGATGAAAGCTTGAATATTACATTTTAAGGTTGTTCGTAGCCCAACAACAGTGTAACATGACTACAACAGCCGATGAGAATTATCTGTATCAATTAGCGAATGCGTCTGTTATCCCAAAGGAATGTTCCCCTATCAATTTTGCATTCGAAGTTTTTTATCGTTTTGCTCTTACATGGTGCGTCAATACTGCGCCAGTCACTGACGCAATACTAAGTCAGCAAATGACGCATGGTATAACGATAACCATGATAACGATGTTATGTATCTATTGACCCAACAATTTGATTTACTATGAAGCAGCATGGTGCGTCAAAGACTGCGCCAGTCACTGACGCAATCCTAAGTCAGCAAATGACGCATGGTATCGTGAAAATGAGCTCATGATATTGTGGATGAAATCGTTAGCGATTCGATTCTCATCAGTTTCATTCGTGTCATGTGTCAGGAAATTAATCTACACTGCCACTCCCAATTTAGGTGTAGTAAGCGGGTACTTGGAAGGAATTCTGGAAATGGTTTCAGCGCCTTGATTAGGCACCTTGGTTAAAGCCAGGGTAACGGAACTTTTGCAGGCGTTCGAGTCACGTGCCTGAATAAAATGCAATTATTATTTTCCTTCATAACCGAGTATTGGCCCAACAATTAGATTTAATATGAAGCAGCAATTACGTTCTCTACGAATTCCCCCGCACCTGCCCTTAGCCATCGGATGTGCATGCGAAGCTATTAAGCTAGACTGGCATCGCAACACGCACGGTTTCGAGCGCATGCACCTGCATAATTCTGAATTGCAGATATCATCTCTCCCCAAAAGTCCTCCATTACACGACTAATCGGCAGGCTTAAGTCGATTTCACGTTCTTATGTATCACGTGACAACAAGATCCATTTAGAAGGACGGATTAACACGTATGCATTACAATATTCATCTTTGGAATTTTACATCCTCCATCAGATGAGGTGAAAGTCGAAATCGCGTTGAAAGCGCTTGGGATGCATTATTTATCGCCACACCATCTTCAAATGATCTTGTTCAGCGCATTTCGATGTTCGATTTTTATGCGATAAGCATTGGTGATTAAAATATATATCATAGGCTTTGAAAGAAGGTCGATGAACCACGTCTTAGGGCTTCGCACCCCCTCTCTTTCACTCACTCTCTCTCTTTTTCTTCTCTCTCTCTCTCTCTCTCTCTCTCTCCCTCTCTCTCTCTCGTTCTCTCACTCTTGCTTTATCTCTTTCTTTCTCTCTTTCACTCTCTCTCTTTCTTCCTATCTTTATCTAGCTATAACTCTTTCCTCCTTCCATTGTACCTCTTCAGCGTTTCATTATAGAGAAACGGCAATAGACATTAATTTTAAAAGTACTTTGAAAATACATTTTAGAAATTGAATGGAACTGTTATAGTGGTCACGAAAATAAGACGTTGAGGAAAATGTTACTCATTTGAACTGATAATACTATTCTAGCTATGATGGTACATTCATTTTAAGGGCTACTCGCATTGAAGTAAATATATATTTATATGCTTACCTCTCAACGAAAGTAAACATTAATCTATACTTGTTAAATGTTGATCAGTTAAAAGATTGTAACTGAAGATTTATCAGAAATGTTTATTTTCATAGCTTAATTATACAAATAGAACTGCTGTTACATCCACCTCAAAGAAACGCTCGATATGTCATCCAACAATTTTCATTCAGGTTCATAGGCAAGCAATATATTAGCTGAAATCAGCGAAACATACAAGTTATTTTGCCTTGTCCCCCCACCAACTTTCTGGCTATCTTTAATTGGTACTCGAAATATTGAGGAAGTTTGGGTAGATTTGTGGACATGAAGAAAAAGCGTAAAATATATACATCTATCTTGACTGTTGGAAGGGCTTGCTGTGTAGCGATAAAACGAAATACTGACACATTGCAAATAATTGCTTTGTAAATTTTGTTATTCTAAACATTGTGTTATTATAAATTTCAGAGAGAGAGAGAGAGAGAGAGAGAGAGAGAAAGAGAGAATATGACAGGAATTTCATTCGTAATTTCGTTGTTATTCAATTTTCTATAAATCAAAGATTTTTTTAAGGACCGACTCCAGAGATGGTGAGTTCGTGTTTACCACAACACGGGGCACAGTACTTACATTGGCTCCAGAAAGATAAAGATAATGTGCACCGCACTAAAAACAGTTATTTTTAAAATCTATCTCGTTCATCAAGATGACAAATTAATCGCTCGGAGTCTTAATCGAGACCGCAAACATACGTCATGTGATGCATAATAGTCATGTTCGCGTTACCTCACCATAGTGTCCAGCCCTTCAACGTGATCCGGTCTTCGCGAGAATGGATGTAATATTTTCTAATCTTTTAGCCTCTGCAGGTGTTGATATTCATTAGTGGATGATGAATTAGGGGGAACGCTGGAAGCCCCAGCTGCGGTACACCGGGGTACATATCCACCTCTAATACCTTAATGAGTGGCGTAGCGTGGGGGCAGTAAATGAAGGGGGCCCTGGTGTCATGGGGGGGGGGGGGGGAGGGGTCTTATACTTGTGAAAGAAAGGCGAGTGAACACAGATTGGGCTTGATGGCTCAGTGAAAGAAGGATGTATTCGTATATAAATAAGGCAGTCTCAGGTTCGAAAACTCAACCAATTAATCCATAGTTACCATGTCCTTCAGATAGGACTTAAAGCTATTGGTCCCCCTGTTTGCTAATCTTAATCATATCATAACTTTTCTTCAATCAGACGAGCTGGTAAATAAGGTCATCGAGTGGGAGGAGCGTCCAGAAGGGGTTCTACCCCCTCCATTTCTTTCCTTTTACAAACTATTCCTTCCCTATTCGATGGGGCAATATTCCCCGCGCCCCCAAGGCATGGCTACACCTCTGTTTCCAACTCTTATACTTATAGATTGACATGCGATTGATCATGCATGCTGTTTAGGGAGCGTTATGATGGAGAGGGGTCGGGCCATAACTGGCGCTTTGAGACGCGGAAAGCAGAGGTCATGAATTACTTATTCTGTTTTTCATTTTTCTCACCAAACGGCTTAGACAAAGAAAGTGACAGCTTCTTGGTTATTTTCCTTACTAAAGCACAATCCTGAAATGTAATTGAGTTTTTGATATCTAAAATATAATTATCATTACTTTTTCAGCAGCGTGGCCATGCCAATCGCCACCCAATGAATAAATGAACGAAAAGATACCAAAATCAATAAGTAAGTAAATATTTAAATTAATAAATAAACTGATAAATAGATGAATAAATATTATAAATGAAGAAATAAATTAATAATACCCATATTAAAAAAAAATTAGTATATATAGGAAAATGGGCAAAAAATGATGAAGATCCATTTGATTTTTTATATTTTTCGGCCAACATTTCGGCTTATTCAGATATAATGGTTATAAAGAACATACATAAAGAAACAAAGAGTATACAGTGAAGATTAGAAAAGCATATGTTGTACAATTATTTTAATCAATATTTTATTTTGATATGTTTTAAGAAATGTACACAGGGCGAATCATTTCGAATCATTTCCAGTTCCAGTTACCGAAATGGAGGCGTTTAAGTATGAATAAAAATCCCTTGATTCTTAGCATTAAAATGTTAATCAAAGCAGAATGTTTAAACTAATGAGCAACAGATATGTAACAGAACCTTGCGCCTCTATTTTACAATAATCTATCTTGACTTATATTTCCCCCGAGTCATCATTATTGTATATCTCCATTAAGTCTGCTTGGATCATATGTTGTAATAATTAACGTTTTAGTCCACCCGTGTTTGAAATCAAATCGCTCTGATGACCCGTCGAATACATGAACTAATACATGTCAAGCAGGCAGATATAAATGATCAAGACAAAGCTTACGTATAATATAATCATGAATAATCTTTAGTGTTGACTATACTCAGGACAGATTACTGAAAAGAGAGGGGTAGAATTTTAAAAAGATTGAACGTAGACTGACAAAAGAGAGTCTCTAAAAAAACGTATAATTCTCCGTTGATATAATTCGCAATAATTTAAAAATGGGCTTCTGTACACTTAAAAGCTGTGTGAGTTAAATGAGATTCATATATATGTAATAATACTTATGTTTATTTATTTAACATACCATCAGGTAAAACATGTTTTAGTGTAAATAATGACCAAAATGCTGTCGTAAGAAATCTTAATTAATTTCTTTTGAACTGCATAAGAATTATATACAGTGGGTTGTAACAAGAAACCTGACATTCAACCCATAAAATGTCACAAGCCAGTCTTATTGGTGACATACACTAGTTTAGTATCATAGCTTGCAACAATTCCTGAGATAGGCAACATAACGTATACCTGGCCACATCAACTTTTTTGATAACATGTTAAAGGTACTATGTCCCATTTGCAGGCCCAAAAAATGAAAAGGTTAAATTCCAATGGCATTTGAAAGATAATACTAATTTAGAACTCCCCTTAAAAAAGGGGGGCTTGAAAATTTCTTTAAGTGGAGAAATAACGACTATTAGTTGCCAAATCGACTTAGGAGCTATAAAGCCAATAAGTAATAGTCTTGATTTTAAGACCATTGTACCGCATGGTCGTACGTTTTATGCTGCGCAAAGATTCAATCAGTTTAATTTTGGCCATTACAAGATGTAGGTTATTGATGTAGAAAAATCATTTACAGTTCATTTTATGTATGTTATTACGAAAGAAGAAAAAGGCTAGTCACTCACTCAATACTGACAATAGTGTCTGACACTGAAGTCTAGCAAGTAAACGGGTTTGCTTGCATAATTTGAATATTAAGACACTGCTAACGTTTAATTTTCACAGATAGGACATACATGACATATTCATAATTCCTGCAAAGTTCTACAGAATTTGAGGTTGTCTGCAAAAGGGACATAGTATCTTTAACCCTTACTGGACTGGGCTATTTTGAGCACCTCCTGACTGGGGGGGGGGGGGGGGGGGGGGGCCTGGGAGGCCCCCCCCTATGATCTCGGCCATCGGATGTCCGATGAACACGAAAATTTGCATGTTTGTAGATATTTACGTAACGAACAAGATGGTGTAATTAGTTTTTTGCGAATATGCAAATTTTTGTCGTTATAGCCTAATTAATTAAGCAAAATGCTAATTTTATGCATTTTACAGAAAACATGTCAGACTCCACGTTTTGAATGTTGAAACTCATTATTCATATGAAACTTCTTTTCTAACACAAAATATTTATTTTGATGTAATTAATAATGATAATTTATGCAAATTTGATGCGATTTTCAAATATTTATTTTCTTATGTATTTTATTGTTTTTTTTTATTTCTTATATTATCTATTGTTTTTATTTCTTATGTATTCTTTTGTTCTGGAAAAACATCAAGTTACTTTGAGAAACATATAAAAGCAATTCGATATCAATTCATATCACCCACTTAGGAAGGAATACATCTAAACCTGTATTCACATTTCTGCTTGTACATGAATATATGCAAATATAGCATATTTTGATGACATGTGCATACTAATTGTTCTGTAACACCTCACAGGTATATCCTATTACGACGAAAATGGTATCAAAACGTGCTTAAGACTTGAGGGAAAAAGTCATAAAACGACAATTCAAAATTTCGAGCGGTTGCGGCGCAATCTCCGAAAATGTCGAGGGGGGGGGGGCCTCCCAGGCCCCCCCCCCAGTACAGTAAGGGTTAAAGAAGCATAGTAGTAGGGTGATCATACTGCCTGTGCACACAGTCTGTCCCATGAACACACACACACTCACACACACAACAGCAGTCAGTTGGTAGAAATAGCAATTTTTGTAAATTTATTTAAAAAAAAACTAAACAATATTTTGAAATTGTTATTTCACATATAATTCAAGCATACCTTTCACTACAATTCTGTGTAGTTTCATTGTTATAGGCATGGGGATATATGTAAAATTATTTAATTAGAATATTGTCTTTTCAGCCATGTGTGACATGGACCGCTGATCGCCCATTGACTCGCGCTGCTATTCTGCATGGTGAAAATGCACCTCAATGTATAAAACTCCCCTACAAAAATGCAATGTCCTCATGTGTTTAACTCATTGAATCAATTTTTTATTTACACTCAAGGTAGCCACAACTATACTGGGGTCACCAAACTTTTTGGTACTCTGAAAGTCAGTCCCTGTGGAACGTTATGGTCTGTTGAATGGTTTTTCGGAAAATCGTCATAAATCTTCAAATCTGACATTTTTTAAATAGCCAAATATACTGTGATGTACCTTAAAGTCTACAAATTCTTATCATATGATCAATTTTTCTGAATTATTTGTGAAACACATGAGGAAATAGCTGTGACGGTGATCCAAGTAATTTCCATCGCCATATTTTATTGGCATTGCAAAAATATTTGGAATTTAAGGTTAAGATTTGGTGTAAATATGATCTATGAATATATGAAAAAATATAAAAATGCCCCCAAAATGAACAGTTTGACTTTCCTAATTTGCATAATGAGTGCGGGAATATGTAATTAGCTGAAATGACCTAATTTTGCATATTTGATGAATATTCATGATTAAAATTTCAAATGAAATATATTCCCATACCTGTCTGATATACATAGGTTTCATTGATGTATCATGTTCGGTTTTGATTTGATTACATATGCGCATGTTAATTAGGCGGACTAATTTTCACAACTTTTTCATATCTGCAGATTCGCAAAAATGGCAAAAATGACTTATTTTGTTGGCTTCTGTTTTCAAAACGGTAATAGATATATGAATTTTCTTTTTTGTATTTTTTACCACAAAGATGATATTCTAGTGTCTGATAATTTAATTTATTATTTGTGTCCACGAAAGTAATGAATTAAGTTGTCAACTTTGTCGAATTTTGCCATTTTTTGCCAATTTGACCATTTCTGGCAGGTTTTTCGGTAATTCTGCGATATCCAAAAAATGGTATAAAATCGCAACGCATTGACCGATTTCAATTCTGTTTTTTTTTTTCTTTTTTGAAGCTTTCATAAAGCTTGATCATTTGCAACCATCAAATAACATGTGTTTGTTGTAATTATTTTTGGTGTGCTATACCTAATAGTAGTGGGCTTTCATGGAGAATTCAACACCATTCGGGTGTTTATCCAACAATACATGTTGTCAATTACCAGTATTAGCCCTCAGTTTCATGACCGCTTGCCTTTTGTAATGCTCTGTATTTTCCACCAATCGCCCAAATATGGAAGATTCATTATCTTGAATTCCCATCACCCAAAGAATCCGAGAGATTAGGGGATAATCCTTGGTTGGACCATGGTTTGCAGTGTGCGAAACTGGTACACCAATAATTAATGGCAATTCCATATCAAGTCTTGTGGCAGTTAACCATGACTAACTGCAAATGGGAACTGACAACCATCACCCTTTATACTAAAGCTTACCCAAAGTATTTGGTTGAATAATTTTCAAATTTATGTTGGGTATGTCAAATATATGGTGTTTAATAATGCAATCTTCACCCAAAGCTTTGTGAAAGCACCAGGTATTGAGCATCGATTTCAATCCTTGAAGGTTGAGAACTTTCATTTTCCCTACGATTTTAGGAAGTAAGGGCGAAAAGGGGGTAAGGGGGACTTAAAGAGCCCTGTTATATGTGACACACTGAAGATGTTATATGTTATGCAAGCCACGCTGTATGAATCTGAATATCTTTCCAAAGCTGGTTTCTCTTTATCATTTACTGCGCGAGCGAATAAAGCACATTCGAATGTCTAGACTCTAGATCGACTGAAGCCCAATTATTATTAACCATCTGATCAATTGTCAGGAGCAATTGAAGTTTAATAAATTAAAGATCTAGACGACCGGTGAATTAGGTCACGTGAACAATCCGACTAATTCCCAGGAGTGACAGCAGCTCAGTAAGCCCAAAAATCCCTTAGACCGATAAATGTTGGTCCTTTGAACATCCGAATGTAAATGAGAGCGATGGATTCGGTAGGCTAATTGTAATCAGTGAGCGTAACCTTGTAAACTGAAGATCCCTCTAATCTCTTCAAATCATCCGATTAATTATTGTTAGAAGGTCGACAAGACGCTTGCTTTCTTTATCTTTCAGGCTTTGTAATGATTCGTCCAACTGTGAAGTTATCGACTGAGTGTATAAGTGTGTGTGTAAATGGGTTTGTACAGACGTGTATTAATCAGATATGATTATTTACGTATTGGGACCGACCTTTAACGTCACCATCCGAAAGGTGTGTCTCAGTTTCAAACCTTTTCGAAGTTTGTAAATTCCATTGTTAGCCGGTTACAGGCGCACGCCACAACGCCCGTTGGATTTCTTTATCTTTCCGTTTTGTAATGATTCGTTCAACGGTGAAGTTATCTGCTTGTCAACCTTACTACGGGAGGTTCATATCTTCATTAGATGACCTGTCTCTGAAAAAGGAAGTGATTAGCGAGATACCCCATTCCGAGGCTCCGAAGGTTTCATGAGTAACATATTAACGAAAGTGAGGTTCCTGTCGTCTCGTGTCGTTTACAATGGTGGTAACATGGATCTTCTCTCGGGGGGGGGGGGGGGGGGGCAGGGGTAAGCAGGGGTGATATCATGAGCAGGGGTGATATTGCTTTCTTCATTCTCCGCTTTCACTTTCTCTCACTTTCTCTCACTTTCTCTCTCTCTCTCCTCTCTCTCTCTCTTTCTTTGTCTCTCTTTATCTCTCTCTCTCTCTCTTTCTTTCTTTCTCGCTTTGTTTTCTATTTCTGGGGGCAGGAGGGGAGAGGGGGCATTCATCTCCTGGTTCGAATAAAGGCAGGGGGGTATTACTTTCTTCATTCTCCGCTTTCACTCTCTCTCTCTCTCTCTCTCTCTCTCGCTCTCTTTCTTTCTGTCCGTATGTCTCTCCTTCTGTCTCTCCATCTCTCTCTCTCTCTGTCTTTCATTCTCGCTCTATATTTTCTTCATTTCTCTATGTATCTCTCTCGCTATGTCCCCCTCTCTTCCCTCTCTCGTTCTCATTGTTCTCATTTTTTTTCTTTTCTCTCTCTCTCTCTCTTTCTCTATTAAATTTGTATACAAATATATTTGATTTACATCTATTTATTTAATCTTTATCCTTCTCTCTCCTCATATCCCTTGTTATTTTCTCTTTCAGGCCAAGTGAATGGGGTGATAGTTCCCCTCGTACCTCTCCTTGACGCTACTCGCATACATACACACACCCACACGCACACACACCCCAAAACCCACACATCAAACACAGCTGTCTTTGACACCCAGTCGCCAATTTAAAAGCGTGATTACAAAGATATCCAACTCATTAATGTTTGGAAATCTTCTAAGTGCAATTGCATGCGTCGCGCCGTGTTGTGGTTCTTGAGGGTTATACAAAAGCAATACGTGTGCCATATAGGGAATGGTTAGCCTGTGGGTTCACGTGTAGCTGTTGCACTTTCTTTCCGATGAAGTGGACCAAATGTAATTGGTCAGACAAATAGGTTTATCGCAATCATATCTGCCCTGTATTACAGCGTCATAATCTGCAATGATCTCCTATCACTGTCCCCTTTATCGGTGTTCAATGCATGTACAGCATACTATTACCATTTATAGGTCAATACTATTACCCTCGTCATTGGATCCACATCAAGATCGTTGAACCTTTTAAATGTATATCGAAAGATATATTTCCCAACAGTGGCTTAGGTGCACGGGTCTCATGGCCTGGATAGACTTGCAAAATAGAATAATAACATCAAAGACAAAAGACAAGAAAAGAGATACAAGTATACAGAGAGATAAAGGAAAGGAGCGTGATAAAAAGGTGATAAAACCCTCACTTCCCTCTTCGCATGTTTGAATGGAAATTTAAATCACATTTTATGCACTTAGTTTCAGGTAATGACATTACATTTATGAGGAATTATCCAGTCACAGCGTCAGATCCCGAACCAATCGATCGAGAAAATAATATTGGCCATTCATGATAATACAGTTGTTTTGTTCGATCAATGGCCGCTCTGCTTTCCCTCTCGACGGTGTGACTCAAGTATTACTATCCGCCTCTTGGGGATCATCATACTTCCTGGCCTTTTTGTATATTTCATGTTTTTTAGTTCCTTTCTTTCATTATATGGATATGATTGGACTAAATCTTCCAATAATCTCACCACGATCAGCGCACTCTCCGATTTCAATTCAAGATAAGGCGTCAGCGCTCCAATTTCCGTATTCAGCATGCAGGCCTTCATCCCATGCAGTCTATAACTCGTGCGAAGATTTTTATTGAGACGGGCAGCTAGCTCATTCTCTCTCTCTCTCTCTCTCTCTCTCTCGCTCTCTCTCTCTATTTCCCTCTCTCGCTCTCTTTCTTTTTTTCTCTCTCTCTCCCTCTCTCTCTCTCCTCTCTCCTCTCTCTCTCTATTTCACTCTCTCCCTCTCCCTCTCCAGCTCTCTCTCTCTCCATTTCTCTCTCTTTTCTCCTCTCCCTCTCTTCTCCCCTGCTAGTTATCCTGTTCATTTCTTCGTTTAATTTCTGTCTCCACCTATACCTTTCCACTTTCTTTCTTTACTCAGATTAAATATTTATATCTCTACCTTCTTCTTTTACATTTTTTTTGAATAATCACCTCCCTTCCATCCCCATATTGTTTAATTCATATTCTCCAATCAAATCTGAACAGCGTGTATTGTATTAAATCGTAACACGTATAGTAAATCAAACTCGTATCCCATGTAAGCAATTAAAGAGAAGGTTGAGTTGTGGGAAGAGGTGAAAAATAATTTGTGAGCGTAATAATTCTTATTATGCAAGTGTGGAAGATCATCAGATAGGACATGTTCCCTGAAAAGCGTGGCTCTTCAAATGCCTTTATATTCTAAATATGTCAGTAACATCGTAAAACTCGGGGGTAGGATTTTTACGCCACGTGTTCGTGTAGTCCCATATACATCTTTCTGTGTACAGTGTTTGTAACTTTACCAAGACATGGCCAAATTTCTTATCATTTTGATGATTCTAGAACCTTGCAATACACACAAATTCTTATATGCTAGATGATCAACCTTTTCTGGTCGATTCCACACCGTTTCTTTCACAATGCAATCGCATGACCAGAACTCAACTTCATCTTTAAACCTGATTACAAATAATACTTGCGTGTGTTTAGTTATCATCACCGTTATAATCTATGCAATGAAAGTAACAGGTCTGCCTAAACTCGAAATGCAATCATTCCGAACACTAAATATACAATCACGAAGGACTACAATTTAAAGATAATTTTCTTGCGTGCCGTACATAAAACAGCTATTAATGCTGCTATCGTGTTTTTTATTTTAATTTTGTATTTGTTTAAACAAAACTCAATGCAGAATGCTTTACCGCAAAGAACAACATTTTCGTCGATCCAAAACTGCCAGTATCAAACGACAATCTTCTGTATATGTGGTTTGATAAGTATTTTACTGAGATATAAATTGATTCATATTACATGGCAAACGCTCGTAGCCGAAAACTCGTATATTTTGTATCTCAAAAATGTTTTCTTAACTTAAGCCTACAGTATATACATGTATCAATGATAAATTATACCAAAAGCTTTAATATCTCAATGGGATATTATAACATAAGCCATATGACATTGAGGAAGGGACATTACAGTCTGAGATATCGAATTATCAGCTGTTTCATATTATGAATTTAGAATTAAGAACATAATGACAGGTATGCCTCGCTGAAAGTCACCTGGGAATTGCTTGCCATTTGAAAACATTTCATAATATGTTTGTAATAAGCTCCTTTCCGACGTAGTCATGTGCGGCCCATTTATCAGCGAGGTTAAAAAGAACCACAGGAAAAAATATATAGGCCTACTAGTAAATACGTAATCTTCCATCCATGTGAAATTATTATTTTGTATTGGAAATTGCAAAATTGTCACCTTATTTGTTATTAAAGCTACTGGGATGTTTTGTGACTTTATTATTTCATTTATTGATCTGTTTATTCATTTACTTATCTATTTATCTATCTATCTATTCACCGAAATGTTTAAACATCCATTTATTTGTATATTTATTTATTTATGTATTTATTTATCTATTTACTCATATATCTATTTTTGATAATGAAACTACTCACTTACTTTATTTTTGACAAGACGCCTCACATATAAAACATATTAAAACACTGCAAGGAAGACTTTAGAAAAAATATATTGCAATTTAAATTAATACTGATGATCAATATGTATATTACTCCTGACTAATGAGTAGAATTGTCTTTTACGCCTCTTATGGGTATAAAGATAAAGCTAAATCAACTACAAGTCGATCTGCATTCGTGCGACTGGTGTGACGTCACCACGATTTACAGCATTTTCTGGTCTTTTCCTTGACTAAAAGTAAAAGGCTCACAATAACCCTAACATTACGTAAATACCATGGACATGTACACTCGAGACATCAGACAGAAGAATCTACATACCATTATGTTAAATAAATAATCCTACAGCCATTTTCAAGGAAAAATCTAGTCGTAGTGGGGGGGGGGGGCAAGGTTCCGGCGGCCTTTCGGTGAGAGTTTCGCATACATTACTGCCCACGAAAGGGATTCGATTGCGTCGCGCCAGGCTTAATTTCAATAAAAATTGATGGGGAAGGGATTTGGAGGGGTAATCGCCGTGAATGATATTGACCCCGAGTAAAGGTGATATATTAGATTCATGAGCGGGTGAGTTTTATCTCCCATCTACATGTATATCCCATCTATTAATCAAAACTAAAAATACGTATTTTCAGTTGAGCGCCCAAGTCCGACTTGACCGGGGTCTGTGCGAGACGACGGATTTTATATTACCCTTTATTTTCTCCATACTCCTTAATTATTTTCCAATATATAAAGAATGTCAGGTACAGTTTTTGAGGTTGATTTCATACATTCTAGCTATACATAAATTGTTTTGTTTTGTCAGATGATTGGCACAATTTAACAAACGTGTCTGAACTAAGAGACTATGCAGACTGCACAATCTAGTGCATCATAGGCACTGTACTTATCCTGCTCATGACACGGCCAGAGACTGACAGAGCTATAGGCTCTGCTCAAGACTTTATGGAATTATGTTCAAGTGTCGAATTAGAGTCTTGGCACACAGACTATTTCCCACTATCCCTCAAGCATAGGGGTTATATACGGGCCGTTTTGTTGAATATGATTTGCATACGAATTCCTCGTTTTACATCTTCAAGTTACACTAAAAATTTCTGACCGTGAGACTGAATTCATAAAGCTTGCACAGGTCAATTATTTTTTTATTCCAGGCATTTTCTAGCCTCCTCACACAATCCACACTACCTATTAAAGCAATTATTAAAAAGCAAACACCTTTTCTTCATTACAAGCAAGTGCGTAACGAGGTGAGTGAAAGATTACATTACTATCCAGAAAATTATCAGATTTCCTTTATAAACACAATAATATTTTTTGTTCTTGTAAAAAAAAGTTTGCAAGCAACGCTTACTTGAATAAAGAAAGTTATCTGTTCGTGAGTTCTCATAATAGCTGGGCTTTCTCTGGCACTGCAAATGAATACTAATCGCCTTTAAAGAAACACAGAAGAGGCTAGGTTTCTATTTAATCGTATGACAGCTTGGGCTCACTACTAAATTGTTTTCAGGTACATCAAAATAGAATCACTTAGGGTGATGCAACTAATTTTGGGGATTTATTAACTAAAATAGCTATAAGTACTATCTTTAAAAAAAATGACGGTATACTTATCCTTTTAGATGGGATTCGAGGGAAAAAAGCTACTATTATACTGTAACGATATATATGTATTGATTCTAGGTTGAAATCCTGGAAAATGCAAACGGAATCATAGAAAAGGCAATTGTGCTATAAAGCTTTTCACGAGTTTTTGCATTCCGTCCATTTTCTTTCAGATTCAATCGTTGTTTTCTTTTGATGCCGACTTCCGTTCTCTATCTCTGTATATCTGTCTCTTTCCCTCTCTCAATACTATCTCCCTTTCTCTCGTTATCTTTTTTCTCTCCTTCTTTCTCTCTTCCTTCACCCATCCACTTATTTCCCCTTCCGTCATCCGTCCTCCGTCTTTCCGCCCCTCCATCCTTTTCTTTCTCTCTCCCTTTCTCCATCTCATTCTATCTATTCCTCCTTCTCCATCTCCTTAACACTCGGTCACTAACTCTCTGATTTTTAATCTTGTATTCTTCTTTTCTTCTCCTCATCTTCTTCCTGCTTCTTTATCCCCTTTTACATTCCTCATACATTCCCGCTCATCCATTATTTATAAAAATTTCGACGCAGCGGATCCCTCTCGGTTTGGAAAGCCAGGATCTAATGCTAACACCATGTCAAGCAGACCTTTAACACAGGGATTTGCTACGCGACACGTGATGAGGAACATTCAATCCTGATCAGTTTTAGTTACCAGCATCCCTGTCAACCTGCTCTCAACCAGTATACCAATGCACGCCAAATGATGCGAGCCCGTGACATAGCTTACGGGGAAGGTCACCTTCAACCGAAGGGCAAAACAAAAAAGAAACGAGGAAAGAGAGGGGAGAGAGAGAATGGAAGGGGGTATAAACAGAGAGGGAAGATGAGACATTTGCGCAGAAGAAGACTCCATTTCAAACCCCTTCAGTCCTAGACCCCCCTCCCGCTTCCTTGCATTTCCGCCCTTACCTAAAGTTAACACCCCACCCTCCCCCTTTCCTCTTCCCCCTCTCCCCATCCCCCTGAAGACGGGGCCCATTCTCCGCCGCTGTTAATTCTAATGTTTTGCCTGATAGCCCAGACCCCCTTCCGACCCCCTTGCATTTCTCCCTTACCTAGAGCTTCCACCCCACCCTCCCCCTTCCCCCTCTCTCTACCCCCTGGAGACGGGGCCCACTCTTCGCCGCTATTAATTCACATGTTTTGCCTGAAAGCAAGCAGCAACATCCGGGAGTAACATCCTCTTATTTTGCTCATTTTAAACCACTTAGTTGCCCCAGTACTTCAACCCATGAAGTAGTGGTCGATCTCTCATGTAGCATTAAAGCTGTATAAACCCTTGAAAATCCCATCACATTTATAATTGACCGCGTCCGCTGTTACTGACAGGAAGTTTTCTCCTGTGTTTGATAAAATCATGTAACGATAAGTCGGGAAATGCTGACGTCATAGACGAGGCTTTTTGGGGAATTGACATGTATTTGACTATTGAGGGCGTTTCTTCGCATGCCACTGATTTTCCTTGTTTGGAACGGTCTGACGACCGTGAGGTTGTGATGATAAATTAATTCTTTTTGATTAGCCCAACGTTGTAAGTAGACAATTACATTGCTATTCCTTTAAAGAGTTGTTGAATGATAATCAGTGATAATTTCTATTAATTATGTTGATGGTTAGTGATGTAAATTTGTTGCGAAAGATTTGTATTGAAGTACGTAATGTAGCAGTGGTATACATAATACGTGCAAGTAATGCATGCATGCACTGTACACGTTTAGTGACCGGAAGTTGTCACGCCTCTTTTGTTAGTTGACAGATTATGAAGTGAGCCATGATAAATAAGGCTGTATGATAGATGAAGCATATTATTTCTTACAAGGTTGATATAAATGTTCAAGCTGGTTATTAGTGATGAATAATAAATAAATGTCTCATTTAGGGAGATAAAAGTTAGGCTTTGAATATATTGTTTATAAGTATTTTGCTAAGCTAAACTTGGGCCTTGTGTTGTGAAATTAGGGTTTTGAGAGCATTGCTTTGACCGGTTATTGTTTACATATTTGAAAGTCAGTGCTAGGATAGAAGCAAGCAAGCCTTTTGTATCAAATAGTTGTATTTAAGATCAGATATTGTTTCAGGAGAGGTTTTTGGATATGACACATAAATAATAGACACAAACAAGTTAATTCATATTCAGTTATGCATTTATTGATTGAGACCAGACAAGATGGATAATTATTGTAACAAATAATGTCATTGATAAGCATGTGTACATGTATTCCAGTATTGATTGGATGTTTCCTTTATTTGTTTTGTTCAATTACAGATTGAACCGTGCTCATACGTGCTGAAGTATCTTGACAGCGTGGTCTCATACTGGGTTTAGAACTTTGTGTCCTGCTTGATTATTTATCGTCACAGTGTCCCCAACATCAAGTTCAATAACGCTTCATCAGGATGAATGCAGCAGGTCAACTTCAAGCTGCTGGTGGGCAGTCTGAGGTCAGACAGGAAGATGAAAACCAGGAAAAGAAACAGGGAAATGTGTTGGAGGTGAATCCTGAAGACTCGGTGAGTCAGTGTGTCAGCCATACTAGCTCTGCTTCGTCAGCCATGTTGAAAGCTATGTCCAGAAAGGCAGCCCTAGCAGCTGAAGCAGCTGCTATAGAAGAACGCCAACAGCTAGAACTTGAGGAATTTCAACTAACGCAGCGTAAGTTGAGATTATCGATGCAGACGAAGCTCAGGGTTGCAGAAGCAGAAGAACAGATATACCTTGAGTTTGAGAATAAGAAGTTAGGAATAAGCTTTCCTGAGAAAGAACAGGATGAAACCTTACCATACACTCCTGGCAAGGTGGTGACAGAGACTGTTGTTCCTACTAAGTCTACAAAGCGTAAGCCTATCACAGCAGATAGGTCTGACCATGGACAACCGCTGACCATGAGTGATGATTCAGATGTAGTCACCCTACTGAAGGAAGGACAACAGGAGCAACGCCGTCTTTGGGAGGTGATGCAGCTGCCTAAGGCCGAGTTGACGCCTTATGACGGAAATCCCCTAGAATTTTGGGAGTTCTGGCGGAGTTTCGAGGACAACATTGACTCTAGTTCGTGCGGAGATAGGACGAAGCTAACTCGCCTCTTATACTATTGTCGAGGGGAACCTAAGAGACGTTTGAGTCCTTGCTTATTAATGAACGCATCACAAGGATATTCAACAGCAAAGCGACTTCTGATTGAAAGATTTGGAGACCCAGTTGTCATCACAGACTCCTGGATGAAGAAGATAACATCTGGGAAGCAGATTGGCCCTCGTGACAAGAAAGGTCTAAGAGAGCTGGCAGATGACATGAGTGTCTGCCTTATGTCGTTTCAAGCAATGGGATTCGAACAGGAACTCTCCCCTCAGAAGGTGCTTCTCCCACTGGCGGAGAGACTGCCTTTCCATTTAAAAGGGAAGTGGCTGAGCAGAGTTGGAGCGATTCGGCGCCAGGAGAGAATCCCAAGATTTGAAGATCTGATGTACTTTGTGCAGGAGGCTGCGCAGGAAGTTAATGACCCGGTGTATGGAGAGCTGATGTCTGGTCAGAGTGAGCAACGCACGCCTTCTCGAAGTGGGAAGTCAAAGGGCTCCTTCTCTACATCTTCCACTGCAAAGCCTGTTGAACTACATGTAGAGTGTTTCCAGTGCAAGGGTAACCATAGGCTGTGGGATTGTAAGCAGTTTAAGGACTTGCCTCCTAAGGATAGAATGCGGTTAGCAAGGAATAAGGGACTGTGTTTTAACTGTCTAAGACGAGGTCATATGATAGGAGCATGTAGTAGCAAGAGGACTTGCTCAGTAGATGGTTGCACAAGGAAGCACAATAAGCTTCTCCATATGACAGAACCTGATGGCGGCACACAAAATAGAAATGTGGAGCAAGAAGCCTCCTGTAGTTCCACAGGGGCCGGCAGGAAAAGTGTGCTCCCTATAGTGCCTGTGAGGGTGAAGGCAGAAGGCTGCCAAGTTATGCTGTGGACATATGCATTGCTGGACCAAGGGTCAACAAGTACATTTTGTTCAGCAAGTTTAGCAAGGTCACTCGGTGCTAAGGGAGTCAAAGGGAAGCTTCTACTAACGACCCTTGATCGTAAAGAAAGTACTGTCCACACTGAAGCCGTCAGTTTGGTTGTGGACTCCGGAGATAACAGCAAGCAGATCAAGATGTTATGTGTGTACACAAAGGAAAATATCAACGTCAAGGGTGTACACATGGCCACAGTCGATGACATCAAAGGACTGACCCACCTAAGAGGGATTGACATCCCTGTGGCCACTGAAGATGAGGTGGGATTGGTCATCGGTCAAGACGTCCCAGAAGCTCTGATGCCTCTAGAGGTTAGACATGGAGAGAAAGGACCATACGCAGTAAGGACGTGCCTTGGGTGGTCACTCCATGGTCCGCTCAGCCGAGCATGTGAAATGAACACTCCAGTGTATGCTACGAACACCTTCATCGAAGGAGATCTGTGCCTCGAGAGACAGTTAGAGAGGTTCTGGAAGCTTGAGACCCCTGATCCTTACAAGGAAGAGAGAGCTATGTCAAGGAATGATGTCAAGGCCTTGGCAGAGTGGGAGCAGGGCATCTGCATAGAGGAAGGTCATTATCAGCTCCCTATCCCGTTCAAGAAGAGACCTCCAGATCTCCAGAATAACCGATGGTTGGCTGAAAGGAGACTCCAAAGTCTTGGAAGAAAGCTTAGTCAGAGTGATGGTCTCCTTCAGAAGTATACAGATGGCATGGCAGACCTTTTGAAGAAGGGATATGCAGAGGAGATCAATGAACTTGACAGTAAGAAGGAATGCGAATGGTATTTGCCACATCACCCGGTATTCCATCCCCAGAAACCGGGAAAAGTGAGAATAGTCTTCGATTGTGCATCAGCATGGAAAGGTTTGTCACTGAATGATGTGGTTAATCAGGGACCAGATCTGACTAACAAGCTGATCGGAGTGCTGTTGAGGTTTAGAACTGCGCCAGTGGCTTTGATGGCAGACATTGAAGCGATGTTTCATCAAGTTCGTGTGCCAGCACCAGACCGAGATGTACTAAGATTCTTATGGTGGCCAACAGGTGACTTGAAGGAAGATCCATGTGTCTACAGAATGTGTGTGCACTTATTCGGTGGGACTTGGAGTCCCAGCTGCTGTAGCTATGCCTTACGACGCACAGCTGAAGACAACAAGGGTGAATTCTCTCCTGAAGCAGTAAAGGCAGTGACTAGGAATTTCTATGTGGACGACTGCTTAATCTCCACTAAGGATGAGGGAGATGCCATACGACTAGCACAAGAATTGAAAGGCCTGCTAGAGAAGGGAGGCTTTAACCTGATCAAGTGGACAAGTAACAACCGCAAAGTTGTGGAAGCCATCCCAGTGGAGGATAGAAGTAAACAAGTTAAGGACTTAGATCTTAGCAAGGAAGCACTACCAGTTGAAAGAGCCCTGGGGATCAAATGGGATGTGCAAGAGGACCGTCTAGAGTACAAGACATTGATAAAGGAGAAACCACTGACAAGAAGGGGTTTGCTTAGCATTGTGTCAAGCATTTATGACCCGCTTGGCTACCTGAGTCCCTTTATCTTGAGAGCTAAGCTGTTGATGCAGAAGTTAGCAACAAAGAAGTTAGGATGGGATGACCCAATTCCAGATGTTGGACTGCAGTTATGGCAGCAGTGGGTAAAGCAACTTCCTGAAGTAGAAAACTTCAAGGTGCCAAGATGTGTGGTTCCTGCAGGATATGGTGCCAAGACAGAGCATCAGTTACATCACTTTGCTGATGCATCCGAAGATGCCTATGGAGCGGTGACATACCTGGTGGTAAGGAACTCTAAAGGGCAAGTCTGTAGCAGTCTTGTCTTTGCCAAGTCTCGCCTCGCTCCAGTGAAGAAGACTACGATTCCTCGTCTCGAATTGATGGCTGCTACTGTTGCGGTGAAGTCAGATGTCTTAGTGAGGAGAGAACTGGATCTACCACTAAAAGACTCTGTGTTCTGGACTGACAGCATGATTGTATTGGCATACATTAAGAATGAAGACAAAAGGTTTCACACCTTTATTGCCAATAGACTGTCTATGATTCACTCTGCCAGTGATGTAAAGCAGTGGCATCATGTCAACACGAAAGAGAATCCGGCTGATGACGTCAGTAGAGGCATGAGTGCTAGGGATCTCGTGGCTAGTGAGAGATGGCTTCATGGGCCAAAATTCATCCTGTTGACTGAAGAGCAGCAGAGCCAAGATCCAGAAGCTGATGATATCCTACTAAACGATGATCCTGAAGTAAAAACTGTGAAGGCTTATGCCGCTGAGACTGATGTTGATGTACCAATTGCGGCTACTGATGAACTGTTGAGCTACTTTTCAGATTGGTGCAAACTAAAGAAGGCAGTAGCTAGAATCTTGCAGTTTCGGGGATATCTTCTGTGCAAGGTGCGGAAGGAGGTATTTGACTGTAAGGTGCTTCTTACAGTGGATGACATGAGAGAGGCTGAGCAGGCAATCCTGAAATATGTTCAGCGCCTGGCATACCCAGCTGAATACCAGGCAATTGAGGAGAAGCCAGCCTTGAATGGAAAGCAGAGGGCTAGTAAGTTGAAGAAGTCCAGCCCTCTCTATAAGTTAGACCCAATGATGAGCAGAACTGGGTTGCTGTGTGTTGGAGGCCGCCTTAGGAATGCAGAGCTGAGTGACGAGATGAAGCATCCCATCATCTTACCACCCAAGCATCACGTGGTAACACTGTTAGTGAGACATGTTCATGACATGGGACATTTAGGCAGAGAGCATGTCCTATCGATGCTGAGGCAGCGATTCTGGTTGATCAGAGGGAGGTCTACTGTGCGACAGGTGAAACGGGACTGTTTTAAGTGTAAACGCCTGTCGTCTCCAACTCTCGGGCAGAAGATGGCTGATTTACCTAGTGATCGTGTGGCGTTTGACAAGCCACCATTTACTAATGTTGGAGTGGACTGCTTTGGCCCTTATCTTGTCAAACAGGGCAGAAGCCAAGTGAAGAGATATGGCTGTATCTTCACTTGCCTATGTGTGAGAGCCGTGCACATAGAGATCTTGCATTCTATGGACACTGATTCATTTCTGAACGCTCTTCATCGATTCATGGCTCGCCGTGGAAGACCAGAGCTCATCAGATCTGACAACGGCACAAATTTCGTCGGAGCAGAGAGAGAGCTGCGAGAGGGGTTAAGTAGATGGAACCAGCAGAGAATTCATGACCATCTACTCCAGAAAGGCATTGAATGGAGGTTTAACCCACCAGCGGCCTCGCACATGGGTGGATGTTGGGAACGCCAGATAAGAACGACGAAGAAGGTGCTCGGTGCCTTGATGAGACAGCAAGTGCTGTCTGACGAGAACTTATCAACGCTGATGTGTAAGGTGGAGTCCATCATCAACGGGCGCCCTCTGACGGTAGTGTCGGATGATGCGGTGGATCCAGAACCCCTCACTCCGAATCATTTGCTCCTGCTGCGGGGTAATGGTACTGGGCCGCCTGACCTCTTCGAGGCACGAGATGTGTATAGCAGGCGACGATGGAGACAGGTTCAGTACCTTAGTGACATTCTGGCAGAGATGGAGGAAAGAGTATCTTCCTACACTCCAAGCGCGACAAAGGTGGAACGAGCGTGAGCGTGATGTTAGCGTGGGTGACATCGTTCACATCATGGAAGAAGCACCACGAAACCACTGGGCTGTCGGTCGCGTTGTAGAGATTTTCCCAGGCAATGATGGGCTAGTTAGGTCAGTTAGGGTGCAAACCAAATCATCGACCCTTGTTAGGCCAATTCATAAGCTGTGTCTTTTGGAATCAGTGAATCATAGATAGGTATATTCTATCCCCAGATAGGTACAAGTTTTACCCCTGTGTTTGTTTCTTAGAGCACTCTATTTGACAGAACTGAACTTCGATAGAGAGACATTTCAAGATGAATAGACATTTTGACAAATGAACAGAGAAATCAAAGTACAGTTTACACCATGGACTGTTATTTGAAAGGACTAATAATTCTGCATAGAGTGGACTCATTTATTACTCTGAAAAAGGACATTTCAAGTATTCACCTGTATAGCAGGCTAGTGGACTGGTTGCTTAGCAACAGGAGCCTTATTGGACTCTTTTTCGTACAGACAACACATCAATATCAAATTTATGTATCGATGTGCATGTATATTGTTGTGATGTTTGTTTTATATACATGTATTAACATTATTCAACAGGTTGTTTTCAAGATAGAAATCACTATTTTATCATGCAATTGCATTTTGTGCAGAGATTTACTTTCTAAAGAGGGAGATTATTTAAAAAGGAGATGAGAATTTATCAATATTGATGTTTTCTGACATTGCAAGAAATTGCTAAACTATGGGATTCTTAGGAGTAAAATATCTGAGAATATGGAATTTTCTTTAGATCTGTGTTGTCTTCCAGTATATACACATTTACTGCAAGCAAATTAACATATTGATAATGTGTTTCAGGTACAAGTAAAGACAGTTATGTGTAACAGAGCATTTAAATTGTCAAAATATTTCCTTTTGATATATGATGTTATAAATGATTGCTTTTAGCTCACATTTAAGGGGCCGGTATGTTACTGACAGGAAGTTTTCTCCTGTGTTTGATAAAATCATGTAACGATAAGTCGGGAAATGCTGACGTCATAGACGAGGCTTTTTGGGGAATTGACATGTATTTGACTATTGAGGGCGTTTCTTCGCATGCCACTGATTTTCCTTGTTTGGAACGGTCTGACGACCGTGAGGTTGTGATGATAAATTAATTCTTTTTGATTAGCCCAACGTTGTAAGTAGACAATTACATTGCTATTCCTTTAAAGAGTTGTTGAATGATAATCAGTGATAATTTCTATTAATTATGTTGATGGTTAGTGATGTAAATTTGTTGCGAAAGATTTGTATTGAAGTACGTAATGTAGCAGTGGTATACATAATACGTGCAAGTAATGCATGCATGCACTGTACACGTTTAGTGACCGGAAGTTGTCACGCCTCTTTTGTTAGTTGACAGATTATGAAGTGAGCCATGATAAATAAGGCTGTATGATAGATGAAGCATATTATTTCTTACAAGGTTGATATAAATGTTCAAGCTGGTTATTAGTGATGAATAATAAATAAATGTCTCATTTAGGGAGATAAAAGTTAGGCTTTGAATATATTGTTTATAAGTATTTTGCTAAGCTAAACTTGGGCCTTGTGTTGTGAAATTAGGGTTTTGAGAGCATTGCTTTGACCGGTTATTGTTTACATATTTGAAAGTCAGTGCTAGGATAGAAGCAAGCAAGCCTTTTGTATCAAATAGTTGTATTTAAGATCAGATATTGTTTCAGGAGAGGTTTTTGGATATGACACATAAATAATAGACACAAACAAGTTAATTCATATTCAGTTATGCATTTATTGATTGAGACCAGACAAGATGGATAATTATTGTAACAAATAATGTCATTGATAAGCATGTGTACATGTATTCCAGTATTGATTGGATGTTTCCTTTATTTGTTTTGTTCAATTACAGATTGAACCGTGCTCATACGTGCTGAAGTATCTTGACAGCGTGGTCTCATACTGGGTTTAGAACTTTGTGTCCTGCTTGATTATTTATCGTCACAGTGTCCCCAACATCCGCTGACCTACACTTAACAACTGAACTATTCATGTTCCCTGAAAATTGCATGTTTTTTTGTTTTTCGTTAGACTGAATTAGTCTGAATAGGGTCCTTAGATGTAAGCTTTAATATGTCACATTCTCAAGAAAGATGAAAAGGATATGACTTATTTAGTGGTTTACTCTATGGCATATACATTCCGCAGATCACAGCTTCATTAGAATCAAAACCTGAATAAAAAACCATTATATTGTTTTTATTTTTTCCTAATTAGCTAATCAAATCCCACGGATACAATATCATGTTAGATCTTAAGTTCGAATCAGTGTCGACGTACGTACATTATGTAAGTATAAGGCAGATCCAGAAAGGGTACCGCCCCCCCCACACTCTTTGGAACGAACATTTACATGGGCACTGGATGTTACGCTATACTCAGGTGATTTATTGGACTTTTGCCATGTTTGCAGTTTTCAAAAATCACGGGGCTCCTTTCAAGGCGACCCTGGATCCGCGCTTGTTAATAATATACAAGCTTGCTGATAAACAGGTCTGATTCATTACGTTCGGCAAAATGATTTTAAAAATACACCAGTGATCCATCGCATTTCCAAACTTCATGCAACTTTAAGACCCACCATTCTTTTACATTTCGCCCCCTTTCCATGTATTTTCGGTCGATTTTTAAAACGACGAACAATCGTTGACGCGCAATCTTCGTAATTGCCCGTTCACCTTATCGAAGAGGCCCAGCAAAGCCACGTCGATGTTGATAAATGAAGCATGGTAACCATTGGTTGATTTTAAAAGGGTCCACAACCTGCCTATCCGTGCCCACCCCCTTACTTTCCTTTTACAGAATTCTGGGTCCGCCCTTGATGACAACGTGCTTAACGCTTACCCTTCCGATAAATAATATAATGATGTACCACGAGCTTTGAAGCTACAGCTTTCTTCAAGAGTATTTTGTTCTCTCTTTGCTTTCGATGATACTCTGTTATGACGAGTCTGGGTCTGGTATCTTCTATTTTTTCTTCTCTCTCTCTCTCTCTCTCTCTCTCTCTCTCTATCTCTTTCTCTCTCTCTCTCTCTCTCTCTTTCTCTTTCTATTTCACTTCTCTCTCTCTCTCTCTTTCTCTTTCTATTTCACTTCTCTCTCTATTGCTCTTCTTCTCTCTACTTCTCATTTGTAATCCCCTTTTCCCAGTTATTTCGATGTTAGATCGGGAGGGGGGTGGGGGGAGGGGGGGGGGGGGGGTAAGTGCCCCCGTCTCCAATAATCACTATCTACGCCAATGAAACTGGTTAGACTTAAAGGGATAGTTGAGTTCTGTTTCAGACCGCAAATGCCTTCAAAGTGCATGGTTATTGCTCTTATTCTTATTTATGACATTTATAGTGCCCTTTTAGAACCTAAAATTGCTATGAAGGTAATTTTAGACCCCAAAATGTGTGAAATTTAGCCAATACGATCATACCAATTCAGCTCCACTTAAAAAAAAACACGGTGACCGTTATTTAATTATTTATTTTAAAAAATGACAATACATGAGCCGGGTAGTTGTGGGTAATATGAGCAACACGAAAATGCCAACAAAAAAGCCAACATCGGCATTGGCTGAAATACGACGTAAAAGGCGTTATTTCGTTTTTTTTTCAACGGTTTTTTCAATTTTTTCAAAATATCTAATTTGTGGTGGTACACAAATATTATAAAGCGTTATATTTCAGCCGTCTCTGAACCGATTTTGATCAAACAAAGATGATTTTGTGATTTAAATATTACGTTCTTCCGAATTTGACACTCAGTTTTTCATTATCTCCCAATTTTTTTTTTGTGTAGCGCCCTCTGCAACAGAACTCAACTATCCCTTTAAATCAAGAATGCAAACTATAAATGGTTACATTCGTGTACTTAGCATATCGAGCTCGTTGCACAACAATGTTATCCATCATTGATGAAGTTGTTTTTCCACACGTCAGACTATTGTTTTATTTGCCGTGAGTAATTGAAATTCGGATTGATACGGCGAGTCTTAGACTAATCTTTTACAGAAAGGTTCTACTTAATCTCTCATCCATCAGATGTCAAGGATTTATAAGTTTTTTTGTTATAGATATCACAAGATAAATCTTTAAAAAAGGTGGACTACATGTATTTACTTTTCCAATTCGTGTTGATCAAAATATAAATGTCAATGCATGTAATGACGCAGTCAATTACATTTAGTGATTTTTTTTTATCCTAACAGAAATTTTAATGACGACGCGATGCTTTTTGTTTTTTATTATTTTAGTTTTGATTTGTTAACCCATACAAATTGTTTTGAATAAATGAATGCAACAGTGTCACAATTATGCATGGCTATTCGCTTAACTCCTCACGTCCTAAAGAGAACTAACGAACAGAGCAATATAGATCACCTCGTCATGAACGAATCAGTCACTGTTTTTATCTACCGAAGATTTTGTAACTCTTGTAAAAGGCTGTTGGATAGTATTAGAAGAATTCAGTAAACGTTTTGTCACTTGTTCTTAGGTATTTTTGTTCTTCACTACAGAGTGAATGAGGCGATCGAGCTGTGGAGGACCGTCCCCCTTGCAAGTCCAAGGATCGCTAAGTCGTTCTACTCTAAAATCGGTATTAAGACCTACATCGAATTTTGTAGAGTGGAAAAGTTGAGGGTATGTCTCAAAGCCCATAAAAGAAAAAAAGGAAACTTAACTGTTGATTGTTTTAGAATTTTATTTGAATATGACTGGAATGTGACATTTTAAAAAACAAATGTCGCCATTTTTTAGAACAACGTGAGAAGGCGACGCACGTTTTAGAGAGGTCAAACTGTATAATAATTGATTACACGAAAAAGAGTTGACCTTTAATATTTCACCGGATGTGATAATATTACCGGAAATAGCTGGATTTTAATATGACGCCATCTTAGAGTTATTATTACGACGACCTTATCGGAGCTACCTTGGACGTCTGGACGACGTGGGGGTGTTTCACAAAACTTGTCATCAGTGACAAATGACAATCTTTGTTATAAGCTACTGATATCTTTGCTTCTGATTGGTTATCAGCAGATTTTTCACTGATTTTTGTCATTTGTCATTGAAAAAATGCTTTGTGAAACGGGCCCCCGATTTAAGTATAGTCTGATTCTATAGAGAGTTAGAGACTATGACCTTCAGCGGAATATGAGAGAATGATTCCCACAGCACGGGTAGACATTGTCGATTCACTAGTTCTATTTCCAGCTATACTGACCGGCATTCGTTGTTATTTCCGTTTCCTTCCTGTTTCTCATATTATATTTCGAGATCATATTGCTTCGCGGACTTTATTTGCGACACTCTTGCCTGTATAGAGTTAGTGTCTCCCTTTTACAGCCAACATCAAATTCTGTAGAACTTTGCAGGAATTAAGAATATGTCACGCATCTCTCTCTATCTATTTCTCTCATTCTTTCGGAAATGTACACGCTTGGGGGTTGTGCACGCTCCGTTTGGTAGAGCAATATTGAAGAACGTGTGCAAGGAGACGAATACCCGTTATCGAGTACAAACGAGATGTAGATAAGGAAAATAGTTACAACTTGGGGCGTTAGATGCAGAATATTATCTATTCGTTATGTCCACTCAAGTTGCGTTATGTAACGGAATATCCTTGGAATATACACAGCAAAAATATTAGAGAGCACATATTTTATGCTATTTCTGTACTCTGCAAAAGGTATGTGTCATCATCCCCGTGAAATTGCTTGATAACGTATAATCTTGGGTCGGCCAGTTGAAGAAAAAAACAACAAAGCATTGCGTGTTGATTTTGTTTTTAATGAAAAATATTTGGATGATAACGTTTTTTCTGAAGTGATAAATTTTACACTTAATTTTTTTTACTTTGTTCAGAAAACATGGCAATTTGTAAATTTGCATTTCTCAATGTCAAACTTGTTCCAAATACTATACGTTATTCAAAACTTTCAAGTGTGGATACGTTTTATACAATATACAGAGAACAACAAACATATATTACGATAGGCTCGTTCAGATATGACCCGGGAATACCGCGCCTTTTTTTTTTTTGGTTTAATGATGACGTAAAGGGCAATATTCTTCATCATATACTTCACTTTAGAAATCCAGCCATCTGATTGGTCGAAACTGGAGTCGTGATTTTAGCCATTCCCGTAAAATCCCAAACCAGTCAATAGTCTTTTGAAAAAAGCCCTAGGGCACGGTTTGGGAATTTTACGTATATGCGTGCAATCTCAATGGGAAGGATTTTAGCACACAAACTCGAGTGACGCGTGATCAGACACCATATTAAGACTAGGTCTCGATAGCGTAAACAAACTTGATTACCATGATTGGTAAGTCGCACATGTATTCTATGACACTTTTCGGTATATAAAAGTTATAATGACTGCTTCAATATTCGAGGCATAGTTATTTTTATAGGCTCTCGGGGAGGTTACATGATCGTGCTATCGCACCGTGTCTCTCATAGCAGTCATTATTACTTAACAAACACCGAGGCGTTTTTTTTAAAGGCAATTGTCCGCGCCATATCTGAACAAGCCCCACGTTGACTTCAACGTTTTTTTTCCAATAGCATATAAAAAGTTCTTCGATAAGTACCCCCTAACTTTAAAAGCACAATATAAAAAGGCTACACATGTTAATGTATATATTTGATATGATTAGCCTACGTATATTGTACTTGCATTATACTGCGCGAACACACACTTCAATTTCACAGCCACAAACATTCTCATATAATTATAGCGATCAATTACATTACAGGAAGGATAAAGCAACGAAGCTCTCAATTGTAGAAAGTGGTACCATGTACTTTTCTTTTTACTATCCTATAACTTCATTTTTCATATCAAACAATTTCACGCCTTCACCACCTGTTTGTGTGTAGGCCTGCGAGGTGATGTTCTTTGTTTGGCATTGCAATGCACACTTATAATCACAGTCGTATTATATTCAATGATGGTTTAATTTAGTACTTTATGCCATGCCATTTATACTCTCCACAGTGGGGTAGGAACACGGGGTGCACGGGGAGCCCCCTCTCTTCGAATGACGATTTTTTTAAAATTTATTTATTTATTTTTTTTTTTTGGGGGGGGGGGGAGAGAAAGAATGAAAGGGAGAAGGTAAAGACAAATTGATAAGAAGAACAATTTCCCATATATAGCCTTGTTTCCCCATATGTCATTTACCTATTATGTTTCCGATGTGCTACCCCGTAACATCACCCCCCCCCCCCCACCCATATGCTTAAATTACGCTACGCCATGATATACCTTTATGGAAACCTTTAATACAGTGTATATTATAGAACGTGAAATTGATAACCAATTTAATAGTAATTTGATAGAAAGGTAAAACTGTGAATCCCCCTAGTCTATAAAAAGAAGTCTTTAATGATAATAGCTCACATTTATAATGCGCCTAACACTTGTTCCTAGGCGCGGAACATATTATTATCCCGGTCATCGGATCCAGGCTTACCCGCACACAAGGTATGCACATTCTCCACTCCCTGGGGAGCATTCCAGCCAGTCGCCATTTTATAAGCGCCATTGTTAATCAAACCACATTAGCTTTCGCATCCTACCGGGTACCCATTTTAACACCTGGGTGGAGAGTGGCAAATGTAGATCAATGTCTTTCTCTCTCTTTCTCTCTCTTTCTCTCCCTCTCTCTCTCTCTCTATCTCTCTTTCTATATCTGTCTTTTCTCTATGTCTCTCTCTCTCTCTCCTTCTCTCTCTCTCTTCCCCCCTCTCTCTCTCTCTCTCTCTCTCTCTCTCTCTCTCTCTTAGATCTAATTACCAATCCTGTATGTTTCATAACTTTCTGTATGATAAAGTGGGACAAACTTTAACGTATTGATTTTGCCAGCTGTCATCCATGGATCACGGAACCTTTCCCTAGGCGTCACTTGTTGCAAAAATACATTAATTGCCAAAATGAATTTTCCATTTTTGGACCATCTGTCTCAATTTGTTATCATTATCGAATGTGGCAACACAACAATCTGTCAGCGAAAAAAAGAGGTGACATTATTCAAACACAGCCATGTGTCATCAAGATTTAGCACGGACCAATTTGACAACGCTATGCAAAGTGAAGAACACAGGGAAACGGGGTAACGGACTTTGTTTCATCTGACAATTACGAGTTAAAGCAAACGAAATCAATTGTAATAATGGACTGGTTATGGGGATCATGGTGATGAAATGGTGGCGAGGATGATGATAATGGTCATAATGATTTTGTTATTACCGTCCAGCTAGCAAGCTTGATGATAATGATATTGGTGGTGGTAGTGGTGGTGGTGGTGATGATCATGATCATGATGATAATGATGTGATGATGATGATAAAGACGATAATGATAATGATGATGATGATGATGATGATGACGATAATGATGAGACGGTGATGTCGATGATGACGATGATTAAGGCGTTGATGTTAACGATGATGAGAATGATGATGGTGATAATGATGTGATGATGATGATGATGATGATGATGATGATGATGATGATATTAATGATGCTGCTTGTATTGATCTAAAGACACGTCCGGCGCCACATTTATGTTAAAGATATACAAACAAAAGTTAAGTTACTACAATTTCTTGGATCTTTTTATAATTTAGAATTAAGCTGTTAGATTAGAATTTGTTAATAGTTTTATGAAGGGCCACGAAACCTTTGAGGAATAAGGAACATCTTAAAACATGATAATGTAAAGAAAAAAAAAATGTTAACAACGTGTCAAGCTAGCCATGCTGTGTTGTTTATATAGGTCCTGCTGATATCAATCTAATGGCGTCACGGATGCTCTCCCATAAATACAGTAGATCATTGGCTTTCCATTTATAGATGTTATTTAACGTTAAGCTTGCTATTGGCAGTAAGAATAGAAGAAAAACATACACAAGGCGTTTTGTTTTGAGTTAAAATTAGGAGTCTGTATTTTGGAGACATCCCTTGATTATTAGAAGATTACTATCATATTTTTTTTTTACTGGAAATTAAAAATGTAATGTCATATATCTTGCTCTCTCTCGCCCGCGCGCATTCTCTCTCTCTCTCTCTCTCTCTCTCTCTCTCTCTCTCTCTCTCTCTCTCTCTCTCCCCCTCTCTCTCTCTCTCTCTCTCTCTCTCTACACTTCATCTCCGTGTCTTGATTTACCTTTAATACCCCCCCTCCCATTGTGTCTCTGTTTGCATCACTGACTGTCTCTTTCTCTATCCCATCCCGACACCAAGACTTTCTATATGGTACAGTGGATACGTCACCAGGCTGTGGATCACATGTTTCGCGGTTCGAGCCTTTGGCAAGATATTAATCTACATTTGCCACTTTTCGCCAAGGTGTCATAATTATACTTTGTACATGTAGGTGCCTTGAGCATTCACTCGGGTGGATACGCAAAAATGTAATTACTGTAGTATTCTCATTATTATTATTATTATTATTACTGTTATTATTATCATCATTTTTATTATTATCATCAATATTATTAATAGTATTAGGGTTATTATCATTTTTATTATTAATATTAACATCAATGTTATTATAAATATTATCATAATTTTTATTATTAATATTATTATTTTTTATCATTATCATCATCTTCGTTATAATCATGATTGCTAGTAACATTATAATCATCAATATTATTATTACCATCATTATTAATATTTCTTTTCACTATTTCTCCTTCCATTCTATCAATTTGTTATTTTATAATTCCTTGTATCTTTATGTGCTACCTCCCTTTCTCATTTTCCACTACATGCCTGAACAAGCTCCGAAATGTGTTTTACGCAAAAAAAATTCTCCTTCTATAATTCTTTTTAATCATAAACAGAAAAAATAATGCTTCGCCTTGCTGTGTTCTTGGGAGACTCAGGGGATGAAATATTGAACAATAACATCCCTGAAAAAACACTTTCCATCCTTGCCATTTGCCTCTTGAGTACTTCCATTAACGTGTTGCTCTTTCTTATTCTCTTCAGCTGACTCCCCTCTCATTTGCCACTGTAAACTTTGTATTCTCCCCCCTCTCTCTCTCTCTCTCTCTCTCTCTCTCTCTCTCTCTTTTAATGCCTTTTCCATGCAGGCTTCTACGTTTCTCTTCTGATCTCCCTCTCTTTTTCTGTTCCCTCTTTCTCCGTCTCTCTTTTTCTTACAGTAATACTTACCTGGTATATGTATATGTATATATACCACCTCCCCGCCCATTTACTTTGCCCCTACACCCCTTTATACTCTCTTTCTCTGCCTACATCCTTCTCCGTCTTTCTTTTACCTATATAACTTGTTTCACTCTCTCTCTCTCTCTCTCTCTCTCTCTCTCTCTCTCTCTCTCTTTTTTTTCCTCTCTATCTCTCTTTCTCTCTCTCTCTCTCTCTCTCTCTCTTTTACCTACCTACATGTATATAATAACTTGTTTCACTCTCTCTCTCTCTCCTTCTCTCTCTCTCTCTCTCTCTCTCTCTCTCGTTCACACACACACACACACACACGCACGCACGCACACACACACACCAGACACACACTCTCTCTCTCTTTCTCTCTCTCTCTCTCTCTCTCTCTCTCCTGCTCTTCATTTCTCTCTTACTCCCACTCATTCTCCATTCATTTTCATTTTCTTCTCAGCATCCACTTTTAATGGCATACGACAGACCTATTCATCGCGCAAGAGGAAGCGTAGTAACTCGATACCGAACCTAATATGTTTTCGACGACTGTGTTACAATGAGCATATTTTGGTCGAGTAATGAGACAGATTACACATATCCGAAGGGCTAAATGATATCAAATCAATACTAGTAGATGGCAAGTATGGTTTTCTCGAGTAACAGGGAATCAACACAAATATCTGGTTGGTGATATGGAGCCCGAAAATTGATGCACTGCATTTGACGAAAAAAAAACGTGAAAAATCGCTTCTTTATCACGTTTCATTGTGCAGCTGATAGTAATGCGGATCCTGATATTAAATTGGTTTTAATAGAAACCTAAAAATGAGAGAAACAGGTCACTGGAAATTGAGCAATTTCAGATTAAGAATAGTTATGAAATTGTTAAGTTGTCAAATTGGCAACACTGTCACGAAAATGACAGAAAATTTAATCAAATGTATATTTTCCCTTTTCAATTTTTAATCATGCATTCACCCTATATAAAATTATTGCAATTTTTTTTAACAACCCCCACTCTATTCCTTCGCCAGTAACTAAGAAAATAACGTTTTATGAAATTGTTTGTGCAGAGTAAATTGGAAAGGAAAGGAGCACACAAGATGCGTCACAGTGTTGCCAATTTGTGTTTCACTGATGGCAACTTAACTAATTCTTGACTATTCTTAATTGGACATTGCTAACAATTCCACAAATTTGTTTCTCGCATTTCTCTGCTATTATTAAAACTAACTTTACTTCAGGGTGGGCTTCCCCCTTTAAAGAAAAGGTTGTTAAAGAGAGTGTTGCGTTCAGGTTAAAGTGAGCATTACTATTAATTGTGGGCTTCGAATTGTGTAGGAGGAAGAACGTGTAGATGCGCTGAAAAGATACACTTATGAAGTGACGCTCGCGAAATTCCGCTAATCCGAAAACGTTTGCATATTTTGGGGTTATACAATATTTGCTTTATAGTGAGCCCTTTCAGATGGAGCACTAGACAAGTTTTAAAAACTAATTTTATTTAATGAGATTTATATTTTCATCTGGTTGAAGCCAGAAGGGCGTTAATTCATTTACATACACACATAGGTAATGCCCTTCTGGCTCTGAACACGTCTGTCAAAGACCTAATGTCAGTTGTGCATAGTGGCACTGCTTAATTATCTGTTACAAAAACAGTTTTGTAGCAGTACAAAGTGGCACTTTGTGACAGTGAAAAGGAGCACTTTGTTGCATCGGGGGTTCCTCGTACAAGCAAAAACGTCGTTGATTTTGTGCGGAGCTTTTAAAAAGGGGCGTGCTGTCCCCTTTCCTCTTAAAAAAGGCTATGCATGCTACCACTTCTTTTTTAGAATCAAAATGACTATGAGGATATTTGTGATCCCGTATATCCATGGAAGATCACGTACCACTGTCATCATCATCGCTGACATGTTTGCTTTAAGTCAGGTCGTGAATATCCATCCCTACATCTGCATTCGATAGGAAGGAATCGACCAGCACCCACTCCCTAGAATTCACCCATACAGAATAATATTTCATATGCTCACTAACTTTAAGCCAACCTTCACCTTTTATTTTTACTCCGAGATGTTAACCAAACACCTGGCAGCTCGTTTTCGATAAAAATTCCATCGTTATTTTCTCTCTCGAAATCTTCCTCAATGTAACATTTTGAATGTATGTGTGTATGTATATGTGTGAGCGTGCATGTGTGTTTGTATCATGTTATTTTAAAGTTTTTAAAGTGTATAATTTATGTGTAGTTTTTTTTTTTTTTTTTTAAGGCCCCACCACAAGCAATTAGCTTCTAAGGGTGTCCTTTACCGTATTATGTTTACTATGTTACTCATTTGTATGCACATGTTTCATTTTTATGGTTAAATAAATAAACTGAACTGAACTTCAGAAATTCACTGTTATCTTCGAAGACAAGATGTCTTGATTACCCTGTCGCCTTAATCTCGAAAGCCTAGCCCTATGCTTATCAAATTCCTTTATTGATTAAAACATAAAAACAAAAGATGAGGAATTTTCTGTTTAAAGTAGAAAAAATATTGAATAAAATAATAATAATTGAAATGCAATCACATCACATCATTACAAACTACTTCCCTTCCTATCTTTCGATCTCTGCCCTTTATACTCATTATTTTAGCCCCTTCAAACTAACGGTTTTCAAAGATTCTCAGCTTCATTTACCTAACAACTCTTAATAGTTCATCACGCATTTTTTCTTTTCACCAAGGATTGTTTGATGGATATGCGGTGTGATGTTAGATTACAGACCTAGTTTATTTTATTCTCCTATGGGTGTTCCTGTCGTTGCATCATTAATACTTCAGTGCGTCATAAGCATGCTCGTGATCTAATTGTGGCGTATTGTGACAGGGTAAAATGGCGGATCCAGACTGATTTTGAAAAGAGGAGGTACCTGCCGTTGTCACGCCCCCCCCCACACACACACAGACAGACACACCCACACGTGCTCACACACATACAGACACACACTTATTGGTCCTTCTCTTGCCTTTTTCATTTGCATATGCAGCCCCCTCGATTGTCCACTATCTATTATGTATAACTTAATATTTGGCTGTAATTCCTTCTCTTTCTATTTTTCTTAAGCGCTTAGAGACATATTTTGTGATAAGCGCTATACAAATGTTGTTAATTATTATTATTATCATTTCTTTTGTCATCATTTTGGCAAACACGAGCTACATTTTTATATGTTTAAAAAAAAAGGATAACTGTCTTTTTCTTCATGTCCCTATAGTAATAATGTCACTATTATCCTTTAAAGCCCCACTGTCCAACTTGTAGCTACTTGCTCCCTCTATATAGAAAACTTCCCCAATCGGTGCCTGTTGGTCCCCCATGATCCTCTATTTATTATGTTATTTGAGAGCTGAGTTAATGAGATAGCCACCTGTCAGTGATCTCGCTGTGTTGTCTAATCCCTCCTAGCCACACTAGTGTTGACAAGCTTTAAGAAACATATACTGACTTGTTAAAACTTCATTTCACAGCTAGCTAAAACCTTGATCATCAATATGCCTAACTCCCTGGAAGAATGATAGCAAATCGTGTTCACGCTTATAAAATAGCCAAAACAGACATCAAAACGATTACAATGAATATTCATCGCCTCTGCTTCGAGTTGATGTTCACTTGATGGCAGTAACCTTCATGCATTAAACATGTTACAGATAAATACAGCTATGAGGCGACATGTATCCTTTTCAAGGTTGGGCTGATGAGATTAAAACAGTGGATGCCATACGACCATTTAATCTGAGCGTAAAATTAGGGTCGCACTTTGGCGTTCATAAAATTAATGTTTAATAATTAACTGTAATTCAAGGTTACAGTGATATTGTAGAATATGTTGAATGCTCAATAAAATAGTTTTTATGGTGTTTAAAGCGAATTTTATTTCAGGATAGGCGTAGCTCATAATTCTATAAATGGGGAGAGGGTAGTCAAACCAAATATTCCACTTTGCTAATTTTTAATTTTGTTTTCCTCAGGATAGAGTAAATTAAAAATATATGAGGTTGCTTACAATACCATCCGATGTATGACTCTTTCAAAAATTAATATGGTAATTTTAAACCCTTCTTTTATGCTGAAGTATCGGCTTTATCAAAAGACCACGAGGTGTATGCGTTGAGTTGGAAAACGAATCAATATATTTTGTTTAGAATGTTAAAATGGGTATATTGATGGTTTATCCGCATCTATATTTCAATCGCTTTCTATTAATTCAATAAACCAGCTCCATTTAGATGTTTTATAAAAATCGAATTCCGTCATCCGTCATCCGATGTTGATTCTGATTCTGATGTCGGTGTGATGTCGGTCTGTTGTCGGTCTGTTGTCGGTCTGTTGTCGGTCTGTTGTCGGTGTGGTGTCGGTCTGTTGTCGGTCTGAGGTAGATCTGAGGTCGTTGTGATGTCGGTCTGTTGTCGGTCTGTTGTCGGTCTGTTATCGGTCTGTTGTCGGTCTGTTGTCGGTCTGTTGTCAGTCTGAGGTCGGTCTGAGGTCGGTCTGAGGTCGGTGTGATGTCGGTCTCTTGTCGGTCTGTTATCAGTCTGTTGTCGGTCTGGTGTCAGTCTGTTGTCGGTCTGAGGTTGGTGTTATGTCGGTTTGTTGTCAGACTGAGGTCGGTCTGAGGTCGGTCTGATGTCGGTTTGTTGTCGGTCCGAGGTCGGTGTGATGTCGGTCTGGTATTGGTGTGTTGTCTCGGTCCGAGGTCGGTGTGATGTCGGTTTGTTGTTAGTCTGAGGTCGGTCTGATGTCGGTCTTTTGTCGTCTGTTGTCGGTCTGTTGTCGGTCTGTTGTCGGTGTGATGTCGGTTTGTTGTCAGTCTGAAGGTCGGTCTGAGGTAGGTCTGACGTCGGTGTGATGTCGGTCTGTTGTCGGACTGAGGTCGTTTTGATGTCGGTCTGAAGTCGCTCACATCGGTGTGACCGGGGTATTTGAGAAGTAAAAAAGAGGAAAAATCTCCCAATTTGTTTTGATCTAGTGTGCCAAAATTCGCAGTCCATAAACAGCCTATCGGCTTACGGGATGCTGTCAATCGGCGGAACTCGGTATTCCCCGAGCATCTCACTCTGAATGACCAGGCCAGGGACATGGGACCCATGCCTGATGGCCAAACGATATTCATGGCAGCAAGCGAGTCGAGATTTTTTTTTAAACTTCCCTTTCCGGGTAGGCTCTGAGGAAAAGAGGAATCAAAATATAGCGCTGGTCATCACTCGAAAACGCATCAGAATTCGAGGTTTATCTTACTTCTGTAAGGGTTATTGGCCTGTAATGACATTTTGAATTCGTGAAAAAAAACTTGCCAGAGGTAATTTTGCGGTATTTATTAAATATCATGAATATAGGACTGCAAGTTGTTTTGACCAGAAATTTGTCAACACATTTACGGGAGCATACTAAACAACCAATAAAAGCCGCCGGTACAAATCCCATGCATAAACAGGACTATGTCCTTTAATGTTTCGACTAGCTATGCCCTCTTCTAATTATGATTATCAGTATCATACTGCCATTATTAGATGTCAAAATCGTTTCGTAGATCTCATTCAGATGTTGTTTATATTTCGTTTTATTCTGTTCATATGCGTTATTTGACTACTTGAAAAGAGAATGTAAAATCGAGTCTGTCACCAAATCATATGAATATTTCAAAGAAAAGAATCCTCCCCCCCCCAAAAAAAAAAAATCGTAAAAGAGGTTAAAGTGGTTTTTAGCCCCTGAAGGGCTACGCAATTAAACATTTTCGGAAAGGGATTTAAAGGGGTTGGGGAGTAATACCGTCAGCCCTAGCCCCCCCCCCCCATCGTTAGCGACGTAGTGACGACCCTGACTCTGTTATGATGTTAGGATTTTACTTGATCTCCCTACCATTATGACGTCATGGCTTGAACAATACAATCGATTTCATGATATTTGAAATACATGTTCAAGAAAACTAGTTGAAAGAAAAATGTGAATGCATGTCTATCGTCATAATTATAGCCATACAATAATAAGCAACAGAGACCTTAGGGGAATTCGTATGCGCACCTTCAACTGATCTCAAAATGTCGATACACTATGAAAAACAAACGTAGGGAAATACTCCCATCCCCCCCCCCCCCCTACGCTTCCGTGCCCGGTGCTTCCTTCCGGGTGTACTTGAGTTTACGGTGATAATTTAACAGAGTCTGTTGAGAGCTTGTAGGGCGTTAACGCTTGGTAAGAGTATATGAGATAATGCTCTTCTGGCGCTGAGCAGACGATAGCTTGTAACGTCCGGTCTTCCCGCGAAAATGCGATTTAATTTTCTTTTATTGATGAGAAGAAGCAAGAGTGGAAATTGCTTCTTGAAAGTCGACACGGAGACGGATTACGCTGGTCGTGGTGCTTATTAGTATGGAGTATCGCTGGCTTATCGTTGCTTAGTTCTCCTCGCTATCTCTGCCTCGCGTAACCTGTTAGGGGTACCTACATTGTTATAGGTCTCAAGTGATGATGATGATGATGATTCCCATGATAATGATGATTAAGGTCATGGTAGATAAATGATGATGGCGATGATGAAAGTGATGACGATGATGATGATGATGATGATGATGACGATGATGATGATGATTAAGGTGATGGCAGATGAATGATGATGATGATGATAAATACATGATAATGATGATGACGATAATATCATGATGGTGGATAAATGACGACGATGACGATGATGATGAAGGTAATGATGATGATGACGGGGATTAAAAATGATGATAATGATGGTGTGGATGGATAAATGACGACGACGACGACGACGATAATGACGATGATGATGATGATAATGATAAATAATGATGATGATGATGATTGTTAAGGGAGCCTTCATTGTTATAGGTCTCAAAAATGGTGATGATGAAAGTGATGATGATGACGATGATGATGATAATTATAATTCTGATATTTTACAATTGGACATTATATTACCTTTTACAGATACATCATCATTAGCATTCCGTAGATGAGTTCCGGCACAATAATCAAAGCAACGCAGGTTGTCCAATGTGTCCAATATTTTAGCATGATGTAGTGTGAAAGTTACTCTATTCATTTCGTTTCAATTTGTATATCATCTTCTTGAAATCCGGTCGAAATGTCCATTATCTTCCATACTCACGTCAGCGTCTCTCCTTCGGCCGCATCTTCATACGTCTCCAGGGAAATCTAACGGACGATTCGATAGACGATTGATATTTGCTTCCAAATCCGGCAACCTTGTGCAAATTAATGATGTTTGCCATCCTGAATTAAATAACTTAACATGGTTTTACATAGTTTATTAGATAGCGGGGTCGGTAGTAATACAATCATATTACCATTAACCTAGCTTTAAATGTGCATGGTTCATGCGGTGGACTATGGACCGCCAAGTGTCTAAACACCTCATCCAAAAATAATTTTTCCCACATTTTTTTTTGAGGGGGGGGGGGATTAATGAATAAAGTATTATAAACAAATAATTTGTCAACTTTAAATGAATTTCATTTCTTTATATTTTTCATTTCATAATTTTTTTAGAGTTAAAATAACTTTCAAAGAATAAAAATTGTAATCATTGGCGCTCCATAAGCCAGTAGAATATGTTAAAGAAGAATTTCCAAGAACATCACAAATACGACCTTTAATGTATCACTAGAAATCAAGAAGCGTACAGATGACAATCGTATAAATTTTAGGCCAGCTGCGTTTCGGATAATAACTTTTAGAAATTACTCAAATGGAAGCACCTCTCAGGATCTAAAAAAAATACGAGCGCTTCACCAACATTTAGCGATGTTTTGATGTCGTCACGTCAGGGACCTATCCTGCGTAAGCAGACGACGACCTATACGAATGAACTTATTTCCTGTGCAATTATTTACCGATAATGAGTGTTTGATTTTTTTTATAGCATGAACGTATAGTGTATCTCACACCATTTTAAAAGGGAGGTGATGCTGATGCTGATGATTAAAAACTTTTGCAGAGAAACATTCAAGGCAAGGATAATTTATTGATTAAAGAAACCATTAAAATATCGGCCCACTCTCGAACTGAAAAGCCCGCCAAATAATAGAATGAACAGTGTTTGTTCCTAATTGAACCCCTGCACGTATCTTCGTATATGCAGCTGAATGAACAATGGCGTCTTTCTGACAAGCCATAGTGAAGCGTCAAATTCAGAGAGAGGCAACAGAGTATACCGTCAGAATACACTGGTGAAGTAAGAGAAATACGTCGTGAAGAGGAGAGTACTGACGCTGAAAGGGGCACTTTAAATTTACGCAATGTTATGGGACATCGTCCGCTTATGCTAATTTGGTCCCTTGGTCCCGTGACGTCACGAATCTCGGGAGCGTTCGGAGGGCTCTTCAAGAGCGAAAGTGGGGTGTATTTCATTGCTTTCATATTGATACTAATCGTTACTCAATTTTGTATGTTTCCAAGTGGGAAATTTTGATAACCTTATTCGATCTCACCTTTCCTTATGCAATAATACAAAATAAACCAATGTTTAAAATGAATTAATGTCTATTGTAACCTGGAAGGGGGTCGTTGTAAATCCGCTCCCCCTTTGCTGGATACGCCCATGCAGATATTCACGTTGATTGTCTTCAATGGCAGTATGATACTGAGGGGGAATCTGGATGCAGATTGAAGCGGCCGCGTTAATGATGAAATATGTGCCCATATATCTGTCGGAGATTATGTCCATCAAAACCGGGCTAATATGTGAATAATCAACCCATTTTGCTCCTACCCTCATTAGCTCGCTCCACTTCCTAATTTATCATTCTCTCTCTCTCTCTCTCTTTCTCTCTCTCTCTCTCTCTCTCTCTCTCTCTCTCTTTCTCTCTTTCTCTCGTTCTCTCTTCCCATTCTTGTGCTTTTTGCTTTTGGTATACCCCCTCCCCCTAATTTTTTCTGTCTCTATTTCCCCTTCTTTCATTCCTGACTACCTCCCTTGGTTTTTCTTTTTGTCCATCTTTAAAAAAAAAATTGTATTACCATTCAAAGTTTCCCCTTTGTTCATTTTCTCTTTTTACACACATCTCTCTCTCTCTCTCTCTCTCTCTCTCTCTCTTCCCTCTCTCTCTCTCCCTCTCTCATTTACCCCCTATCTATCTATATATATATATATATATCTCTCTCTCTCATTTAACCCCCCCCCCTCTCTCTCTCTCTTTCTCCCTATTTATCCCCAAACACACGCTTATTCACTCTGTCACGGTTTACGACTGTCTCTCCTCGCCTCTTCCAATCTTCTTCTTCTCATTTTCCGGTAGCGACTTGCTAGTGAATGGGGACAGCGAATTAGGCTTGACAATAGTCGAATCGCTGAAAGTGACATCCACACAGTTTCACGGCGACGGTATGATGAGCCCATTTAGGGGCGTAGACAGATTGTTTTCTATGGAGATATCGAGAGGGGCGGTCAGATGAAATTTAAAACAAAATCATACTTTTTTTAAAAATATTAAAACACAACGAGATCAAAGGGGTTTGATGATTCCGAAATCCTCTTAATTCGGTGTCGATTCCGAATTCATTGACAAGTGTTTAAAAAAAAAAGGGGGGGGGGCAACAAAACAGGCTTAATAATGTTCAAGGTTGTCGACCCGAGTTTTGAGATTGTCTTATTCCTGTCGAGATGGATTAAAAATGAGACTCTAAAAAGCCACAGCTGAAGTTTAACAGATACATTGTATCTCTAAAGGCTGAACAATGAAATAATTTTCGTCATCATGCTGAGAAAAATAAATAAAAGGAAATTACCTAATGGAGGAGGTGACGATCATTCCTAACGGCACTCCTTTACCACTCAATGTGTGTGTGTGTGTGTGTGATGTGTGATGTGTGATATGACAGGTACCCATATCATATGATACTCATCTAGCCAAATGGGTCCATTAGTCTGAAACTAATAGGCATTTAGTATTCCTGCACACGTAGAACAAAACTCTTTTTTGAGCATTTACATGAACGGCTAATAGATTGTGCACTTACAATTATTATAATGATCATGTTTGAAAGCGATCAAGGTTGTTATTCATGGTTATCTTGGATAATGGGGAAGTGGGGTTGATACAAATCGTCCATAGAATGTTTGCCTAATTGCGTTTCTGCTAATTACCATGTTCATGAATCATTATTTGAACAACCGTTAGCATCAATTTACACAATTTTAACATGACGTGTCGATTCCTGGACTGACGTAAATCCTTTAGAAGTGAATATCCATAAACTTTGTTCTGCTCTGTTTCACGGGTTATTCATTCTTTCCATGATACTGTCGAATAACCTTGTGTCGTTTCATTAAAACCCCGTCTGCACTAGTTTGACCAGGAGCGATTAGACCACCCAGCGTGGTCACAGACAGGTGGTCATCTCATCAAATAAGCTTTTAATTATCATAAGAAAAAGGGGATCATGGGGGACCAGTGGTCACCGATTAGGCATTGTTTGCTATATAGAGGGCGCAAGTAGCTATAAGTAGTACAGCGGGGCTTTAAATTCTCTATCGTATGGAAATACAACTTTAGATCAATGGATGTCTGAATGAATGAATCTGTAGTATGAATATAAAGAATTATACAATATTTTCCCTTTCAGTGTTGCACAAAAGCATATTAAAAACCTCATTTTGCGCACCCCTCCAAATTACGTCGCAGTTACGTTGACAACATAACATGTGGACCCGATAGGCTCGCCTATATACAGTACCTGATATGTGTACTTCACATAAGATGATATCATCAAGTCGATAGTTATTTATTTAGGTCGACAACTTCCGATTTTCAAAGCTTTAGATTTCGATTTTTCCTGTTACTCCTCTGGCAGACACTAAAATAGCAGATGCTCGATACTACTGCAATTTATGGATTACTAGCATCGTTGATATATAATTCATCAATTTCATTTTCACTTCCGACATGGTCTTTATAAGCGTTTAGTTGTCTAGGCTTTCTAAATAAATATGTAAAGATAATAACCAGAAAGACGGGTGACAAAGCTCACTGCGTCTTACCGGGTTTTTTTGTTTTACATCGACATATATATTTATAAACCTCTCTTTAGAAATCTAGCCATCTGATTGGTCGAAATTGGAGACGTGATTTTAGCCATGCCCGCCTACCGGTCAATAGTTTTTTTTTAAAGAAGTCCGTTGCTCGGGTAAAGGGCCGCATGAATAAATTTTGCTGAGATCCCCATTGCATGGTTTACGTGTACAAAGTTTCTTTCTGCGAGCGCGGATACCATACAGTGCTTTTTGTCCGCGATTCCCGAATGATCGCTACTTTCAGGCAGCTTTCCAGCGAAGATTTGCAGACAGTGTCTCAGATTAAGTGTGATGTTTTAACCAGTCTTTATTCAGGAAAAGGATAAGGTAAAAAATCCGTCTAGATATTGTTGTGAATTCGGTATATAAAATATATATGGACTGCTTTAATATTCGAAGCATAGTTATATAAAAACAGCGATGCCTCTCATAGCAGTCAATATATCTACAACATTGAATGTATATACCTGTGAAGCTGTCTGTATTCTAAGTTTATAATTGTAGTTGCATTTTTCTCTTAATGTTGCACCAAGGTCTTACGCTTCGGACAATTTCTACCCTGCGAATATTTTGACTGATTTTGTATCTGCAATGATCTATAATATGCAATGCGCTTCTTCGCTAATTTGTCATTCGTGTTGCATGTTCCCTCTTTTTTCAGACGAGGTCACAGAAAAAAAAACATGATTGAGTTAAAGCATAAAAAGAAACCTGAGTTACCTGAATGAGTTACCATGGAAATACATCACGTCTTTCATCTCAATTTGCTATATTCTTCAAGATATGAACATCTGTACTTACCATGCCTTCGGCTATTATTATTCCATACATTTCCCCCACTAATGGCACCTGCCTCCCAACAATACTAATCATTTTTGTTTCCAATCTCTCATCTGATTATGGTTTATACAGGTGAAAGTTGTTTCCATATTATGTTTACCCCCTCCTCCCCCATCTCTCTCTCTCTCTTCTCTGTATGTTCGTCTGTCTGTCTCTCTGTCTGTCTCTCTGTCTGTCTTTCTCTCGCTTTCTCTCGCTTCCTCTGTCTGTGTCACTCTCTCTCTCTCTCTCTCTGTATATCTGTCTCTGTCTCTCCGTCTATCTTTCGATCTCCCCCTCTCTCTCTATGTATGTCTGCCATTCTCGCTCTCTCTCTCTCTCTCTTTCTCTCTCTCTCTCTCTCTCTCTCTCTCTCTCTCTCTCTCTCTCTCTATCCCTCTCCCTTTGTATGTGTGTCTCTTTATATCTATCTGTCTCTCTCCGGGAAGAGAACTCTCTTCTCTTTCCTTAAAATAATTCTGCATTCAACTTTTGTTAAAATACTCACTGCCATACTGTATAAAGTATCATTACCATATTGTCAATATTATTATTATGAATAATGTTATTGCGATCATCATTATCATTATTATTAGAAGTACTAGTAGTAGTATCATCACCATCATCATCATCATCATCATCATCATCACCATCATTACGACCATCACCATCTTTATAATTACATTATTAGCTTAATCATTGTCATTATTATCGTTACTACTATCAACGCTACTATTGTTTACATTGTAAATATTATTATGCATATTATTAGTATCATCGTCTGAATTACTTTCGCACTATGTGATTTTATTAATATATTTTTCATTTTTTATAGCATGATGACTGATTCAGAACGACAGGCAGTTTCACGGCACGAACTTCATATCCCCTCACTCATTCACACTTGTACCGTACTTAAAAAGACTGATAATGAAAGCTTGTCCAATTTGGAGTACTTGTTTGTGGCAAAGATTATGCTATAAGCACGTTTAATCACTATTTTCGAGTCGATCGAAATGTGAACGAAAATAGACACATTCATTAACAGCAACAAAGTGAAACGCAAATCAAATATGGTGAACATAACATAATGAATGAACTAAGTATGACACGGAAATAGGAAATAAAACAATTCTACACTGGCTTTATGCAAATCAAGTAAGATAAGAGCATACATCTGTTGGAATATCAATGTCAATGAATTCTTGATCCTTGCTTTCATATTACTTGTACAACTGTATATCCATAACCAGTATAAACTAAAGTCTTATATGCCAATCACACACTAAGGAATAAGGGTTCAATTGGGGTGCAGATCTTGCATCCACCTACGCGTATTTGGCAGAGGGTGCCTTATCGATAAGACACCCTTATTTCCTAGAGTGCCTTAACGATAAGGAAACGTTATATTGGGTCATTACATCACAAAGCATTTGTATATTTCTTACACAAGATAATTCATCGTAGTTGTCATATAATTTATACACTGGTGCCCATAAAGTTGAGAAGAAAAAAATTCTCTCACTCTTTTTATGAAATGATTGTGACAATAGGCTCTTGATACAATGCCTATCTTCTCAATATATTTTTTTATCAGTCTCGACGGCTGTTTGTATTGATCAATTACGTTCAGAGAAGATTCCACTTTATATTAAGAATAATTCATGTAGTCACAATCATCTCATAAAAATAGGTAAAACAAAATCATTGTAACTTAATGGACCACATTGTATTTACACAATGCAAGTGAGCTTTATTTCTGCTATGGCCATGAAATGGAAAGATCTCGTCATATGATTCATAAACCGTCGAACAAATATCGATGTTTCACTAGAACCCCAAAACTGCATTTTGTCGCTATTGTACGAAGTTACACTGCCTACAGGGTGTGCGTACTTTAGCACACATTTTTTTTTGTAGGAAAGACGGGTGCAATTCAGATTTGACAGAGAATAAATTCTTTGTTAGCAATGTTATGGCAATAGATCATCCCAGTTAAACTCCCACGTAGCTTGATTATTTATTCATCCTCTAATCCGTAAAATAGTTTTAAAATCAAGCGAGAACAGTCCCTGAAAGGCATTTTTGTTTGACATGTTATTTATCAATTACCCAAACTCGCGATGGCATGCTTTATGCATGTGCCCCATTTTTGCCGTGCCCGGCTAACAGTGACAAAAAAAAGCTATTTGGGCGAAAGTTCTGATGGATAGTCGATTTTAGTCGTTCCGGATTCATGAATTCGTATCTTGATAAGGCATATAATATATACAGCTAAATCTTAAAGAGCTTCGACAAATCAGCTCAAGGGGGGGGGGGGGGTGTATAGTTGTTATTTTGCATTCCTTTGCAGATATTAACACTGCAATGCAACCAAAATCATAGATAGAATACCTAATTATATCTTAAATTTAAACAATTTGTACTTAAAGAACAGCATTATACTGTTGAAACATTTCTTTCCAATTTTATTTTTTGCTTACCAAAGCTGTACACGCGCTTTAACAGATGTGCTTGTGCATTATTGTACACTGTACATGTAGGCCATGTAGGTATTTAAAACGAAGTGGCACCTTACAAAAAATCTATGTCACAATTGTTCCCAGTTTCCCGAGGAAAATAGAGTTATTCACACATTGCACCTTAATTGTGTTTTCGCGTTGATTTATCGATAAACTTAGCTAATGATTAACTAGCGCTGAAACAGGTGCAAATACACGTTGTATAGCTGACCATATAGAACCCCTTAAAACATTGATTTTCGCCAGCTTCCGGCTGATTTGTCAAATATTTCCCCCACAATGCACACCGAGAAGGACCATATTTTATGGATTAAATGCTTCTTTCTTCGAAATTTGATTACCCTAGCCGAATGAATCCGTGGCCGTTGTGCGGAAAACCAACAGGGAATTCATGTATTTTGGGGTATGCGTTACAGGCGCCATTTTGAATCAAGGAGGTACATGACTGTTTGTGTAATAACTTAAGTGAGGGAGGAATAAGCATGTGCTTGCATATTGCGGCGTCCTTAATCTTAGCCGTTTGGGTTACATAAATCAAACATCGGCGGTGTTCACGCCGAATTTCGATTCCCAAACATCTATAGCATGTACGCTAGTGCCTCTTAACACGTAAATGTCATTACACTAATCCTGTTGGTGATAGAAGATAGTGAACCGTCATTTTCGACATCAAATATTTAAAAGCACTCTTCCTGCTTTGTGAGTTCAAACCATGTATGACGGAAATCCATTCAACACTCGCAAAAGCCCACGTCGTTTTAGTTTGAACAGGAAATTGGGAAATGGGGTATAGGCGAGTTCATTTGTTTAAGTGCATTGTTAAAGCGATATACAGCTTTCAGTCTTTGGCGCAATTGAGCTGCCATTCAACACTGCGCAGCGACTGTGACTGAAATACGGGTTGGAGTGTAAGCTAAAAAATTACTTTTCACTGTATCAAAGGCAAGAGAACAAAAGGAGCACTTTACGGCTTAGATGATGAAAAGAGATGAAAAAACTTCATTCATTTTTATAGAGCGAACGATTTTCCTAAACCTTCAGGAGTGAACTTCAGCACAATGAGGTTACTGATGAAACGGGAGTGCTTCGAAATTTCGTGCTGGGGACCATCAGATTGTTATTCCATTTAAAGAGTGTTGCCATTGTAACGTTATAAAGAGCAAGTAAACTAACTTATACCTCAGCATTATTAAAACATGAATAGGGGCAGGATGTTTGATATTATATACCGAGAGGAAAGTGATTCAAGTTAACCATTTTAATGAATAGATAACAACCGGCTCTTATTTATTCAAGGTAGCCATATCAGTATTAATACTTGAACCCGTTTAACAAAGCCTTTTTTCATTGACAAATGACAAAGATCAGTGAAAAAACTGATGATAACCAATCAGAAGCAAGGATTTCACTAGTCCTGTCATTTGTCAATGATGACAAGTTTTGTGAAATGGGGCCCTGCTCTTCATACGGGCCCTGGAATTATTATCACCCGAGCATTTGCCAGGTATCCAGCTGAGTGGAGAGTGGCCATGGTGGCAAATGTCACCTGCCAAGGGCGTTAGAGCAGAGCTGAGATTCGAACCCTCAACCCTTGGATTGCCAGTCAAGTAATCGAACCACTACACCGCGACACCTCCACAAAAAGTGATTGATCCAAAATTTGACTATGAATGATTTCGTGCTGTTTTTGTAATAATAATAAATAATAATAATATTGGATTATTATATAGCGCACGTATCGACCTTGCAAGGTCCTCAAGGCGCTCCAACATTACCCGGCTATGCTAGGCTGCCGATTTCGACGCTCACAGCATTTCAAGAAATTCCTCCCTACCGGTACCCATTTAACACCTGGGTGGAGAGTGGCAAGTGTATTCCAAGAAAAGGGGATCACGGGTTTTAAAGTTATGACAACTCATTATCTCTTCATTGTTCACAAATAGTTTTTAATATATGGAACATGTCCTTGAAGAAAGATCATAAAGGAACATAACTGTACCAGTTTTGTATACTAGCTGTATTAGATGGCCGAAGAAGAAGGTTGCCTAAGTTTACGGGACAGATTTTACGTGCTTTGACTCGTCATATTAACGAAGCGCAACACAGCAGATGTTTTCCTAAAAGTTGTTATATGATCTATTTGCTTTGAAGTGGGGATTTCTAAAACCACTCCCCTGTGATATGTTAAGATGTTATGCCGAAAGAGACGTCAAGTCAATATTCTCTTTCCTATATACAGCATTAAAATACAAATAATATTTTTGGGATAAACTGCGTCATTATGACATGGATTAAACATCATAGTTCAATTGTGCACTTTGCTTGTCAGACAGGCTCAGGATTTCTATATTAAATAAGTAGGTCAATGGATCCGGAGGTATTTTAGGGTATACCTTTTAAAAAACAAGATATGTCGAATAATTGAGACAAATTTCTCCTTCTTCTACCACTCAGGACTAGGGATGCATTTAATTTATATTTCACCTAAAAACAGCGTATTCGATAAAAAAAGATGACGTAGAGAGTGACAGGAATGTGATGCAACGGCCAGGAAACAGCCGTGTGGAATTCATTGCACGTATATTTGGAAGGGATCGGTTTACTGCTCGGTGACTTGCTGACCCTGTTTTCAAATATTCTTTTTTTTTCTCAAGATCTCACTTTCTATTTTTCTTACATTCTCCTTCTCTCTCTCTTTCTCTCTCTCTCTCTCTGTCTCTCTCTCTGTCTCTCTGTCTCTCTCTCGCCCTATTTCTCTCATCTCTTATATCACTCTCTCTCTCCCTTTCTCTCTCTCTCTTCTCTCTCTCTCACTCACCCCTCTCTCTCTCTATTATATATCACCATCTTTCTATATCTCTCTTTCTTACTCTCTGTCTCCCACTCTCTCCCTCTTTCTCCCACCTCGCCCTATTTCTCTCATCACTTCCACCACTATTTATCTCCCGCTCTCCCTCTTTCTACCTCTCCCTCTCTATTCTCTTTAACCCTTTCTGTAAACAGTTCCTTCCTATTGCTCTTCCTCAAGAACACTTTTATTTCTTCCACTTTCACCTCATCCCCTTTTCCTCCTCCGAACTACATCCTCCTCCTCAATCACGTCCTCCTCCCATCACCCCATCACTCACATCCATTCTTCGTTCTCTTTCAGCTTTGCTTCTTCCTCCCAGTCCTTCTCTCTTCTTCTCTCTTTCACTCACTCTATAGAGACATCTTTCCTCTCCAATATGTCATTTCCTATGAATCCTTTCGACTGTTTTCCTCTTTTTTTTTTTATCTCTATAATGTTCCTGCCTATATCTACTCCCCCCCCCCCCTCTCTCTCTCTCTCTATGATCTGTCTCCCCCTCTCTCCCTCTCTCTCTCTCTCTCTCTGTCTCTCTGTATCTATTTATATGTATATCTCGCTGTCTCTCTATCTCCCTGTCTCTCTCTCTCACTCTTTCTCTCTTTCTCTTTATTCCCCCTCTCTCTCTCTCTCTCTCTCTTTCTCTTTCTCCCGCTCTCTCACCTATATTTCATGTTCTATTTTCTTCACACCATTGCACCTTCAGCATTGACAATTCGAGATCGATTTTCTGTCTGTGTGTGTGTTTGTTTTTCTCTCTCTCCCTCTTTCGCTATTTACCCTTCACCTCTCACCACTCACATCATGATACGTGCATCCATACTCCCCCTTCTCCTGCAATTCCTTTCCATTTGTTTGTTCTCCCCCTTCTCGTTGTATTTCCTCTATTTTGTTTCATGTTGAACATTTCAAAACATGACTTGAATAATTATCCCTTTCACGTTTGTATATCTTTGAAGAAAAAATCACAATCTCGATCTCTGTCTCACGTACTGGATCGCAATTTATCCCCCTTCTCTCTCCCTCTCACTCTTTTTCGCCTCCACCCTCTCTCTCTCTCTCTCTCTATTTATCGCTCTCTCTCTCTCTCTCTCTTTATCGCTCTCTCTCTCTCTCTCTCTCTCTTTATCGCTCTCTGCCCTCTCCCTCTCCCCTTCTTCCCACACTCACTCGTTCTTCCTCACCTTTCTCTTCCCCCATCCTTATTTCAATTCCCTGTATGAAATCTAAGGTAGATACGAAAACATCATCTCTTATTCAGTGTCATGCCCAGTTTACTTGCTATCAATCTATTACCCGTGCATCAATATCCCCCTCTCCGAGATTCTAAACACATGCAGGATACATTACATGCCATTTCTTCTCTTTCGTAGCGTTTGCCCTCCTTTTACCTCTTTCTTCTCATCTCATCTCTCTTTCTATCTCTCTTTCTCTCTCTCTCTCTCTCTCTTTCTCTCTCTCTCTCTCTTTCTCTCCCTCTCTCCTCTCTTTCTCTCTCTCTCCTCTTCTCTATCTATCTCTCTCTCTCCCTCTCTCTCTATTTCTCCCTCCCTCTCTCTATCCCATTCTCCCCCTCTCTCTCTCTTTCTCCCTCTCCCCCTCTCTCTCACCTCTCCCCTTCCCGTCTCTCACACTTAAATCACGTTTCACTCACCCACTCCAAGCACGTCTCCCCCTGCAAGCAACAAGCAATCACATTTAGATGTTAACATTCAGTGCATCTTCATTTTCCCTCCAAAAAAAAAAAAAAAAAAAAAAAAAACGGCAGAAAGATGAGAAGTCGCTAAACACGATTCTATTCTGCTACCCACCCAAGCCAGACACGTCCAATTTGATTTCGCATGGAGAAGCATCAAGTATGTACGAGGAATACGTGCCCGGGGATAATAATGAGAGAGCAGGAGAGAAAGAGAAAGAGAGAGAGAGAGAGAGAGAGAGAGAGAGAGAGAGAGAGAGATGAGATGAGAATGGATAATAATGGATGCCCGCTACTAACCAACCGTGGCGTTTTTCACTCAATGCATCTGAAATTCGCTTTAAGAATTGATATCATGCTCCTCTTTCATCTCACCCCGATTTTTTTTCTTTCTTATTTGCTGAGGAAAAAAAACGGAATTAAAGGTATACCCAGAGAGAGTCTGCATATCATTCATTGGGGTGAATTCATTCATAACAGGAATGTAATTATACTGCCCGTATTTAGTAGGAGCTATGTGCTGAACGAATGTAGTCCCTCCACTATGTTGTTCCCTTTTTGTTCCTTTCTTTTTTGCTGAGGAAAAAAAAGACTGAATTAAAGGTATTCCCAGAGAGTCTACATATCATTAAAAGAGGAATTCATTCATAACAGGAATGCAATTATACAGCTCGTATTAAGTAGGAGGGGATGTGTGCATGGCTGAACGAATGTATAGTCCCTCCACTCTTCATTTTCTAAAGCATCAATTTGTTCTGAACAGGTCGATAACATTGATTTCGTCTCAACCTTTGGTAAATATATCCCCATGCCATAAATAGCAATTAGAAGCATTTGAAAATTAAACCAATTTTCTGGTCATAGTGAGAATACTTTATGAATTGAATTGCACTAATATTCACAATGTGCTATAATATTATGAATCATCAGTACTTTTCTTGCCTTCCTTCTCAATACTACACGTTGGTGTTTACTCTCGAGAATGAATTTCGTACACCTTACGCCAAACTTGACAAACAATATTCAGACACTTACAGGGCTATTTCAACTGTTAAATTGTAACTTTAATAAATCCAAACTAAATCTGCTGATGCAGGAGTGACGCCAAACGAGCGCGGTATTAATATACCACGTATACAACACACGATTACTATACTGTTTCGTTCACAAAAATACGATTGCCCCGTCCTCGGCACTGTATGCTCATTAGAACTGGGTCCATTTAATCCACGTATCTATTTTCGAGTCTTATGTGCATACAACGGAAATTGATATTTTCTGCGATGACTTGTGCGGACAGCTACCCCATTTACTGATCTGCCACACGATCGTCTAGTGAGTTAATTATCAGATCCAGACGTTACATATCTACAATAATAGACCATGAGTCTGCAGATTTGTTTCAGGAAATGTTTTTTTTTATTTATTACAGAGAAATAACGCGATGTTTACGTAATCTTTGTCTCAGGTAAACGCTTTATTTTCGTCAATCTTGTCTCTACTCCATGTTTTCTCCCAGCTCTTCCTTACGCCTCTTCCTCTCCATTTATATGCAATATCATACTCTCGTTCTCTCCCTGTTCCTCCCCCTCTCTCTCTATAACTTTCACTTTAACATCTTCTCCCTATCTATATCTCTCACTGTCCGGTCCATGTATTCCCATCTCCTCCTCCGTGCTTACTCTCTCTCTCTCTCTCTCTCTCTCTCCCTCTCTCTCCCTCTTTACTCTGTCTCACAGTCTTTCATTCTCTAGTTAGCTTCTCTTTTTCTCTTTCTCTCTTTCTTTCTCCCTCTCCCTCACTCTATCTCTCTCTTTCTTTTTCTCTCTCCCTCTCTCTATATCTCTCACTTTCTTTCCCTCTTTCTATCTTTCTATCTCTCTCTCTTTCTCTCTCTCTCTCTTCATCTGTCTCTCATTGTATTTTAATCTCCTTTTCTCTCTCCCTCTTCCCTTTCAATAACTGCAATACATTAAATGTCCCCAAACAAATTACTTGACATATTTTCTTACAGTTAAACGTGGTAACCCCCTCCCCGAATATTAGCCATATACGCTGTTCCAAACTTTTGAAACATTATGATAACCCGTATTGATAACCACATACCACAGTGGAAACACAAGTTATTTTGGAGCACTTCAATAGCGTTAGTACAGCACAAAACTGTGTTCACCTTATGTGTCTTACTGTAGTGTGCCACACTGTGGCAACATAGAGAATAACTGAGTGTGCGTGTGAACACGAGTGGGTTCGGAACGGGACCATAGCACCGCAAACGACACAAAGTGTGGTAACACACTATTACTACACTGTATGTCGTAGTTTGACTCACTTCGGCCGAAACCCCAGAATGTACAAACCACGAGGTATTAAATAAAATAAGATTTGGGTCACTTTCAAGTGTTGACGATATGAATACACTATCTTCACACCTTCTCTGCACTGTGCATTGCAGGAAAATGGATTTTGATCACTTTCCAAGATCGCGGTCATATGAAATCATTGTTCCACACCACCTCTACACTGCGTGATACAGCGAAGTTTTCACTTTCAAGTGTTGACGACGTGAATACACTATCTTAACACCGTCTCTGCACTTTGCAAAATGGATTTTGGTCACTTTCCAAGATTGGTCGTATGCAAACACTGTTTCCATACTACCTCTACAATTGCGCGGTACAGCAAATTGGATTTGGGTGTAATATACATTCAAATTGTTTGAGATGTGAACCCACCACACTACCTATACAAAGTGTGGTAGGCCATGGAGGGAATCACAATGTGAATGCACCTTAGTTTGGTTATAGAGTGTAAAGGGAATATTTTATACAGTGTAAAGAACATAAACACACTGTGTTAGCATTGGTCCACACAATGTTTCGTTCACACTTGGACACTGTGTTGTTTCAGGTATAGAGATATTTTATGATCCATCCAAACAAAAAACGCTGTCATTTAAGGTTTTAAATAACCTGAAAACGTTTGGAAAGTTCTTGCGATGTTTTGGAAATTTAAAGGTATGATACCAACATAAATTATCACCCCTGTTGTTTAGGCCTTTCTAATTAGACAATTGTAGTGGTATGATAATAAGACAAAAGTCTAAAAATTGAAACAAAAATACTACTACAGAAGAAAATAAAAACAATTCAGAAAACAAATGCGCATTGAATGTGCTTTACCAATATAACAGTTTTGACACAAAGTGTATGATTTTCAAAAGATTTTCGAATACGTAAATACATTTCAATTTGTAGCTATCATGAAGAAAATGTACTTCTTAATATACGTGTAATAGATCATACGATAGATACATGTTAAGTAATAATATACAGAAATTCAGAAATACAATTTATGATGTCAATAAATCACTCTTTCTCATACTTAACCGTTTTTTTTTATTTAAAAGACCTTGTTGAAAGTCTCAACACAGCCAAAAACGACTTTCAAATTCTCATCTTCTTAGTGTTGCTTTCCTCGCCGAGGCACTTTGTCCTAGCCTTGGGCAATGCTCGTTATCCCATCATTACATCTCCGCATCTACCGTGAATAATAGGGGGAAAACCATCGCTAATCACTCCTCAAATTGGCCACACGCGCTCCTTTGTGTGTGTGCAAATCCAATGCCGGATCCACCAACTTCATTAAATGCGCTTCCCACTGTCTGTCTGCACACGCTGCGTTAGAACGATTCATTTCATCATCTTGAATAGCTTTCCACCTTCAAAGTGATGCCGCTTGGCCTAATCAAATCAAACCGATCTCTACGATAACATCTTCTGATCATTGACTGACGTAAACAACGTTAATTTCGTGTGAAGTCTATGAATGATTGTTTGTCTTCACTGATTTCATTTTTTTTCTTCTTTTACGTTCAGATTTTTTCACATGAAAGTGTTTTGGGGGAACTTATTTTCGGCAAGCATACGCCACTCATGTCGGCCAATTACGAAGCAACGACGAAGTCCAAGCGACGCATCTCGCACTCATACGAAAGATTATCGTGAATTTAATATCACAAATTACACGTAGAGATCATTGTGTCAGACGGTATTCATTCGCTATCAAAGCGTCCTTTACATCACAAATTCATGTATTCCCGCCGAGATTTCCGTTAATGGTTTTCACCCCTCTTCTCTCTCCATCTCTCTGAATTTATTCGCTTTTTCTTACATTATGCTTGATTGCTATTCTTGTTGACAGCATTGAACTTCAGCGTGTCGACTTCTTCACCTTTGAACATGTCAGGAAGCAACACATATTACAACCAGGCTGCGTAAACTTTTTCCCCTGGCTATGTGGGTCGTCGTTGTCATGGTGATGAAAAAGCGATGCGAATTTATGGCCATACCTCAACGCGATCACAGCAGACGACTACCCCTTTCTCGTTTTGTCATTACATCTACCTCAGGAGCTGCGATCGATTGAAATCGTTGAACGACAAGCGAGAAATAAAAAAAAAGAAAACGTCTCTGTGATTATATCGATTCTTGCGAGATCGATATAAAATTGAAATACATATTGTGAATGAACACGAAGATAATGAAAACCAAGCGTTTCGGCAACTACGCCATGTACATAGTGCTAAAAATACGTGTACAGATTCACCCTTAGGCAACAACAATGTGTCATCAATAACATGAAAATTAGTCGAGTTTACATGATCAGGGCTCGCCATTATTTGGTTAATTTAAGATGGTAATCGGTCAACCTTGGGAGTTATTGATATTTCAAGGAGCCATCTTCAGGGGTCGAAAGCACAACATTCTAATTAAGCAATAACAAAATTACATTTGTGAGATTTGCAAGCAAAGCTCGACTTGGATGTTGCAACGGGTTTCTAGCTGGTTGGCGGCACCCATGTGCAAACCCTAATTTTGAATGCGGGCAACATTTTTTGCTCGGTCTGGCGACCAATGTTTCGCAGTCGATATCAAACACTAATCCAATATTAACAGTTAATCTAAGCCTAGCCTGAAACCCCGTTGCAAACCAAGCCATATCCCACATCGTGACAAATTCAAACCCAAGAGCAGCTGTATCTGTGCAAATGTCACGAGCGTCGGATCACCAACTTCGAGCCCTGATTTACACCAATGAACGTAAATCAACTTCAAGATGTGAGCATGCATTTAACAACCACAGTTATTACGACTTGTTATTACAGAAAAGGATAACTCTCTGTCTAAAATCAACATGATGAACGCGGACATCCGTGTAAAATAAACATCTAGAAAAACATGAAGAGGTGGCTGACATATAGTATGCCAGAGAGAAACGACTCGCAGCTGTTGAGTCGGCTGGAGGATAAAGAAAGAAAGATCGAAACATGTCTTGAACTTGACATAACCCACTTTGTGATTTACCGCCCTCGTAATCGTTTACAACTTCGAGAGAGGATCTTGAGGAGAGATTTTTTACTCTCGAGCTGAAGATGAAAACGTAGCCGTATTTTGTTCACGTATCAATCGGAAGATTTTCCTGACATAATTGGTGTTATTTGTACAGAGTATTTTACTGTAGGCACAACAATTACCCCCAACAATTGCCAGATACTTGTTACACCTGGATTAAAACTCGAGAGTGGTAATGTGTATTAAAGTCTTGCCAGAAGACGATAGTGCCGAGCTGGGATTCGAACCCTCAACTCTTGAGTTAAGAGTCAAGAGAATGAAAAAGCGGACCCCACCTGTAAATAGAGAGAGTTTGATGATGTCAGATATATTTAAATATAGATAATCTATATCTACTTACCAATAATAAAATCAATTATAATGATTTAAACAATTATTATAATAAACATATATTCCCGGGGTTTTCCTTTTTGTTGGAAAGGTGTTACAATATCAAACCAAACGACGATTCATAGCCTGAATCAAAATGTTATTACGGACTTGACCTGGTTTTCCCGCGTTTTTGTGTAAGTTTCACAACTTTTAACACTTAGTGGAATTAGTACGTAGGCGCAACAAAGACCAACGAATAACTTTATTCTCAATTTAAAAGTTAGTATAAAACGAAGTGTTTTCATTAATCGCGCCTACATTATACATGGTTATACCTCCGAGGCTAGAAAGTTCTGCAAGCTGATTGAAAGATGTTTGTTATATTATCTACGGATCTCTTAGGGCAACTGCATCATTTGAATGATTGTAATTGTGCTAATGCTGTGAGAGAGGTTGGGCAATCTCATGCGTGCACAGCATGTTCCTTTGTTAACTTTCTTATCCGATAAAAGTTGTTTTGTACATGTCCTCGTTTTCTCAAATTCTGAACAAATACCCTTGCTTTTAGGCACTTCTGTAACGTGAATACACTCATTAAACATTCAGCATTAAGATTGAATACCCCTTTTTAAAAGAATAGAACCCCTGTGATCTCATTTTTTCTGGTGCGTGTTGAAATATGTATAATTATAACCGTCATTATAGCTGTTCGTGACCTCCCTTGTTTTTGTTGTTGTGGCTATGTTTTTGTTCTAAACATCAACCGCTATTTCAAGCCGCCCCATTAATTTTCCGGTCAGGCTTACAGATGCATCGGAGGTTGAACACAAGCCCAGGGCACTGCTTACTCATTTATGAACAAACAGCTAATATTCCCTGTTCGTGTGGGGATATCAACACCGAGGTTGTTATCAAGATGCTTCCCGGCATGAGAGGGGAAAAGGGTACGATATCCCTTCGGGAGCTCATCCGATCGCAATGACCTGCGGTCATCGACGACTGTCCGATCCTCTCCGCGACGATCATCGTCATCCTAAGATTTAGAGCATGCAATTTCGCCCGGAACTACGACCGACGGAGGAGACATTGTCATCAGCCTAATCGATATCTTGCTTCCTCTTTTCTTTCCCTCGGTGGTCGTCCTGGAGAGTGAACCCCATTTCTACGCCGGTTAGGGTTTGGACAGCCCAACCCTCCGTTCCTCTTTGTAACGCACGTGCGCGCAAGGATTGGTTTGAAATTAGACGGATTCATTACCGTGATTACGTGCTTGGGTAGTTCACTGTGCGCCTGTTACACCTACCGAATTAACGACCGCTTCCGCAGTCACCGGACGTGTTTCTTGTCAGAGTGAGCTTCATGAGATTATTGGCTCTTAAAGGAGGTATAACCAAGATGGCACTTACAGAATATTGACATTTTTTGTTTGAAGCGACAGTTTTCGATCGATAGGTACTAAGCTGACCATCCCTGGTCAAATGATAAATGATCCATCAACAAGATCTGTTATGACCAAGTTCTGCTCCTTACTCATGTTATTGGACAGGTATTCATCTCCTCTCAGTTTAAGTTTCACTCTTCCAAATAAAACATTTAAAGAAAATCTAATTCTAGAAAAGGGACGATATGAAATGCTCCATAATCCATCTTACAACATGCGATTCCTCTTCCTACCACGAGGCTTCCTTTCCTCTTCCTCTTTACCCTCTTACGGATTTTTAATCCAAAAACTCATCCAATTTCCCCCCTTCTCCGTACCGATTCCGCCTCTTCAATCTTTGTAATCAACGCCTTATCACAAACCTCAGCATCTAAACTTGTAATTGCACCAATCAATAACTGAAATTGGATGTATTTTTTTTTTGCCAAGCAGCAGGGATGTAGGGCATGTACTTGTAAATGGTGCTGCCAAAAATGGTGACGGCCTAGTATGTCGTTGCATTTTTCTTCCTCCCAGCCCTTTTCTCTGCCTCGCAAGGAAACATGAAAGGAAGAAAAAGGCATGACCCCCAATTGACCCCGTTGTACGTGTCGTTTTCATACTTCTCCTGTCGGAGGTGAATATTAGATGAATTATGCACATGACCCTGGCTTGCCACGAAAGCCCACGAGGCGAAGTAAATAGTGCCATTAGTTTTAATGTCATTTTGAAGCACGTGCAAGGATTAGTTTAAGATTGCATGTAACTCAAAACGCGGTTACAGAAATGGTGTAATGCGTATACAGCGTAGAAGGTTAATATGTGAAGAAGAAAAAAAATAACTAAAGGACCCCAGATTTTGTTCTGATCTTTCTTGACCCAGAAAATCTCACAAAAAAGTCTAAAAGTTTTGCAATTTGTTTGATGGTTATTTTTGTTTGATCTGTATTATTTTATCCGCTTCTGGTCTTAACATTAACCGGGAGGAACCGTTAAAAACATGAGGTTCTTTGCAGTAGGTCAATTTGTATTTTTGTTTTAATCCTTATTTTGCGAATACGGTACATTTGTTTAGGATACTGTGGGCTAGATTATCAAACAAACAAACAACAAAAGTAGGTGATCCTATTCTAATTCCGGGAATTATCTCAATTTGCAGCGAATAACTGTGCCGTAATTAACCACGTGTTCACCTTTTGTGATACCAAGAAAGGTTTGTAGGGCGGTGGGTTTTTCACGCGGTGAGACAACCAATGTCTTACCATGATGCAAATCGGACAAAATTAATTCAATCATCTTTTTTCAAGTTTTCCTCTTTCATTGTACACGGATGAAGCACGGACACGATTTAGAACAGAGAGCATTTTAGTGGAACCATCTATTGATATACTAAAGAGCATAGATATATTAAGCAGAAAGGTGAATAAAACTCTTATTATTACAATAGTACCATATTCCCCCCCCCCCCAATGTTACAATATTACCCCCAATATTACAATATTACCCCCAAGATCCAAATATTACACTCTCAAAATTGAAAAGTTAAATCACTATTTGAAAGGGCCGAGAAGTGACCACTTTTTCAAAATGGTAGATTAACACTTTGAACATACGGGATCCAACATTATAAAGGTTGGCTCTAGCATGTTTAAAGTATCAATCTGAAATTTTGAAAGAGTGGTCACTCCTCGGCCCTTTTAAATAGTGATTTAACACTTCACTTTTTAGAGTGTACAATATTAACCCCGGTGTTACAACACGTTCATATCTACTACAGATTGGTGATGCATAAGGATTCAGCTCTTTCGATAAAATGTGCGAAGGTTGAGTGATTACCATTTAATAAACAAAAGTAAATTTACTATGACTTGGTGTTACCATCCAAAGGGAACCCAACAAAACTATGATTCTTTTTCACTCCATCGTAACAAAACTGTATATTTCTTATTCTTCTCTATTGAAACAAAATTAAGCCAAGAATATTTCAACTACTAGACTGACGTCAAAGTAGCTCACTTTCTCAAAATAACTCAATTATCATAGAGTTGTCAACCACAAAATCATCTCAAAAAACAACACAAAGAAAAGTAATGATGTGTGTTGATAAAAACTTGAGGATTACCACAGTGTGACGTGACGAAACAAACGACAGCTTTTCGTATACGAGTGGGCGTTCTCGATTTCTTAAACTTTTCCCCTGCTCATGTGCCAGTTTTTTCTGACACTTTTGTGGAAATGAATGACGTTTCGGTATTTATCCAGGTTCCGTTGGTTTTTTCCTCTTCTCTTTTCGCTTTGGGGTGACGGCCAGGAAGAAAGAAAGAAAGAAAGAAACACATGGGCTCGGGTGTTTTATTTCCCCAGATGACATGTGACAAGGCTAATCTGAAAATGGAACATCGAAATCTCGCTGCTGCTCCGGAAAGTCGCAATTTACCAGGCTCCCACAACTCCCTCCGGTGTCGACGAACATAAAGGATAGCATGATCCATTTACGTTACCTGGTTGATAAGTGAAAACGCTGTCGAGTATATTGATCAAGATATATTGATGCATTGTAGAGTCCACTATACGCCGATTCACGGATTCCCAGTCGGCGTCTTGTCGTCTTGCATCCGGCGCGGGAGATAAGCTATACCCAACTACCGCATTGATTGAGAAATGGAGGTGCAAAAGCCTTAAATTGGTGTGGCATTTGCGGCTCTCTTTATAGGATAGCGCCTGGGTGGGTGTTTTAGCGTGTTTAAAGATGTTGGAGACGCTTCACTCTGTTTAATGATGGCTTCCAAACAAACCACTTACTGCTAGATGTTAATTGCATTTTCCCGCTCTTTACCACGATCTGATCAAGAGGTATTAGGGTTTCCAACGACTTCACCGACGATCGCCGCTCTCGTAATAAGCCATCTAATCAATTGAGTTTGAATCGCGTCCAGGTCAAGTCCAAGCTCGACTTAGAGATTACTTGGTGCTGAGGAAAGCATAGCTAAATTTCACGAGTACAGCAGACACGAGATGAGCATTAGCGTCATCCGTAATTGCTCATAAGCTGGCAAGCGTCCAACGGTAATTCACATCCATTACATACATCAAGTAAGGAGTTGATAGTTTTTTTAGATCCAATTTGTCCCATGAATTCGATGCTCGCCGACTAATGTTTCCCCTCATTAAGGTAGCGCGAGTGAATTTGTAAATCAACCCTATAAAATAACACATCGGGTATACTTCTTTCCAAACTCTGGGCGCCATTTTCTATGATTGTTGTGAAAACCTTCTAGTTTGTAGGTAAGTTAGTGCAATCTCAAATGATTATAAATGTGGACAGTTTTTAATGCGGTTTCTATAAAACGCACCAATGTACTAAGAAGTAGTTATTCGATTACCGAATGTGCGAATGAAACGTGATCATGGTGATAGTAAATAGATATCGGTAATATCTTTCAGATCGCAGAATCGGTTAATCATTCATTCTCACAACCTATCGAGAAACATTTGACGTCATTTAAAAGAGAAATACACCGTCTAAAATTAGAGTTCTTGGTAGAACACCAGACGGCGCACTTGTGAAACCTCATCCGTAGTTACCGTTGACATGCTCATGATGAACATTTGAATTTGTCATGCTGATGTGCCCTGTACTGCTCTGTAAACCCATACTCTGCCAGCGCTGCCGGCACTGAGCAGGCAGGAGGCCGTTGATGAAGGCAGCTCGGTATCTGGTGCTCATAGCCATGTAAATGACGGGGTTGATCAGGGAGTTAAGGTACGCAAGCATCTGAGCAAAGTGCATGGAAACCTGCTCCAGCATAGTGGTGGATTTAAAGCCTCCCATCGCCCTCATGATCGAGATGATTTCGAAAGGGGCAAGGCAGAGAAAAAACGCCAACCCGTTGACGATCAGCATCCACGTGATTTGATTACGTAACTTGACGTTCTTATCGCGTTTGCCCATGATCTTCGCTCTCTCCACCGCCTGGTTGAGGCCCTTGACGATGCCGACAAAGAGAAAGACGTTGATAAAGAACGCGATGAAGAAGGGAATGGCTCGGACGCTGTCCGTGTAGATTATAGTCCATTCTTGAATGGGTACACACCACTGGAACGTCGTTGGCCAGGTGTTGTAAGGCTCTTCGTCGGGCCAAAAGGCACAGAAATTACGTATCTTACTGATGGCGGGTATGAAGGTTGCTGAGATGAGTCCAGCGGTGGCCCAGGAGCCAATAAGCAACCATCGGAACGTTCTCATGGCGGCCGACCCGCGCTCTTTCTGTGGACGGCATACTGCGTAAAAACGCTCCAGGGCTACAAGCGTTACAAAGAACAGGGAGGCTAAGTACGTGGTGTTCACCGTGATCTCAGTGAAGATGCAGCCGATGAGACCTAAATGCGAATGATCGGGGGTGATGGGCGAATGGACATACGCCCATATCTTATCACCTATGGCTATTGTCAGGAAAATGAGATCCGATATGGCCAGGTTGACGAGGCACGCGTTGGTGATTGTTTTCATGCATTGCACCCGGACCACCACGTAGATGAAGGCGATGTTGTTGATGAGACCGACGAGGAGAACGATTGGTAAAAGTATCGTGATGACGACGACTTGGGCATCGGAGTAGGAGATGAGAGAAGCGGCATCCACCGTTACGTTAACAAAGTATTCGTCGCATGTCGAGTCGAACGACTCGTTTTCGATCATACTATCCATATTTTCTTTTCTCCGTCACGACTGGCATGCAGACACGAACATAGTGAAGAAATTATTCCTCCCCTTGCTCCGACAAAAAAATTATCAGCTTCAATTGTTCGATATTTCCATTCATAATGATCCAGTATGAAATGTTCTTTCCCCTTAAATATTGGTTGCTGCTACGGGGAGCCACCAGTTACGTTGTGATAAGCTCACCTCTTTCTCCAGTTACACAACGCTAGAGCGCTTTACGTCTCCTACTCCATCAGGCACAATGAATAGAGTATCACGTGCCTAGCCGCGCTCTGATTGGTTGAAAAACAGAAAGTGGGTGGTGTCCAGTGCATAACTCTTCATATCACTGTCTTGCTTGGCCAATACAGCAACGCTCACTTTCTCACTTCTCTCTCTCTCTCTCTCTCTCTCTCGCCGTCTTTTATGTCAATTCTCGCTCCATTACTCTTTCACAGACACATTTTAGCTCAGATTCTTTTGACTGTTCCATCATACTTCTTTATCACCCCCCCCCCCTCTCTCTCTCATTCCCCCTATATCTCTTTCCTTTAGTTTTACACTATGGTTTGAATCACGTATTTTTCCTGCTTCCCTTATCCACTACTCTCTATATCTCTCTCTTTCTCTCCCACTCTCTATCATAATAGTTACTTTACATTCAACACCCCTATCCCCCATATCAAATTCCTCATATTCATGCCCCTCTATGTACTCCCTTCTTCTTTCTCCTTCCTTCTCTCATCTTGTTCCCTTTTACTTTTTATCATTCCGCATTGCTCTCATACTGTATTCCAGCGCTGTACTTATTACTCTTTTCCTGCTCGCCCAAACGACAGCTGAGTGACACGAAGAAATTGATTTGATCACGAAATGAGTCGGTTGTATTTACAAAGCTTTTCTTTCATACCAATAATGATACTCGGTATACGATCTTGTGTCAGCCAGGCTTTTCCTATATTTGTAATACGCTCAACACAGTGTTGAATTGGATGGTGCGGACAGATTTCTAATTGTTTTTTGTTTTTTTGTTCTTTTTGTCTGCTACTGTTGTTGTTGTTGTTTTGTTTTTTTTCCATTCCATGTGTTCAATATGCAAAATTACTTATTTCCTACGTGGATATGAGTCAAGAAAGATCTGTTATCATCTAAAATGCTTTACATATATTTCTCTCAAACACATATTAACGTCCCGTTACGCAGTGAGCTCAGCAGAAATACCATGAGTTGTTTCGCCGATTTCAACACTGCGTACATGAAGGCGAAAACGCAAGTGATGTTATTTCAACGGATTTATGAAATTCATCTTAGCATTTTAATGCAATCGATATCATCCGTTCAATTTGCAATTGTCTATCTTTTAATTGTCTTTATAATCCCGTTTTATCTCTCTTATCGAGCTAATGGGCATTTAAAACAGGTGATTGACTTCTATTTTTATCGTTTCAGATTACCAACTGGTATATAAAGACAGATACGAGATCCATTTTAGTTTTTTCCATGAGAGAAAATTCGTCTCAAGAACGGATTATATCTGATCGAGCAGCTACTCGATCGCGTTCGAATTCCCTCTGACCCATTTCAGGCCGCTATCGTCTGCATCATAATGATCACATAATCCACTGTATTATACGAGGCTTGATGCGCAGCGGGAAATGACACGGGAGATTTCCTATAAATCCCGTTGCTAGGAAACGTGGGCGGCATTTTTCAAAATGGAATGATACTTATCGAGCTTATGTCTTAATAGCCCCCCTTCCAGATACTCTTGGAATGGGCAAAATAAAGAGGATGTTAAGTAGACCGGGTTCCCTCTCATGTGCATGTCTGATGGTGCTTATACTGCTTAAAATTTATCCTTCATCTGTTTGGAACCTCTGTTATGCTGAAGCCAACAATAATCATTTGAGCATGTCTCTAAACAGATACGAGATGGCGCTACACACTGCAGCTCCGAAAGCTAGTCATACAGAATCTCATAGAATTCTAAGAATTCGTAAAAGTTATGTAAAACAACGAACTCGAGATGTATTACCAATAATTATCACTACTGCAGTACAACTTACAGTGGATGAGTTGCACATAAATACCTTATATTGCATGCACATTGTGAGTAAGTCTCAAATGATACTAAAGAGAATATTGTTTATTCAAGATTGTTTCAAGTGTTAACTAAACACAGTTGGGGTGGAGTATGTCAAGTTGTCAACTTAATCAACATATTTAACAACATTAACAGGATTATCAATATAATTATAGAAATGTTTTTGAGGATTATCACTCCCCTCTCAGTACTCTTTTCGTCTCGTTTTATTCATTTTATTTTACATTCATTGAATATCTACATAGTGTGCAATTCGTTATGAATTTTGAGTAAAGATAATAGTAAAAAATAACCCTTAAAGTGATCATTCAAAATTGTACTTTAAACATTAAAGATAAACTTGAGTTCTGGTAAAAAAAGAAAATGAATTCTCACAGAATCTAACGAAACTTACACTGAATGTTCAAGATTACAAATAAATGTCATGTGCCAAACAATTTTGGAAGAAAATGTATACTGGCTGAGTAATGAGCATAGAAAGATAAGGAAATCAGGGTGTAGTACTAGCCCCGACACCATGTGTGTTGTCCCATATACATCTTTCTGTGTAAGTGATTGTTACTTTACCAAGACTCTGCCAAATTTATGATGATTTTGATGACTCCAGAACCTTGCATTACACACCATTACTTACATGCTATATGATCAACTTTTCTGATCGCTTTTACACCTTTTCTTTCACAATGCAATCGCATTACCAGAACTCAAGTTTATCTTTAACATTAAATTTCGATGGTTCATATGTGACATAAATAGATGATTGCAAAGAATTTCGGAAAAAAAATCAACTCGAACATATTTGAAAACTTCAACCCATAAAAAATTATGAATTTTTGATAAAGTATGTAAAATCATGGAACAATGGAAATCACTACCCAAATTTTCAATTTAGTTATCAGTTTGTGACGCCATGTCCTCACTATTTATCAGTTGTTTTATATATTTTATTCCAATTAATTTCCCGTTTTGTCCCCCAAAACTTGATTTCCCCATGCCTTTGCCCAGGTCATATGATTTGTATCATATTGCGTGCATGACATTTCACAAATTCTTTTATGAACTTTGAAGAATTGAAACTATTCTCTGAATATTGTATATTCATAATTATTGATTTTTGTATAAATATTTTATCAAAATTCACAGCTTTCATGATTTAACTGAAAAAAATTAATCTATATTAGTGCTTTCACACAAAAACATATTACTATCAATCTAACTTGGATACTGGTGTGAGAATAAATAAGATTCTGATGGGGGGATAGGAAATTTATATTATCAATATAAAGAAAACAATGAGTGGATAGTAAGGTAATGACGTCACAGACTCATGAGTGACTTGCCAATTTGTCTTGTGATTTTCAAAGTTTTTCATGCCATCAGAAATTCATAACTTTCTTATTAGTTATCAGATTTTGCTCGAACTTTTTTTGATTGGTATGTCTGATTTGTCAGCTTCTATTGAAAGTCAGTTATTTTTGGAGTGGACTTGCCCTTTAAAAGTAATGGGAATCTTGCGTTTTAATCGTCGATATTATAGTAAATGTCAATTTCTACATTTGAAACATAATCAAAGTGTGAACAAGCGATGCGACTGAGGGTATACTTTATTTCTTTTCAGAAGGTTTGTTTAATATTAAAGTTTTGATTTAAATGAAAGTAGAGTAGAATTTGTATTAAACCCAAGAATCGTTATAACGGAAATAACTGATGCATCATTAAATGCAATGCGGCATGTCTTTGTAGTTACAAACTCTTCTATATAATTTTCATTTACCGAATAACAAATCCTCCATTTTAAATGTCAGAATAATCAACCGTCTGAAAGGTTATTCATTTCTTAGTTTGGAATAACACACGCTCGGATTAATGGGACTCTTTTAGATTAAATCGCACTCAATGCTCTTGTATCAGGAAACTTATTTGTCTTTGGAGATCTATACGAACTTTTTTAAATGAGAAACTTTGAAATATACAAAATAATACCGAAAACACCCACGAAGGTATTGACTTATTATTTCTCGCCTGTTGACAAAAAGTCATAGTTCATTTGTTATTTCTGGTAACATGACAATTTTGTATGGCATTTATCGACCGCACTTGACTTTTTTTAAGGTTTTAGAAGGAAGGAAAGAGTGACTATATATCTTTAAGTTGTAAATAAACTGCATTAATGTGCATGGAGGAATTCAGGCCCGCGGGAATATGAACCCGATAACCAAGATGAAATACATTAATATTGGAAGTAATATCGTGTTTTGTATAAACTATTTTAGGAATATTTATCTTTGATAACGAAGGGTACACTTCCTGTAGCCTTAATTTATCATTTGCATCTAGTTAAACTAACCTTTTCATGTCATCTTGTTGCAAATTGCGGATGTCACTAAAAACACCATTCTTTTTATAATTTTTTTTCGAAAGAAGATCAAACCTGAATTTACTTGTAATTGTCTATTGTTCCAAAGTTTTACCCCCCGAGTTGATATCTTTGAACAGAACATAAAGCAAACAATTTTATGATCTGTTGGTTGCAGAGAAATATGAATGCCCAGTCAGTACGTTTAGACTAAAAAATAGATATGATGTTTCAGATAAAGAATTGTTTTTGGCTCGTTCATGTATCATTTCAACTACAATTGATGTCATTTACAGAAAATTTCAGCTCGAGGTATTAACTGATATTCTGAATTTGAATGATAGATTGTATAAAACGAAGGTCATTATTTCCCCATTAAGTTCTTTTTTGTGACCTAGAAAATGAAACGGTTGAACTTTTTTGTTGGAAATGTACAATAGTACAAGATTTTTGGAATCAGCTTGGAAAAGTGCTGACTATATGTTTGATTTCTCGATGTTAACCAAAAAACGGTAATTATTGGTATATTATCGAAGAATTATATTCTATTTAACCATATATTAATAATTGCAAAGAAAAAAATTAACCTAAATAGATGCAAATGAGCTAAACCAAATATTACTGACTTCACTTCCTTATTAATCAAATCATCAAAATGGAAAGATACATTGCTATACGTAACGATACAAAAGCTTGCCATGACAGCAGGTGGCAGGGCATTGCCCAGTGGATATCCATTGTCAGATAAGTGAAGAAAGATATTTGATCTGTAAATAAGCTGTATAATGTTCAATGCATTATGTAACAGCTTGTTCACTGGTGTGTGAATCATTTGTCAAATAGACCTATACCAATGTACCTTGAAGTGACTAAAAATAAAAAAGACAACTTCAATACAAAAAAGATGAAATAAATAAAAGCTGAAAATGATTTTAGAAAATCAGTAAAATGTCCACACAACCAAAACAAAAAATCCAGCAATTTATAAGTGGCGGATTCTGGATTATATAGCAGAGTGTGTGTGTGTGCGTGTGTGGGGGGGGGGGGGTACTACTTGGTCTATGCTTCTTATTTTCGTCCTCCTTCTCTCTCTCTCTTTCTACCCCTGCCCCCCCCCCTCTCCCCTGCCCTTCTCTCCTCTCTCTCTCTCTCTCTCTCTCTCTCCCTCTTTTGATGTTACTCAAATAGGCAAAAAGAAAAACTTCTCGAAATTGTTACCAAAAGCTGCAACTCTCCGACTCTCTTTCAGAAATACTATCCATTTGTTTTGTACTTAAATTATTAGAACTTCCATTAGCTGATTGCCGTTGGAAGGACAGATACAGTTCAAATAAGTGTTTAAGTATTAAATGTGTTTTCTGGATTAGGTATGTTACGGAAACACGTATGCTATTATGTTTTCTTTGAGAAATGGAGATGTATGGATTTCTTTTCGGTACAAACATAGACAGAAATGTTCGAAAAAGAAATCATGTTGTTTTTGTTGTTGTTTTAGTTTGTATTGGCGTGTATCATTCATTTATGAATATCTACGCCCCGGCCGGTTGTTAGCCTTAGTTTATGTGACTTTAATGATCTAAATTACTCATGTTTTGTCGCACGTTTTGTTTGTTTGCTTGGTTTTTGTTTGGACATGTGCATTCTTTCTCCTTTTCTTTTTTTTTTTTTTTTTTTTTTTTTTGGGGGGGGGGGGAGGGTTTGTTAAATATTGTGTTTTAGTGATTTGAATCAAGAACATTATCAATCGATATAAAAACCAACATCTTGTAACTTTTCGTAGTATACTTCAAGTTGATGTTGAACTGTGTTACTTGTTTTCTAAACATCTACACGAAAATGAACGGATTAAATACCTTTGTAAGTTTGATCAATACACTATGAACATGACTGACAATGAGAGCGGACAAAATATACAGTTCCTCAGGTAGACAAAGGAACATCCCTTCACTGCTATTATGTAAAAAGGTGAATATGCATGTGACACCTGTTCTACACATTTTTACATAATAGCAGTGAAGGGATGTTCCTTTTTCTACCTGAGGAACTGTATATTTTGTCCGCTCTCATTGTCAGTCATGTTTATAGTGATAAGTACTTCGGAGCCTCCATCTTGTATTTCAACTTTAAAGCGACACTGAACTGATGAACTATCTGCCCTAGCGTACTGTTGATATACCAGCTCGTAGTTAGCACATGGGTCATATGACCCCAAATATCCACATATCTTTTAAACATAGATAAATCCAACTTTGTGCCTTTTGGAATAATCACAGCTAAAGTCATGAAGGTGATTCTTTGTTTGCCCTCTTGAAAAGATTACTTCCACCTGTGTTCAATAGAATGCATCGCAGGTGCATGCGTGAATAATGATTACATAACTTTCGTGAGCAAGTATCCAGTATTAGTCTCAGTGGGTTTTACAATTTTGTTCAAGTGACCTTTATCTGCGCATGCTCAGATTGTATCTACGAACTGGTATATTACAGAGCGCCATTATCATGATCAACTCGCCAACAGTGCGTAACCCTATACCAAATTTCAACTACCCTGACAGTGGACTCGGTTTGACAACAGCGCAGCTATAGGGAAACAGCGAGTTACTGGACCATACTGCTACAGCTGAACTAAAAAGGCTAGACGTTAATTTGCAGCAGTGCTTTAAAGACAGTATAGCCATGCCTTTCAAACTCTCTTACCTTATATAACGCATCCGTCAGTATTATTTACGTGAAATTACCCATTTCTAACAAATACGAAGCTATTAACGTGACGTCACTTATTCACTACAACCTGTCTCATGTCTGTAGCCGATTTTTCCCCCCTTTTCCTTCGGACATGCCGGACCAGACAAGTTAACGAGCAGAGATTACATATCTGTTAACGCTAATGGGTTTGCTGCTAAATGAATAATGGACATTTAATGAACACAGAATTTGCTTTAGTCAAAAGAAGACCCACCATTATACCATAACCTTTTCTCATTTCCCATTTATGATGCAGTTAATAATTGAGTAACGTGAGCAGGATGGAAATCTAATGCATTGCATTTGTTTACCTTAATAAAGAATTGACAATGATCTCCATTTAATAACTTTAAAATGTCAGAGAGCACTTTGGCAAACGTTGCATGCAACATCGGAGGCGCCATGACGATACACTGCAAATACAAGAGAGCACTTTTAATTTGTCAAAACTGTGTAATATAGGGCTGCCCTTTAATGCGTAACCTAGATTTCTTCTCCGACAGAATGCCAATATATATATATTTTTAAAGAGAACAGATGAATAAAGTCCGTGTGCGGATGTGAGTCGGTTTACTGGTCAGCCCTCACGTCTGCCTTCAAAACGACTCAGGGTTTGAACCCGAGTTCTTTTGGATGATAATGACAAAAAGTCAGTCCCCGGATGTAAAAGATCAGATCTCATTGGTATATTATGCTTCATGTCTTTTTTCTAGATATTGTGCAGTTGCGAACAATAGGCAGTTCGGGTATCGAGAGATAAATATTAGGGACTTTTAGATTTGCATGGACTGATACGTGTGACGTCCATTCAAGGCAGTGCATTAAAAGGACGTCGATCGTAGCATTGACCTATTGTCTTCGTGCGAATCTAAAAGTCCCTATTGACAGCTGGTCACACCAGCAATTTTTCTGTAAGGAGAGTACCAAATAGGCTAATCAAATTGGGTCGCTGATCACTGATGCACAGCTGGGGGGTGTTTCACAAAGATCCTAAGTTGAACTTATCTCTAAGTTGGACTTAAAAATTATGGAAAGCCATTAGCATCCCTGAAAACATTTTGTCAAAGTTATTTTAAAAGGCATAAAATGTTGATTCAAATCATTCATATTTTCCTATTATCATGGGAGATTTTATGTTTTCGATGTGGAATTTATAAAAAGTCTAAAATACTTGAATTTCTGCTTTTGAATATATTTCATTTTAAGGCTCCAATGGCTGTCCAAAATTTTTAAGTCCAACTTAGTGTTAAGTTCTACTTAGGATCTTTGTGAAACACCCCCCTGGTGTTTATAAACGTCACTAATAAGGATTTTACAGATAGCCCATGGTACAAATGACCCCAAATATCCACAGATCTTTTACACATGGAGAAGTTCCACTTTGAGCATCTTAGAATAATAACTGCCAAAGTCCTAGATGTGCTTCATGAATACCTTTTGTTTGACCTCTTGAAAAGAATACTTCCACCTGCGTATCATAGAATGTACCGTTGGTGCATAAATGAATAATGTTACATAACCTTCATGAGCACATATCCAGTATTCATCTCTGTGGGTTTTACCATTTCGGTACAAATGACCTTTATCTGCCCATGCGCAGATTGTATCTATGAACTGGCTTAATAGAACCGAGTCCACCTACACCGCCACACGCCCATATAATCATCTCCCCTTTTTCCAAACAAGTGATTTGAAATCAGAGTGCACACTGAAAGCATATCCGATGGTATTTTTGGACAGGGCCCCTTTCCAGGTGGATTTCATTACGACGAATTACACGATACTCGGAAATGAAAAATGGGGGCAGTCAATTCTTGTTACGGTCGCTACATCTTGAATGGATAGGAGTCGGTAACCTTTTTAGATATATCATCTTGATATCACAACGTGAGCTTTCTGCAGCCTTCATGGGTTACGTCCTGCATTTGTACATTTAAATCATTTTCGCAAGATATATTCAGATTTTTACGAGAAGGTTTTTTTGATCGTCAGTACGAGCTGATTTAGGTAAATACAAACAAAACAAAACAAACATGATTTGAGTAAAACAAAATATTTTCCTCCTCGGGAGTATACCCATCGTCTTGACGAAGAGAAAAAAGGACAGACAAGGAAAATATCTCTTTCACTTTAATATAACGTTAACAAAATTAACTTATCCGCTGACACATCCGAACATTTCGCCTTCTGATTAAAATGTATTTGTGCTCTTTTTATCTTTAATCAGTGAATGGTTAAATAACTGATATCAGAAACATTGGACTGAGGTTGTAATGTTATATACGTGATCATAAGACCACAACATGTTATCGAAAATCTATGCCTGAACATTATATTCTAAGAGGGAGCAAAAGGTCTTAAAGCTGTTACATAGCAAATCTTATAAGATTTATATAAAATATTTACCCTTGCTGAAGGCAGGCCTACATTTGCGAAGTCACTAGACAGTTTCTTATCGCACCATGAGAATACCTGTGTAGACAATATCCCGAGGTGGAATACTTCCCAGGCCATTTTTCCAGAGAAAAAATGTAACTGAAGATTATAAAGTAGGAGAAGCTATAATTGAAAGGTAAATCGGATTATAAGATAAATACATTACTCGAGGATGGAAAGAGAAAGATGACATCAGTAGGTCCCTCGAACTGAACAAAACATGAAGAGAAGAATGTTTTTTTGGATACGATGTGAGGCATTGCTTACGATGTGCGTTTGTAAAAGAGTGAGTGGGTAGGTGGGAGTGGGTGAGTGTGTGCGCGAATGATGTGTGTATGTCAGTCTGTCCAGACTGTCATAATCTTCTGTCTGGCATCGGGACTTAACGTCGACTTTTATTGAAAGACCAATAAACTTTTAGGCTCGTCTTTATATCTGCTTGATTCATTCCGACACATTTACAATTCGTTTTGCATTGAATGCTTCTACAACTATCGTCGATTTGGGTCCTTCGTCACTAACATTCGTCTTGCTACAAAAAGAAGATTTTCTCATACAAATTTTACAACGAATACGCCCACTATATTAATTATGGGCCGAAGAAACAAACAAATGTGATTTGTTTTCCTGTATTCGTCCTTGTTTTCTTGAAAATAACCCCGTTACCATTCACTATAAGATAATCGATTTTCATATCAACCAATATTTACATTCTTTGAAAAGGGGGCTATCATTTCTCAACTACAAGATATTTAAAGCAACCCCTTTCGACTAGTCACGCGCGTGAATGACCCAGATTTTACCTCTTGAAAATGTTCGCTCATTTACCACGTTTAATCAATAAGAGCAGATCTGTCATTCATAAATTCGATAAAAAGTATAGATTTGGATCGGGTTAAATATAAATGTGTGTTAAAAGAAGAACACAGTGAGAACTCTACTTTTCTATATCAGGCACGTGATCAACGAGTGGTTCACGTTATACAAGATTTGCTCTTTAGTTGATCACTCTTTTCCATTATACGTTTTACATTATGTTACTTGTCATGAATTCTACATGTACAACGCATACATTTTCACATCAATTAATCAATAAGAGCAGATCTGTCATTCATAAATTCGATAAAAAGTATAAATATGGATCGGGTTAAATATAAATGTGTGTTTACTTAAAAGAAGAACCAAGTGAGAACTCTACTTTTCTATGTCAGGCACGTGATCAACGAGTGGTTCACGTTATACAAGCCTTGTCTTTTAGTGGATCGATCATTTCCATTATACTTTTTACATTATGTTTCTTGTCAAATATTCTACAAAGCAATCATTTTCAAATGAATTTATAGTACGTTTTCATTATTTTGTGTTGTTAGTATCATTTGTATTGTACTTTGCTGTAAACAAATCTCATTTGCAAGAAGAAAAAATGTATTCTTTATATTTTTATTTTTATTGAAATAATGATACTGAATTGTTCCTTGTGGTTGACCTCTCGAAGAAAATTGTATCATCCTCCGCCTGTTGACGACAGAAATTTTAATTTGATAGAAGAAAATGGGAGATCTCTGCCATGAGAAGAATGCTGGAAAGTGATGTCTAATTCTATTTACACCATTTTAGTCGCACATTGTGAGTAAGAATGGCCCTTATAATTCAACCTTAATGGACATCACACGTTAAATGGACATCACACTTTAATGGACATCACACATATCAGAAGATAAAATACTTCAATAAGCTCTGCTTCTATTTAGCTCCTCTTTCCACTTTCCAGGCATGTGCTCTTTGACTCTGGAATGAGCTTCCACGCTGGATGTCTTCCGAAAATGTCTCAAAACTCTCCTCTTTGACCATGATCAACAATAGATTCTTCGATGATTTTTATGTTAAGCGCTTTGAAACAACAGTTAGTATGTAAGAGCGCTGTAGAAATGACCGAATTGTATTATATTGTATACTTGTCTTGTTTCATTGAGTATTTGTTTGTAATATGCTTACATTAATTTGCAAATACCATTGCGATTTCATTGTATTGTGTTATGCATGAGAAATAAAATCATTTGAATCTTGAATCTTGAAACCAAAAAAGTAGCTCGTGTTGAGATTATATCAATTCTAATATCTGGAAACTTACAACAAACATGCTCCTATTATGATAACGTAGGGTATTTTCATAGCGCAACTATCCACCCTCCGTTTTCGGTGCTCACAGCATTCAAAATAACCTTTCATACAGGTACCCATTTATCACCGGATCGAGAGTGGGAAGTATAGATTAATGGTTTGTCAAAGGACATTCAACATTTAATTCACAGTCCGACGATGTATCCATTAGACCACGACACGTATATTATAATCATGCATGTATCATTTTCTATGTTTCATGACAAGTGCCAGTGAGATAAATCCCCGAATGGGCCCCTGAAGTTCAAATATTTGCTGCCTGTTTCAAAGCGTGCCAAGGCTTTATACATGGATGGCATATATATATATACAATTATATATATGTTTATAAAGTGCATTTGCATCTAAGTGCCTAATGCCCCTGTCAATATTAATAATATTCTCGTCGATATACCTTCAGCAGGCATGGACTAAGCCTTATAATGCGTACGTGTTTGTCGAATCAATAAAGCTCTGAAGCGACTCAGGTGAAAAAGCATTGTGAAAATATGATTAGTTCGGGATAAGAAATATAGGGCGAGCGTATAAAAATGGCTGTAGGGGTTTAAACCAATGTGAGCGAGATCTGATCGTGCGAATAAGGTCATATATATTGAAGCATATATATGTGTGTGTATGTCTGTTAGTATGTATATATATATATATATATTTATATTTATATACATAATATACGTGCATAAACATATTTGGATTTGTATGTATGTTATATATATGTGTGAGTGCGCGTGTGTGTGCTTGTGTTATTTCAAGAGAGTGAGAGAGGGAGAGTGAAGGGGATGAGAGAGAAATATGCATACAAACTTATCTCTATAATATTATGTCGAAATTCCTATTTCTATTCAATTCTTGTCTGTAACTTTCCTTTTTTTTTCTCCAATTTAGTTGTCTCTGTGTCTACTATATTCAATTACACTAACCCAATTCTCTGCATTTATGTCTTTCGATTTAATTATAGAATCGTCCGTTTCCCAATCTATGTACAACCTCCCCCTCTCTCTTTCTCTCTATTTCTCTCTCTCCCTTGCTCACCTTCTCCCTTTCTCTTTTTCTTCGCTTTCCCCTCTCTCTCTCTCTCTCTCTCTCTCTCTCGGTTTCCCTATCTGTCCTTCCTTTACTCTTTATGATGACTACCTCTCCCTCCTTGCTCTCCCCCTCTCTCTCTCTCTCTCTCTCTCCCTCTCTCTCTCTGTCATCTGACACTGCTCTCTCTCTCTCTCTCTCTCTCTTTTTTTTTACTCTCTCTATCTCTGTCTCCTCATTGCCCTCTCTCTCTGCCTTCCTCTCTCGATCCTCCTTTTCTTACTTCCTTCCTTATTTCCCTTACGCAATCTATCTTACTCTCTTTTCCCCTCTTTTCCAGAGCATGAAATACAACCCTGTTCTATATTAAGTCACAACATAGTCAGATCACATGGATCAAATGATTGTTAAGGTGCGTGTCGAACGATATAGATTGAATGAGTGCTTTTCAGCACTTCCAACCTCGTATACGGCTCGACCCAGAAACATCTCAGTCTCCCAGAATAGTGCAATCCTATACACTAAAATTGGAATATGTAACATAATGTCTTTGAAATAGTCGCGTTCGGAATCCTGAATTTGATTTCCCCTGACATGATTTGATCTACTTTGATCGACATTTTTTGTTTTGTTATACCTATAGACTTTGAAGGTCATGTTTAATAATCATGATAAAGAAAATCGTCTCAGTAACGATTGTGACTTTGGGTTTTTCCCGTCCATTGAATGACTTTGTTAATTCGATTTCATACTTATTTCATTTCGTCCCGAAATTTCCTAACTTTGCAGAGTCAATTTCGACTTTCGTCATTCGTTTTCGAATTTTGTCTAATCACTTTGATCATTTCGCATCCAACATCGTCAAAGTCAAATCAAATTTGTCATCTTTGGCTGCCAGCGTAAAATTGCATGAATCCATCTCGTCATTTATGCTTTTCGTCAAAGCTTCATTCGAATTTGTCACTTGTTCGTTTTAAGGTCTTGTTTACACGAGAATTTGAATGAACTCTCTTAAAACTGATTGCACAAAAATGAATTTGATTATTACATTCTGCAGCGGACTATTAGGTGAGACGAATTGACGAAAATGAATGGACAAGGTTTAAATTGATTGATCATTGACTAACTTAAATGCCAAAGTACTAAGTCAACTTTGACATTTGCACGATCCCGGATTCCTAGGACAAAATTGAAGTGCACAAAAATGAATTTGAATGAAAAAAAAAGTTTTAGAATGGATGGGAAATCTTATATCATCCTTTTGAATGGGAGATCGTCGAGTGGTAAGCTTGTTGTCTGTGCTTACAATATGATTCTACAAACCTACTTTGACGGACCCCGGTTAAAAAACTGAGTTGCATCTTTTTGCACAGGGGAAGTTTGCCTTGATATTTAGTTGGTTTTAATAGAGGGGAACCGGTCAGTGAAAGTTTGAGCAAATTCTGATTAAAAATAGGAAAGTTACGATTTTTTTCAAATTGCAAATTAAACAAACATTGGCAACTCTGTGACAAATCTTTCGATTTACCCTCAAGGATATTTTCAATCATATATGCACCCTAAATATGATTATTCCAAATATGTTTCTATCCAACCCGAAAGTTTATGTACTTGAACGTAACTCAATGGTCGGTTCGCAAGGTAAATGACTACATCAAAAGAAGAAAATGTACTTGCAATAGCTTATCATCGTGACTTTTTAGCACTGCTGTTATAATATATCAGAGAATATAAGGCCATAAACCAACTGAAACCATCTCTTTTTCCACTCACCCCCCCCCCCCAATATATAGATGCATTTTAAATTGATCACTATTTTTTAAAAACATAATAATATGGCTACAACGCAATGTAGACGCATATGATCGCCACATCGTCAAGTTTCACCAAGATACAATGGTGACGCAGAAAGAATATTTTGAGGTGAAAATCTGGAGTCACCATTTCGTTGATAGTTGATCGTAGAAATAACTTCACGCCTGAATGCCAAATTGTGACAGGAGCTTTTATGATAATTATTCGTTTGTTCAGAAAATTGAGTACTTTGTAAACATTCTACAATTTTATATTCGAATTACTATTTTGCTATGTACGGGAAGCTTGCAAAGGTGGATCAAATCTATCAAATATAAATTGAATTAAATGAAGAAAGCGACCTAGAAAATGATCAATTACAAGGGGCAAAGAAAACACACTTTTGACTAAACTTGGTCAAGATCTAGGGCAAAATTAACAAGGGACCACCCTTTCGCGGTAAAAAAAATCAACGTCTTGTAAGTAAAATTTATAAAACGACTGTCAAATATAAGATTGATGCGACCTTCAAAAATCAGAATATGATCGGTGATGCGGCAAACTATAGATGGAATTTTTTAGAGGGGGAGGAATGTGCGTAATTGTATACAGGTGTATAAATTCGCCGGCGAAATATGAGGAATATTTTCCACTCCGGCGATCCCATAAATTTTTCATTCGCTGAGCGTTGGAGTATGAAAAGTAAGGGACATGCTTTCTAAAAAGACATGTTTCATTAAACATTTTGACGGGTGCCGTTGTCAATTATTCGTCTCCATCTCTCTCTCTCCTTTTTTTCTCCCTCTCCCTCTCTTTCTCTCTTTCTCTCTCTCTCTCTCTTTATTTCCCTATCTCTCTCTCTCTCCCTCTCTCTAATTTCTACACCTCATTTCAAACTTATCACCATTATCCTGCCAGTGAGGGATACAAAGAGAGGGAGAGAGAGAAAGAGGATAAGAGATGGAGATCGCAGATCAAATCAAGGGGAAGAGAGAAATGCAGAAACAAAGAGGCAGAAATAAATTGAGAGAGAGAAAGTAAAAGAGAGAGACGGATATACCATATTTAAGTGGGAAATAGCAAGGGAGATAGGAAAGAATTGGGGATAGAGGGGAAAGAGAGAGAGAGAGAGAGAGAGAAGAAAAAAGAGGAATTAAAGATAGATGAAATTTTATGACAGAGAGAGAGAGAGAGAGGCAGGGGTGTGGGAATTGCAAATAATACTGTCTTCTCGCTTTTATTGGCATTGCGGATCATTGCAAATTAGAATTATGCAGGTTCATGAACATTGAACACTGTCACCATTTTGATGAAGGCAATAAGATCCATTTTGCTCTTTGGAAGGAAAAAAACACGTTTAGGTGCAGCACCGTTCACCAAACAAGCAATCATGACTAACACAAGGCAACCCATCCACCAAGTAAGGGGAGCCGAGAAGTGGCGGAAGTTGCAGACACGACCAAAGATTTTATAAATCAGGCCATGTTTGATATTTGACATTTGATTCAACTGCATATCAATTTTGAGCCCATTTCATGAGATAAAAGAGGAGATTGGAGCACTGGGCCTCAATCGAATGGCAAATAACAAGTAACAGGAGTGTGTGAGAGAGAAAGGGAGAGCAAGAGAGAGAGAGAGAGAGAGAGAGAGATGCGGAGAGAGAGAGGGGAAGGAGAGAGAGAGAGAGTAAGGGACAGAGGAGGAAAGGGATTAATGGGAGAGAGAATGAATACAAAAACCTAAACCAAAGAGAAAGAAAGAGGGAAAGACGTAAAGGCAAATAGGGGGAGAGCGACATAGGGACAGAGAGAGGGTGACACACAGAGAAGGCTTTAAAGAGACAGAGAGAGAGAAAGAGAGAGAGAGAGACGGACAGAGACGGAGAGGGGCAGAGAGAGAGAGAGACAGAGAGAAACAGACGGACAGACAGAGGGGGATGAAAGAGAAAGACAAAAAGAAGGGAATAAAGAAGGAGGGGTAGAAGATGACACTCCCATGATGACACGACGCTCTTGGTGAATATAACGCGCATCTGATTATGAGCCCCTAATATAAATCCCAATCGAGGACCTAATAAGACCACTCTTGCTACACCCCAGCCCCCTCCCCCCTCCCCTGTTCTCCCTAAATCGACCTTTGCCAACGCAACTGTATCTATAAGAGAAAACTTGACATTAATTCGAGTTTTTGTATTCCAGTCAGGACGCGGTGAGGCGAAAAACAGTAATTTCATGTTTACATAATGTACACCGAATTACAATATTTGTCTTTGCCGCCCACATCTCAGCAAAGGTTCTAGATTTGTTTGTCTTCTTTTCTTTTATTCATGAAATGCAATATAAAGGTCAAACATTTCATAACTTCACTGTTGTTTTTGTTTTTCTGTACAACTTCGTCCCTTTTCAGTTTTCTTTTTGTTCCGTATAATCTATGTTTGTTTTTCTTCTTGTATCTCCTTGAACCTCGCTATATTATGTGCCTAAACTCATTACCACCTGCCCATCGCTCTCATTCTCGTTCTGTCTCTGTTTAGTACGGAAGGTTAACAGTGCCGATGAGATGACAAGATAATTTAGGACGAGAAGACAAGACAAGTTTAATTTGTCGAAACTCAACAAGTCTTATTTAGGACGAGAAGATGAAATGATGAGTTTATGGAACTCGCTAACTGCTATGCCGTAGTATAAAGGCCCGGTCACACAGAGGGGACGCATGGGGAACGCACGGCCAGCGCATTGGAAATTTGCAATTTTGGCCAGTGCGTTGTCGTGCGCCCAACTTTTGTCGTAGCTACAGCGAGCTGACACCAAATGCATAGCGTGTTGCTAGCGTGCTGAGCGCATACAGGGCGCATACAGTGCGCATACAGACCGTACACAGAGCGCACATGATAACAACTTCCACGAATGCACAGCGTGTTGCTAGCGCGCTGGACGAATGGTCAACGCATGCACCGCGTTCTACGACGTATGGCCCGCGCATTGGAAATCGGAAAAGGCTGTGTGTCTAACTTTTGTCATGATTTTGGAAAAACTAGCGAGCTGACACAAAATACACAGCGTGTAGCTAGCGCGCTGTGCGTATACAGGGCGTGTGCTCCGCGTATGTCTGGCGCTGGTCTAGCGCGCTCCACGCATGTCTGGCGTGCCTCTGGCGTGTACATTCATGCGTCGAGCTCCGCGCACACTTTTGAGCATGCTAAAAAAAAACCGACGCACACAGCGAATGACGACAAATGCATAGCGCTGGTCAAGCGTTGGCCCAGCGCGCTCGACGAACGAGTAACGCATGATGACGCACGCCTAGCGAACGACAACGCACTGGCCCAAATTGCAAATTTCCAATGCGCTGGCCGTGCGTCCCCCATGCGTCCCCTCTGTGTGACCGGGCCTTAACGGGGTGAACGCAACAGATCGTAATAGGCCGTAACAAAACTTGGAGGCGGTCCGTAGTTGGGACGGTTTACGGGCCCGGCGCGCTACGGCTCGTTGCGTTCTACTACGGTCTGACACGGCGCGCGCGGTCTCACTTATTGCTGTTTATATGTGGGCACAAACGTGGTTCAAAGCTGCCCGGCGTCCTTGTTTCATCCGTAGATCGTGAGAAACGTGTTAAACCTTGATCAGAACGTGAGAAAGGTGAGGGACCCCCATCAGAACGTGACGGGCCGGGAGGGAACGTACTGGCATCCTTGGTAGACTGCAGGCCGAACCGAAGTGTGCCTTGGAGCCTCCGGGACAGCATCCCCTTTCCCTCCCACGGCCCGTCATGGAAACCGTGATAGACCGTGATAAAACTTGGCAATTAGGCCTAACAAAACTTGAACACAGAGGAAAGAATGGCCAAAATCCCACGGCGCAATACGTTTCGGGCGAACGGGGCTGCCGTCGACCGTCGGGAACATAGTGTAAACGTAGCGTATAAAACAATAATTTAACCAAGAGGAAAATGCAAAGCATTTCATGAGGAAGGTTAGTAATAAAACTAAACGGCTAATTGTAGTGATTGACAATACCAGTTATTGGGTAAATACCCGATTGGTGCCGAATTCCCCACGAGAGCCGACTACTGTATGCGTCTTCAAGTTCATCTGTCTTCTTGTCTTATTGAACTAAATTATCTTGTCATCTGTGGTCTCCGGGGTCTCTCTCTTTAGCCCCCCCCCCCTCCCCCTCTCTCTCTCCCTCTATGACTGTTTGTTTGTTTTACCGTACTGCTAATAAAGCATGTAATTATGATTGTAAGTAAGCAACTGCAAGTAAAATTATATATATATATATATATATATATATATATATATATATATATATATATATATATATATCTCTCTCTCTCTCGTGCGCTCCCTCCCGCCCCCTTTCTGTCTCTCTCTTGATCCATCGCGCATATTGCAAGTAAAATTTGCAAGTATAACTCTCTCGCTCTCTCTCTCTCTCTTTCTCTTTCTCTCCTTTCATCTCTATACAGTCAATTTATTTGTAATGTCTTTTAAAACTTAAATACATCATAATATATGACAAACGATAAACAATGAATATGATATGTTTTCGAAGAGAGAACTGGAGCAACCCTCTGTCAACAAAAGAAACCCAATGAAATTGTCAATGAAATATTCATGTTAATGGCGAAAATAAACGTACATGTAAATGTTTGTCGATATACATGCATGAGAGTAAAAACATTGAGTGATGGCATTAAGGCCTGTCATGCCTTTGTTCTCAAGTTTTACTTGTGAGTTTAAGCTAAATGAAGTTTAATGTTTAAATGGTTTATTTCTTTCATGAATGTGTACGAATTACGCTACGTGATGTTCGGAGGTAATAATGATACCACTTTGTAAATGTATTTGATCTAGTTAGTACAATTCTCGGTTACCATCTGTATGAACCATGCATACGTACGTTTAACTGTGTAATTGTATCAATACCACTTTGCGCATCTTTTTTTTTAATATCATGCATCTATATGTCAAGTTTCAGCAACGAGTGCCGAAAATACACTCTCTGATCAAGCTGTTTCATTTTCACAATTATCAACTCCTTAATCATGGCCTACGATGTACGGTTCTAACTTGATATGGCCATTTAATTTCTATTTGTATCTCATATGTGAATTATGTATTCTTTGTATTCATTACATACCCATATTGAACAGTTTTACATAAATTTATTTGCTCTTACTATACAATATCACAATGTATTTATATCTCGTTTTGTTTGTGTGAAGCTACTTTGTAAACTCTATACAATTTAGCTTTTAGGTTGCCATGTGGATTTGTTAATGAATACTATTTCAACCAATTCAATCAATCAAAATCCGTTTTTAGAAAGTTTGCCTTAATCCACGTGACTGCAAAAGGGAGGAAGAAAGGAGAGATTTTTAAGTCTTACCAATAATCAAGAGGTCTTTTCTAAAGGTCTCTCAATCAGAAATGAGCGGCTACTTGAGAATCTTAGCAATTGGGCAATTATATCCTTTGGCTGTTCCACTCGCTTCCGTCATTTTCTCCATAGACTTGATTCTTTTTCTCTACCTTCTAACAGCGATATATTAAAATAGAAATTGGAATCGCCAAAAGGTTATTGGACCACGCACAATTATGTATTTGATTGGGGGAAAACCCGCTACTTTTTGAGCTCCTTCTATGGTTTCGGGCAATTCCGTAAACGGGCGATAATTTGATTTTCATTAGTTTGATTTTCGCCAATTTGTCTGGCCGACCGCAGAATTTAGGCGGGATTGCCATTTAGACGGAAGTTGCGAAAAAAAAAGTCGATAGCAATTAATACAATGTACCTATCTCTTTTCAAATGTTTGCTTGGGTAGTCCCATGGATTATAAATTGAGTATATCATTTCATTTCATTTATTTTCATCCGTCCATTCGCTAATATTTGTCTTCCCTCCTCCCTCGCACCATCAATCTCCCCTCCCCCTTACATCATTATTTTACTTGTGGTTGCTTGGATAGTCTCATGGATAACAAATTGAGTATTTAATCTAATTTCGTTTATTTGTATCCGTCCATTCGCTAATATTAGTCCTCCCTCCTTCCCCACACCATCAATCTCCTCCCCCTTTCTCTTATATCATTCCTAATTACCCCCATCTCTCTCACGTCCTCTTGTAAACTGTGGATAAAACACAAATTGTCCAGAAATTTATAAGCACCGGGCAAGTCTCGAACCAAGGACCTCTCAGTTGAGAGTCAAAACCTTACCAATATGGATAATTCTAAAATTTGGGAACCCACTTTGTGACATGTTTAGTGTCCCAGTTACATAAGGAACCCACACGTATTTGTGGCTCTGAGTAAAGACTTTAAAAATGGAGTGAGATTTAAAGTGATTTCCAAGCATAATATTGCATCCTCATACCTAAAATCACTTAACAATCATACTCCACTACTTAAGACTTTACTCGGAGCCAAAACACATATGGGTTCCTTAAGTAAATGGGACACCCGCAATTTCACAAACAAGTCCTAAATTTATGGAATTACCATAAACATATATTCATGCATATTTATGAATATGTAAATCTGTGGGGGCGGAGTCAGAATTGGCGAGGGGAAAATTTAATAGACCAGCCAAGCATGGTACATGTATAAGAGCAGCACTGCAGGTATTATACTTTTCGTAATTTGTTATTAACTAAGTTTATGTGAGAGTTTTCGACGTTCATGACGTTCATGGTCCGATAGATTATTTAAAACGTATACGTCATAATGTTATCACAGTGATCCTTCAAGCATAACACCGTCAAACTCATTTCAAATTTTTGAATAATGAAGTCTGTTTAATTATTAACACAGAAATTATGACGACCTTCTTCAGGGTTTGTTCATATAAAGGGAAATTCTTTCACCGTGATGTCACCTTTGAAATATGTTGTAAAAGCTGAACAAATTCGGCGGCGCTATAATATACCATGCTCGATTTAAAAATGAGTTTTGAGAAATACTATAACCTGGAATTAAAGCGCTAAACATCTACGATGTCTCTAAGCGCTTTAGAGATAATTACACAGATACAATGTATACCGGAGACAATAGTCTTGGATTTAATCATTAAAAAGTCTCGTGGCCTTTTACCTATATTGTACATCAATTGGCGTCATGTATTAGAAAGCCTTCAAAACAGGTGCATACAAAGTGATAGGCAAAACTCACACCGGATAAACGATACAATCAGCCGACTCGGAGGTACGGGTAGACAGAGGGCCCCTTCAGGAGTCATTCCCTATGGTCGATCGATCAAAGTTTGGAGACCTTTTTTCTTCTTCTTATCCTCTGTTTTTCTTCTTCCCTCGACTTGTAAGGGAGGAGGTGTTGGGATCTTTGGAGGGGTTTGTTGGGCGACTGTAGGACCGCACTTCGGGGAACTCCTCGGGACGTGATCCAAAGCACCCTACTAGCATGAAAAACAGGCGATTGACAGCACTTTGCCTTCGTCCCTCGATTTCGTCCTCCCTCTATAATCTTTGCCTATCTTAGCACTGTCTCAGTCTATTTCTCTTTCTCACAATTTGTTATTTTCTATTTCTCTAGCCATTCCCTCTCCATTCTCATCATATCTATCTCGCTCTTTTTCGTCTCCCCATCTCTCTCTCTCTCTCTCTCTCTCTCTGTTTCGTCCTCTCACTCTGTCCCTTCTCCTCTCACATGCCCGATTTCCACTCTCCTCCACTCCCTCCCATCTATCCTTCTTTCTCTCAAATTATGTCTTCTTTTTCCCACTCCCTTCTTTCGCCTTCAGCTCATCTCTCTAAAAGTCTCTCTAGATGTGCGCTCTCCCTTTCCTAGTATTACCTTGTTCTCCCTTTTTTAAATACATTTTTCGTCTCCTTCTTTAAATACATTTGTCTTTTTCTACTTTTCTTCTTCTTCCTCTTCTTCTTCTCCTTTTTCTTCTTCTTCTTTTTTCTTCTTCTCTCTACCCCCTCTCCCTTTTCTCTTTCTCTTCCTCCCCCTCTCTCCCCTCTCTCTCTCTCTCTCTCTCTCTCTCATTTTCATTCGCTCTTCCTCTGTATCACCAACCGTCATCATCTTCCACTTCATCATTTTTTTTTCATGCTGACATCCACGTTCTCGAGCATGAAAGTCTCGCAGGGAACGTTGCAGGCGAGGTCAAGGGTGTCGGACTCGAAGGCCTACGAAGTCCCCAATGAAATCGACACGGCTCGAGTATTCACACTGGGGTTGTTTGGCCTGGGGTACTTAAAGTGGTAAGGTCTAACAGGAAGAGGAGGGGAGAGAAAAGAAAGGGGGAAGAAGGAGGTGCAGCACTAGGAGGAGGGGACGATAGGAGGGGAGAGGAGGAGGAGGAGGAGGAGGAGGAGGAGGAGGAGGAGGAGGAGGAGGAGAAAGGGTGATGGATGAGGGAGGAGAGGAAGGGAGTGGGAGGAGAAGAAGGAAAGAGGGAGGGGAAGAAGAGGAGAAGGAGTAGAAGAAGAAGACGAGAAGGAGGAGGAAGGACGTGGAGGATGACAAGGTCGACGATGAGGAGGTGGAGGAGGAGGAAAAATTTGGCACTCAAACTACTTTTAAAAATGTCGATCATGAAATGTTTAGAGTTTATAACACAGGAAGGAAGTAATACTTAAAGGGGGTGGGAGCCCGACAATTACCTTTAAACAAAAAAGACACGCATTTTGGTTATTTCAATTCAATTTTAATTTAAACCTAATGGTGGTGCAAGCGCCCAAGAAGCGGTTGCAAGGATGGAGTCTTGACTCAGTGACATTCGATCTTGGATGATATAAAGAACAGATTGCTGATCAACGATGATAAGACGGAGTTCCTCATCATTGGCACACGTCATGAACTGCAGAAGATCAACACCCCCACACGACAGGGTCGGCATTACTGAAATCTTCTCTGCATCTCATGTCAAGAACTTGGGTTGCATGTTTGATTCGATCATGACCATGGATCGACATGTCCTGATGACATGTAAGGCAGCCTTCCTCCAACGGCTACACAAAATCCGTCGCATTCCCAGGTATCTGGACCAGAGGTCATTACTCACTCTTATCCGCGCATTCATCACGAGTCGCTTGAATTAATGCAATGGTCTTCTCTACGGTGCTACTGCAACCCACTTTGAGAAACTACAGCGAATTCAAAATGCTGCCGCCAGACTTGCCACAGGTTTATCCCAGTTCTATCACTTTAAATCCCGTCTGCACTTGTTTGGCCAGGGGGAATAGACCTCCCTGCAAGGTCACTGACAGGTGGTAATCTCATCAAATCAGCTTTAAATTAACATAGGAAAAAGGGAATCATGGGGGACCAAGAAGCACCGATTAGGAATTGTTTGCTATATAGAGGGCGCAATTAGCTATAAGTAGTACAGTGGGGCTTTAAATCTGTTCTTCGTCCATTGAACGGGCTACCCAGCAGGTCCAGGATTCATTACAAAGTATTTCTTCTTCTCACCTTCAAATGCATCCATGGTCTGGCTCTTCCCTACCTATCTGAACTCATATCTACCAGGCAACCATCCCGCTCCTCCCTTTGCTCCTCTCTAGGCATCACACTGACCCATCCATCTCCCAAGTAGCTAGCACACCTCTCCCCTCCCCCACTTAGTTTCTCCTCTGAATGTTCCAAAACGTTTAGAGTTTAATATAATCTATTGATAATTCTAGAACGTTGTATCTTATAAATCTTGTTTTAATACAACATGCACATTTTCCATCAGAAAACGCGCTACATTTGAAATTCACTGTATTGAGTGATGTTGTTCTAATAGATTACTCCTATCCCCCCCCCCCGCTTCATTGTCCCCATTACGTGTTCCCAAACATGTGAACTTTGAGATGCATTTTGTAATGATTCTTAATTTTTTTTCCCCATCTGATGACCTCGATCTAATACTCCCATTTTCAATTCCTTCTGCATGATTGTAAAAAAAAAAACAGAATTGAAAGCATGTGCAAGTGAAGAGTGGTACAATCACAGCGCGGGAAGGCAGTTTTCATCGATTTTTGTTATCCCCATTACACAGTTTCCGACTCTCTCTCTCTCTCTTTCTCTCTCTATTTCTCTATTTCTCCCTCTCTCCCTCTCCCTCTCTCTCTCTTTCTTTCTCTCTCTCTCTCTCTCTCTCTCTCTCTCTCTCTCTCTCGGCGAGTGTCGTGCACGAACGTTGTGCATGCACCTGAAAAACAACAGTTTTTTAGTTCAAGCAAGAACGATTTCCTTTAAAGGTACTGTGTCCCATTTGCAGGCCCCAAAAATGAAAAAGTTAAATTCCAAATGTAGAACTTCCCTCAAAACGAAAGGGTTTAAAAAATGGCTTTTAATGGAAAAAATAACGACCACTAGTTGTGGAATCGACTGGAATCGACTGTGATTGCAATCACCTAAAGTAATAGTCCGATTTTTACATACCATACATTGGAAATAGTTATATATTTGTAATGCGCTTTGAGGGGGCCTGCGGTCCTGAAAAGCGCTATATAAGGACGAACTATGATCCCTACTATACCATCATCTCTCCTCTCTCTCTCTCTCTCTCTCTCTCTCTCTTTCTACTATTTCCCCCTCCCTCTCTCTGCTTTTTTTTTTACTAAACGTATCTCATGTTTTTTTTTATACAAGGTAACACAAAGTTTGGCATACCGTTAATCAAACTCTTTTTTCCGCGGTTGAAGCATGGGCACCCTTTAATAAGAAATTTAAGGAAGGAGAGGAAGGCCTAGGTATTGGTATTGATCATTTGGTGCTTTTTGACGCAATGGCAAAAATCAATCCAAAGTGGTCTCGGCATCTAGATCATCAATCCAAACAAACTCTATCTGGAGTAACGCTCTAAAAAAGTGAGATTTTGCTAGACACGTCACGCAGCCAGATTCCCCCAAAAGAGGCGAATTCCTCTCGAAACCATTGTAAACAAGACAAATTTATTATTTGTTCTTGGAAAACGTCTAAGAATAATTCTGCAAAATTGTGATTGAACTCTTCTAACTTTATTTTCACATGAAAAATACATGACATTGTATCCAGAGTAAAAACGTAATGGTTTAACTATCGCAATTTAAATCTCATTTCTGTCGAGTACTACACGAGCAAACATTGAATACCAAGATCCCCCTCCCCCTTTTCTCCCTTCCACAAATGGAAAAAAAGGGGTACGGAAACGCAATCAGAAATAACTGGAAATACAAGAAAAGCAAAAGTGCCTTCTCTAGCACACTAAACGGAAATTTTTAAATTCGCTTTCAAAAACGGTGTAAGTGACTTGTGCCTAATTACAATACAACCCTTTTAATTCTATTTCACTTGAACAATGTGAGACAAAACCTTTAAAGTGCAAATGAATGGCATTAAGTGGTTTAACTGAACATCACTTTCTCGAGTACCTGAAGGGCAAACCTTGAATACCTAGCAAAGAATTAAGAAAAGAGAAGAAAGGGATGAAAACTAGGGAAGAAAAATAGGGAAGGAACAGCCATCATTTATCGCGAGGATGAGCACCCTGGTGTCCCCGGTCAATGAATGGACGGGGGACCTACCCTTGAGTCGAGTATCCAATCCAGGACGAGCGAAATGTCGATGGAGCGTGGGGGAACCGAGGACAGACACAGAGAGCAGTTGAAGTATGGAGTCATGGTACGATACATTACAAGAACACTGCGCGTTATTGACCGCTTCCGAACGGTTCCAAACACTGACCCGATTGCTGGCAATTATTCTGACGGTCTTCAATCTGAAAAGTCAACGATTCTTGAAGTATTTGTTAGATGGATCAAACCCACTACAGTCCCACGCGTATATAGGAGAAAAGATTTGTGAAAGTTCAAACTATAAGGTAGACCTACATTATCATTCAGGCGCATGTGCGAGTGTGTTCTGGGTGTCAAGTAGTTTCAAATAAAACACTTTTGTTCCCACCTTTTTTTTAGGGGAGGGGGTGTTGTTGGTATCTTCTTTGAAAGGGGTGGCTAAGAAACAAAGTTTTTAAAAAAATATTTAAAAAATAAAAAATTGCCGACAGAAATTTGATGCATTTTTCCCCGCCAAGCTCCCCTCTTCCGTCTCCCACCACCCCACCCCCTCCTCCCTAACAAAAGAATTTTAAAAAATTCCTGACAGAAAAATCTAGAATTAAAACTTGAATCGCAGTGTTCCCCCACCCGCCTATACGAGAAACCTGATAATGAGAAGAAGCCATTGTTTGAGGGGATACATAATTGAAGTTAAAGTGTGAGCTATAAATCCGATGTCAAAAAATATTCGTAAAAATGTTTATTACAATAAAATGTAAGATGGCAAGGTAGAGAAACAAGATCAAAAGGGAAGCCACCAATTGATTTCGAAGCAAAAACAGAAGAAAAGAAGAAGAAAAGTAAAGTCGTTATCAACTGCGGAATAGGGAAGTACTTGTAGGGTGATGCTCCAATCGACCTGCATCCGGGGGAAATGAGGGGGGGGGGGGGAAGGGGTTGAGATGATAATGTGCTCTCTGAAACAAACTTTCTTTTTCCAATCTAACACAATGTTTGATTTTCAGATGGTTACATTGAGTACAGTAGACGTGTAAATGGTGAAGCAAACACAAGTACGGATTCGCTTATCAAACGTGCAAACAGAAAAGACTGACACTACCGTGTGCATTAAGTGCTGGGGTAAAAATTGCTTCTCTACCGCAGACGAGTAAAACCCTTTTCATTTCCTTTTCCTCTTTCGCTTCCTTTTTTCTTTACCCATTCTTTTCATAAACATATAGCGTGCTTCTGAGTGGATTAGAGCGCTTGCAGGTTTGTTTTCCAAAAGTAAACTTGAGAGCGCGTCTGCAATGTCACGTTATTCTTTTGATAGAACAAATGTTATCACATGATTACAGCAGCGAGTTGTAAGTTTAAACTCACAACTCCCTGATTACAGTATGTAGACAAAAAAAGTCCTTAAAACAACATTGGATATTAAATGACGCCTGACCGGAATGCTCCCCAGGGAGTGGAGAATGTGCATACAGTGTGTGCGGGTAAGCCTGAATCCGATGACCGTGGTAATGATATATACATCTGTAAAGTGCTTTGAGAGGGCCTTCGGTCCTGAAAAGCGCTATATAAGAACTAGCTACTATTATTATTATTATTATTATTTAAAAAAGGTAGGATCGTGGGTCGATTATAGCGGGGAGAGGCGTAGGAGGGAGGGGGTACGTGAGGTGGAAGAGATGGGGGAGTGTTACTGACACATTGACATAAATACGTGATTATATAGAGGGGGCAAGTGGAGGGGGTAACTCAGTTGGTATCCAAGATTAGCACCAATTTTTCTTTGAAGAAAGCAGATTTGACTCGATTTTGAATGGATCACCATGTAGTATTTTATTTCAGTGAAACAAAGTTAAATTGTCGAAAACTTGAAACCTGCATTGAAACTATAATATATCACGCCCTTGGAGAGAGACTACTGACTTGACATGCTAATTTGTATTTCTGTCCATTTCTCAACTCTTCTATAGATTCTCATCTAAATCGCTATGCGCAACTTATGATTCATTTATTTTTCTAGAAAAGGCGATATGGAATTTCATTGGAATTTCCACCATTACATTTAAATATATATTGTAAATACATGGAGGTACGCTTCACCTATATGGAATCATCGGATCTCATTGTGAACGTATGTTTTGAACATTTTTCTTTCTTTTTGTATATACACATGTAGTGTGCACGATCTGCTGTTACCGTATAGAGACACAGATATTCTTGTAAAACTTAACATCACAAGATGAGTGATATGAATGATATGCACAGTAATTATACAACATACCCAATAAACAGAACACCAAAAAGTAACCTCTTTTGGGAGTGTATTTTAAGTGATTTTAAAGTATAGTGCCTTTTGAACTAGATTTAAACGTTATCGACACGTGCCTTCATTTAAACAAAAAAGGTACTCCTGTTCACGTTTTCATCTAACCTAAAAACCACCAGTTTATCACGCGACTGGAGTAACGTGATTCCACTTACCTCTGTAAATCAAGTGTTTATGACCAAATAACCACTTGACCAAGCAACGAGTTTTTTGTCAGTTAACCGATGGTGGCGATAAATACGTAATTATTTGGTATTGTAAGCACCTTTATTGATTGGTTTCACAGGTTATCCAAGGTTGATGGTAATAATCACGTTACTTACACCGGCTAATCGTCTTATTGTTCTGTCCGTGAATCTCTGGTTATATTCAACTAGTAATTCTGAGGTGTCTTACACACCTCTTTAAAAGGTTTCAAAGTTACCATAAATTTCTTGGTTATGATCACGTGGCTCAAGCTGATTACTAATCTAAGCTGTGAAAACGTGATATGTAGGTGTGAAAAATTAGTCATTATTAGGTGTATTAAAACACCTATTTAAATGGAAGTCAAAGTTGCCATAAGTTCCGCGGTGATGATCTCGTGACTCAAACGGATTATTGATCTAAACTTGTCATACGTGACTTTTAGGTGTGAAGAATTAGTCATTATTAGGTGTCTTAAAACACCTATTTAAATGGTTTCAAAGTTACCATAACTTTCTTGGTGATGATCACGTAGTTAAAACTGATTACTAATCTAAGCTGTGAATCCGTGATATTTAGGTGTGAAAAATTAGTCATTATTAGGTGTATTAAAACACCTATTTAGATGGAAGTCAAAGTTGCCATAAGTTCCGCGGTGATGATCTCGTGACTCAAACGGATTATTAATCTAAGCTGGGCATACGTGACTTTTAGGTGTGAAAAATTAGTCATGATTAGGTGTCTTAAAACTCCTATTTAAATCGTAGTCAAAGTTGCCAGCAGTTCCGCGGTGATGATCTCGTGACTCAAACGGATTATTAATCTAAGCTGGGCATACGTGACTTTTAGGTGTGAAAAATTAGTCATGATTAGGTGTCTTAAAACTCCTATTTAAATCGTAGTCAAAGTTGCCAGCAGTTCCGCGGTGATGATCGCGTGACTCAAACGGATTTTTAATATAAGCTGGGTATTCCGTGTTTTCCATGTGTGAAAATGAGTTATTCTTGGGTGTCTTGATGGTTTCACAGTTACCATTTAAGTTCCGTGGTGATAATCCCGTGACTGTTGGCATATTTCTATGTTCACCAGTTGATAACTGACTGTTGGCATATTTTCATTGCACCAGTTGATAACTGGAGTGTGCATATTTCCAGTTGCACCAGTTGATGACTGAGCGTTGGCATATTTCGAGTTGACCCAGCTGACACCAATTCATTTGCATATTGAATATGGGGTGCGTGCAGATCTATGTTTTTAAAACAATTTATCTGAATTTACAGCATATTTCTTAATTACTGATGATTTAGTTATATGCAATTCATTTCGAAAATACTACAAATATATATTACCAGTTATTAGGACATTTCGCTACTTCGTATAAATAACATTTAGTTAAACATGAATAAGGGAAACATTAACTGTGAACTAAAATAATTTCAATAAAGTACAAGTATACGAATTTTTTTCGATTATTTCAATTATGTATGTCTACTTATTACCAGTGCCCTTACATTGGAAATTCAGACGTACCAGTATTGAAGTATTGTTGCTGTTCAACTGGTTGGAAGTTTTACCAAATGGTTCTAATGGCTCAGCTAGACCAGTTGAATTATAACTGGCCTAGATCAACTGGATCATTTAGCCCATTTCAATTTCCAGGGTTACCAGTTGGCATTAAATGGTTCATCAACTGGACCAGTTGCAACTAGCTTTCTCTTCTGGGATGTTTGCACCCCCTCCCCCTTACCCAACCCCCTCTAATCGCAAACTGCTTCCGGCGCGCCGGACGTAATTATGGAAGATCCAAGACACGATGTTCAGAAACGGGATGAGAACGTCATTATTTTGGTTCATTTATTGTGTAACATTTGCGTAATTATTGGGTTGAACGCGGGTTACAGTAACATACTTCCTCTTCGACGTAAATTTCACGTGAATGAAGAACATGATTCATCTCAAGTCAGCCTCGTAATATTCACGTGAATTTCACGCAGATATTTTGACTAAAACTATCACTAACGCTTCACGTGTTTCTGTGACGCGATAATTTCGTGTATGAAGATGTAATTTCATAACCAAACAAACACGGGAGTATTAGGTTTACAAACCATGGTCTCCAAGGAAGGGATAATCACGTTATTATAATGGTAATATTGCAGTGACAATTGCGTGATTTAGTGTACGTGTGTTTTAAGTTACCTAATGCAAAAAACGTATTAACACATTTACGTAAATGTCCGGTGTTTGAAGAACGTAACTCTCCTCAAGTCGATACCTTCATATTGACGTGATTTTCACGTGATTTTGTTTATTGGGTATGAATCAACGTATTTACCGCACGCGGTGTCACTGTTGGAATTGCGAAATTCAAAATCTACCGGGGAATAAAAAATTAACGTCCCATCATCTTTTCGCAAGTCTTTTGATCAATGGCTCTATCCAGGCACGATTGATGAGGTAATATTGCCTTCCTCTAGTCTAGCGAAAGGAAATTTGATTGAGTCTTTCATAAGGCAGGCGGAATTTAAAGAGGAGGTTCTTAAAAGCGAAAAATTATTTCCAAAAGACAGCGTCAACTATCAAGAAGAGTTTGCAATAAATGTGACGGTTTATAAAGCCCAGATCTGATGACATAACCGTCATTTTGTAAAGATAATGAGAATATACTTCAAGTGGACAAGGGGCTTATCTACATCTGATAAGTATGTAACAAATTAACTGTGCGACATAGTTTTGCCTCCTTCCAGCATCAAGTATACTTTACCTAAAACTAAAATGCTTTTCTGAAGAAAAGAAAAACAGTTATGATCTACACAATCTGCTGCATAGCTTGATAATAAAGTCAAAAGCATTGGCACGTCACAGTTTCTTTTTGGCGAAGTCATGTCATGTCATGTCTATTAAAACGGAGGGGCGCGTTTCTGAAATGTCTCTGACCAAGCAACAGCTTCAACAACAATAACAAAAATAAAAATCTTGTAGTGTACTTAAGAAATAACAGATTGGTTTTAATAGGCACTGGTAATTCCCTTTGCTCCCATCCCCTCTCCTTCATCCACCAGTGAGCCTCTGCCTACTTTTTGTTGTTGGTGGAAATAACGATTTGTGTCATGTATCAATTTATTTTCCTAAACACAACGAAACAACCTCATTTTGTGTAAGAAAGAAAAGCTAATTACAATGTATCTCTTGACCGAGTGAAGCAGGTCACTCGAACAGGACGTCATTATTTTCGTCTAAAGACGCGCTCGGCTGTTCCTGTGATGCCGTTTTCATTTTCCGCTTTCTCTCACACCTCCATCTTTTCTCACTGCTATCTCCTAATTATCTATCATCCCTTTTGGCAAGTGCTTCTCTCTCTCCGCGGATCTATCTCAAGATATGATCGTTAGCAAACAGGTTCTTGCAAAGAATTTCTGAAAGAAGAGACTGCGGATGTTGGAATGTTGAAGAAAGAAGTAACGTCATTTTGATGTGAAAGCATATTTCGGGAGTAGGAGGGCTTGTATTTCAATGGCAGACGGCTAGGATTACATATTATTGAACTTCATGAAATATGATGGCAATACAAAAATGCTTCCCACACGCACAAATGATTACAGAAGACGCTCGCGGTCTCGCCTACGATCTTTTGTTATTTTGTTTTCCATTCATTTTCGACTACATGCCAGACACTCTGCGGAAAAAACCTAGAACAAAATTCCGTTCGTGTTCCCATATTCCTATTTTGTTTTCAATTTCCAAGTTCGGAAATAATTTGAGAGTTCTATTTCCTTACATATAAAAATATGTTGTTTTGAAAGATGTTTACAACAGTTTGCAAGATCTGCTTCAGATGCACATAGTTAAAAGCATGAAAAGGGAACATTTTCGCCAAAGAGATGCCTTCTGTTCTCCTTACATGAACTTTCCAACTTCTGTAACATTTATATATTAGCAGCCATTTATCGTAATTTGGTCAAAAAACCAAACGAAAAGAGATACAAAAATAGAAAAGAAATACACAGAATAAAAAAAGTCACTATTCGAATGTGTGTGATGTTTACCCGAGCGGTGGGGTTTCTACATATTATCGGGGGGGGGGGGTGACAGCTCCCACTTTTTAATTATGTTGTTTATATTTTCCCTTCTTTGTTATGATAATAATATTATGCTGCCACTTGAACTAGTACATGTAATCAACGTATTCGAGCACCAGCACCAAACAGGGACTACATGTATATACACAGAAGTTGAAAAGACTGTGTTACATCTATCAGGGGCTTAATACGGACGTTGAAGGGGCACTGGCGAAAGAACAAAGCTATAAAACGAACACAATATCATCTTAATGTTGTCTTCCATTTCCCCTCTCTTTCTATCTCTCTCTCTCTCTCTCTCTCTCTCTCTCTCTTTCTCTCTCTCTCTCCCTCCCCCTCTCTCTCCCTCTCTCTCTCTCTCTCTTCCCCTCCCTCCCTCCCCCTCTCTCTCTCTTCCTCACTATTTTTTGTATATTTGCCTTTTGCCATATTCTGTTTTTCTGGGACCCGTGTTATGAAATTTCATGGAACTACGGTTTTATACCAAGAGATGTGCGATAAGTATACTCTTTTGGACGTCTCGACCTTCATCATAGAGAAAGATCGCCATACTTGGAATTCGGTATAAACATATAGCATGTCTAAGGGCATGTTCTTTAATCAGAACAATCAACGTGCTTACTATTTCTGAAGAACGGCATGGTTACTCTACTTCGAAAGCTCTTGTATTCCAATTTGTCTTTCGAGCAATTCGAGGAAATAGGTTAGGAGAACACATTCTTACTGTTTCATGTACAGCCGACAGTTACCGGGAAATGATTCGGCGGGATACATTCACCCGGGAATCCGACGATTAGACAAATTAACGAGAGGGGAGAAAGAGAGAGGGAGGGAGAGAGAGAGAGAGAAAGAAAGAGAGAGGGAGAAAGAGAGGGAGAGAGAGGGGGAGAGAGAGAGTGTGTGTGTGTGTAAGAGAGAGAGAGAGAGAGTATGAGAGAGAGAGAAAGAGAGAGAGAGAGAGAGGGGTGAGATTGGAGTCGAGAAGGGGAGCGTTGTGAAATAAAAACAAAACAAAGAGGGGGAGAGATGGGGGGTTAGACATACAGATATGGATATTTGGAGACTTTGACAGGGGAGGGAAAAGAGAGGGGAAGAAAGAGATTTTTAACAATAGGAATGGAAGTAGATTAGAGGGTGTTGTACAGAGATGGGGGAATGAAGGGGGAGAGCGTGGTAGAGGTAGAGAGAATGAGTAGAAGATCGAGAGGTAGATGTTATAGGGGAGAGGTAGATGTTACAGGGGAGACGTAATGGGGAAAAAAGGTGAAACGGAATGCTGGGAGAGAGACAGAGAGAAAGAGACAGAGACACACACACACTAAGAGAGAGAGAGAAAAAATGGGGAGAAATGGGAAGAGCAAAAGAGAAGGGATTACGGAAAACAATACCATCGGCTTAGTGGTTTCCGGTGGTAGACAAATCTACGTAATAACTGTCCTAATGTGAATGGGCAGCTTAGAAACTGAATCGCAAAATGCAAACAAAGATCTCAGGACCAACCTAGCATTTCATCTGAGACTATTGACTTTAAGAAAGCATTCCCAACGCCAAATATTATCGCAAGTTGATCTACATATAGACAACCGTACTTTCTCTGAAACAGAAGAGCAGTAACAATATTGACTATTCTAGGAAATTAACGCCTTGGTCGTAAAAAATACTTCAGTCAACTGCGAACATGCAATCAATCTTGATATGCATGGGAAATTGTTCGAGAATAACCGTAACAGAAGCCATGTTGTATTTCTAACATTTTAAATGAAGCAAAAAAAGAAGAGAAGGAACATAATGTAATGAATGCTCTGCCCTTGAACTTACATGCGTGACCGGAACCACGTCGTTCTCCGCAGGGAGCAGTGGAGGGGGTTGAGGCGTCTTATCAAAACAAATATGGTATTCTTCCGTCAGTGTTCTGAATAAAACGTAAGAAATATATCCCTTGGAATTTTCAGGTAAAATTACTTTCGTCAATTTGTAAGTCGTACTGTTTCCGTTTCAAAAATGAAAAGAAAACAGTTCTGCCCAAAGGGAATAATACGACATATATTTCTGAATAAGAATGGTGTGCAATATAAATTGCTTCCTCCTTCTTTGCGAGGATTCGTTTGTCCAAATAGAGAGACGAGATTAAACATCGACTGAAGAGTCACGTGTTTTTTCTTCGTTTTTTCCAAGTATGACTGAAAACAACCTGTAATCTGTTTTATGTATCGCTTTTAGCTTACTAGATTAGTAAGTCAATATTTTTAGAGTGTTATCATAGTTTATGGAATTTCGAAGGTTCCACAAAAGCGTCTACTAAAAGCATCCAGAAACCAAAAACAAACACAGAGAGAAGCAAACATCTCTTTTACGAAACCATGAATAACCAGTAGTAGGAGTTATATACAATTTAAAAGGAAATGTAATACTTTTAAAGGAGGCTGTGTTTGAGTCTTGTACTGATATACAGTGGTAAGCTGTGCATTTTTGTTTTCATTATGTTTTGTAGATGATGTTTTTTGATGATAAAGTGAAGTGCAATACGTTTCACATTTACTATCTTATACATTAACAGTGCACTAAAGTGTATGGGCATGGGCAGGGGCGGATCCAGCCGGCGGCGAGATAGGGGGCCTAAATCATAAGAAAATATTTAGCGGCGCATAAGCGGGGGGGGGTGGGGGTAGTGAGCACTATTTTTGTTTTACTCATCACCCCCCTCCCCCCTTGAGCAAAAACAATGGTAAAAAAAACATATACTTTTTTAAAACTTTTTTATTTGAACGAGCTTCGGGGGGGGGGGGGTAGTTAACATTTTTGTTTTCATTCAACAGCGAGCACTATTTTTTAAATCAATCCCCCCCCCCCCCCCTTTGAGCCAAAAAAGAAGAAGCTCAAATACCATCTTTTTAAACTTTTCTTTTTTTCCCAGGGGTGGGGGCCCGGGCCCCCATGCCTCCATCCTCGATCCTGGGCATGGGACTTATGTTGAGAAACTAAACAGCAGCGTGTTTTTTTTTCAGCGTTGGTTTTCCGCATCATATTTGAACGAGCTTTTGAAGCAACTGTTTATATTGAGATATCTACGTTAGATGTAAAACTATTTTCACTGTGTGAAAACAGGATGAGGAGGGTGCAGCTATTATATTGGCTGTTTTTCTTTGATCATTAATTCTCTTTCGTCTGTCCTTATCCCACCTTTCTCTGTCTCTGTCTCTGTCTCTCTCTCTCTCTCTCTCTCTCTCTCTCTTTATCTCCTTCTCTCTCTCTCTCTCTCTCTCTCTCAACTTTTAGTATGTTTAAACTCCAAATGAAAGTTTTTACATGAAAAGGTATAGTTATTCAGTGAAACGTTCCCTAATCTTCATTTCAAAGGATAGCATTTGAACATTTTGTTCACACTGTCATACCACCTTGCCTTTCATCAATATTTGACTTTGTGCTATTTCGAAGGTCACGATCCGAGTCACGTAATCAGCACGTGACTGTCACGCGTGTGTGGTGTTTTCTTAAGGAAACCGTTCGATCTTTAACTTAGACAGGAGGGAAAATAAATTCCCATCGATAACATCAACTCGCAAATATACATTTTTGTCGGAGAGATCGTCGATTATTATGGAACGGGGCAAAAGGACAAGGGTGTTACGATTGTGTTTGTTTCACCTTTTGCTATTTGCTTCCTTCGTCACAAGTTCTCCCGCCTTCTTCCTCCTTAAAGCCATCGTTGAGCAATCTAAGATGCATTGCCCTACGTGTTATCAGTGTCTGTGATAAGGTGTAATATTGAAGCCCTAACAATATTGCGCTTCAAACGGATCATGAAGTGCCTCAAAAAATTAAAAAAATCTTTGAGTGACTGGTTTTACCTTACTCATTTTCCCTAATAAACTGTAGTGTCATAAAAACCGTTAGGAAAACGAAAAATGACATTTCGATTTCCAACCATAAATATCTTGATAAGCACACAGGCGAATGGCTTGTAAAAGTCATGTGATTCCTGACTGACCTAAAAGTTTATAATATGATTGCAGCATGAGCTAAATCCAGGATTTTGTTTCAGAATCTGAGACAATGTTACCGAGTCACTTTAAAAGAAAAGTCGAGTAGTGGACTTCAACATACACTTGTTAAGACTGGTGTTTGCTTGTGAGGTAATGTCCATGACTTGTGAGGTTTGGAAATCGTCACTTTATAACAAAATGTAACCAATCACACTGAAAATCACATAGAGTCAAAAGCGCTGAATATGGATGTGTATGTGGGACTTAACACAGACACGTTGCGTCTAAAGGCATTAGGGACTGTACAGAGATGCGGCGGCAGTGAGTCGGAAACGTCATGTATTTCTGTTCATATTTAGAATATGAGGGCATTTCAGTTAGGAGCAATCTTGTTCAGGGCACATTTCCTCCTATCATATTCATTCCCATTAATATGAAGAAAAACTAAAGCCCACGAATCATTTCACCTTTTCCAAAGTTCGATCTTTCCTTTAAAACTTCAGAGGTGCGTGGACATTTTATGAATCTTAATGAAGTGAACTTGATCGATGACTCTCGCAGGGGGGTAGGTGTAACAAGATGGACGCTCAGGGAATTCTGGTTCTGAGTGAGTGTCTTTGTTTGGCTTCGGAGGACCGCAGAGAGAAATTATGGACCCTCTAAAAACGACGTGTAAACATGATGAGTTCTTCCCCAAGCAAATATTGACTCTTTTCTTGAGAGCCTACTTCCTCTCTCCCAGAAGACAGTTTGTTCCCTTATTTTTTTTCAAAAAACTTCACTGTTCGAGATGAAAAGAGGGGGAAGTGTCTTCTGTTGATGATGAGAAGTTGTTTATGAGTCATCCATAAGAATCGATAGCGAGAACACCCCCGCCTGAAATTGGCACTCCGAGATTTGAAAACACCAGGAAATTTCGTAAAAAACGAAAATAAATTCAAATTCCAAGCATAATGGAAACAGTTAAGCCAGTTTTCTCATTGTTTCTTTCGTTATCTGCTAATAATCAAACATCTTCATTATCACTCGGTTTTAGACATCAAATTATAGACATCAATTTTTGGGGGAGAAAGGAGAAAATGTATGTGTATGTTTGTGTATTAAAGAGAGAAAGAAAGAGAAAGAGTAAGAGAGTGTAGGAGAGATTGGGAGAGATGGAGAATGGTTGTTTAGGATCAGGCAGATGCATCCCAGTATATAATGGACTAAATAAGACGTATTCACCGTAAACCGCTTTCCATTCAGACATTATTTTCCCCGGAAACAAGCGTTACGTCAACATTATAAATTCCGTTTATTCCTCGTCGAATTTTCTTCGCCTAAAATTAAACCTGATAGAATTGTAGTTTTTCAGTTTCAGAAGGAAGAATATGAACATATTTCCAATTCCTATTTCTACGAGCAGCAATCACCAATTATAAACTAAAATGTCGCAACAAGGGGGCGTACGCAGGATTTTTTCAAGGGGGGGGGGGTTTAAAATCGGGCCCAAAATTTCGCAACGAATCAGCTTTATTATTTTGCTCCCGAAATTTGAAAATCGCGCCGGCCGAAAAGTCGCTTAGTGGGAGGGGGGGGGGGGAGGGAGGGGGGGGGGGGGGTAAGCGGACACTTTTTTGTTGTTGGGGGGGGGGGGTCTTGAAATTTGGAAATTTGAAAAAAAGATTCGTTGGGGGGGGGGTCAGGTCACCTATTTTAGGTCAGCCATGGGCATAATTTTTAAAAAAAAATTACCAAAGGGGGGGGGGGGGGTTTAGGGGGGTTTACACACATTAAAATACCAAAGGGGGGGGGGGGGGTTTTCAACCCCCCCCCCCCCCTTGTGTACGCGCCTGGTCGCAACGATACCAGAAAACCTGAGAAAAGTCACCAACGTGGTAGTAATCTCTCTTTTAGGTTAATACCGATTTGACATTACGATATTTTTATTCTTTTTTTACTGCGGGATTTACCCGACTATTTGAAGCGTGAGCATCCGCTCAGACGCGTAGTATATTTGTTCCAGATCTAAATCCAGATTGAAATATATTTTCAGCATCGATAGATCCTATGTCCAAATCAGAATTTTCTGATTTATTTGGCGATTGGCGCGAATGCTAGTCTATTATAGATATAAAGAAAAATTGTAATTCTTGTTACTTTTGTACACATCGAAATAGAATTTAAAATCTTAATTCTCCTTCTACTCGCTTCATGGATCATAAGGATGTCAATTATTCATAAACTTTAATTCTGAGTTAATGCCTTCGTGGATCAAAAAAAGATGAATCACTCTTTTTACCAGACATGTAGATTTTTGGTTGATTAATGTACTGCGGAATAATAATGTCGAGACACACTGTCAGCATTTTTGATAGGGATAATAATTTTTTTTAAATGCACGTTACTTTAGTTAATCATACACTATAACAAGGGTGTCGATTTGTATCCGTGGTTGGGGGGGGGGGGGGATGATGAGGTGCCAAAATATTTTCGGCAATGGATCAAGCAATCAAGAGGTAGAAGCGTGTGGCAAGTTGCACCCCTCCCAAGCGCGTAGCCAGGATTTCATTTTAGGGGGCGGTAGTGAGCACGCGAAGCGCGGTCCCTAGGGGGTTGCGTACAGGGAGGGGGAGTTCCCCCCCTCCCCCCGGCGAAGCGCGGAAGCTTTAACGTTTCAATAAATTATTGCTCTTAATCCTTGTCTGTATTCATTTTCGCCCATTCCGCGCTTAGCGCGGAAGCTTTCACGTTTCATTGAATTATTCGTAAAAGAAGACGCTTCGTTGTATCGTGTACTTTGACGTTTCATTTGATTATTACGCTTAATCCACGTCTGAATTCAGTTGCCCCCTAACAGTTTTGCCCTTTTCACTGAATTATTAGAGAAAGAAGACGATTCGTTGTACTGTTCTCTATATTAATCCTTGTCTGAATTCAGTTTCCCCACTGAAAATAATTTGTGTTACAAATAAGTTGTGACATAATAATCTTTCTCCAAAAATGAAAAATCTTTTAGGAAATATCAGGAAATAACATGAGTGAGAAAAAAACAAAAATAAAGATACAATGACGTAAATTTTAAAAAGGGTGAACGGAAACAACATAACAACTAGAGAACTATTTTATAATTCATACTAATGTCCGAAAATCTTTCTCCTTGTCTCCGATCTCATCACGAAATCGTCACAGAGTTCATCTATGTTTACACTGTCCAGGATTGTCTGATGTGCATTGCAGATTGCTATTTTTGCGCTTCGCGCTTAACATTTAGCTCGTTGCTTTTTGACGCTGCGTCTTTGAATTTGGCGCACTGCATTTCTATGATGCTGTTGATTGAACAAATTGAATAAATTCATCAATTCCTGATGAAGCTGTATGAGCGAGAATTCAATTTATTCTTGTCTCATATACGGTTGTCTTATCTACTTCGTATATATGTATGTATTATGAAAATTAGATAGCAAAATGTGTATATTGATGGTCATCTTGCGAGTAATAACCATTAACTACTCTCATCGGGCTCTCATCCTTAATTTTCTCTTCATTTTTTTTTTTTTTGATGGTGAATTATTGGGGGGATGATTGTACAGGCCATCCCCCCCCCCACCTGAAATATTGGGGGGATATATCCCCCCAACCCCCCCCCCCCCCCGGGGATCGACACCCATGCACTATAACAAAAGAAAATGTGTGTTCGATAACTTAAAAATGACAAGCAAAGACTTGTAGTTATATAAGCACCTGAAATCTAACTTTTTCAATTGCGTTTTGACTTAAATAGGGTAAAAGTACTGCACGATCTTTACTCTCAAATTTGCGTATATGGAAGCAACATCCATCTCTTTCTCTCTCTCTCTCTCTCTCTCTCTCTCTCTCTCTCTCTCCCTCCCTCCCTCCCTTTCTCTCTTTCTCTCTCTCTCTCTCTCTCTCTCTCTTTCTCTCTCATCTTCATTTTCCTCCTTTTCGCCCACTCCGACCCCACCTTTCCCCCTTTCTACCCCTTTCCTTTATCGCTCCAACTTTATGGTTTCAACTCTCTCATAACTTCCTGCGATATCATATTATATATATATTAAACGGACCGTGTGTATAGTTGATGCTTGTCCGTTAGATAATTACGTTTTTTCTATCAACATGAAAATCCTTGCCGCTTCGCATCCTTATGGAAACATTTTCATAAACCCCACCCGTCATTTTCCTTCCAGTCCTCAAAATCTACATCACCCGTGACCACGCCTACCCATGTCTGTTGGTATTAAAGACAAAAGTTGAGTTCTGGTAGAGTTGTGTTTTCTTTACATGTCAATACAGAATAATAGCATAGTAATTAAGATTAGATACGATTATTTAATTACTATACCTAATACGTATCATAGTAGAAATTACCCCTGAATACGATAACTCTTTAAAATGCCCTCATATCTGAAATAGGATTGGAAGAAAAAGTCATATAGAGTGAAAGTTTGGACAAAACTTTTTTGCCAGTTTGAGTATGTAGTCCTATACACCATTTTTCTGTTTGCAGGGCATGTTACTTTTTAGCAAGATTAACTCAATTTAGTTTCAAGTCTCTAAGACATCAGAGCTAAGCGAAAACTAGCAAATTGTTATCATTATTATTATTATTATTATTATTGTTATTATTATTATTATCATTATCATTATCACTATCATTGTTGTAGTTATTTTTGTTATTAATATCATCAGTATCAACATTAATGTTGTTTTTATTATAATTATTATTATTATTATCATTATGATCATTACTATCGATCCATGTGTACGAGTATTATAAAATCGACCTTGCCAATTTGCTTCTAGACGGTTTATTCCACAATTATACAATCGCATGACCTGTATCCAAGCTTCTCTTTAAAGGTAATACAAAGTTTTGGTATGGGGTCGTGAATTTGGTTCAAATGAACATATTGGAAGCATATGTGATCCTACACCTACAATATTCACTGATCGTTGTCGCCGTCGAAATCGACTCTAAAGTTATGAAATTGTAAATAATAAACACTTCATGTTGTATAGCTCCCTCTCAAGGTCAAGATATTAATTAAGCTATAAAACAATGTGTCTTGACTAAAATCGACCGATTAGCCATTCCCGTTCAGAAATGATGTACCACAACTACATATTCTGATATTTTCATGGTCGCAGCTACCATTGTAGGGCCGTATGAGCTATTTGAAATTTATTTTTAAAAATATAGGCCTACCCGGAGCACCGGTAAATCTTTATATTCAAGTTTTCTCGAAAGCAGAAGTGTTTTAGGGGCTAAAGATTCTAGAGTATTTAATACATCCATAGGGGCATCCGGATATATCAAAATCGTAAAGAATCACTATCCACCCATTTTTTTAAATTTCCCAAAACGTTGTAATACCTTTAATGAGCGTAATGGTTTACGAGTTGTGATGGATAGAAGACGATGAAAGCCTTGCAAACATACATCCCTAAAAAACAAGCCGAATGATTCCATCTTATCCCTCGTTAATCATATTTAATTAAAACGCGATCTTAAGGGCTCTGCAGACCAACGCAAAACGGAAGAAAAGTAATTGAAAAGGCGATTTATTGTGATGGATCCAAAATGGATTGGACCTCAATTTAGAAACGTAATTAGACTCGACGGGGAAGCTGTAGAGGAATTTTGTTCCTCGCCAATAACGTAACTTTATTAGAAGTTAGAAATTAAGTACAGTGGAGGCGTTACTTTTTATCACATAAAGAGGACTCTTTAAACTTGCAGGGAGTTGTATCAGTATAATTAAAGTAAAACGACGGTGTAAAAACAACCCGACATAATCTTTTGATTTTCAACAATAAAAAATGGCTTTATTTAGAAACCACGTACAGTCGAGGCGTTTAGTAGTTTTCCCATAAAGAGAAATGACAGACTAAGCGTCCTTACACTTGCAAGGAATTGTTATGGTGTCCTAAAAGTAAAAAGATAAACGGTTTTATTACAACAAGGTTTGCAGCGTAGGCGTTAACAGTTATCACCTAAAGACAAAAATAATTTTTACGACTCACTAAACTCTGAAAAATACGTTCTGGTATAATAAAAGTAAAACGACGTTGTAAAAACGAGTTGACTTTGTTTCATGCAAAACGGATTTAAAGTTTGTTTGTGAACTAAAAAAAAGAGCAAAGCATTTGTATAATAGTTAATAAGGGATATTAAGTGTCTCTCGTGTTCTTAGACTTAAGGGAGCTTTCATCAAACTCAATCAAGACAAATATACATTAGCATTCGGTCTCTTAAGCCTACTGTACATTATACGATCCGACTACAAGCTGATTTGGGAAGAATTTCAATAGCATGTGATACGAACATTCAATCATGTAAAATCTTAATGACCGAGGATCTGAAGAGTCATATGAATATGAAAATCTAAATTTCAAGGGATTTCAAACTTTCTTGGAAGAGGAAAAAGTGAATCGGCTCAGAATCACAGTGACGTCATACAAATAGAGTAATGTCTATGATTTGAAGCCAAATCGGATTTTATTCTGACTAAAAGAGTTCAGTGCACTCGAATGTCGGCGGTTAATATTCTTAGCATTATTAGAAGCTAAACCGGGAATCTGATGTTTTTTCAGGTTACTATCTAATACAATTACCATTTCTTCGAAAATTGGATCGCAGGACAAACGTAATGTGCCATGGGCTTTAAAGATCAATCATACTTGAGTTAGGTTAAGCTTCATTCGTATTATGTTTTAAAGACGTTACACTTTAAAGTCAGCTGCCCTTTGGGGGTATGTTTCCAAAGGCGTACGAGGCGGCGACGGGGGAGCCTACAGTCTGCCCCCTCCCGCCCCATCATCGTTAAAATAAAAACAAACTTTATTACACGAACGCCCGCGTAACAAAATGAGACCTGTACCCATACGTCTATTTCAAATTCATTGTCATACTGAGCTAGGAAATAAGACCTACATGGGGCATCCCCTCACGATAACAAGTCTAAAAGTAGAGGCGTAAACAATAATGTAGAACTAGAAAGAAACCTAGAGGCTTTTCGGTCAAGCAACTCTACTTGACCGAAAAGCCCCAAGACTTGTTAATTTGAAATACGAGAGCTTTCAATTTATTATCAATCCCTGTTCCTGCATCCAAAGAGCAACACAGTGGAAAATGATGTCGTAATTATGTATTCATTACCTCCCTTCCTGATATTTCATTTTGTTATCTTTACCGTCGATATGAAAAACCTATTTTTTATTGTAATTTTTATTAAATGCGGTCATGAGCATAATTTAATTTTCCTAGAAATAAACGGCAAGGTTTGCTAGACATTTAGGCGAAATACCTAACCGTGTTTTTAAAAAAATGTGAGTTTATTTCCGCATTCTTATTCCCTGTTATTTCCTCGAACGGAAGAAATTTCAGTAATGAAAACGGAGTGCCGCAATATTTTGTTTTAATGAAAAAGGTAGCAATAAGGGTACTTGATCATTTAGGGATTTTCTAAGAAACAGAGAGGAAAAAATCCTCTCACTTTATTCGATATTTCCAATCAGTGCATTTAACTTCGCATTAGAATCATAACATGGATCGAGTGCTTTTTATATTGAATCGTCGGTACGACCACTAATGTACTACAGAGAAAGAGGAATAATGTAGCATTGTGAATGTTGTAAGAGACCCGGGGAGGGGTGGTATAGTGATGGGGTTATCAAAGGTTTATCGGTCACTTTGCTTTGTTCCCTCGTTTCTGTGACCCCTTTCTCTCCTTCTTGATGTTCGCTCGCCAACATTATGTCGCCTCTCGGTTTCTACGAAACCTGAAACACAAAAGACATGATAAAGGTATACATTCCTTACGAATGTCTCGAGTTTCTCTCTCTCTCTCTTCCTTACCCCCTCTCTCTCACTCTTTCTATCTCCTAATCCCCTTTCCTCTCTTTCTCTCTCCCCTCTCTCTCTCTCTCTCTTTCTCTCTCTCTCTATCACACATACACACACACTCTCTCTCTGTATCTCTCTCTCTCTCTCTCTCTCTCTCTTGCTTCTCCTCTCTATATCTCTCTCTCTCAATTTTTTCTTGTCTTCTATTCATCTTACTCTAATTCTTTATAGCTCTATACACTAATACGTCTCCTTTCATTTATTTTTATTCCACGTATCACATCTCTATCGAATTCTCTTTCGGTCAGTCGACGATCCTATGAACATTTTTCAAAGAAGACGACAGCGTTTCACGATACCGCTTTCATCAATAAACCTACCAATCGTCCAAATGAACCGACGTGATTAGACTATAAATCTAAATCCTCTGCTTCGAGCTTTTAAAGGTGCAATCTGATCTACGCAAAGTCGGATTTGAAAGAAAAGGGTATAACAAGTAAATAATGGGCACTAAAGAAATTGAGTCGACCAGGCCGATAATTATTGTTTGTCATATCGGCTGCTATCGACTCAAGCTTCATTGCTTATGATTGTTGGCCTCTGCATTTGTCTTGATTATTTTTACTTACCTCCATACTTTCAAGCTTTCAATTATGCATTTTTTTAAATATTTTATTTTGTGTGTATTAAGTTGTCACTCTTGATGTAAATCAATTATATTATATACTATTATTGTTATTTGAATGTTTTATATTTGATTTATCAATAAATGCAGAAACATCTGCTAAAAAAAAATAAAAAATATCATTTAAATGTTTTTCAGAGTAAGTAAATTCATGCACATTTGGACTAGTTTGTTTTCCTATCTGTTAACATTTTCTGATCCATGTATATCATTCACTATACATACGTGAATACGCTTCGGAATAGAATCTCACAACGTACAAAATCATCACCATCGCCTTTCATCACTGACTTGAAATCGGAATCACCCGCGTTACATTTGGCGCCCCGTGGCAGCCGCCAACAATTTCAAAAAATGCGACGGAAACTGATGACTGAGATTAAATAGCTGATATTTTCATTCAGTAATACACTAACTAGTACAATCATTCATCCAAAGTATCATTAATTATCTTCCATTGTAAATATCTATTATTTACAAAAATGTGTGGATTCATCCATTCCTAAACTAATGGGGCCATATTTTACTAAAACATGATCTTGAAGGAGACGCGATGGCTCAGTGGTACTCTCTTTAAAAAAAATAGTGAATTTTCACTCTATTTTCACTTTCTTGGGAGTGACGTCCGTGATCACTTGTTTAGGAGTGAAAATCGATTGATTTATAGTGCTCTCTAAGAAGAAAAGAGTGAATGTTCACTCTATTTTCACTACATTTTCACTCTCCAGAGGAGTGACGTCCGTGATCACTCGATTTTTTTTTAGAGAGTAGAGCAGTGGTCTTGAAGCCGGGGGGTCCCGGGTTCAAAACCAAGTCGATCCGCCAGTCTCCTTAGATAAGGCATCAATCCCCATTACCAAGTCCCTCGGAGAGGACTTAAAGCCGTCGGTTTCCTGGTTGCTTAATTACAAGCATACACATACAATGTTATACTAGCAGTCGGGTAAAACAAACCATCAAACCGAACCAATCCTTACACTAGCCTTTAGTCTAAAAAAATAATTAGATTAAATAAAAGGAAATAGTATGAGGTCTAAATTATCCTTTTATCAAACACGATTTAAAAATTAAAAAAAAATCGTCGGGTAAAGACCATGATAAAAACTCTGCCACAGGTCTATACACTCCCTTTAAAGAAGATACCCGACTGATAATAAAACATGAGCCGAATAATGACACATGATTTGTGATGATCTGTTACGAGGGAGGAACTAGTTCAGTATATCACTCGATCTCTTCCTAGAAAATTGAAATTGAAGTCGACTATTTTTGCGTGAGCGAGCTCTATACCTGAGCGTATTTATTATGTCGAAATAAACAGAAATAAACCCCGGACATAAACCCTCCAAGAGTGGATGTAGTTTCCACGAAATTATCGCGATGCATTTTGGGGGTGTTTTGTGAATGTGAAAAGATGTAAAGACATAAACCGGTTGTTCAACTCTAGCTTAATGGCGTCTTAAGGCGTAAATGATAATTACGATCCTATATTTTGCTTTTATTGTTTTTTATCCTTACAGTCAAACCGTTTTTCTTCCGATAATTCATTTATTTATTTTTCTTGTGTGAGCGTTTACAGTAGTTTTCTCTATGATTCTGGAAACTTCCTAATTCAATTCGTAAACTGGAATTTTCCAGTTGACACAATTCTTTGATGATATTTCGCGCAAATAACTGGTAAGCATCGGGCCTGATTTAGCCAAAAGAAAAACAAGCCCATTAGGTATTAATTTATTGTATTACCCAATAAATTCGTACTTCAAACATAAAACACAAAAGATACATATATAAATACAAAATAAAGGAGTTCATGTGCCATTATACATTTTACCTTTGATCTGGAAATACGAACGTTTCGAAACGACTTCTGTTCTACTCGGTCAAATCATTTAAATAGAAAAGTAGAATCTGGATTAAATCTTAATTTCATCAAAACGTAAAACAGCATAGGTGTTCTTGCAAGAGTCAAACTCATTGAGTATGGAAAATAAAACTCTGTTTTAACGTCCGTCTCAATAAAGTGAAGCGCTTACTTTATTACTGCAAGTAGTCTTGTGTATGCGTGACAATTATTATTATTATCATTAATCATTATTTATCTTTTATGAATATGGCTTCGAAAATTTTCAATGGAAGAATGGATCAACTATGGTATTATCTATAATTGCTATTCATTGATTAATTGAGCAGATTCATTGGGCGTTGACCATTAGATCGCGCGGAATTTGACTTCGAAAGTTTTCAGTGAGAGAAATGATCAACTGTGGTAATATCTCTAATTGCTTTTTATTGATTAATTGGACAGATTTATTGGGAGTTGACCATTATTGACCATTAGATTTCGCGGCTTGAAATACGTAATGATAAATGACATGATAAGAAACCAGTTGACAAGATTATACAAAGGCAAGTGCAGTGTCATGATAAGGGTAAGGACTATTATCTCCTTACTCTGGGTGGACAGAGTGTCAGGGGGTGGGGATAGTAAAGAGGGGGGGGGGGTCTCATCCTCATCTCCTGTTTCTTTGTTTTCTTCCCATTTTCCGTTCCTTATTATCTCTCATTCATTATGCTTCGTATTGTTGTCACAAAGGAGTGGGGACGGAAGATGAGGAGGGGGAGGGTAGCGCCCGTCGGTACACCCCACCCCATCTTCCCCCACGACGCCCCGTACTATCCGAGTGTGTGCTACAACCCGCACCGTTCGTTAAAGAGGTGCGCAAATATAAGTATCTTTAATGCGCTCTGGCTCTCCGTCTCAAATTAAAATTAAAACGGCCTCTTTATGATAGCTACTCTTGATCCATCTGCCTCGCTCTTCAAAACTGGCCGATAAATCGATGAGATTTCTTGGATAATGACGGGATCTTAAGCCTGTCATGAATCATCAAGTGAGAGCGATGATGGAATGGAAAAAAAAGAACTAAAAAAGAGCTTAAGATATACCAATAAGAGGAGATAGTGAAGAGGGGTTTTTCACACTCAATCTTTTATCTCTAAGATTCTAGGAAATCATTTGAAGATTTGGTGATAAATCCCCATCTGATAAACACTTTCGATTTTGTTTTTCTTCAATCTATTCGACGTGGCATCTCTGCTATTAGTCAATAAAAGAAGCTCATCAGCGTGAAATTATTGCTACTGTAAGATAAATATTTCTGGAGTTATTATTGTGTATATCCCTTTCTCCCTCTTTCTGCTGATCTAACCTCCTCTTTCTAGGGCTTTTGCAAACGTTCATTTTCCTTTTCTATCTTTCTTTCCTTTTTTGCCTTCTTCTATTTTTCCCCATTTTTTTTCTTTTCTCCTTGCCCAAATTCATAGTTCCCTTTCACCTTGCCCAAATTCATAATTTCTGTATTGTTACATATTGTTTAACTTATTGATTTTCTATGTATACTTTGTTTTCAAGACGTATTGTAGAACATCCTCTGACTAACCAATACTTCAACAAGCTCTGCTTCTATTTACTTCCTCCGTTCTCGTGCCATTACTATTATATTTGTCTCGTTTCATTTTATATTTTGTGTAATACTCTCATATTAAATTTCAAATAACGTTGAAATTTCATTGTATTATGTTTTGCATGAGAAAGAAAACCATTAGAATTGATTTAAATTGAATATATGAAACTTGGACATGGAATCAGGCGGCAGGGTAGGGGTCTCTCCGGAAAACAGATTCGAAACCTTTAAGGAACTTGGTAACATTGTTAAGATGGGAGAAATGGTGCTAAGTAAGGTAGTCAATTTAATGCTAGATGTACAATTAAAGATAATCTAAAAGTTTGAGTGAAAACAGACTATTTTTAATGATACAAATTAGGAAAAAATGGTCTGATCAAAGCTTGAATTCTCCCAATTAAATCGTCGCTGTTTTCACGAAGTGACGGTAGTGAAAAAAATTGCATTCACTTTGCGTGACGATTTTCCTCACTACCGTCACTTCGTGATAACAAGGACGAAATTATTATAATTTAATTAAATGTTAAGTGAATGTAAATCGTCACAAAGCAATGAATTGGCTTTATAGACCATTCCTGACATTTAAGTGTTGAAAGATTTGTAAAAGCCTGTTTTATGTCTTATTTTCATAGAAAAACGGTTGGGAAAATTCAAATATTGGTTGGGAGAATTTACTGTATAAGAGGGTGTCGCACAGTGACGCCTTCAATGAAAACCATAAATATTTTTTTTTGGAGGATCTTTTGCACGTTAGACTAGGTTTAGTATGGTAGAAGCAATATAATGAGTAACATTTCATACACAAATTACGCAGTTTTTAATCGACCTTCAACAATATTACAGAGTCACTTTAATTCACCACGTTCGAAAAGCTTTCGCCATTCCACAAATCATCTGGGAGAGGAAAGATAGGAAGAAAACCCCATCGCCGTGACCAGTGAGCTAGTTTTCAAGTGGTTGGCCAAAGATCTCTCACTTATTGACGACGTCTAAGAGCTTTCTACATCTTGAAGGATATGTATGGAACCCCTTAATCCGTTGACTCCTGAATTCATTCGTTGCCATAGGGTTAATACAGGGGCCACCCGGATCCAGTATGCAGTGGGTTCAGATGCGGGCAGTGGCAAATCTACAGGGGTACGAAAGGCACATACCCTACCCCCCCCCCCCCCCCAGACGCGGATCCAGGATTTTTCAGGGGGGGGCCCATTTTTTTTTTTTGCTCCCAAAAATTTGAAATTCGCGCCGGCCGAAAAGTCGCTCAGTGGGGGCGGGGGGGGGGGGGGGGGGGGGGGGGGGGGGGGGGGGGGGGGGGGGTAGTGAGCACATTTTTTTTTTTTTGCCCTCGAAATATGAAAATTTGCACCCCCCCCCCCCCCCAAAAAAAAAAAAAAACAAACAAACAAACAAAAACAAAACCAAAACTAAAAATCACGTGTTTTTACGTTTTTTTTTCCCAGAGGGGGGGGGGGGGGGCGGGCCCTGGATCCGCCACTGCCCCCCCCCCCGATCGATTAATGGTAAAATAAAGAAAGAAGGAAATGAGAGAAAAGGAAAAGGAGAAGGTGAGAGAATGAGAAAGAAGACAATACGGCGCCCTCCCGTACTGTACCACATCCCTTTGCAGTATCATTGTGAAATTCGCGTTTAATTTTCTGAGTACATACGCCCCTGGCCCCCGCACCAACGATGCTAAAGCCCCATCATCGGCTGGTAACACACTACGCAACAGGTCGGGGTGGGGGAGAGCGTGTTTTCATACATATCTGATTTTGTATTCCAAAAATGTACCCCGTGTGTGATTAGATATCGTTTCATTCATGTTAATGATAACCGCTGTTCAATGTCATACAATATCATGTTACACAATTTACATCAAATTACAATTATGACATAATTTGTTTACGTTATGCGGCGTTTGTAGTAGTTTGGTTATTGTGCTCGTCTTAATCACAGCCCGGATCACTAGCCTTTTAAATCTATATCAAGGCAACTTAGTCAAGTAGATGTTAACAAGTTCAAGTTCACTTATCTTTAATAATAATAATAATAATAATAATAGGCATTTCTATAGCGCCATCTATCTAGATAATTCTATTCCGAGGCACATTTATTATTACCCCGGCTTTAGCCTAGCTGCCGTTTATACAGCGCTCCAGTGTAGATTGTCTTACAAAATTATCTCATATAGTCATGATAGTCGCATCCGATTGATCTTTTTGTTTTAATCTCATAGATGGAATAATGTGGCATCATACGACGGGGTCATCCAAAGTATCCCGGTCACTATGTGTCATTCATGTTTTTCACTCGCCAATAGAATGTCGCCCCCCTTCTACGATTCATGAAGCATAAAAGACATGATGAAGGTATAGATTCATTTTATAAACGGACGATATGTGCAAGTTCTGACATTTCAGTGTTTGTCTTTACTTTTATGGGCAAACGGAGCCTTAACGTAATCAAACCGACAATTCTAATCTTGGAAATTGATACACTTAACACCCAATATATATGGTCTAAAAGGAAATAATTCGTTGCGTTTACATGCATTATTCACATCATTGTTAATAGCCACATTCGGGTCGTGCAGAGTACAGTAGTCGTTAGTGGAATGACCGCTACATTGACGCCTTAGGCCATCGTCGCGGCACGCACACCGCTATACCTTGTTAAGAACCAGTGGAAATATAACTGCGTATTACAGCTCCGTCGTTCTTGTTTATGAATGTGACTGACTGCTTTCATAATCAAAATACACACATTTCAAAATGACTACCCCCTCACTCTTCCCATAATGACGATTGAAGTAGGGTTATGACCGCAGTGAGGTCTCATAACCCTCCGTCGTATTTCCCGCTATCTAACAAATCGTTTTTCCTCCGCCCCACGGCGCTCAGCATGCTATAGGGGCTGCTTCTGAAAAAAAAAATTATGTTACAGACATGTCGATGAAGACAAGGCTTGTGTGCTTAAGGCGATGCTGGAATAGAGTTCAGAGTAGGGGATGGAAGGGGGGGGGGGTAGCCAACTTTGACGAAATTTTTCAAGGCTTAGAATATCTACGTACAAGTAAAATACATATTAACATAGAAAACTAAACATAACCAACGAAACAACACAAGTTTGTGAAGTTATCACAATTTCAAGTTTACCGTCAAGGTTTATAACTTCGAAGTTTTGACTGATTTTTTTTGTCTCCAATAAAGGGGTACCTTAACCCCTATCCCTTCTTTGGCGACATGTTTTTTTCTTCATGTGTACACAGTTGCAAGTCTGTTTATACATATCGCTCTGCACAGCAAGACCAGATGCCATTAATGTCGTGATGAAGACGAATCTATACGGAAGACGAATGTATACACGGAAGACATTTGATTGAACTGCTGCAGCTCGTTCATTATAAAGAAAACTGTCGATGTACGTGATTGTCGTCTTCTGTCTCTTCTTTTACTTCTGCTCTTCCTCCTCCTCTTTCTTCTTCTCTTTCTTCTTCTTCTCCTCCTTCCTTCTTTTCTCCTTCTTCGCTTACTTCTTCTTCGTCTTCTTCTCTTCCTCCTTTTCCTTGTTCTTCCTTCTACTCCATTATTGTTTTGCTGAACCGTTAACCTTCTCCATCCATCATCCTTTCTTCAGTACTCCATTCCTATTGAGCAATTCACTTTCACTGAATTTGTTTCTGTTTACGATGGGCATTAATAACGTACAGGTCCAATGCATGTTTATGTCATACGTCATCATCTACACCTGCAGTCCCACTAACTGAAAATTTTGTTTGGACTGCGGATAACTTTCAAAGTCATAGCCTAAACAAGAGGATCTATACTTCTATACATCAAGTGAAATTGCATTCAAGTCAGAATCATCGAGCCCGTGAAACTATTCCTGAACTTAAACTATTTGACTTTATTTTCACTATTGGCAGGATTGGGTAGAATATAACTCAATCTAGGCATGCAGATTACCCCTAACTTTTGAATTGTATTCCTTTAACTTTAGAATATATTCAATATAAAGGTTCTTCTTTTTGGTTAAACCGTCTTATCCGTCGTCACCGAATCGGGAAAGTAGCCTATACCCCCCCCCCCCCACCACCAATTTGCGCGCACTCGTCGTCATGAAATTGGACTACATTATATTGTGTATCTCTATTTCGGCGTAATAAAATCTTAATACAATGCCATCCCCGACGATTTAATTGCAATGCAATCCCTAAGCTGGTTTGTTCATTTTCTTTAATTTCACAAAATGAGATTATGTATTCTCCTGAAGTCATAGATGGCGCCAGATCATGTCAGCGCCCCCTAGAGTTCAAAGGAAAGATAATGAAGATTGAATCCGGTTATCAAATAATATACTACATCAGAATTTTAAGTGCTTTTGTGCGCTTTTATGTTTCCGCATAGATACTATTTCGGGTGAGTAAATAATCTTAACTAGGAGCATGGGTTTACCAAAGATCATTGCTATAATTTCTTTCTTTCTTTTTAATACTTATATCTGGAATATCCACCTCGATGTAATACCCTATGAGAAATCTATTCCTTCGAAGTTTTCCCAGACATTCCTCTGTTTAGTTTCCCTATGAATATGTAATGACACAATTATGATTTTGTTTTAATGCATTTTTGTAGTGATTTAAATCAATCAATCGATTTCAATTATATTGTAAGCAAAAAACATGAGACATATTCTAAGATTAACCAATTGCCACATGCACTTTCTCTCAATTAATCACCCCCAAAATATTGTCGTTCGATCAAATATATACTTTTAATACTGCACAACAAAAGGGCATAATAGCTCATATGAAATCAATATAAAACGAACCCCCCCCCCCCAAAAAAAAACTTTTTTTTTCTCTCTGGCGTATATGCAACATGTCAGTAGGCACATAATAATTAATAATAAATATCGAAATAACTCGTAAAATAAAATTAACAAATCATAGGGAAATATTTGAGAGAAAAAATTATACCCATATAGAAAAATAATGGTATCTTGAGGTCGTTGTAAAGAAACCAAAGATCACCATTCATGTTCGATTATCTTTCCTGCCTGACTTTAAAATGCGACTTTAAATGCGACTGTTATCATCTATTTGTCAAACCAACAGACGCATAATTCAAAGAAAAGTGAAACAATAGCATAAACTGAGAAGACTCCTCCCTGACCTAGCCCGCACTCAGTTCGTCTTTGGCTGGTGACGAGAATTTAAATTCGACTGTCGTCATCTATTCGTCAAATCAACAAGCACAACACACAAAGAAAAGTGAAACAATACGATAGACTAAATTGAGAAGACAAATTGGCTCGTAAGTGTATTGACAAGTTGCCGGGAACGTGGTGCTCAAATTAAATTACCGAACATATACCCAGCCCTATGGCTCCCGCAAACTAAATTAGACAAACCCATGGGCCCGGCATGATGTCAGCACATGGTGGTACGTGCAAGTCGAAGCATGTTGCGCACATTTAAAGGCAATTTGGATATCTGGTGGTAGCAGGGAGGGATTTAGGGTTTTATTTTTACGAGGGGGAGGGGGAAACGATACCGAAAATTTACACAAGGGGGCATAATTTTGTTTGTGTTCTTAAGGGAACGGATTATCAAACGAATCGCTGAAAAGTTAGCCAACAATTTCAAACAAAACCAAATGAATTAATAAAAAGAAAGGTAATTAATTTTGACAATTTGACGACAGCCAAGCGATCTATCAAATTTGTAAATGATGGACACCCCCACACCCCTGTAGTCGCGGCGTTTTGACAAATTTGCTTACACAGTTATACAGACGACGATGTACTAATACGATGAACTGCTTTATTTTGTGTGTCGGAAAGTTTAGGAAGCATTAGATTGAGATATTTTTTTTAATTTCATTTCAATTCTCTTTTATTTGCTATCCTTATTTGTTGGTGTAGTTTTCCTCTTGTCGATTCGTTCAATATAGCAGGTTATTTGAGAATAGGGCTTTTCCGGGGAGATAGTTGACCGAGGGTTTTTATCTCTTAATGCTTCATGCTAGTTGGATAGCTGTATTTTGACGAAACGAATTGATCCTGTTTGCTGACTCTCCATCGCTGATGAAATCTATGAGATATAAAGCATTTCAGCACATACTGCATGCGAACGTAATCACGGCAAACTTACCGGAAAGCGCAGATGCCAAACGATCGCAAATCATTTCAATTCAACAGGTTTTATAACTTAATATAAGTGCATGCGTTTTAAATATTGCGCAGTATTGAGCCCAGTTTTATGCAGATCAATAAATCAAATATTGTAAAAGGGTCACCTTTAGTTCCTGCATAAAACGAGCATTTTTGTTTAATAACAGGTGACGCGGTATTCTGCGTAGCACTTATAACCTAACTAATTGTTGAACTTCCCTTGACCTCACCGGAAGTTCCGTTGACCTAGTCGGAAGTGGAAAGGCGCCATCATGAACTATTCACAATAGCCTGAAATTTGCTCATTCGCAATAATGGCAGCGAGATAAAAGAACGATGAAGGAATTGGAGTTAATTGCGCAACAAATCAAATGGAATTTTTTATTAAAGAGGCGTTTTAAGTTCAAAGCGATATCCTGTCGGAGGTGAAGGTGGGGAGGGGGGGGGGGTGGATAGTCACACTAGCAATTATGTATGTCAGATATATGGTGTGCTTCCCTTTTCCATAACGTTATCGAATAACGTTCATTCATTACTATTATTGAGAGGAGTAGTTTATATAAATGTTGCGTAAAACTCCACGTATTATCTTGACTTTTATCGACGTATAACCGTTTGTTGAAAGTAGTCTCAAGTTAGTTATTATCTTGTTCTGAATATGACTGTCGAATATTTTACAAGTTGTGACATACTCATGATATATTTAACTGTATATAATTTATCTATCAAGGTGTCTTATCCCAGTTCGGAGATTGATTGCAAACATTTTCCTCACATCTCTGTTTTCTGCCATCCTAGTACGCTCTTGTAGTGTCATTCCACTCCGTGTCTCAATATTCCCCTCCCAGTTAGTTCTTGATTTGCCCTCTTGGTCTGGTACCTTCTACTTTTCCTTCCAATAAGTCTTTCAAGAGACTCAGATGCCTTAAATTTCTTAAAGGTAAAGACCAGTTATGGTCATGCGATTGCATTGTGAAAGAAACGTTGTGGAATCGATCAGAAAAGGTTGATCATCTAGCATCTAGCATCTGCAAGGTTCTGGAATCATCAAAATGATAAGAAATTTGGCCCATTCATCGTAAAGTTACAAGCACTATACAGAGAAAGATGTATATGGGACTACCCTATATCTCTCACGGACCATGAGAGAAACAAATTTACTAAATATATGAATTAGTAGGCGGTTTCCCGGCAATTTTTTTATCATCATGTATTAGTCAAAACATATTCTTTCACATGATTGGTAATGAGAGCTTCCATTTCATTTTTTGAAATTGGGGCGTTTCCAATACTGGTCTTTACCTTTAAATGTGGCCAGCATATTTTTCCTCTCTTTGCTTAACCATTCCCATCAAAAAATATTTTGTGCAGAAATTGTCAGTCAGTTTTCATATCTTTCCATGATATTCTCATTAATCTGCTATACACCCAACTTCAAATAATGTGATCTTATTTGTCAACATCTTTGTTACAATGTCTACATGTATGTTTCTGCTCCATACACAATACAGACCAGAAAAAGCAATTTAAAGTTCAATTCTCACTTTTCTTGCTGTAAAAAGGTCTTTCGTTGCCAGAAATTTATTCCGAACAATTTCAATCCTATTTTTTTTAATGTCAACCCCGCATCTGGCATCATCAGTGATATATTGTCCTACATAGTCATAGATGTCATTATTGACCTGCTCAATGATATGGCTATCTCGTTCCAAACAGAGTATTATGGTGGTGATATCAACGGCATATCTTCATGACAGATATATGAGTTTCATATCCATATGTTTATCTTTAAAGCCAGATAAACCATCAGAGGTTCAAATAATTGACAGCATAAATCCACCTGATTAGACCTCACGGATCGTCGTAAAGATGAAAATTAATTCAACGCCTTATGTAGGTTGACATAACTGCCCTTCAAAAAAGCCCCTCAGATTACTGGAGATCATTAGGAGGGGTCCGTATCAGGCGAATATAGAAATATGGCCGGTCACTAGGTAATTAATCATCATTTTGGCAAGGGAAGGCTGAAAGGTTGTTATGAAAAGTCTTCCGATAGAGGAACCAAAGTCAGAATATATTACCTCTGGCATATTCAATCGAAGATAGAATACCATTATTCGTGATTTGTAATTATTCGCGCTGGCTCAGTGGTAGAAGCAGTGGCCTCGTAACCGGGAGGTCCCGGATTCAAGACCAAGTCGATGCGCGATAGTGCCCTTTGGTAAGGCATTAATCTTCATTACAAAGTCCCTCGGAGAAGGCTTAAAGCCGTCGGTCCCCTGGATGCTTACACACAAGCATACACATGCTTTCTTAACAGTCAGGTAAAACTGCAGGGGCGCTGGAGAACGTGCCCCTCCCTATCGAGTGCTGAAGAAAAAAATGAAAAGAAAAAGCGAAGAAAAGTAAAATGGGGTAACTAAAGGGAGGAGGGAGAAAAGGACACATGGACCACCCACCTTCCCCTAGCATTAATAATTCGCGTTTCATTCTCCGGTTAAGGCGGATGCCGCCCCCCCCCCCCCCCCCTCCCTCCGCGCCCTCCGGTTAGACTCACGCTTCACCGCTAAATTGACCGAACAATTATAATAATAGTTTAATCAGATCAATCAGTTTACACAGGGGAGCCTCATCAGAAGCAATGCTGTTCTTCTTAAGAGCCGTGCAATATCATTATTTGTCAAAATGTCGGTAATACCTTTCATGTTGAATACACTCAGTCTACGAATATATTTGTTTGGTTCTGTTTACACCCTGCCTTTGCTTCTCTCTCCGTTCTTTACTTTATTTTGCCATATTTATCTCACGATATCTACATCAGTGCCTGTCAATCATTTTATATTTGTTCGTATTTGGGTTAATTACCTGCTATTAGCAAAAGCACTCATGCGGGGGTCAATGGGGTTAAAAGAGGAGACCAGTTGAACTATTTCATTGTTCTAAATAGCATATGCAATCAGGCTAAGTAGGAGCAACCCAAGCGCGAAAACATACCAAACTCTGCTGCGCTTGTTTAAATTTTGACTACCTTCATAAATAATTCATATTTTTTCTTTAGCTATAGACAATAATCCGTGTTTACAACTCTCTATGGCCAGACAATGATCTTTGGGAAGACAATAATCCATGTTTACAACTCCATCCACCAGCCACTTATATGTTCGTGTGTTTGTTTGTTGTTGTTTTTGTTGTTTGCTTCATAAATACTACACCCTTGTAATGATTGTCAATGCTACAGCTGGAGCAATTGGTTTCAAACACTTTGGAAGCTTCAAGTGACTTTATGCCATTATATCAAATGGGTTATATACAGTCAACAACTAAATTATTCATACCCTCACCAAGTTTTGTAATTTTGTCAAGTATGTGAAAAACAGTATCGTCCCGATTTATGTTTCTTGAGAAAGTAACATATAACAAACTAACAAAGGCCCTAATTCAACCAGTCAAGCTTTCATTCTTAAGTTACGAAACTAACAAAATAACATCAAATTTACAAGGGGTGTGAATGATTTAGTTGTTAACTGTATATGAGGCCTGGGAAGTTGAGAATTATGTTGAAAGAATCATGCACGTTTGCGTCTTTGATAATGACATCATTAATGTCAATACTTAAATCCTGCCTGCACTAATTTGGCCAGGAGGGATTAGACCTCCCAGCGTGATCACTGACATATGGTTATGTCATTATGAAATCAGCTCTCAATTAATATAAGAAAAAAGGGATTATCGGCGACCAACGGGTACCGCTCAGAAAAATTGTTTGCTATGTAGAGTGCGCAAGTAGCTACAAGAAGTGCAGCCCCGCTTTAAAAAAAATACTTATTAAGAATATATTATTTCAAACTCTTATTTGAATTTTTAAAAATAAATGTTTTCACATCTTACTCAGATATTTTTTTCACATTCTTACCTAGAGTAGCAATAACTTAATTGCTGTGAGATAAGTGGAGAAAACCTGTGTAATTTTTTGTAGCACTGAAAGTAACCTCAGCCAAGCATCTTATTCGGCATCTTAGCGCTAGTAAATCCATGGATTTTTGTTTGTAATCAGTGTTTTTGTTTTGATTATCCTGCGATTACGTTCGTAAAAAGTCGGAGAAACTCTCATAAATCGTTCAAGGAGTAACGCACAGCCACTCATCAATGCCAAAATAATCTTGATGAATGCGAAGAGCAGTCTCTTGAACCATTTAACGACACCACAGCAGGACTTGAACGACGGAGAGCACGTCCACACCGCCGGACTGGTTTGAAGATGAAGGACTTGTACTATTGCGGTGTGTCCATACGCATTTGAAAAATCTGGTTTGTAAGGAAATATCCCGTTTTCTAAGTGAATAAGAAATGTCTTTTCTAATGAACATGCATGGCCATACGGTGAATCATGAAGCTTGAATTCGACAATATTTGTTCACCAAGAGGGCAACAGTCATGTTCGTAAAAGGGAATTCCTCTTTGTTACAAGCTCAAGCACGGTCATCCGAATACAACAAATAAAGGGTTTCTAAATTTCATGCTTTTAAGGCCTAACTTTTGAGATAATGAACTTCTTGATGGTTTGTTTGTTAAATAATGATAATAAAAACGGTGCTCACAAAGCGCTTTTACCATCGAAGTCTCTACGCGCTAATTGATAATTGTTAATTCATACTTTTTATAGGTCTGTTCATTATTTTGGTTCGAAAATGTATAGTCTCCATTTTCAAGTCAGAGATTCTTTAACATTTTTTGTTTGTTTGAATAAGTCACAAAAATCAAACCACATTACAAAAATATCCATATGGATGCGGTCTTTGAAAGGTTCATCTCTACCTAGGTCATCTATAGGTGACGTAAGGTGTCACTCAGCTGTGGAGACAGACCGTTCCTCGTCGTTTCATAAAAACTTGAACAAGAAAAATAAGAGTCGCATTTCCGGCGCCAGACGCTTTCCTGTCTGCGTGTTCATGAAACGCTTACCCCTATAGTTTAATGGGTTCAATTCTCTCTTGATGGTATCGTTTAAAGCGAAGGCCCCGTTCTGGTCAAAATGAGAACAAAAAGGTGAACTTTTACATTTTGTGGACGTCCATTTGGAAGAATATGATAGTTGAAAATGTCCCCTGAGAAGTAACGCTTCTTGAATACCGTCATTATATTTGAAAAGTGACAAGAAATAGCAGAAAAGTTTGGATCGAACATCTTTTTGTAGTCCCATGTGCTGATTTATAAATGAAGTGCATGTGAATCTCCATTCAGATGGAGATTATTTCTTTTCAGGTTGATTATTCCAGGAATTTCGCAATTATCCATGCTTATGAACTACATAACCAAAGTTTTCCTATTGCTTACATTCAGTTTCTTTCACAATGTAATTGTATGACCAGTACTCAACTTTATCTTTAAGTTTCACTCAAAATGGCTTCCACTTTAAAAAGACGCCCCCTTTCCCTTCGGTCGGTCCCGAGATCCCGGGTCACCTTTCTCAGGAATTAACCAATGACGTCGAATTTCAAAAGGGCTGTGACCTCTCAAGTTAGCCGTAGACCTCTGTATTACGCAATATATCTGTCAAGAGCACATGCTTGAATCAGGATATTGAATAATCGTGTCTTCCGAAATAAGAAGTCAGCAAGGCTCAGTATTAAGAACATGACGTTTTACACCATGACAACAATCGCACCACTCGCCCCGAATTAGGAGTTTTTAAGAAAAAACTCCTTGCTTATAACATCTTGCTCACTCCTATTTTTGACAACATTCACACAGATTCTTCACTTTTTGTGATCTGATCCGGCCTGCTCGATCATTTGTTCCTTCCTTCCTGTCCTACTTCCTTTAAACCTCATTGTTTAATGTACTAACATCAAAAAGCAAAAACAAAATAGTCTCGTAAAAGTGTTAAATACAAACTTAATATTCATTTCATGGTCATCTCTTTCCTTTACGTTTCCTTAATTCTTCGAAGCGCCCCCATTAGAGGGATCTTTTGACGAAAGAATATATCAACAATTTTTGTAGTAACGCTACCACATTGTGTTACCGTAAGCCTCCTCAATCGGCATTACGCTTCTCAGTGTGGAAACCTTTATAGAGAGCATCTAAATCGGTGCAAAGTAATGAAAGCACAACCCTTTGTGATCGGTGTGTAATCATGTTTATGGTTCCAATACACCTACTGCCAGACAAATAAATCAGGATTTGGGACACATGAATATCCATACAACCTGTATAATGATAATTCTTAATCCTATCTAAATTGTATAAATCGTAAGAATCTAAGAAAAATGTTACTAAAAACAGTATCGTCGGCATTGTCTTCAGTACTAATTGATCATTCGTAACTGCTATGGACATTAAAATTTAGAGTTCCTCTTGAAAAAGGAAAATCACACCCTTAATAGACAAGTCAATTTTGCTTTAAAAAAACAACTATCGTATACACATATGTAATTGATTCATATTACATTTTTAGTATACACATTTTCGCTTAACACCTGATCAATATATTCACGCTGGAAAATGAATGAAAAGAAATGAAAATTACAAATACAATATGATGGTGTTATGAAGAGGCGGACAAAAAAGGGAGGAAAGGCTTGGAATCATATTAATAGAGAGGACGGAAACTGACATTGATATACAATGCCTGGAGGGAATCTACGGCGGAAATTAATTTGTTCGTCTTGCTCCTCGTTTGATGAAACGTATTTTACAAACTCGATATATTCTATGTCAACTCACTCCTGACTGTTGCAATAGTAACAACAGGTGAACGTATTCAGTGGTGGTGTCTATTTCATTTTATGTTATGTTTTATTTATTTCACTGTCATATGAAAAATACATCAAATGGTAAAGTAGTGCATATATTAATAGAAACAAAGAACAGTGAAGCGGTGTGCTTTGAATGATGTGACTCCTTTCTGCTTCCTTTTCTTCCTTTTCTTCTTTTCTTCTTCTTCTTCTTCCTCCTCTTCTTCTTCTCCCTCCTCTTCTTCTTCTCCCTCTTCTTCTTCTCCTTCTTCTCCTTCTCCTTCTTCTTCTTCTTCTTCTTGTTCTTCTTCTCCTTCTTCTTCGTATCCTTCTTCTTCTTCATCGTCATCTTTTTCTCCTTCTCCTTCTTCTTTTTCTTCATCTTCGTTTTCAATCTTCTTCTCTTCTTCTTTTTCTTTATCACCTTCTTCTTCAGTCATTGTTTACGCTCTCCTATATACATACACAAACAGTACGAGCACAACATAAACCTAACCCTAAATATCCCATATAATATATATATATATATATATATATATATATATATATATATATATATATATATATAATATAGGCCTATATAAGCCTATATGTTTTTTAAACTTTCGATTAATGTCCAGGGTAGTTGCCTCGACGGAATCCAGGAGGTTCCTTTGCATTCAATCCACATTATTTCAACTCTATGTCTCTCCCTTTATATTTCTTTTTCATTATAATAATGAATTCTCTAAATTGTGTATGCATTGCTTGTTTATGTATTTACTTATCTACGAATTTCAAAATGAAAATTCTGAAGATGAAAAAATGCCCTGGACAATTGAGACATGTGTAGGAGCGCCATTGGATATTGACTTTTTAAATAAACAAACAATGATATCTCTCGGCGTGAAATATGGTTGACGAACGCAGCTGTATTTTTCCAACCGTCTTCAGGTTTCCAATTCATAAGACTTTTTGTATTTGATTATTTGGTCAGCCACATATAAGGACCACCTCCTTTCTGGCTGCTACCGGCCTAGGCAATTTCCTTGGTGTTTTTCACGATATATTTTATTTTTGTTTGTAAATTGATTCTGTGTATTTCTGTGTTTATCTAAGAGAATGTTAGTAATTGTATTTGTGTGATACTATGTATACTGCTTTTGTTTACCGTGTATGGTTTTTGTTGCTTGGCAAAATAAATAGAATTGAAATTGATTGTCAAATGTATTTGTGTGTTTTTTATATTCACCATAAATGAGAATTTTAGATTTGTTATGGCATCAGTAACCTCATCAAAGGCTTTGTGTTATCTATTTATTCTATCTAGGCAGCAAATACCAAGAAAAAAGCTTGTAGGCAAAACAGTGTGATTTACAGTGAACCTTAAAAAGGGTATTTTATTTTCGTTTAGTTTTAAGAACATTGTCAAGAGAAATTACCAGCAGTTTACATTGTATTTTGTATCCGCACTAAACAAAAAAATACATGGGAACATTTTTCGGCAACTGAAGCACTGCTAAAGGAGCCTTGTTTCTTCCCGTTACCTCATGGGGGAATCACCGCAAGAGAAGTCGTACATCATGATGCCGTATGTGGTACTAATTGCAACCCCATTACACGGATGACAGAGGCTAATACACGCCCATTTTGTCCCATCCCAAAATGAATGAGAAGTCAGACGAAAAAAGAGTCTGCCGAGCAAAGTGAATGTCAACATTTTAAGCACTTGTGACACGACAAAAAAAAAAGGGCTTATTTCTAATCATCGGGTCATCACGTCGGGTCGGGTGGTCGTGGTACCCGACCTTTTGTTGTGTAAAAACATGCCCCTATATTCACGAAATATCTTAGATAATGTTTGTTAGATATTCCCCTCTCCTCTGCAAATGGCCTGGTCCAATTTACCCGACACTTTGTGAAAACGCTACGGCAAAAATACGAAAAGTCGCGTCCTTAACGTGCATCTTCACATGATCGTCAGTTTTTGTTACTCGAAAGGTCGTTAAACGCACCACCCGACCGGACGCGATGACCCGACGATTCGAAGTAAGCCCAAAAAAAAAGACACTACATGAAAAACAGGTGCAACTGAAACTTAAGCTTCCAGACCTTCTATCTCTTACATTTAGGAGTCGTAGGCTAATCAAGCTTATCCTCGAAGGAATAATACTGACCTCTCGACCAAAAGTTCTCATCAGTTTTCAATGTTTCTGAACACACTTTCACCGTTTACCCCGAAAACAATCAGACACCCCATCCTCGCACGCACCACCGAAACTGTTCTTGTTTATCTGTTTCCGTTTTCTCCTTGGATGGAAATTGGCTTTTAATTTTCAATTTTGTGCGTATGTGCCTGTCTGTTGGGTGTAGCCATTTGTAATTAATCCCGATTATGAGGCAACGGGGAAATTACAGTGAATCATTAAAAAGTGATTTTCATGATTTCAGAGCCCTATATAATCCTGACCTTTCTTCTCGTTGTCAATAGGTCATTAATGCGTGGCACGATAGCCTTTCCCTTAAGCCCCTTTCGCTCATAAAAAAACATACTCTGAAACCATCTCCAAAGAAGAAGGAGAGAAAGAAGAAGGGGAAGGAATAAAAATCAGACAATAGAGAAATAAAAGGAATAAAAAGAAGAAGAAACAAAAGATGCCGTAAATAGAATGACTTACGCATTTTTGCCTTCGTATTTCTGTATTTATAACACACAGATAAAACAAACTAAAAATGGGAATGCGCAAACTTAAGGCGTACGAGACGCGGGGGGGGGGGGGGTACTCTAATATTCAAGCAGTAGCAATATCAGTATATTTGAGCACTGTCGCGCCCAGATATATCTTTTTTCTGGTGTATTTTGAGGACGAATTAACATTATATCACGTTAAAAGTTCTTATAATAGAAATTGAAAAATTAATGATCGGGGTACAGGTGTCATCCACCCCCCCCCTACCCCCAACCCTGGCAAGTGTTTTTTTTTTTTTTTAAGGGCGGATGAAAGGGCGGATTCGCGCGACCCCCCCCCCCCCCCCGAACCCCTAGTTTATACGGGCCTGCGTCATGTATGAATCGATCATTAATATGCAAGATGATCTAGTGTTGACAACTGGGATGTGTGGAGGCGGGAGAGGGAGTGGAAGTTTCCCCTTCATCAAGTTTTACCCTAGTCAAGCTTTGTAATTTTACAAGTATGCCTATATTATGTGTGAAAAAAAAATGATTTCTCCTGATTTACGTTTCTTGAGAATGTGAACATATCAAAGTGTACATCTAAAAGTATTCAACAAATGGCCTAATCCAACCACTCCACTTTTCATTTTTTTAGTTACAAAAACATCAAATTTATAAGGGGTACGAATAATTTAGTTGTTAATTGTAAGTTCTCTTGACTTGACTGTTTCAAAAAAATATTCCTAAAAAAAACAATCGAACGTGAAAATGCATTGCATCCCCATTCTTTCTGCAGATGATGATATTTTCCAACGATCTGTAATTTTGCTTATCAATACAATAATATTGTTAAGTTAGTATTGTTTTCAAAGATATTAGTACCTGAACACTGTAACCGAACGAGAAATATTTGCCTTTGGGGGAGATGCAGTCGATTGGAACTCGATAAGCTGCAGGGCCCTGATCGATAACCACCTGATTTACCGATGGTTACGCGTTATTTTTATGTACCGTGGGATGACAAAGTAAGTTTTTATTCTACCTAGATTATAACCCCTAAGCCTGTTTATGGGTAGATTATGGAGGCAGCAGTGAAGATCCCATCACATCAATATTAGACCACAAACCATCGTACTGCATTAAAACACCTCACATCAAATCACATCATTTAACATTGTATCACATGGAATCACCTCACATGTGAGGTTATGAGAGTAAATAATTTACTACTGTAAGCTTTTCATAAGTTGGCTCTTTCTTGGAAGGCCCCACACAGAATTTGAATACAACCATGACAACTGGCAGTAAGTTCGTGGTACGTAGAGCCTCTAACATACTCATATTCCAGCCCCCTGCCCGAGGAGGATTTCGCCCCAGTCTCCACATGTCCCCCCCCCCCCCCCCGCGGCCGCCCACCCCCTCACCATTGTGGCATTTCTTGCTGGATACGCCCCCCACGACAATTGTAATATCTTTAATTTCATTCTAATTACAAAAACCCTAAGGCATATACTGCATCCTAATAGATCACCTTGCAATTTTCTAAAGATCGTCGTGATCGCATTATTTTGTAATCATAGATATGGACACATTTTGCCTGCAAAAGACAATGGCAAGTTTTCTTTTGAAGAAAGAGATATCAGTTATGGAATATTCATTTATAACTGAGTTGTAAACTAGTAAAGTAAAATAAGCAAATAATCACCATCTATACGAGGGCGTTGGAAATTTACCATTTTCGCTGAGGTGATATTGAGGCTACTATTGTCACAAGCCGCTGTCGGCGAGGTAAGATAGTACAGTCCCAAAGATCGTCGAGCGGTAGATTTTTTTCTCTTCCCTATTTGCCCGTGTAGGCTGATTTGCTTTTATAGCCTACTCCAAGTTTTATTAAACCGAAAGGGAAATTCTTTTTGCCCAATTGATCGTGAGCCCGGCAGCGAAATTTTTATTCCCAAACAGGTTTGCAATTTCTTATATTTCCGTTCTTCTCAATGGCTGATACGTCATTAGCAGCTTGGAAAGAGGTCACAAGCAATTAGACTTTGATTTTTTATTGCTTTGCCTCACTATTTATAAAGGCAAAAATACGGAATAAACTGTGACTTGAACCCATGACTCTAAGATTGTATTACGCTCACCTTACCGATTGAGCCAACGATGGGTTGATGAAAAGTGATTCTGCATGATTTATATAACGCTATCACTCACCCTAACGATTACGTCATTGCTAATGACGTAACATATCAGCCAATCAGATGACCGGAAATATTAGCATTGGCAAACCTGTTTGGGAAAAAAAAATTAGCAGCCCGGCAGCCACTGAGAAGCGCCAGATCGACGTTGCTCTATCCCTTATTGTTGAACGCCAAACAAGGTAGCAACAACTCCCATCTTTTAACGTATTTTGGTATGACGCGGCCGGGGTTCGAACCCACGACCTCCCGGTTGTGAGGCGGACGCTCTACTGACTGAGCCAACACTCCTTTTATCGTGTTCTTCTTACACCCAAATGTTTATGGCTAATAAACAACGTTAAAGACGCCGGGTAGTGGGTTGTCGTGGGGGAATTCGACGCCATTCGGGTATACCTGTAAACCCAACAACAGGTGTTTCAAACCACCAGGATTAGCCTTCAGTTTTAAGACAAACATGCATATGTAATGCTCCGCACTTTCCGCCCATTCCCCATATGATAAAGTCATTATCTAACGTTTTCCTCACCCGAAGACTCTACGAGAGACTAGGAGTTTTCTTAATAGAACTACGGGTTCGCTTTGTTCGGACTTGTACACACATTAATAGTGTTTCTACCAAGTCTGGTGTCAGCGCAATATGACCTTCTGCACATGGAAACAGACGACTCTCTCCCTTTAAATTAGTGATCTTAATACCGATATAAGTGCTGTGAAAAAAAAGCTTGAACATGTACTTGGCCTGTAGAGATGCTGTTTCGTATAATATTAACTCTTATACCCCTTTCACATAAAGACGCCGCTTCCACTACGATGGAAAAGTGGCCGAGAGCGTGGCCAATCGTGGGCCAAACCTGGAAGGATCTCCATGAGCGTGGTTTAGTCGGAATGGGTCGGGAAGCTGCACGCTCTCCCCACTCACACTTTTTGAACGTGCACAAAATAAGCATAGCCGGGTCGTGCCCAACAAAAAGGAGGCAAAGTCTTATTAAGAACGTAGTTGGAACGCCATTATCGTACAAGAAGCATCATAGTATCGTCGTTGTGAGATTTATGTGGACGTAATAAAAACGCAGCACCGTCAGCAATCATTTCGAGCCTTTTTAGGTCGTTCATCTTCGAAGTTTGGAAAAAACTGAAGAAATAGCAAGACTGGACCAACGTAATCATTTTGATTATTAAAAAAACCTCACAATATAAACCAATACTTATTCGCTAAATGGTCATCTTATTCCAATCGTTTCCAAACAGTTTCTTTTTATATTACAATCGCATCTTATTTTTAAGGGTCTGAAAGTCTTCAGATTATTACTATTCGAGCAATCATCCCTCAGAAGGGTGACCCTTCGAACACGACCTGCTGGACAACTATCCCTACGGAGATTCACACTAGACAATTACATCCGGACAAATTACCATCAAGACTAATACCCCGAAGAACAAAATATCCCTGTAGAACTACTCCTCGGACAAATATATGATTCGACTTACCTCGTGACAATTAATCTTTAAAAATGTCCCAAGTTTTGGACAAAATATCTAGTTAGTATTTCGAAGGGAAATTCGAGAAGGTTCAGAGAAAAACAGGCCGGAAAGGATTCGAAAGATTCGAAGGGAAATTGATTTATAAAACATGAAGCAGAGGAAGCGATGTATCAATTTTTTACTACTCTGATTGTTGGGCACACTTTAATCTGACTACATGTCTCTCCCTCTCTTTCTCTCTGTCTCTCTATCTTTCTTCTCTTCTTTTCCCATTTTCTCTCGGAAACGTGTATTGATTGTGCCCCGGGCACTTTTTCTAAAGTCTCTCTTGGATACGTGGTGTAATGCAACTTAACTATAATATTAGAAAAACAAAAAATGGTCTGTGGCGTTTGTAAGAATCTGACAAAGTAACAAATATTTGAAAAAATGAACAACTCTTTTGTAATAGACCTATGTGTGTGTAAGGCGAGGGAGATTGATTTTTGGAGTTTTCTCTACATAAATTTGAGGAGGGTGGTGTAAGAGGAAGGGTTTCTCATTATTTCACTATGAAATATTTTGTTTAAAGCCCCACTGTCCTACTTGTAGCTACTTTTTCCCTCTGTATAGAAAAGTTCCCCAAGCGGTGCCTGTTGGTCCCCCATGATCCTCTATTTCTTATGTTATTTGAGAGCTGATTTGATGAGATAGCCACCTGTCAGTGACCTCGTGGTGTGGTATAATCCCTCATAGCCAGACTAGTGTTGATAAGCTTTAAAGTATTGAACATGTAAAGAGGTACCTATAGGGGCGACTGTTTAACGGGGGAAACTTAGGACTGCCAAAATCTTCAGACAAGCAAAACAAAATCTTCGTAATTTCTAAAGATGCCCTTCCCAATCCAAAACTCCTTTGACAGGGAAAAGGAGTTCATCACACTTTGTTCTACCATTTCCCTTCAAAATTTGTTAAATTTGCCACCCCCCCCCCCCTTCCCCCTTCCCTCCGCGGATCCCCTGATCCCAGGTTCATTGGACCGAAAGCCTCAACAGCCATTTCTAATAACGCAGTCACACCAACGAGACGGACAACATACCAACAGCGGACCGAACATGACCAAGGATCGGTCGGTTTGCAGTCGGTATGGATTCAGTTAGGCGGTGTGACCGATCTTTAACCCCAGAATATCACGGATGTGGAACATGCTCAAGCAGTGGCTACCCACGTGAAGTTACCATCTCAGGGATGCAGCCCCGTGCTGGTTCCAGAATGCTGTAAAAGCATCACCTGGTGTGTGTTTTTTTTACAGCACGTTGATTGTAACTGGAGCACTTCTCAGGAACTGCTATTGTATTCTTCACTGTGGATCAATGCAGCCGCCAGACAAATTTCTTGGAAACTGGCTGCTGATGAGTTTATTTCCACTAGAGCACCATCCAGGAGCATCAGAGGGACCAGGAGCAACACGGCAGGATGTACTTGAGCACTTAAAGCCCCACTGTACTACGTTAAGCTACTTGCTCCCTCTATATGGAAATCAATGCCTAAGCGGTGCCCGTTGGTCCCATATGATCCTCTTATTCTTATGTTAACTGAGATTTAAGTTGGTGACATAGCCACCTGTCAGTGACCTCGCAGGGTTGTCTAATCCCTCCTGGCCAAATTAATACAGACGGGCTTTAAAACAAAGAGTCAATCTTTCATTGATTTGGCATTATTTCTTTAATATTATGTTTAATATCATTCTCCTTCTTCCTCTTCTTTTTTGTATTATTACATTTATTATCTTCATTATTTTTATTATCATTATTGTTATTACTAATATTATTATTATCAATATTATTATTATACCTACTACTATCATCATTATTAATATTGTTATAATCATAATTCTCATCATCATCATCATCATCATAATTAATTATTTAAATGTCTGCTTTTAGAAAGCAAAGCCCTCTAGAAAAGCAACTCTGGTTAAACCTGAAACGAGACTGCCTGGTCAAACTATAACACATATAAATGATAAATGAGTACACACATAAATAAGTAATATTCTCGCTCGATGAAATTGGATAGGGCTTTAGGAAAACGATGGCAATAACAATAAGGGCACATGTATGTTTCGTTTATATGGGACATGAAAAATAAAACATGTAGACGTCATTAAGAGCCTAATGGGGCATGTCGTGCTCTGCATATAAATAATTCAGAACATTCATACGTAAATAAGATATTTCCTAAACAGGCAATGATATTTCTGCTCGAATGTGTTCTGCGAGTGATTAAAGTAAATTGTAAATTTATGATAGTTAAGCAGGATTATGTTACAATTTTAGAGAGTTTGATTTTTTTTCTTTGAAGGCAGGTCATTCGACCGACATCGCTACACTGATGTAATGTATTTTCTACTTGTGCCATCTTTCGTTGTAGGCGTACGTAGAGCGGTTTCCGGTTCCTTTACCCAAGCATCAGCACGCGCGCATCATCAGTTGGTGGTGATCAGTTGGGAGGACGTGGCTGTCAACACATCGGGACATTGTGAACAACAGATAGCATTATACATAAATATGAAGTATTGTCAGTGGAATACCCCGCCTGTAAAGAAAGCGAAAATCAATAATTACCAGTTATGTCATGAATAGGTTTCTTGCCTATGTTCGAGTAAATATACTGCATCTCTACCTATTTCAAACAAAAATTTCAGAATTCGTCCCTCCCCCTCTCTCTCTTTCGCGATCATTCTCTCTCTCCCTCTCTCTCTCTCTCTCTCTCTCTCTCTCTTTCATTCTCTCTCTCTCTCTTCTCTCTCTTACTCTCTCTTTCTCTCTGGTTCTCTCCCCCTTCCCCCTATTTCCTAGTTTATCTTCTCTTCTTCATGTATCTATTCCCTCCTGCTTCCCGTCTAAGTATCTCTTTTTGCTCTTCTCTTCCTCTTCCTACATTTCGGACCTCCTTCAATTTCTTTTATTTCTCGCTATTTTCGCCCCTTCATCCCCATCCTCGTTCTCTCTCTCTCTCTTTCTCTCTCTCTCTCTCTTTCTTTCTCTCTCTCTCTCTCTCTCTCTCTCTCCCTATTTTCCCCTTTCTTAATATCTTCTCGTCTGTGTCTTCAGATTATATCGCTCCCTCATTTCGCCATCAACCCTTTTTCAGCCGTCTCAATCCCTCACATTCAAAGAAAAGTTTAGTTCATTAAAACAAGACAAGTTCCTCATATACATCATTTTTTTAATGTTATATTGAACTTATGATTTTTTTTCTGTAAAACAAAGCAGTCATAGAGTTAGTTATTCCTAAGGATTAGTGATGACATTGTAGAAATCAGGCGATCTCACGTTATCCCGCTTGCGGGCTGAGCTGGTCTATCAAAAAGCTAGCCCAGTTTTCGAGGCATTTTATGGTTCCCCCGCCACTTCTCAAAGATCCCCCTAAGACATCACCAAAGAGACAGAACCTACATGTTTCTGTACGAGGGTACCCCTTTGACTACCACTCGTTTCCAGCTCGTTACTTGGATACTGTAAAAACGTTCGTTGATAGCATCAATCTTCAGAACGACTCCAAACCGAGCAATCCCCAGCCAATCGGAGTGATTTTATCTTTCGTTTGGTCTGTACTTGGACTCGGCCGGACTCCGCCCGGACTTGGGTCGGTCTCGTCGCTGTGATTAAGGTATTAATTTACTGTCTGTAAAATTCGTCAGATGGCACTGAAGAGGTTAAAGCAGAGGTCTATCTCGCGTGCATGGGTGTGATCAATCTGATTAGCACAACTGATCAACGCTGCCGGAGTTAAACACCTTGACTGACATGATAAGTTAGACTATAGCCATCGGATCAATTTAAGGATGTCTGCCATGCATGCGAAGTATTGAAGAGAAGGTTGAGTTCTGATGAATTTGAAATATAATTAATTTTGTGAGCTTCGTCATCTGTATGTCAATTTCGAAGAATATCACAGGAGAAATGTCTTCTGAAAAGGATTGACATTTGTACCGTATAGCCAGAACTCACAGTACTCAACCTTATTTTTAAAGCCATACTATACTACAAATTCAAGCACTACCGCAAAACCACCTCTACGCCATCTTAGGTCAGCTGTAGAAGTATGATCTGTATTAAAGTCGCTGCTTCCCGAGCTGTGATATTAGTTCTCGCATCGCGTCTGCAAAGTGGAAATTGTGTGTTGGGTTTAAAGACCGTCAATACTACTGGGCCAGAAGTTAAGGGATTAGACCACACAGCGAGGTCACTGACAGGTGGCTATCTCATTAACTCAGCTCTCAACTAACATAAGAAAAAGAGGATCGTGGGGACCAACAGGCACCGATTGGGGAAGTTTCTATATAGAGGGAGCAAGTAGCTACAAGTATGGCAGTGTGCCTTTAAATAAAACTTACACTTTAAAAGAATGATAAATCCCTTTATTGGAAAATACGTTCGTAATAAATAATAGTTAGTATAAACCGCAATTATGTATCGCTTGATAATTTTTTATAAGAGCCTTTAATAATAATAATAATAATACTACACGGTGCTTATCAAGCGCTTTCCACCGAGGTCTCCAAGCGCTACAGTGGAGCTTTAATACTCACTGTTGGCAAGTTGACAATGAGGTAGCGCTTTGCAATAAACAGTAAGCTAGAGCAAGGAGTTAAATTTCATCAGTTCAGTATCGTGTTAAATATTTGGAGATGCAAGGTGAATACCCCCCCCCCCCCCCGTCCTTGATACCGATTTATAGTACACACTGCAAAACTTCTCAAAAAATGGGTAATCGACTTTAAGAGCAGTTCATCTTCAACAAATTCTTCCGACGTTTTAGTCAATGACTGGATGAGTATCTGCAAGCTACGCTGCGAGATCACCGTTTGAGCTTTACCAATTATATTAATTAAAAATCTCGTGCATTTTCGACCAAACTTTGTTTCCTGAAAATTAATTTCTGATGACAAGAAATGACAGTTGACCAATTATATAGGATGAACACAAAATACGAATGTATTAAGGACGATTATACAATACCTGATGATATACAAAAATAAAGTCAGTTTCATAATATTGGAGTGCCTTGGGCACCTTGCATGATTATGTGCGCTATATAAATATCCAACAAGTTATATTCTTTTTTGTCAATCATTGTACACATATTGCTCATTTTTTCCCGAAGCAATAATGACGTGAATATTGGCTACGTAATTTCCTAATTAAAATAAATATTCACATTATGAATGTTATTATTACACTAAGAATGTTAGAATGAAAATGTACGTACTGAAAAACCTCTAACCAAATCGAGGATAGTTTTGGTGTAAAGAAGACCAAATCCTTGAAAAGGAACGATTTTTTTTTATTAAACTCATGTCTAAGTCCCCCCCTCTCCCCTATATTACTATTAATCTCTTTTGAAAACGCAGTATCAAATTCTTGTTTCACTAGCCCGAGGAGTGACGTGATAATATCAGGTTCCATCCGCGTTATCAGATTGAATGTTCATTGCCATCGGCCATAATATTAGAGGGTCATCGAACACCCTATTTCTGTTTTTTTCATCAGCCGTAACATTTTCCTTAGCACTATCCTTGATATTAGAGAGTAATCCAACACCCTATTTTTATTATTCATCAGCTTCAAAAGGTTCGTACGAACGATAATTTCGTACGAATCTCCCGGTTTTTTCCATTGTCTTCCCAAATTTCCATTGTCTGAAAATCGTTCGTACGGCGTTCGTAGCAGTTCGTAATGGCATTTGTGACCGAGGCTTTAACATCATCCTCAATATAAGAGAGTAATTGAACACCCTATTTATATTTTGCATAAGCCTTTACATTTTCTTTAGCATCATCCTAAATATTGGAAGGTAATTGAACACCCTATTTCCATTTTTCATCGGCCGAAACATTTTCCTTAGCCTCATCCTTCATATTAGAGGGTGATTGAATACCCTTTTTCTATTTTGTATCAGCCGTAACACTCTTATTTATAGCATCATCCTTAATATTGAAGGGTAATTGAATACCATATATCTATTTTTTTTTATCAGCGTAACATTTCCCTTAACATCATCCTTAAAATTAGAGGGTAATTGAACACCCTATTTCTATTTCTTATCAGCCGTATAACATTTTCCTTAGCATCATACTTAATAATAAGAGGATAATTGAACACCTTTTTTTTATCCGCCGTAAACATTTTCCTTGTAGCATCAATTAGAATATATTAGTATCTCTTGGTTTGCAAGGTGCACTACTTCAAAATGATAATGATGATATAAAGTTCTGTCAGCATGATCAGTCGATAAGAAAGCGACATCATCTCTTTATCGAATGTAGTAACCTATTCTTTCAGAAGAGAGTAAATTCCCTGTTTAGGAGTCATATATATATATATATATATATATATATATATATATATAGGGGTGGCTTACTCTAGAGTTGAATCCACTCCGAATCATACGAAAAATCAATTCAAAGTGGTGGTTGAATGACTCTTTTCAGAGTGAATTTCAAAAGGATTTGGTATTGTTTTCCACTCCAAATGGATTGATCTATAAGACTCCCAAAAGTGGATTTCAACCCTGTATACGTTTAAGGGAGTCTCACTTAGCGGCGAATGCTTGCTAACGTAGCGAATTCGGGTTTCGCCAGGGTTCGTAAAAGGTTGCAAAAGTTTCGTAAAGGGTTGCAAGAAAGTTCGCAAACAGTTTTCATTGTCGCAAACAGTTTTTCTTTTCGCAAATCCGCAAACAGTCGCAAGCGTGTGCAAAACAGTCGTAAGTCTATACCAACGGTTGTAAGACGGTGTCACTGAAGTTATTTTTTATTCGCCAATACTAGCGACTACGTTACCATATGGTTCCTATATAAAAATCGACCCATTGAGTACCAGGAGTTAGCAAAAGGTCCCGAACATTCACAAATAGTGGTAAAAGATTGGCAAATAGTTGCCTATCTTCGCAAAATCTGTCTTTAACATATTTTGCTTACAGTCGCTAATATTCGCCAACTGCATTTCGCAAACACTTTCGCGAAGCTTCGCTCAAATGTTACTAATTGTCGTTAAACATCGCTAAAAGTCGCTGAATGTCGCAGAGGCGAACCCTGAAAAGTTGGCGTATCCAAATTCGCAACGTTCGTATTAAAGCATTCGCCGCTCAATGAGACACACCCTTTAGAGAGTATCACACACATACTCTCTCTAAAAAATTCGAGCGATCACGGACGTCACTCCTCTGGAGAGTGAAAATGTAGTGAAAATAGAGTGAACATTCACTCTTTTCTTCTTAGAGAGCACTCTAAAATCAATCGATTTTCACTCCTAAACAAGTGATCACGGACGTCACTCCCAAGAAAGTGGTAGCCATGTCGGTTGAATGACCGGCCTTTAAAGAAGAAAAAATTTCACTCTTTTTTTTAAAGAGAGTACTGTTATTTTCCTCTAAATTTCACACAAATTACATAGGAGATAGCATTGATTCCATGCTCAGAAAAACGTGGCGCAATGTCCATATTGATTTCATAGATGACTTGCGCACGATAACGATTTTAGTCTCAGACACGGATACACTCCTGAAAAAATACTCCAAAGACAAGCAAACAAAACGTGTAAGCATACACTAAGGTCAATTATTTCTGTTCTGATTGATCGAGTTACCAATTACTAAAATGTCTACTAATCGGTTAAAGAATCAAACGATAACAACGAACGTTACAAACCTAGGTTTCATTTTTCATAGCTCAACATAAAACATCCGTTGATTTTCCTTTCAGGAGCGGAAAGACAGTACTGTAGATAGTAAAAAATAATACAAAAACAGTATGGTTAATTCATCAATGTATAAATGTAACAATTGCTAATCATATCTAGTCACTCACTAACTTATCCTTTTCCTATCAGTCTGAGGCTTTCTCATTCCTTCCTTTTTTTCTTCTTTTGTAAAATGAAGAATGCCAATTAATGAAACTTCCTTTCAGTTTCGACTGTGCCCGCTCCGAACGTCAAAACCTTCAATTTGGCTGTGTACGCCAGGGGCCGTACTCAAAACGGCGAACGTGTATAAGAAATTAAAACTAGGTTAAGATGGCTGGTAATGCTTCAGAGTCACATGTCTTTGACGGCATAATCTGTAATCCGAAAATCCTTCTGTTACATTCTGCATGTTCTGTGTGTTAAACTTGAAATAGATATGCGATCCAAAAAGATATTGGGGCACAGAAGAATGGATCACATAATTTTGACAGAATTGGTTCATTGTGAAGCAAAGAATAGACGTCGTCAATTTCTTAGGTTCCACAGGAAGAGCGTGTATTCCCTTGTGTTTGGAGGGATGTGGGTATTGGTGGGGGTGTGAGTATGTGTGTGGGTGTGGGTGTGGGTGTGAAAGTGTTGACGTGAGCGTGTATATATATATATATTTTGGGGTGTGGTTGTAGGTTCTGTTGGGGCTAGGTAGTAAGGGAGGGGATTATAAATTGGTTTAAATACAACTGATTTCATTCATTTTTTTGTTCTCGATCGTAATTACAAGTTGTACATCACATTAATCGAATTATGTTATACCAAGGATACATATCCTTGGTTATACTGAAGTAGCAGAAACATATTTTAAAGATTTTTTTTGTATTATTTTGAAATAAAATGAAATCAAAATTGTTCTTTTACATTTTAGATCATAACTGATTTAATTCATTTTTTTCAATCGTAATTAAGGAATTGTACATGTATTCATCTAATTGAATTATGTTATTATCATGAAAAAATTTGTATTCTTTGGAGAAGTTTTGTACTGCTTTGATATTGAATGGAATCAAAATTTGAAAAAGATATAACAAATACGGAAAAGCAAAAAGATATTGTAACCTCTATATAAGATGTACATAACTTAATTTCTTGTGTATGCAAGTTCCGACGTCCAAGTATCAATATATCGGCCTTCAAACTTTGTAACAATAATTCACTCCATCACTAGACAAAATTATTAATAGACCATATCCGAGCTGAAAAATGAAATAGATGAATTATATATCAATGTAAAGCTTATAAGCCAAAGATTACAATGCCATTTTAGTGTCTGTCAGAGGCGTATCAGCACACTGAAAACTCAAAGTCTAATGCTTTGAAAATTGGAAGTTGTCGACCTAAAAACTTGTTATCGACTTGATGACATCATCTTATGTGGAGTACGCATATTCACAATGACTTTGCATTAATTAAGCACGACTCATCGCCTCAGCTATATAGATGAACCGATCGGGTCCACATGTTATGTCGTCTCTGTAACTTCGCCGAATTTGACCCCTGTTTACCAGTAATTTGGAGGGGTGCGGAAAATGAAGTTTAAGTTGCTTTTGTGCTATAATGAAAGGGTAAAAACTTTGTATTCCTTTATATTTGTATTCTACATTATAGGCCTACATTCATTTGGTTTTCCATTTATATCCAGTTGTACTTTCATCGGATAAGGTCTTTAATTGCCTTTCTCAATAGACTTAGCAAAATTAATTCGACAAGGGCAAAAATAGAAGCTCATGTAAGCTTGTTGAAAAATAGAACAACATGGTATCATGACAGAGTTGGTCGTTCTTTTGAATTTCAGGATGTTAACATTCAGGACCAATATTAGTCTTCCCGCTATCGTCCACTATAGCGTTAAGTCACTACTCTCTGAGCACTGCTGAGGACGGTCTTTATGTAATCATAATGTACAAACGGGGGGGGGGGGAGGGGCGGTCCGTCTTGATCGAACCTAGACATTTTGTTAGCGTTACAGCATCCAGCGAAAGTAGTTGGTATTTGGATATAGAACCCTTCTCCTTCAATTTTGAACTCTTCTTGATGGAGTTTTAAACCGACTGTACGTACCCTGATATTTGTTTCACCTGTGATTATATATTATTTATTACTCTAGGTAAAATATACATCAATCAACATTACAGTTCTCCTCCTTTCGCAAGGGCCGTTGGGTCGATGCACCAGCTTTAACCGATGTATCAATGTCTGTATAATCTTGACTCTAAGACGAGAAAGACACGAAAGTTGAATACATGTTCTTGTATGGAAAGAAAACGAGAGAGGGGGAGACAATTAGCTGTGCTTCAACCAAGGTCTCCTCGTCTTTCTTTATTCTACATTGTACTCTTATGATTATACTCTTATTATATTTAGTTACATGTGATTTATGGAAGACAAATAAACTTGAGAGAGAGAGAGAGAGAGAGAGAGAGAGAGACAGGGAGGGACAGATAGTGGTAGAAAGAGAGAAAAGGGGTAGAGAGTCTCTCTCCCTTCCACTCTGAGAGTGGAAGGGAGAGAGAGAGAGGAGGAGAGAGAGAGAGAGAGAGAGAAAGGGAGATAAAGAGAGGGAGGGAGATATAATATATATATATTTGACATAGACCAATTTAAAAGTTCGTTAATATAAACTCCGAGAAATTTAGTGTCGGTTTTCCATTCAATCGAAGTATCATCTATCTTCAATATTATATCAGGCTTTTCTGGTTTTGTATGGGTTCTAAAATAAATGCATTTTTTTCCTTTTACCCTTCAATACAATGTGCATACCCTAAGTATCATAACTTAATTTGACCCCTACATTGTGTTTTTGTATTCCCTCCCCTCCCCCCTCCCCCTCACGCATCGTAGTTCAAATAGTTATAGACCCCCAAAAGGCACATGAAAATATAACGGGCTATTTTTTTTTCTTCTTTATGCTTATCAGAGATTTCTCCGAATTATTTCATATTCCTACCCCTCCCCCTTAAAACAGAACCCTGGACCCACCCTTTGTTAAATCACATGGGGATGAGAGGACATTATTGTGTAGAACCGAATCGTCACATCCTCTCTCATGCTTTATTTGCTGACATTGTACGGGGGATCGCAACTGTATTTCCGAATAAAAAAATCCACCTCTCGGAGGGAATATCCTTCGCCAAAGAAGAGTTCCCCTGGGATGAAAGAGACATCATTCGACATCGTATATCCAGGTGGTCGTGGTAAAGATCATTACAATGTAAATCAAGCCTGCAACCAGATACAATGTACTTTGCTCACAAATCCCGACTCTATCTTTCTAAGGTCTCTCATCTCATGATTTATCTTCTTGAGCAGTCTCCCTGCCCCGCCCAACACCTGTGCAACCGAGATGCTTTCGGGATGAGGAGGGTTAATGTCTTGGAAGCTGAGCCGCCTCCGAGCGTGGATGAACGTGGGGAGGGTTTTTTAAGCTGTGGGAAGATTGCGGGATTGTTGTTTTGAATTTTAACCCTGTTGTGTGAGGTTTGCCGGACAGGAATCATTAGAGGTGATTTGCGTAGGGGATAACAGAAAGAAAGTCTTAGGCTTCGTCCTTGAAGCGACCTTCCGAAATCACATTTTCATCACGTTCCATTATAGCAGCTATAATAGTTTGACATGTCTTGCTGCTTTTTGTTAAAGGTAAAGACAAGTATTGGAAACGCCCAAATTTCAAAAAATGAAATGGAAGCTCTCATTACCAATCATGTGAAAGAATATGTTTTGACTAATACATGATGATAAAAAAATTGCCGGGAAACCGCCTACCGATTCATATATTTGGTAAATTTGTTTCTCTCATGGTCTGTGAGAGATATAGGGTAGTCCCATATACATCTTTCTGTGTATAGTGCTTGTAACTTTACGAAGAATGGGCCAAATTTCTTATCATTTTGATGATTCCAGAACCTTGCAGATGCTAGATGCTAGATGATCAACCTTTTCTGATCGATTCCACAACGTTTCTTTCACAATGCAGTCGCATGACCATAACTGGTCTTTACCTTTAACGTGTCGAGATACAACACACCGTATTGACAGCACAGGACCATCCTAATAAGGGTACCCTATTTTGTCAAATAATATGCGGACTTCGAAATGTGTCGTGAAGTATCGCCTTATAAGATCAGAAAATAAAAAGTTAATATAAAATTACATCTTGACTAAAACTTTGTATTTCAAGACGTATTTCTTTTACATTTTGGTGTTGAAAACAATCCACTTGTTGCTTGGTAAACAGTTTTAAATGAATTTCAGTAAAATTGCAGAATTTTGAAGAACCTTTATTTCCTTGAAACAGAATATTCTTCCACGTTTCTAATGTTCTTTATTATATACAAACTTCTTTGTCATGAGAGAGAGAGAGTCCTCAATATTTTTGGGGGCCAGACGGCAAGAATTTATAAGTGAGACACTAATAAGCAAACGCTATTACTGAGCGCGGGTTTCGTCAAGTATCGCCTTGTATGGGCAGGAACAAAATTAATATAAAATTACAACCAGACTAAAACTCGTATTTTAAGTCTTATTTATTTTGCATTTTGTTGTTGAAAACAATCCACTTGTTGCCTGGTAAACAATTCAGAACGACTTCTAGTGAAATTACAGAATTTTGAAGTGCCTTTGTTTCCTCGAAAAATAATATTCTTCAACGTTTCTAAAGTTTCTTATGTTTCCTTGTTGTAAAAAATACCATGGCACTTCTTCGACACGAAAGAGTCCTCAATAATTTTTGTTGCCAGAAGGTAAGGGCTTATAAGTGAGATATTATGAATATTGATTAGGGAAAGAATGAAAGAGAAAGGACAAATTGAGAGCCGGTTTCGACAACAAAAAAAAAGGTAAGAAACAATTAGAAAGTGGGAAAAGTTTGATGAAGGGAGAAAGAAGGAAGACATAGAGAGAAGGATATAGGGGGAGAGAGAGTGTAGGAGAGACGGTTGAAGAGATGAGAGAGAGAGAGAGAGAGAGAGAGTGTGTGTGCATGTGTGTGCGTGTGTGTAGAGAGAGAGAGAGAGAGAGAGAGAGAGATAGAGGGGGCCGGGTGAAGTACCAACGCAAGAATGGAGCACCTGCAGTCGTTTTATGTTTCCCAAGATTACGTTTTCTTCAGACAGAGAACGTAAGGTTTCATATACCACCTAAGGATTTGGAAAGGTGAAAAATGTTGAGCTTCCGGAACATTCCGACAGAATGTAACAATCTGTGTGGAAAGTGCGTAATCGAGAAAATACAATAATTGAACAATTTGGCACGTATATGGAGGAGCCACTTGTATATCTTATTTTTAAGGCACGTACATTATTGTTATTCAATCCATTTTACCGAAAGGAAGGTGATGGGGATGGATTTGGTGCGATATAATTATGATGGATTGTAGTATTCGGTGATCTGAGGAACTCATGTAGCCAATAGAGCCATTCGTCAACTTTGAAGGTCTTTCCAGAATATATTTTAAAATATAGATACGTAGATAGCTCTTTGCAATACCAATTCATAGATGTCCCCATGTACAGGAAAATAGAAAAATCAACAGCAATCCGAAATACCTGAACAGAAATACGATAAAAGCATTACACAAACAATGACATCTAAGAAATATAAGTTTTATTTACTGTAGTAGTTTACTTTTGCAAAGGATATAAAGGTAAATTGGAGCGTTCTGAATAGGAGCTTAGACTTGCAGTTAAGGTTTCGCTTTAATGTATACCCATGTGGTAAAAAATAAGTCGATACATGAAAGTATATACTACTGACATAATTTAGTTGCTGCCTGTATAACAATTAAGAATGAGGAAATCAGGTTTATTTAAATTAGCAAAGTCAAACCTGATTTGATCGAATTTACTTTTCCAATCTTGCAAGATCTCCACGTGATTCTGATGGCAGTAAATTATTAAAGGGACTTGGTAACATTGTTCAGATGAGAACAAATGGTGCTAAGGTAGAGACTTCAATGCTAGATGTACGATTGAAGATCTGATCGATTCCTTAATTCTCCCAACTAAATTATTACACTTTAATTACATTGTAGGTGAATTTTAATCGTCAAAAAGCAATAAATTGGCTACGTTTACCATTCCAGACATTTAAGTGTTTAAAGATTTTTTTTATAGCATGTCTTATGTTATTTTTATGGAAAAACGGTTGGGAAAAATTAAAAATGGTTGGGAGAATTTACTGTTCGAGGGTGTGTATCTCCCTAAATTCTTTCGCTCCGTATTTTTCTTTGCGATACCCAAGTAAGTGCATTTTCAAACACCTAACCTCCGGTCTAATCTAGGGTAACATACTTCCATGTGCGAAATATCTGTGCCAATTTTCCCATAAAGATGCATCGGGATAGCCGTCATCCTCCCTTCATCTTAAGTTCGTTTTAATCTGATGAGAGGGGGATGAAATATCGGACACTTTCGTGCCAAATTAGGAAGACGTCCACTGTCCGTGTTCTTGTTAGTAGGCGGTCGACCGTGCGTCATTGCTACATGCTGCAATTGCCATCATCCCCAAATCCATGGACACTGGTGGACTGGGGGATTAATCCGAAACTTGATAACTTCAGTTAATTGCAAATATTCGTTCGCAGTGTGCCTTCCATGAATTATTGGTGGAAATGGTAATATAATAGTCATATAGGGGGCACAATGAAGGAAGCCGGTTAGGTATTGTTCGTGTACTACAGTTATACGTCGACGGCCTTTACTTTTCGTTGTTATAGTCAATGGCGTGGCTGTGGGGGCGCGGGGGTACCTGCCCCTTTTCGAAATGAACAAAATAGGAAAGAAAAGAGAGAAAGGGAAAGCAGAAAATGAAAAGGACGAAAACGTCTTAAGCACCTGTAGTGTTGCGATCTTCCCCTAAATCATTAGCATTGTAAATTCGCGTTTCATTTTCCAAAGTGAGACCGGCGACGACCCTGCCACTGGCTATTTTGATGCAAAATTAAAAAGCCTTGATACTAATTTTTCGGGGGAATGGGGGTAATATATTTGATTATGATAGGGGAGTTAATCGTTGCGCATGTAAATTCATCGAATACTCCAACGCACCTATTTCGATACCCCCATGTTCGGATAGAGATATTGCAAGTGCTGGAAGTGTACATATAATGTCAAGATTTCTCCGTAGCGCTTCGCCTTGGATAATTATTACCCTCGCAAAATATTCCCCATAATGCCAACTGCTAATATTAATCTTCTCAAAAATCCCTAGGGGATAATAGTTTTGGGGGTTGTCTCTATATTTGTTCGTTTTTTTTGTTTTGTTTATTTCTTTGTTTGTTATTTGTTTTGTTTTTTGTCCGAGACATGGGTTTCTGGCATATTTGTCTGGAGGTATAGTCGTCCGTTAAGTTTTATCTTTAGGTTTAGATATCGCACGGGTAGATGTCTCTATCAGAGAATCTATATACACCGGACTATATCAATCAAGTATTATTTATTTCATAAATCACTATGATTCCATTTATAGCATATGGGCGACTCGCTGTCTACTTGTAAATAAGCTCTATCAGTAGTCTCTAATGAGCTTAGGATTGAAACCGACTCCACCATCACGACTCTAGGACAAATACCTAGGACGATGTCACACTTTGACGCCAAACAAAGCCGTAAGAGCCACGTATTTAAAGCCATTTTGTGTAATCAGGGGTTGGAAGTGTCTATCAGCTGGTGATTACGATGGCAGTTGCGGGATCTGCGTGACGCCAATTACGGCAAGGTGGATCAAACATTTCACAATGATCAAAATGTCATCACGTAAAGTCGATCAGCCATGAATATTGACGTGTGGCGTTACGTGGTCTTACGTGGCAGTACGTCACTGTACGTAATATTACGTGCCCTTGCAGGTCATTTGTTCTAAAATGACAATTTTGTGGCAGATAGAGGATGAGTGTTATGGCTCTGCATTAGCAACGTGGCACCCGTAGGATGTTGACGGCCACGTTATAAGGGAATTTTCGATTTGCAAGTCGACATAGTGGACTGCTACGTGTGACGTCCTGTTAAGGTATTGGCAGTACCTTAAAAGGACTTCACATTACCTTAAAAGGACGTCACACGTAGCAGTCCACTATGTCGGCGTGCAAATCTAAAAGTCCGTATTGCTTTTGTTAACGTGTTCCTACATGTACGTGACGGCCTGCGGCTAGGTTTTACGTGAACGTATGACTGCAGCATTAATCACCGAAGATGATCTTGAGATCCCTACAAGATTGCTTTCTGACGAAGTGAATTTCCTCAAGGCTAATTACTGTAATTTAGAACTCATTTCGGAGAAGATCCAAAGCTGAATGCGTAATATGATCAGTCGGGAAGGTCAATACACAACGACGGTTCATAATTAGAAGAAAATGGAAGTAAACATGACGTTTTGTTTCTTTGTTGAAAGGATGGTGAGACAGAAGGGGTTCGGGTGTCATCTATTCTGCAATGCACGTGTTGATTTTTAAAGAATGGTATGAATAGCGGGCAAGGACATTTCGTGATATGAAATCAGATTAGGTACACTTCTTTCCTAAGAGAGACAAAAAGGAGAGAGAGAGAGAGAGAGGGGGGGTGAGTGATAGAGAGACAGAGAAAGAGAATGGAGGCGGGGGAAAAAGAGAGAGTTTCATGTCATTTGTTCTATACTAAACTCCTCATTGCAACAAAATAAACGCATCTCACCAAATTAAATAGGCTTCCCTCGCCCAAAACATGACTTATCGAAGGTGTTTGTTTTATATTGTATTCAGGTCCTTTTTCGTCTATTTTGTGAAGAATAACTGATGTATTTCTGTTCAAAAAACTAAAATATATTACTAATGTTGAAAAAAGAAATACGATACTGTTCTCACTTCTTTGGGGTTGTTCTTCATTCACAGAATTTAGAAGAAGAAAAGAACCTGCCTCCAGTGTTAGATATCTCAATAAAGCTTCAAATCCTAAAGGGATTACATCTTTTATCACTGTTATTTTATTGACTTGTTATATTGTAGCATGGCGTTTGTAAAGAATGTTCATAGAAGATATTATAACAGGTATGCTCTAGTTTTTAATCTTCGTGTCCCCAGAGAAAACTTTCATTTTAAAGCTTTTCAAGTGTGATCAATTTCACCCCGGTTCATCTCCGAAAAGGAATTGGATGAAAATGTAGTTACTGAAATGCAGTATGTTTAGGCGATTTTCGGTAAGGCGATTCCTATTTGCTCTCTATGTTTTTTTTAAAATGATTACGTACCTTTTTTTTTCTTCTAAATTGATAGTTTCATATGCATGTACTATCGGTGCGAGGAAAAGATGTGTAGAAAACAGAAGGTAATAATGAGAACTAGAAAGTGAAAGAGAGACGGGATTGAAATATGAGAATGTAGAACCAATCTAAAACTGAATAATTTTCCGAAAAGCTATAAACTGGGTGATGTCCTAGGGGGAATAATACAACTAATAAAAGAAGAGAAATTAGGTAAATATCTTTACCAGGAATCGCCAAATATATAGGACGATTAAAGAAGAACCTTCATTTTAAGCTACGCAAGTACTAAAAGATTATTGTCTCATTTCTTTTTAATGGCATATTCATTTCACGTGAGGTCCTAATCCTTTGTATATGTTTTTATCCTTACAATATAGGCTACACAAGTGTAGTTCCGTATCAATGACTGAATACTCTGCGTTTCCACCCACCCCCACAAAGATACAAACCGGATAAACAAGAAAAATACTTGAATAATATAGGCCACACGTCAGCTGCTAAAAGCACCCGAAGAAAAAAGTATCAGTTACTCTAAAAAATTGTATGGACGATAAATCATCACTAACTAGTTGCCAGATGGGGTCATTTGAAGCATTGATCATAAATTAGCAGAACAAGACCAGTAATGCAGATTATCTGAAGACACTCCCCGGTGTGCCTGTTGTTCGACAAAATAAATGGACATTGATATTTATGACATTCATAAAGCTTGTTTATTAATTATTTATGTGAGGGAAGAAAACTCGGAGAAAGTTAGGGCTTACTTCGAACCATCGGGTCATCGCGTCCGGTCGGGTGGTCACGTTACATGACCTTTTGTTAACGAAAGCGGAAGCTCATGACGGTGAAGGTGCACGTTATTATATGGACGCGACCTTTTGTAGAGATTTGCCGTAGGGTGTTCACAAAGTGTCGGGAAAATTTTACCAGACCATTTGAAGATGAGAAGGGGATTATTTTCACAAATATTACCCCCGATATTTCAAGAATAAAGAGGGTTTTTTCACAAAAAGTCGGGTCACGCGACCACCCAACCCGACGCGACGGCCCGATGATTCAAAGTAAGCCGAAAGTTAGGTCTACATCTCAATTCTTACAGGTCTCTTTTTTATAATCCTTTGACACTAAACTTAACTAGTTGACTCCAGTGCACACGAGGCGTTATTTGTTTGACCTAAAACTGCGTCAATAAATGATACGGTCTTTGACACACAATGCGACATCATGCATACAATGACTGTAAATTGAACGGTGCACGGAGTGCTTTAAATCACTGACGCACGGGTCAATTGCCCTTCACAGACATGATTAGCGCAGGTAATAACGCAATCGAAATGACGCATCGTTTGCTACGGGCATTAAGCTACAAGATGGAGATATCCAGTCGTTATTTATACAGTCTCGTGCCTGCAAAACAAGTCACGATATCTTAATTGATGTTGCCCTTATGCTTGCGGCCTCAAATCCGAAAAGCTACTCATATGTAACTTAACCGTAATGGAGAAAACACATTTAGAAGCTCGCGAATATTCAGGGAATGTATTACCGAGCAGTTAGGAGAAAAGGGCGATATTGTAAGTGGACTAACCGTTATTGGTACTAATGTATTCTGTGGTGAGGGATTTCCTTTTTGAAGAGTTTTTTTTTACAAAAGTAAAATGAGAGATTAATAACCTCGTAAAAGGTCGATCTGATCAGTTTCGAGATAGACGTGAAAGCTTTTTGTGTTTTAGACCGGGCTTTACATGCAGAGCTGCATTACGAACATTCGAGTGACATCATGGATCTAGCGCTATAGGTAACGGATCGAGAGCGGCATCCCTGATTCATGACATTGCCGAGTTAAAGAAAAGGTTGCAGGCGTTTATTTCTTCCCCCTTTCTTCTTCTCCTTCTTCTTCTTCTTTTTTCTCCTTTTCTTATTCTTCTACTTTTTTCTTCTTCTTCTCCTTCTTCTTCTTCTTCTTCTTCTTCTTCTTTTTCTTCTTCTTCGTGTTCTTTTCCTTCTTCTTCTCCTTCTTCGTCGCCTTCCTCTTTATTTCTTTCATTTTTGTCAAGATGAAGGAGAATTTGCGAGCTTTTTCTTAATTTTGCATTTCAGTTTGGAAGAATATTAAAAATGCCTCCTCGAAAGAATTGCTCCTGAAAGATAGGCAAAAAAGGCACAAACACATCCCTGACGATTCCTTTGACTTTATAAAACAGTCAAAGGAATCGACCGTTATTCAAGTGTTTTTTGTTTAATCTAAAACGTTCATATACAGTCAGCCCTGCATTTTCGAAAGAGAAAATGCAAATACATGTAATAGCGCTACTTCAATTTCTCGCCCTCAGTGGTACTGCGATCGACAATAGGCAATTCGGCAATTATTGTTAATTTTTCTTATTTCCTCACTGTGTATCTTGTTGCTTGGTTTGATTCTGAATTTGTTTTGGATGATTTATTCTGAGGCCTGAGCTAAACCAATGATTGTTTAAATTTCAATTAAAATAAATTAGATTTGTAGTGGATAAACGAAAGTTCAGTTTACTCACTTAAAATTTTTTTTTTTAAAACGCTTTCCTTTAATACATTTTCTCAGTTTAGTACGTGCTATATATTATATCCTCCTTCCTCTCAAAATACGTTCTACATTTAACCAGGCCTTTGAATAACACGCGGGAAATTAATTATATTGATAATTAGACAGTCTGATATAATTGTACCGGGAATATGGCAAAATCTAAGATTACGAATTGTTGATGATGAACATGAGCACACGTGCTAGTCGAGCTTAAATCCTTTAAGTCGTTCGAAGCCGACACATTACCTAAAATAATCGCACCACTTGTGTCTTGAACAGGATGATGAAAAGCCTTTATTCATTTCGTAATGAATGGGTAAATTTGATTAGAATGGGCAGAACCTTTGCCTGAGGCTTCAATCTAAAGTAGGGTGAAAGATTAGACTTGCTTATAACATTTAAAAATAGATCTTAAATATTATACGACGTAAGAAACAAGAGAGGTTCGAGAAAAAACTGTATTGGCATAAAATATATTTAGCCCGCCATCGTAATCATTTACATACTAACGTATTATAGGGATACGATTTCCTGTTTGGTTCACAAACTGTTGTTTTCGAATTTCCGTCGTATCTCGAGGCAGCATTTCACTCCATTCACGGATTAGCTTGCATGCGCTATAATGCGAATGGATTCTAATGGTCACGTGGTTATGTAATTGATGCGTAGAAGTGATGTAGATTGTGGTAGCGAAGAGGCGCCACGGGGAAATACTCCCCTCTCTCTTCTCTCTCTCTCTCTCTCTCTCTCACTCTCTCTTTCTCTCTCTTCTTTTCTCTCTCTCTCTCTCTCTCTTCCTCTCTCTCTCTCTCTCTATTCCTCTCTCTCTCTCTTTCTACCTCCCTCCCTCTCCTTCTCTTCCTATCTCTATCTATCTCTCTATCTCTCAGTCCCTTTCTCCCCCTCTCCCTTTTATAATCATTTAAAAAGACATCAAGATATAAATATTGAAGAATATAGATCTTGTCGATCTCACTTTCCCGACTAGCAGAATCTGTGAAAAATAACCAGAGGCTCTCCAGAAACAATGAAAGGACATACGTCACAACTGTTGATAGAAAAGGAAATAACAACTTGACTCCAAAAATGACTATCATCATTGAAGTATGTCGTTATTCTCGGTACGTCCATGTCAGGAATATGCGATGGCAGCCAATTTTTCGTAATGGGTCCATGCACGTTTCTTTTTATTGACAGCATTGAAGAGCCCCCAGCCATGCCAGTCACTGTCATCATCGCGAGCCAGGGACGTAATTTGAACAACGGGGACGATTTTCATTTCCATGAATGTTGTTGAAAGGTTGAAAGAGTGTTGTGAACTCACAATGAGTACACCGAACATTGAGCTTAATTTGTCAACCGTCACGGTGTGCGATACTGCAATTTGCTGACGTTCAAGCGAAATGTTCACGCTTACCGATACAACTTGCAGTGCTGGGTTACATGTAAAGATTGACAAATGTAGATCTTGTCAATGTACTTTTCCGACTAGCAGGCTATTTGACGATTCTAGTATAATATGATTCGATTATTATTTTGTTTGCCGACAAATTCATGTGAAAAGTCATGATAGTATACTCATGAATATACTTTGAAAATCTGGGGCATGTCAATCTAATTTTCCGACTAACAGAATCTTTAAGAACTAGCCAAAGGCTCTACGGAAACAATGAAAGAACAGGTTTCACAAAGTTTGAAAGAAAAATGGAATAACATCTTAAAATGACTGTTATCATTGAAGGATATCGTCATTTTCTGTCCATCTCAGGCGAAAGCAATGCCAGCCAATTTTTCTTAATGGATGCATGCGCGTCTTTTGTTTTAATTGACAGCGTTGAAGAGCCCCCAGCAATGTCAGTCACTGTCATTACTGCTAGCAGGGGACGTAATTTGAACAATGAGGACGGTTTTTTTTTAATGAATGTTTTTGGAAAGTTGAAAGAGTGTTGTGACCTCACAAAGTGTTCCTTTACCATCGAACATTGAGCTTATCAACCGGCACGGTGTGCGATACTGCAATCTGTTGACGTTCAAGCGACATCGCCATGCGTACCGATTAAACTTGCAGTGCTGGGTTACAAGTAACGTTGATTGAGTCGAACTGACCTTATTTGCAAGATGCAAGGGTTTAAATGAATCACGTACAAGACGTGCTTCGCTTACCCTCTGTCAATTCTAAATCGGAAGTATATGGGGTCCTAGTGCATTTCGACAAATGAAAATCAAATTGATGCCAAGACGAATTAATCACAAAGGAGGGGAGGAAATCAAGCAACGGTATACTCACAAAGATATACCGTTTCCTCAATGAATAAGTACATTCCTATATGGGATTTGTAAGGGGCATTGAATTTGATTGATTGATTGATGGAAAGCATTTTATTTGTGTTCAATAACGTTATACCATAAATAATATCATATTACGTATATGTAAGTACTTTTAAACACATCGAGAAAATACGCATGTGGAAAATTACCAGATCTTGTGAACGCATGAGACTGACATCACGATGCAAACGTGATTCGTTATAAGGTCTACGAATAGACTTATACGACCTATATCGAAATCCGAATTCTCCGGTTTGTCATGTATAAGAACATGATTTACCCAATCACTATCGTACCGATATATAAGTAATTACTTCGTCTTTAAACATTATGCTTTCTGCACAAAACCTGTACCTACAGGATATTCTTTATTCGCATACTTACATTTATGTTATATGTATATAAGTATCATGTGCGATAAATTATCCTTAAACGTAAGAATAATCTACGGCTGGTTGCTTGCTTTTTGTTCGAGATTTGCTTCCATTGCTTGATGTTTGGAAGTGAAATGGTATGGGGAAGGAACTATAGGTGGCGCACTTTCAGATAAATGGCTCGGGCGCGGGTTTTCAGCAAGCACATCTTCATCCTTCAAAACCTCCTTAACGAGATTCTTTGTCGTGCGTGTAGCTGCCATTGTTAGAGGATTAATCCACCAATAATACTGTTGTAGATCCAAAGAAGAGTCGATTATGGGGAGCTCAATCAAAGCAAATACCAGAGATTATCAGGATGAAGTGCAAATGGGTAGTGTGTCAAGGTGAGGTATAGAGTGGTAGACACAGCAAAATTATGATGGAATGGGACCAGGTTGAACTTTTCTCCTTCAGAAACCGTGTAATAAGTCCAGAGTTAATCGTAAAAATATGAAATTTGTCACTATTCACAATCCAGGTAATGATAGAAAGTGTTCACAACTTACATTCATTGGTCCGTCATCGCTAGAATTTCATGATATATCCACAATAAAGCAAGAAAACAAGACGAAAATAAGGAGAAAGTAAGTAAACCAACCGGTCAGCGTTACTCTTCAATGAGTTTGATCGAAAATAAGGTAACCCCTTATCTTCATTGTTTTTTACATAATCGAATTTAAAATTGTTTTCTGTGATATGTCAGCTTGGCTCTAGGAACAACAATTTCACTTTGACATTTGTTTTATTCAATAGAAACAAAATTAAACAAATAAAGGCATGAAACAAGCATGTTAAAAAACATAGCCTTTAGAATTCTATGTTGTCACATCCTTTTATGTAAATTTGATAAACGCTTTTCCAGACAAAAGAAACTGACTCTCTAATAAAGGAATATCTGTAGGCCTATCGGCTCAATTTCTTGCCTTTACGCATTCGATCAGTTTAATGATTAACAATTTGTCTGGTTTTGTTCCGAGTTTGCAGAAAAACAAGCCACCGCCCAAAGAATTTCTACAATTTACTGCTTTAGGTTTTTTAGGCCATCCATCAACTTCTGACTCTTTTTTTCCATTTGTTTGTTCTTTCTTTGTTCTCGTAGTTTTGTTTTCGTCATCAACTCGGTATTTCACCCATAGGACCTGTCTATTATTGTATTCTTCGGCCCTGCCTCTGTCGTCACCTTTTCCTGTGTCCATGCATGTAGGCTGCAATCAATGTTAAATTGGCCGGCTTGTTTTTTGGCCCGGAGAGAGAAACAGTTTGAAAAGTTTTTCCATCGATTCCGTAACAACAAAACCATGTTGTGACGGAGCTTTTTGGTCGTCGCCATTTTGTTTTGAGACGAAGCACGCTAGTCTACTGATGCATGCTGTTGTTTCGTGCCCAGTGGCGTAGGAACAGGGGGAGGCGGGGGCACGTGGCCTAAACGAATGACAGCCGCCCCTCCCCCCCCCCCCCCCAAAAAAAAGATGGAAAAAAAGAAACAGAAACAGATTGGGGAATAGTGGGTTCGGAAAATGATAAAAAGTAGATTGATATGGACTCTTCCTATACCCTTGCTCTATTAATTGACCTTGTTATTTCCCATTTTGTACACCGAGTACGACAGCCAAATGACGCCCCCCCCCCACACACACACACACAAACACACACACTCATGATGCCAGTGCCCATCCATAGGATGTATCCTATGTCACCGGCCGTGATAACGGCACATAGTACGGTATGATTGCCGGTTTATCTCCGTGTTGTTAAGGGAGTTGGGAAAATGAACCCAAAAAAGTTTTAAAAAAGCCACCCCCACCCCCCCCCCCCCCACCAAAAAACAAACGATTACCACCTTTCTCAATCAAGTTAGAGATGTAAACTCTACAAAGGACTACTAAAATCCAACAGGATTGTTGATGAAAATTTTGATATTAAACAAGCGTAATTGTTATATACAGATAAGTTTCAGAATAGATGGGTTTGAGAGAATCTTGAAGAGAAGAAGACTAAACAAAATTCGAGGGGAAATTGATGCAGGTAAATATTTTTAGGGTGTCGCGAATTCTAAAAGCATGATGCACACACCCACAACATTAGTGAAATAGAGAACCGAAGGGCGAATGTCATATTCGCTCGTCGTCTATGTTACTGATTCTAAAAACATAGCCTGCGCACGAGGTTCACCACGAAATCATTCAAGCAACGGGCTGGAGCAGGGCAAATCAGTATTTAGGGCTGGTGTCAGGCGCGTACACAGGGGGGGGGGGGGGTTAAACCCCCTTTGGTATTTTTTGTGTGTAACCCCCCCCCCCCCATGACCATCCATAACCAGCAAAAAAAACAAAAAGTGTCCTCTTACCCCCCCCCCCCCCCTGCTTATTCAGCGGCTGGCTGAGTCGTTGCGAAATTTTCGGCCCGATTTATGAATGTAAATGTTAACCCCCCCCCCCCCCCCTTGAAAAAATCCTGCGTACGCGCCTGGCTGGTGTGATCACCACAACATTGTTTAGCACATTTTATGTTTTTGAATAGCGACCTTGACAACTTGGCCAGTATGACGTCACACTTCGGTCATCTACTAATATAAACGAGGCGCACGAGGCAAAATGTTAAGACGTGCCACTGATCTCGACAAATGCACTGATCTAGAAGGAAAAAACTCAGAGATTTACCACGAAGTAGGCTTTGGAGGTATTAGAGGGTGCCACAAAATCTGACTTTAAAAACAATGAGTGGGATTGGAGCAGGACATTTTTTTTTAAACAAATATATTGCAGGACCTGATGTTGCCGTCAAAACTAATAAAAGGCGGCCCGTTAACAATACCAAAGTTATGTTTCATTTCAGTGTGATTGAAAAGGCCGAAGCAAAATAAATGTACAAAATGATAGAATTATAAATGTTAATTTTTTTAAATTAAATTCTCCTTGATACATGTCTTTAATCTGTCCATGATGATGCAGGGGGGGGGGGGGTATATAAGCTGGGAGCAAGTTCCATAATCGGGAAGCTCTTTGTATGTACAGTATATTAAAATATAATTGAAAGCAAGTGAAGGGCATGGAAGATAAATGTGCAGTGCAGCTCTCCGATTATTTTTGCTCTGATTATTTTGCATGATGCACTGTTTTGGAAATAAGGAGTTCAGACTGGCAATTATTTTCGAATCGACAAGTACACAAAAAGTAGGGCTTCATATTTGTGTTAGTTTGTCGTTTTGTGGGATGAATGTCGGGGTGCTTGCTTGCCTAAATGGGTTTCTGGGTCATCTTCATTAAATCGGAATGCCACCGGTTTAACCCTTTGACTACTGAATTCTCTCATTCCCATAGGCATAATACAGAAGTCATCAGGTTCCAGTATTCAATTGGTTAATAAATCATTTAACTGCACTTTAAAGACTTTCTTGCGTCCACTGTCCCTATCGGCTCATAATTCTCCCAGCCTCTTTCTCATTTTCCTCATCTATTACTCATTTTCTATCGTTCATCTTTCTCTTCCCCTAGTCTTCGTCCATACAAGGGTCGGTTTCTTTTCTCCGTGTAACTTAATTGGATTAGACCAATAAGATCAGGAATATTTTGAGAAAATTAGTTCTTTCCTTCCGTAAATGTTAATAATCTGATAATCATTCAGGGTGGCACGTAAAGACCAAGGAGATTAACTATATTAGACTTGAATATAGAATTTGGAGAATTTGATACTCTTGAATTAACTATAAATCTCGATAGAAAATCATTAAGCCATTGTATAATAACGATGTCCTATAGTAAAGTTTCTTTCCAAATAGAAAAAAAAGTCTGGATAAATTGAAGAAGGAGAAAAAATGTCCACAGGTCTTTGACCGTTTGATGATAATAGGGAGTAATAGAGAGGCTACGTAAATATTTGGAGAACCTATTTGATATTCACTGGTCGTTTAAATGAACACTAACAGAATTCATCTAATTGCGTTTCATTCTAACTTTCGAAATCAATTATGCTTTAATGATCCAATTATCTCATGCAATGTACGTCGATTCTTCTGTTATAGGCCCGAAGGAACATATTACACATCAAATAAACCATCGTCGTTTTATCTAAATTGTATTTCTTTTCTATAAAATATAAAGAATGCTCATAAGTAATAACGTTTTGCTCGGTGTCTCCAAAATCACAATCCCCTTTTTTGAATGACACTTTTCGTAATAACACATTTTAATTAAATACATTTACAAAGGAAAGGCTTTCGGCGTTACACTTGTTAACGAAGAAGCACCACCATACATTTCCAAGGACATTGTTCAGTCTAATGTCTTGCCGTATATTAGCGAGAAAGAATGTAGCCGTTCCTTTTTAGTATTCAAGATATTACTTGAGGGGCTTCCAGGAGGAAATTAAAGTGTACGGGACACAGGGGAAGATGATAGAATACTCCCGCAGGTTATAATCTATAACGTTTTTAATGCAGATCCTGAATTATGAGAATGATTGTAGTGACAGAAAACAAAGCCTCTTTTACCATTCAACATTTTTAAAGAAGAAACCAAGTGATACAGTAAGTAGGCGATTAGAATTAGATGTATTCTTAATTATACTCCCAAATTCCAAGATGTCTGCAAGCAGCAACAGTTTTGTATCCCATGAACTCGCATACTGACATACTTTCTTTTCATAGTAAGGGGATTCGCATTTGTGGTCTGTTTTAATGTATTAGTCGTATTTAGCTTTCGGCAAACATTGTCTAAAATTTCAATGATAGTTTTAAATTCAGAATTTCAATTAATTAATTAAAGTAATATGAAACTGATGTTGGGCACTCAACATGTTTAAAGATGTGGGGAAAATGCCTAGCGGATCTGAACAAATTTCAAAACTACCGAATTGAGCTGAAGAATCCTTGCGAAATTTTGCCTGGGAATTCAGACATTACATTACCAAATTGGCAACCTGATCACCAGAACCCTGAAATGTGACTGTTTGTATTCATTGTCAGACTGGTGAGATATCATGTCATCGCGGGTTTAATTAACGGTCCGTCACCCTGTCGCGTTGCTGTTTTCCCCGCGAAACACGATCACCACTCTCTAATCTCGATGCATGACATGCCAGCTGATGGTGCATATTTGCTGTGTCGTCGTCGCTATGAGCTGATTTATGTATATTGTTTGTGGGATTGTTTGTGCATAAAGACGCCTGACTCGGAATAGGCTTTCCTTTTTGGTGGTGTCCGATCCATGCTTGGCCTGATATTGAACCAAGTTTTAAAGGGCGTGAACAGTGGCGAGTATTAGAAGAACTCAGAACTGTATTTCTGTTTGTCGTTCGGTCACAGACAAGTAACAGACAAGTCGGTTTTTAAAGGCAAGTTCAAGTATTACTCAATACTGAACATAATATAGTACATTAAAGGGACTTGGTAACATTGTTCAGATGAGAGTAAATGGTGCTAAGATAGTGACTCCAATTATGGATGTACATTTAAAGATAATCTGAAAGTTTGAATGAAAATGGACCATTATTAATGATAACAATTTTGGGAAAACTGATCTGTTCGATCACTTAATTCTCACAACTATAATATTACAATTTTAATTACATTTGAAGTTAATGTAAATTGTCACAAATTAATGCATTGGCTCTGTATACCATTCCAGATATTTAAGTGTTGAAAGATATTTTAAAGCCTGTATTATGTCTTATATTCATGGAAAAATGGTTGGGAAAATTCAAAAATGGTTGGGTGAATTTACTGTTAGAGGGTGTCACACAGTGACGCCTTCAAAGAAACCATAAATATAAATTATTTGCGGTTTGAGAATATTTTCAGAATTTGTCGCATGTTAGAGGGCTAGTACAGTAAAAGGAATATAAAAAGTAACATTTCATACACAAATTACACATTTTTTTTTTCATTTACCTTCAACAATGTTACCGAGTCACTTTAAATACGGTTGCTAAGAGTAACCGGAAACGGGGGACATCCTAGTAGACCGAAAAACGGCCATGTCGATGTACTGAACCCTCATAATTATGCAAAAATTGTCAGACGGCCTGCGAGACCGACATATCGGTCTGGTGGGAAGTCGGTCTCGTGAACCGTTAGATCTGTATGACAGACATTTTTTTCTCGTGGGCTTTTGAAACCCTGGGACGTCAGTCTCGAGATCTGTAGCCCTCCCGCCCCCCCCCCCCCCAACACTCTAGACCTAACTGCCCTCTTTTTCTCAGAGTTCATTTACTTGATTACCATTTTCCTGTAATAGAGGTTACTTTCAGGCTCATATTGCATCCCATAAAACTTTGGACTGATTTTGTTTCAACTTCTTTGTTTTCTTATCGGTCGCAAATATCCGACACTACCATTAATCTAATAAAGCTAGGGCAATGAACTATCTTACCAAGAACATTCAATCCATGATTATTGAATTAAAGTTAATTTTTTAACAAATGAACACGTTTCTCTCCGGGTTTTTCCTCTACTCGATAAACGATTAAAAAAAAATCATACGCACTTATTATCTGGTTTTGATAAAATAAATTTGTTGTTCGTGTGATTTATATATTTTTTTTATCTGGTGTAGTAGTAAATAATTTCATTATCACCCACATTTTTATTTGAATGCTGAAGTTGTATGATCAATATATAATGTGAATTGTTTATAATTGTTTGGCATTGTATTTTGTTTGTTTTTATAGCGCTTGGAGACTTCGGTGGAAAGCGCTTGATAAGCACCGTGTAGTATTATTATTATTTTTATTAAAGGCTCTTAGAAAAAATTATCAAGCGATACATAATTGCGGTTTATACTAACTATTATTTATTACGAACGTATTTTCCAATAAAGGGACTTATCATTCTTTTTAAGTGTAACTTTTATTTAAGTTGTGATATTAATTGCAAGAATGCTTTGATGATATACAAAGTGAAACAACCAAAAAAGCAAAAACAGCAAACAAATTAATTTGTTACTGAAGGAATGTTACGTTTGTCACCTTAAAATATCGAGGTCACCTTTAATATAGCCTGATTGTAATTGATTTTTATAGACTGATAGCTTGATACAATTGAACTGAGAACAATATATAGATCTTATACCTGTTACATAAAGATGAAAATAAATTCATTTTCTACGATGATATAAATGATTACAGCCCGCCTCCATATCGTATTTCAATGTTTTACTTTGAAGAACTGTCGTTGCTAACAGCATATCAATATGAATTTTCGGCGGTCCGCGTTCCCGCCATTTAATACACTTCTTTGGTGGCAATTGATTGAAAAACACAGTTTGCCTGTAGGACGTCTGTGGGATATGTCACCGTTTAATTGTGAGGAGCCCTCGACGAGAAAGAGGAATTTTAGGTTGGGGAAAAGCGATACTATTGACTTGCTCTTCTCTTCCCTTCTGCCACCCTCGTCATTCGAGATCTGTTTTGTGGCCCTTAAGAATATATATGAAAGAATCGATGGGGTGGGAAAGATGAAACCGCTCGAGAATCAATAGTTGAGGAAGAAATCGGCAAAACAACATTCTGAGAGTCGAGTGGATTGCAACTGCAGTTTCATTCTCCCGTTTCCATGACTTCTCTCGTCTTTTGTTTGAATGTAGCTTTAAATTGAATTCGAAGGGTTGTGGAAAGTTTATCTGTTTTTCTCTTTAGTGTTCCGATTCTCAACATTGTATCTTGTCCCTCACATGACGTCCACTGTCGGTATTCCTAAACTAAATACATGTAATGTATACTACTAATATGTGAACATTATAAAATCAATGTTAAAACTAACCTATAAAAGTATATAATACAAATATCAAATATTTGTAGTATATACTTTATATTAGTACCACCACTACTAGTAGTAGTACTACTACCACCACCACAATCACTACTACCACTACCACTACCACTATTAGTAGTAGAAACAGTTTTAGTAGAAGTAGTTTAGTAGAAGTAGTTTTAGTAGTAGTAGAAGTAGTAGTAGTAGTAGTAGTAGTAGTAGCAGTAGCAGTAGTAGAAGTAGTTTTAGTAGTAGTAGCAGTAGTAGAAGTAGTAGTAGTAGTAGTTTTTGTTGTTGTCGCGTTGTTATTCATTTTTTTGCTGCTGCTACTGTTGTTGTTCTGGATGTAATGGATGTGTAAAGTTTCTAAATAATACTAATGTTCTAGTGTTTGATAGAAAGTTTTTCAGATTTCAAAATTCGATATTTTTCCGCTGGTTTCTTTAAGTTTTTATTTCTCCTGACTCTTGACACCATTAAGTACTCGAGGACATTTCACTTCTCGAATTCTCAAACACCCTGTAACTTTTGAAAGTATATTACATTAAAACCGACGAAAAAAATGAAATGCGAAAGGGGACGCGATCGATTTTTGTAACCGCTGCTCCATCAGTCTCCTTTGAAAGAAAGAAAAAAAGGCTGAGACAAACATGCAAACACATGGGACAATTTGTTAAGTATCGACCGGTCTTTTGAAACTTGAAGCGACCACAATCACTTAAAGTTTAAAGTTTCTGTACAATGTATGCAAATTTGGAGACAAATACTTTCATTTGGGCGACCAAGAAACCTATCCGGTGGGAAAACGGAGCCTAATGCGCGTCACGACCACAAACCGGTACACACACGCACATCACGCCATCACGCACACCGGGCACGCACACATGCAACGCGCGCACACCAAGGAGGATTCGCGATATCGATCGACTATAGACGTAACCTCAAAAGTGATTTCTCGCGCAATGAGAGCCGATACTTTACTTCATATTCCTATTTCGGTCGCGTGTATAGTGTAGGGTTGCTAATTAAGGAACACGAGCAGTTACGGTGTTCGTTGTATCTTGCAGCCTTGGAATCGAAACGTTGTCTTAGGAGACACCGGGTGTTGGTGTCCGAGTATGACTTAACCTTTGCCTTTAACAGGTACAGTTATCACACGGATCTTCAATGAGGACAGCGCGATTGTAATCCCGTCATATGATGATATCCGTCCCAATTCCAAAAATCGATGGGAATGACTGATTCTCCGACAGGAGATCACATGTGCGACCCAAGGAGGCTGCCCATGCTTTCCATATTGTGTAAAGCTATTTTTGTCATCAATGTAGGTTTTTGAATATATACTTTTTTTCAATCGGAGGGGGGAGGGGACGAAAAATGGGGACTGTGGAAATAAAGTAATCACTAAAATAATGGCAGCATTGTCAGGTCATGGGACAGATGCCTCTGATTCAAATACCGATGACATGTCGTGAATCAAGAGAACAATGATACATACAGGCTCGAATTCACAAAAGAGGTTTGTCGACAAACCTAGGTTTATGTGCGTCATATGACGCGTTTTGACGCGTTTTTACAAACCTAGGTTTAAAAAAAAAAAAAAAAACACACGTCGAAACGCGTCATATGACGCACATAAACCTAGGTTTGTCGACAAACCTCCTTTGTGAATTCGGGCCACAATGTCTTAGTGTATGAAGATAGCCGTACCAGAAGAATATGTTATTGAATGTATGCCACAGCGTCAAATAACAGATTGAGGGTGGGTGAACAGTGTGTGGATGCCTGGACGGCGCTCACATCTCTTAGGTTACGTATTTAACACGCAATATGTGGTGACAGTGTCATGACTGTGCTGGTACATAAACTGTTTGATTCTTTCTGAGGCCATGGTGTGGCCTAACAGTGCAATACATTACGGCCTACGGGGCATACTCCTATTACACTACGGCAACATTTTCGATGTTGTGACAATTCTTCGAATCATAAAGCCATTACAGGCATACACTCTGATTCGTTGTGTCCACAGTGTGGTTAATGGTCTCAGACAGTGTGGACATATCATTCATGTGGAAATACCGGTACGACACAGAGACACAAAGTGTAATCCAGGCCTATATAATGTGCTAAAAGTCACTGATTCTACCAATTGTTTTATATTGACATTTTGCAGACTGGTGAAATATTTTTAGGGTAGTCTTACTTTACCTTTTTTCTTTCCAAACTGGACAGCAGATGGTTGAAAGTCGCGAAGACGGTGAACATCGTGGTTCTGCACTTTAATTCCTCCTACTCGTTCTCTTGCCCTTTTAAACTTTTTCACCCTTTCCCTCTTTCTCCCTCTTTCTCGTTCTTTCTCTACTGCATTTATCTTCCTCTCTTCCTTGAGGTTCCCTTTTATTCTTCTGCCGCCCCCACTTCCCCATACCTAATTTCTTCTCTCGTGAATGGTTAAGCGTGTGTGACCAGATGCAGAAATGAGAAACCAGACGTGCATTGAATTTCCCAATCAGTTTGACCGTTATAATAAACAAAATTACCGCGCCCCGGATCGTGCCGGGGTAGAAATGTGATACAGCCTCGTAAATATCACTTACCATATTTTCCCCAATTTGCAGACCCACTTAAAAGATCCTCTTGCCGACGGAGAGATGCTATTGGGCAGTGGCGTAGCACCGCGGTGCAGCAAGGAGGGGGTACTGGTCAAAACGGGGACTAGAAAAGATGGTCGTTTTGCGGGTATTTTATCACCTTCCATCCCCTTCTAGCTCAATTTATGGCCGACGACAAACATCTTATTGATGCTACTAGGTAGTTGGTAGAGGTCAGGCCTAGGTGCAGTAGCCAAACTTTCGATCCCCCATTAAGTAGCCCATTTTTTTGTTCATGTTCAAGTTGCAGACGAAAAATGCTATAAACTAGTCGTTGGTGGTGGGGGGGGCGCACTGGTCAAAAAGGGGGAAACGCCACGACAAAAAGTGTCTCAATGGTTCTAAATGTATTTCCCACATTATTTCGTTATTTCCCACCCTTATTCTCAATCATACTGATTCAAAAATGTTATTTGTTATGGGCGAAGTGTGGGTGGGTCCATTTCAGTTGTGAGGGGGGTAACGAACAACATGGGTACATGAGAAATGTGTTGTGTTTTGATTATTTTCTCCCCCCCCCCCCATTCTCTTTCTCTTCATATTGTTTGCTGGGGGGGGGCGTACCCCAACTTAGACAGAAATGCCTGTCTGAAATTAACGGAAATTCTGATATTAAGGAGGATTGACGACATTAAAGGTGGTCAGTCAAGCCAGACATTGTCTCATTGGAACAACCGTCGATACAAGAGACGGAATATTTTGGTGTAGCCCCCACTTTACACCCCCCCCCCCTCCCCGTGGCTACGTTATTGCTGATCGATGCGGTTTTCTGAATGACTGCAGATGGAACAAGCCATCGGGTAGATACCCTAAAAAGTACAGTCTTAAAATGAACAAATGAATAATGAATAAATGAATGCAGTTCATAAAGGGCGATCGTCTGCCGATCTTGTTAGGGTTTAATCACAGGCCTTTGGGTCTAAGTGGCCCCAATATCAATAACCAAAGTAATTTAAGAGAATGAGAGCACGTACATTTCATCAGTCAGCATGATTCCATCAAATGGTTTCATATTTATTTTATTCATCAAGAGACGTTTCGTATATTTTACTTTCAAATAATATATGAATGGATTGGACTAAATTAGATGATGTACACAAAGTAAACCTGCCCCTTGTAGCCAGGTCAATTATGATTTTAATGTCCGACCCATCAACGTCTGATACACATTAGACTATAATGGCCCTTCCTTTACTTGTGTATTCGTTTCATTTGTGTACAAGTTTGAGTTTCACATAATATTTCTTATCCAACATTTTCGTGGACATACAAATGAATCAAATGTATATAGGTATTTGCAAACTTCTGCCAGTTCAACGATTATAGACTGGCCCACAAAGATAGACGAGGATTATGAGGGAAAAAAATAACAAATACATGTAATTTTCGGGGAATTTAGAATATGGATGGTCTCTAATTCTTACCTGTATCAGGAAAAATGTAAAATTACATTCGTTAAAAAAGTGACTTTAAATATTTACACCCTTTAATAATGTAAGTACAAATTATTCAGATGCTTTAAAAAAAAAAGCAGAAGTCTACTTTGTTTATTTTTTGGAGGGGGTAGGCATGATGCGGATGCGAATCCTTTAACAATAATATCTCACTTATTTACGACTCAGAGAGACCAACGCCATTGCAGCGTAATTATATAACATTTTACAAGCACGTGGTCTTTCCTGGGTAACCCAAAAAGTACAGACGTCAAACTTCACACGTAGCTGGTGGAATGGGTCGTGCTCCAACTCCCATTATCTAGCTCTTCATCTTCCCCTCTGGGAATGGCCTGATACGCTTCCCATCTGCAGGTGCGAGACCTCGACAACAGATCAGTCGCCTTTTTCTCTCGGGTTCCTTGTCTAGAAATGGCGTCTTATTTCACTTTTCAACACTTTTTCACTTTAATCTTCATATCAGATTATATCATATCATTTTCAATCTATATTGCATCTTTTTCTCGTTTTGTTTTCACTGCTTTTTAAGTCTTGTTTTGAGGATTTTTAAAGTGGGGTCTTCAGATTCATTCACTCGCGATCGAGCGTCTGTCGGTTTCGATTTCAATTCTATTTTCCTCATGGCTTCCTCCTTCAAAGTGCTAGTGAATGAGAAATGGCAATTTAAGGGCGAATCAGGGAGGAATGAATAGTGGGACGTCGATGATTGATTCTCATGATCTGTCTCGTTTGAGACATTATAGTATAACTAGTAGCGGTTATGGGGAGGGGGGTTAGGGGCTCAAGCCCAACCCGACAACAAAAACGACAGCAACAAAAACAACAAATCGCGACGCACCTGTAGAAAATGAAAACAAGGACCCTAAAATTCTCCGAAAGCCCCTTCCCTACAAAAGTCTTCTTCTAAAATCGCTCTTGCTATAATGTGTCCACAAATGAAAATTGAACGATTTATTTCACCCTAACCTTTCTATAAACATTGAACTCTGCTACTATCTGTCCCAGTTGCTCTCTCTCTCTCTCTCTCTCTTACACACACACACGCACACACACACACACACATACACACCACCCACACGCACACACAAACAATGCACATAAACACATTTGCTACTTAAGACGGAACGAGGTAGTCTTGATAAAATAACCCATGTCATATACAGTATAGTTAAGCTTAATTTAAATGTATTGTAAAGAGTTGTTAAATGATTTTGGTAGCCCTAACCCAAACCAAGTACTACCCATGTTCGCAGCCACTTATTCCTGGGGCTGGAACAGGGATACCCCCTTCACAGCCCATTGTGATGTAAGCCTGGATGTCAATACCTTGCGGAGCCTGGTCGGCTAAACAGTATTTCAGCCATCCCTTGTGTCATTTATTACTTTTTAAATGTTTTGCATGTGTCGATGCTGTGTCACCTTGTTTTAATATATACAAGGCATATTTTACATTTTAACTGACAATCCCATACCAGAACGACTACCACCAGGATTAGGCAAAAAAAAACATGTTTAGCGTTGTTCCTTTTTTCAAAAAAGAAGAAGGAGGCCCTTTTTTCCTTTTAATTTTTCTTCAAAATGGCCGCTCGGCACATTTTTAAAGACGTCCTTCCGGTCGTGCTATTTTTCTTTTACATTTGATTTGTTTCCGAAAAAGAAAATTCCAGCAGTATGTTTTTCGTGTTTTTTCATCAAAAAGAAAAAAGTGTTTAAAAAAAAATATATATATAATTATTTAAAAAAACACAAATATCCCCCCTTGAAAATTTCCCGTAGGACAACAATTCGTAGGATAATTACCCGGGCAATTATCCCCCCCCCCCCCTGACATGCCGGGGTAATCGGACAATTACCCTGTCCAACACTCTCCTTCACAGAAGCGAATATTACTACTTTTTAGTGGCAATTATTCGCTGGTCCAATCCTTGAAGACTCATGTCCCCGTGGGCTCTCCCCCAGCTACGTCACTGCATCTTATTTAACACAATTAATATGATTCAGTGTCACATTAAAAAAATGAAAACAAGTCAGAGAAACTTTCAAAATTGAAATGACTGTTACAGATTTCCACAGTCACGTGCTTGTGAAATAGAAGATCTCAAGAAATACCAAAAGAATATTTCAGTATTACTACCTAACCTGATTTATTCTGCGTTTGGCGGCAACTCGGTAGATATTTTAATGTAGTAATGCGACAGATGTCTACCACGATAAGCCAGGTCTCTGAACTATTTCTCAAAATTTGAGATTCAAAGAATGGGAGTAATTGAGTACAATGGAGAATTTTGAACCTTATTAGGGTAAGTATAGGAATGCTCTCTAGACGAATTTCGAACAAGGGATCAAGTCAGGCAAATCGAATTAGAACACAGCGGCAGAATTTTGCTCCCCAAAAAGGAATTGCGGAAGTGGATTTTTCTCTATAAAATTTAGTCGCTGATGTCTAATTCGTGTCTATATGCATAAAAAATATATGTTACACATGTTTTTATTGTTTACACGTTAATAAACATGCAGCAACCGACATGTAGAGGGCGTGGTCGAGTGGATATTTCACCGGGCCGTGGATCACAAGGTCCGCGGTTCTAAAAACCGTCGCGGCACTAATGTACTTTGGCATGACACTAATCTACATTTGCCACACTCAACCCAGGTGAGGCAAATGGGTACCTGGTAGGATTGTTCCTTGAAATGCACTGTGCGCTAATAACGGCTGCCGGAGCTAAAGTAGGTTGATTACTTACAAAGCTCTTCCGAAACGCATATACTGTTAGATGTTATTTCATAATGTATTATGCGCTATATACAAGAGCTGAATATTATTGTTCGAAATGAAACTACCTAACACAGTTTACAATGAATGCGCACTATTTTAAAGGTAAAGACCAGTATTGGTAACGCCCCAATTTCAAAAAATGAAATGGAAGCTCTCATTACCAATCATGTGAAAGAATATGTTTTGACTAATACATGATGATAAAAAATTTGCCGGGAAACCGCCTACTAGTTGATATATTTGGTAAATTAGAACTCTCTCGTGGTCCGGTGAGAGAGTTCCGACGGTTAGATTTCGAATTGTTTTAGGCTCTGAAATTTACCGCTCTGCCTCCCTCTCGTGGCCGCTAAATGCGCAGGCAAGCAACATTATTATTATCGATCCACGGTATTTCAGAGTACACACTTTGTTGCCTCCCTATCGTTCGCGTTCATCAGCTGTTGTTCATTGATTATATCGTCGTTGCTCGCACTCTGGTTCTACTTTTGCCATAATTATACTATCTCGATTTATTTAGAGAGTGACATTTTAACGGTTTTAAACGACTGGCTTTGCTAATACTTTTCGATATAAACATGGAAGGGAAGAAACGGGGACCGAAGCCTGCTTCTCCAGCGACGAGGAAGGCTAATATGCACACACCACTACACGTGTGTAAAAACCCAATACAAACACACACTAACACGATCCGCTCCGCTAGCCTCCCTCCGCTCAAGTTGCGATTCTCAGAACGACCTGTACATTGTTTACCTAGCTACCCAAGAACGGCGGAACATAAACTCTAGGCATAAACTCCTTGGAATTAGTGGTCAACCGGTCAAGTACATGAATTGGTCATTTCATAGCTCAGATGATGGCGATAGCAATCACATTGTTGAAATACTAGTATCTGACCTATTATGTATATCAATGTCAGTCATGTATATCATAATTATAAGTCCTATATTGAATCTATAGACAATGTAGACTCTATGTACGTGACTCAGTGCTCTGATTGCACAGCCTCCCTCCCCCCCCCCCCCCCCCCACCACCACCGCTCTCATCAACGGTAACAATTAGGCTATTTTGCTAAATTACTTTTGTAGGCAGAACTGCCTCGATCGGCTCTGTTGATTGACCATAGACTGCATGCTAGAGTAAAAATGCAAGAGAGATGGTAATCACACTCGCACTGAAAAAGGTAAAAATGCACCTAAGCTGTTCATGAAATATAACGTCATCAACATTTCTACTCGGGCAAAGATCGGTCAATATATGGGGAAAATCAACTTTCAGTTTATTGAAGACATGCGTATCACAATTCACATGAATTGCTTGACCATGCATTTATCATGGAGATCTCTTCTTATATATCCATGCATTTATCCTCGTTTAGGATGTTTGGTAACTCATGGAGACATTATATCTCCATGCATAGCTGGAGTTGAACGATCGAGAGAGTCTGCCACTTCAAATTAGGGAAAACTTTATAACTATATAAACCATAACTATAAAAAAGCAGTACATTCATAAACACTGACAAGTGCAGTCTCTCATAGTACTAAGCGGAGAAGAAATAAGTGAATACATAACCCAAATCCAACTACAAAAAACACTGTGTAAAATTAAGTTCCCCAATTCGAGATAACAAAAATAAATAACTTCTTACATAATGATACAGCGCCAGGTTTCTAATCATAAACATACAGGCTAACGCCAACGGGATGAAGTAAGAGTAAATTAGTATTTGTAATTGGTCATCTAGTCAAGTCACATCGGATGACATTCATTAGTGAGCAATTAGACATCTATTTCATGGACACAAAATATAAGAACGAAACGGCACAACAAAGGCGCAAGCAGCATATTGGATTTCATTATAGATGCTAAAGCGCAGTGGATGAACGTTGATGATTGCAATCAACATGTAGTTCAAGTTGTATACACTATACCTCTCTCACATGGCGATCGTATGCCTCGTCAACGTCGGTTCCCTCGTCTGAAGAGAAGGTATATACATAATCTGAATCCATGATGGGTCAGAAAGTATAACGATATGTCAGTGAATTAGCGTAAAAACGAACGGCAATATTATGCAATAATAATATAAGTACAGGTGTCAGTGATAAAAGGGATGGTGATGAACATGTGGCATCTAGTCTAGTTCATGGTCAGCATGCCCCTTCAGTGAACAAGGTAACATGTAGATGGTAGCATATATTGTACAGTCATCAGACCCATTTCACCACTTTGCTCGTATGATATGTTATATAATTATATATTATAGGCCTATTTCATGTATTAGTGCGATCTCACCTAGTTGTATTCATTTGTATAAAACCATCAACATGGCACATAATAAATATTGTGCGTTTTATTGCAGTATTAGGAGTAAAAAATAAAGACACAGCCAAAAGGGGACTAAAGTATAGAAGACTAGTCTCACCAAGCATGGACCCTCGATGAAGTGACCTTCAGCGAATGGTCGAATCGCTCGGTTACGTAACGAAACTCCAATGAGGGTTCGCGGTTTCACCCCATCCCAGATGAACGTTCCTTGCAATATTCGTGTACACAGTCATGACAGTGTATGGTCTTCCTGGGCATACAATACTTTCAACATTACGCTAGATGTCATCGTTGAAAAAACAAGGAAAAAACAGGTATAAATGACATCTCCCTGAACAATCTAACACACGACCGCTGTGCCATTCATACCATTACTGGATGAAGGGGCTCGTAATCTTTTCACCTCATACATACGTTTTGTGATCGGTCAGGGGAGGGCATGGAGGGGCTGCAGATAGCCCCAAACCGTGTAGTAACTCCTTGCCCAAACAAATTACCGTCTTCCTCATTTTCTAACTAGATTTCAATCGCCTTGAACAAAAATAGATGCATACAGTCATGAATACATATATTTGTGTGAATCACAAACAAGACAAAGTTTTATCCCTCTTTAGGAGTTTGTCTGAACATGCCATTTTTCGGCAAGGGCTGCAAATGAAGAATAAAGAGAAGAAGGAACTTGAGAGAAGGAGAAAAGAGGAGGAAAAGAAGAAGAAAAGAAGAAGGAAAAAGTCAGAACATGATGAAGAAGAAGGTGGAAATGAATAAGAAGAAGAATTAGGAGAAGTAGAAGAAGAAGAGGAAGAGGGAGAAAATGAAGAAGAAGGCTGGAGGACAAAAAGAACAAGAAGAAAAAAGTAGGAGGAAGAGGAGAAGAAGAAGAAGAAGAAGGAAAAACTAGAAATGCAATCGTGTCACAACGATGTGCGTGCAATGACGCCGTGTTTCTACGTGTCAAACGAAAGAGCTTCTCTCGGACTATATATCCAGAGCAATTTGTACGAAGTCTGTAGCTTCTGTAATATTGGAGACAGGTAGGGCGAAAGAAAGGCCTCAATATCAATAGTGACCTTGATAGGATGGTATATAGTGACTATGCCTACGAAGTTTGAAAGAAATTGGGATAGGGGAAAGAACCTAGAAAGGGCTCGCAATCACTGCGTGCAAAAACCAAAGGGATTTGTTGCATGTTTGTCATTGCAATCAAGATCGTTCTAGGGGTCAAAAGCGTGAACCCGATATATGCCCCATAGACAATGTGTGTAATGCATGGGCGGAAAACGTACAGGACCTGTATTATGACCGGAGTTAAATTGTTTTTTTTTCTCTCTCTCTTTATGTATCTTTATGGGCCGTATTTGGTATCATTAGAAAGAGAATTTCATGGTTGTTATTGTAAACCACTCTTTTTTTTCTATGATAATCCTATCGAAACACGTGATGTAAAATAGATTTATAGTACAAAATGGCGTCTTTAATGGCCCCTTGACCAATTTTAAAAATCCGGCCATGAGGTGCCCTGCGTATTGGAACTCGGCATGTCACTGCAAATTTTCAAGGAAAAAAAAGGACATTTAAGGGGCGAAAAGAAGTCTGAAAAAATGACGTCATAGCCGATACGTGTTAGATTCGGACGGAAAGTCGGCAGAATTCGTGTAGTGACCTTTGTTCAAATGTGATTTACTCAAAATTGTCTGTGTGAACATATACCATGCTTGGTATCATTCGAAAGGGCATTTCATTGCGGTCAGTTTGACACCACTGTTATCTGCGCGCAATGTACTGCACGCATTAAAGGCGCTATTACGTAATGCATAGCAAATTCATCATTTTTGGCGATAACTTTGCGCTGACGTTATTAAAATTTATCAAACTTGGCAGACAGTTGTCACGTATATGGATACATGTGACTGCCAAGTTTCATTGACGTACGTATAAAGATCGCTATTTTATAGCAAGTTGAAGTTATTTCTCAATTTTCTGGAAAACTGCATATTTGGAGGGCATTTTTCGCAAAGTCGGTCAGTGTTAGGGTTTATAATTTTGTGTATGGCTGGAAAGGGCATATAATATGTTCAAGTATCTAAATCTAAAAAAGGGTACGGTTCTGCCAAGCCATGATGGAGATACGGCCACAGAAAGAAAGCCAATTCCCAGAACTTTAGAGGGCGCTATTTATGTTTTGCATAGCCATTGGAGCGTAAAAATTGGCATGGCTATGTGCAATTATGAAATAAAGATACTGCAAGAAGATGAGACGGAACGGAATTGGTTAAAGAAAATAATTGCAATTTTTAGATTTGTAGGGGTCTGTTTTTCAAGAATTTGAGAGATTGTTGACGGAGTCGGTTTCAGATTTGAATTTTGACGATGAAGATGGCATTTTGAAGGTCAAGTTACTCGTTGCAGATGAAAGAACATCTCTTAGACTATCTAAAGGAATTTGTTAGAAGTTTGTAGGATCTAGGATAGTGGAGATAGGAAGGAATGAAGAAAGGCCTTAACATGGACGAAAAACGGACAAAATGGCGCCTGGATGGTTATGCATGACTGATTTCGAAAATCGAAAAAGTAGGTGACCTTGATGAGATATCAGAGATTACGCCTACGAAATTTGAAAGGAAAAGGACTTGAGGAAAGTACCTAACTAGGAATAACAAGCACTACGTGCAAAAGGAATGGGATTTCCGGACGATAAGGATAAGGATAAGGATAAGTATATTAATGGGGCAGAATGTGAACGAAAACAAGGCAATGACGAAGGTCGTCATTGCAACAAAAGGAGAACAAGAAAAAGAGGGCATAACGAGTCCCGATAAAGACCTTCGATGGTGACGACAAGTTGACATTTCCCTTGAAATATTATTGTAAATGTATACATAAAAGAAACGACGCAGCACGATTCGAGCGTTTTTTAATTCTGTGATCATGTTGTTGTTCTACTCACATACATGTTTATCCCGTCATGTTTCTAATTCCCGTTGAATTTGTCAAAATTATCTAAACGCCCCGCCCCCCCCCCCCCCCCAACTTCCTTATACAAGCCTGACCCCGTGTACGCACTACAAAAAATGAGAATAATCAAGATGGGCTCGTCTATAATTATTATACGCCCAGTATACAACCACTGTCTTCATACTTTGTAGGAGATTGTTCTAAACTGGGAATACGCGAGTCTTGAAACACGTCATCACAGGATGGAAACAAATATAAAAAAAATAATTCATGATCAACAGTATTTGCCCTAAACAGGAAATTATATATGGAAACCCCTCACAAAAATACCGCAATTCAAGTTTGCAATGAGCGTTCATTAAAAATGTTATTACTTTATAACCGTTCATTAATTTGGTACAGCTTGTTTTCTCCCCTTTTCATTGATATTTTATCGTGGAATTACATCTAAATAAATTATGTTGTAAAGTCAAACGCAAAATTCATAGATTATTGTGAACAGAATATCCTCCTTTTGTTTGGAGAATATAAAGTGTTCTGAACGATATTCAGTCTGTCATCTCATTTGGAAGATGACATGCGGGATGACAGTGGCGTAGCGTGGTCGGACTAATTGGGGGCACCTTATGTATTTATTTGTTGTTTTCCAAAAATATCCCCTATGGTCTCTATTTTTTTTATTGGTGGGGGGGGGGGTCCCTCTCGCTAGCCACTGCGGGATGACATGTGTTTTTTCTCTGATTTTGAGGTGTTGCAGTAGCATTTTTGTATGTTGTTATAAGAATATTTTGTGTTTTATTGACTCATTGAGAAATTATCACTACATTTTGACTCGTACACAAAAAAGTCACAGATTATTGCAAAAACTTTCGCAATTCAAATTTTAGCTTTCACATCTCTCCTATATACTTTATTATTGTTCATACAGTTGGTATCATTGCAAAGCTTACATAAAAAATGAAATAATCTGTTGTTTGGACAATAAAAAATGCTGTTGTACTTTGTACTGTAATTGGAGTGGATATTGTGTGAACTTTCTTTGCAATTCCTTTCAATGTAATTCCCCTCTTTTGCTTTTATAATGGAGAAATGGTTTGTTCGGGCTTTATGTTTTTAGTACACAAAGAATTTGATATTTTGAATCTCAAATATCATAATAATGTACACCATAAGCGTACCATTACGGATTATCCAGAGGAAGGGGGGGGGGGGGGTTGCGCTGAGGTCTTTTCGCCTGGGCCAATTCTCCATTTTATAATGATATTGTAATCAACCTGAACAACAATGAATACAAATTTAATACATAATGCATGAAGAAAAGAGTTTTGCCAGTAAATCGTTAAAAAAAATTCTACTTGTAGCGGTTGTTTCTGAATAATGTCAGTTTTCAGTTTTCGGCACTCTTCAACACCAAAGTGACAACGCAGCACAATTTAATCGTTTTTTCATGCAGTTATAGTTCGTCTAGCTGAGAGCAAGGTGCTACTCACACGTCACTTTTTCATTTGCGATTGAATATGACAAAATTACCTCCCCCCCCCCCCCCCCCCAACAGGCTCAATCATGCACCAAAAAAAAAAGAATTATAAAAATGGGCTCTATATCACCTGATAGCTGGTTTGTTAAGAGGGTGATCTACTTGAAACGCGTCATCACAATTTATAATCACATCACATCACATCCATAATTAGCATTATTTTCCAAATTATTATAGTAAAAAAAGAAAACACAGGGAAAATACCATTACGGCTTGTCGGGGGGGGGGGAGGTGCTGCGCTCTATTACGACGGGCAAATTATCGTCTACTAGATTTCAAACGCCTTGAACAAAATATAGAAGAAGAAGAAGGAGGAAATGAACAAGAAGAACAAAAGTAGGAGCAGGAGGAGGAGAAGAAGAAGAAACAAAATGAGAAAAAGAAAATGAGGGCATAATGGGTCCCGATAATGACCTTCGATGGTGACGACAATATGACGTCATAAAGTAACAACCCAGCACGATTCGAGCGTTTTTTAATTCTGTGATCATGTTGTTGGTTCTCCTCACATAAGTCATGTTTATCCCGCCATGTTTCTAATTCCCGTTGAATTTGTCAAAATTATCTAAACGCCCCGCCCCCCCCCCTCAACTTCCTTATAAACGCCAGACTCCGTGTACGCACTAAAAAAAAAAGTGAATAATCAAAATGGGCTCGTCTATAATTATCATACGCCCAGTATACAACTACTGTCTTCAAAGTTTGTTTATAGGAGATGGATCTAAACTTTAAAAAATGGAAGTTTGTCTTATAATCCTGTTTTATAATGTTGTAAATGGTGTAAATTTCCTTTTCGTGAGGTTTTGATCTGCGTTTTACTGATTTTTTGTAATGTTTTTATAATAACTTGTAAATATTGTGATTTAAAAAAAAAATATTATTGTTCAATAAAACACATAAAGAAAAAAAAAACTGGGAATACGCGAGCCTTGGAACACGTCAGCACATGATAGAAAAATTAAAAAAAAAACAATCCATGATCAACAGTATTTGCCCAAAACAGGAAAGAAACCCCTAACAAAGGTACCGCAATTCAAGTTTGTTATTTCGTAAAGCTTGTTTTCTCCCCTTTTCATTGATATTTTATCGTGGAATTACATCTAAATATGTTGTATAAAGTTAGTCATACGCAACATGTTGCAAAATTCATCGATATTGTCAACAGAATATCCTCCTTTTGTTGGGAGAATAAAAAGTGTTCTGAACGATATTCAGTCTGTCATGCATTATTGCCAATGGCGTAATCATCTCATTTGGAAGGTGACATGCGGGATGACAGTGGCGGAGCGTGGTCGGACTGATTGAGGGGGCACGCCAAATTATGTATTTCTTTGTTGTTTCGAAAAATATATCCTGATGGTTTCTTTTGGTTTTTCGAAATTATCTGGGGGTTCCCCCCCCCCCCTCCCCCACACTACGCCGTTGCGGGATGACATGTGTCCTGCAGATTTTGAGGTGTTGCAATAAACTTTTTGTATGTGGTTATAGGAATATATATTATTGTTTTATTAACTCATTGAGGAATTATAATTACATTTGATCCTTACACAGATTATTGCAAATAGTTTTACAATTCAAATTTTAGCTTTCACGTCTCTCCTATAATATACGACTTTATACTGTAATCAGGCGCGCCGGAAGCAGTTTGGGATTGGGGGGCAAACATTCCAGGGGGCTCACCTTCCAGGGGCAGTGACGTAACGAGCAAAAACGTTTGGAAGGGGGGGGCAGAAGAAAAATCTGCATCACCATCACTCTTACACGTTACATTCAGGGCAGGCCCCGCGGAACGTTTTTCAAAGTGGATTATTAACAATCAGGTAGAGCATAAAATGGCGTGGGGTCCAGGGCCTGGGCCCCGGTAGGGGGTCAAGGGGCTGAGCCCCCAGAAGTTTAGGGGTTTTAGGCATTAAAATTATGGTCAGATAAGCATATTTAGATACCTTATTTGTGACACTGGCAGGCCACTAATTGGCGGAGAGTCCAGGGAGCAGAGCCCCCGGAAGTTCGGGGTTTTAGGTATTTAATAACGGTCAGATGAGCATACAGGGGACCGCCTTAGGGCCCTTGGTGGGGTCTGGGGGAGGAGCCCCCGTAAGCTCTGGGGTTTTAGACATATAATTACGGTCAGATGGGCATCCAGGGCCCCGCCTTAGGGCCCTTGGTGGGGTCCAGGGGGCAGAGCCCCCGGAAGCTCAGGAGTTTTAGGTTTTTAATAACAGTCAGATGAGCATACAGGGGACCGCCTTAGGGCCCTCGGTGGGTCCGGGGCAGGGCCCCGTAAGCTCTGGGGTTTTAGGCATTTAATTACGGTCATATGAGCATCCAGGGCCCCGCCTTAGGGCCCTTGGTGGGATTCCAGGGGGCAGAACCCCCGGAAGCTCGGGGGTTTTAGGTATTTAATTACGGTCAGATGAGCATACAGGGGACCGCCCTAGGGCCCTTGGTGGGGTCTGGGGGCGGAGCCCCCGTAGCTCTGGGGTTTTAGGCATTTAATTACGGTCAGATGAGCATATTTTGATACCTCATTTGTGACATTGGCAGGTCAATTATTTTTTCTCTCTCTCTTTCTTTCTTTTTCTCTGTAACAAACTTTTTCAACAATTGAGGGTGGCACGAGTCCCCGAGCCCGGCCGTTCTGCAGACCCTAACATAAATGCTTCTAAATATGCATATTTTTTGCCCGACTGTAAATTTGGGAAATTCTAATTTTCCAACAAACGCATAAAAAGGTATGACTTACAAACAAAATGAGAAAATATACCGGAAAATCATGTCATTTCAGTAACATTTGTAAATCACTGGTATCGAATAAAAAAAATACCCCACCCCCCATCAGTACGCCAGCGTTCAGGGGCTCATAAGCTTCTCACCCCTATAACAAAAAACAGACACGCTTTCCCATTCTCTCGCAATATGTCCACGATATGCGCGTATCGCTATTATAAAAACCTCCATAGGTAGCATGCGCAATGTTTAGGAAATTTAATTCCTGTTAACTTTCCTTTTCTTTGAATGGAATTTCATACGTCATTTAATTCAGGTTTTTATTATTGTTATGTTCTTTTGGGTTAAAAATACAAACCATCTTTACTCCTTTACTGCTTTTTTTTTTTTTTGAGGGGGGGGGGGGGCGTTTTGGGGGGGCAAAAATGCGTTTTGCCCCCCCCACTTTTTTGATTGGGGGGGCAGCTGCCCCCCTGCCCCCCCACTTCCGGCGCCTATGACTGTAATTGAAGTGGATATTGTGTGAAATTTCTTTGTTTATCCTTTCAATGTAGTTTCCCTTTTACTTTTTATAAAATGGAGCAATGGTTAATTTTCAGAGCGTTATGTTTTTAGTACACACAGAATTTGATATTTTGAATCTCAAATATCATGATAATATACACCATAAGCGTACCATTACGGATTATCCAGAGGAAGGGGGGGGGGGGGGGGGGGGGGGGGGGATGTGCTGAGGTCTTTTTGCCTGGGCCAATTCTCCATTTTATAATGATATTGCAATCAACCTGAACAACAATGAATACAAATTTAATACATAATGCATGAGTTGGTGCTGCGGTCTTTTGCCTCATTACGGGCAAACTATCATCTACTGGATTTCAATCGCCTTTGAACAAAAGTATTGTTATATAGAAGACGAAGAAATAGAAGAAGAAGAAGAAGAAGAAGAAGAAGAAGAAGAGACGGAACTGACAAAAGTAGCCAAGAGGAGGAGGTGAAGAAGAAGACGAAGAAGAAGATGAAGAAGATGTATAGGCCTTTTAGAAGAAAGTGAAGAAGAAGAAGAAGAAGAAGAAGAAAGTAGAACTAGAAGAATTGAATTAGAAGAAGAAAGTACAAGAGTAGGAGCTAGAGGAGGAGAAGGAAAACAAGAAAAACACCGATAAAGACCCTCGATGATATAAGTCGATGGTAACGATAATATAGACAACATAGTTTTATGATGCACCTTCCCTCGCCTCCCCCCCTCCCCCTCCCCCTCCCCTTCCCCTCCCCCTCCCCCCCCCCCTTCCTATATATTCAGTGCGGCGCGACCGATCGGCATGACGGTTGGGCCAAGGAGGAAAACGCGCGAAATTATAGGTGCACAATATAATTGAAAAAATACAAGGGGGGTTACTCAACAGGTACACGGGCACGTTGACGGGCTAGAATAGCCAGACACACTCATTTGGGTGCGAGATCATCGTACACAATGTGTCGTGTGTATTTCGTAATGGACAATTTGTAATGTATTTAGCGACAAATACGATGATCTAGAAATTTACGAGAAATTGCGCCGAAATTGAAGATCGCAGAACGTTTACATGAATTTTGTTCATCGATCATGTTTGGTCTTTCCATACCTCTTTGTTGGCCTAGTTAGCCCCTTGCTGTGATTTGATTTTGACGGGGATCGACCTGGGAAAGTGGTATCACTAGTCATGCTAGTGGAATCCTATCCTTCCGATTTTCAATGCTAAATTATGATTTTTTTTTTTTGGCACGGACAAAAAATACACGGAACACAGGTAAGTCCCTTTTCGTCAAATGCTAAGCCTAGTACTGCTGGTTTAATATTGTAAAGTTGTAGAATTTAGTGAACGAACTGACACGGCTCAGATCTCAACTGTGGTGGTGAATGCAGACAGCCCATGCGAGGGCCGGGCAATCCTTCCATACATGTACAGCTGAGCCCGACGCAACACGGTTGATCACTGGCAGCTACCGCAGTCACTTTGCTAGTATACAAACCCAATGTTTATTTCAACTTGTAATCGATTCTCAAATCTCGCCATTGCAAGCAGACGACAGACATTAGCGCATGCGCAGTATAGTTACTCCTGATAGATGGCGCTGTTTGAATTTTAAAATTGTTCATCGAACGGCAAGCGACTGAACCGTTCATTCGGCCATTTCAACATTGAGCATTTGGGCATATATTTCTGCTTTTTTGAGAATTTAGGTTGAAGTATTGCGATCTAAACCTCTGAAGACAATATTCAAACAATATTGAATGGATATTTCGCACCCAAAACCCTTGAACTGCAATTTTACCATTACTGGTCTTTACCTTTAATCGATATGTCACACTATTACAAATGCATCTCCCTTTTTACGTATCTTTCTTGTTGTGGTATTTGTGTTTGCTTAAGAAACAAAGGACATTAAATATTTAGTACAAAGTGAAATGTTGCAACATTATATTTATTGAGTATGAGGGTATAGAACTATAAAATGTTCCTTTTTCCTCACCTCTATCTCTGTTCCCTTTTGTACCATTTGGGTTTTCCCATGAAACATTCTACACGTGTGTGATCTCATTCTTACCTGTCGATATGGGTTATTAGATTAATCACAGGCGCCCCATCGTCATAATCCATCTTTTTGTGGCATTCGGGTTCTCTTTTGGGACCAGACGGGCGTAGATATCGTACGGAGAGGGCGCGTTCCCTGGACACATTCCCGCGCTGGTAGATTTCTCGCGGGAAATTTCGAATTCCTCATGTGATCTGCCACGTGAACCCAATGTCATTGATGAAGTATGGATGTACATGTATGTAAAGTAATTCGTTTGCGTGGGTTTCATTCTAAATTCGGGTAGATCATGAAGGGATTTTGGATGTTGAAGAGACGCCTTTCGTTACAGTCGGCTGTTGATTAGCTCTACTCTGATTAGTTTAAGTTTCATTATTCTATTTTTATTTCACGGCTGAATTGTGAATTACTCTTTGGAGAGAAAATGATATTCGGGGTCTCGGGGAACATAGCGATAAAGGACATGACGTAGGTGACTAAACAAAACTTGGAAGAAATGTAAGACTTCTTTAAAACTTTTTCTCCGTTGGTCCGCTGGACAAAATGTAGGACTTGGGGCATGTTTCTATTCTAATCAAATTGTTTGTCATCAACGGGGTCTTCGCTATTGCGAGTGGGCGTCCTGGGAGTTTAAAAAGCTATAGTTGGAGGGCTGGAGGCAGATTATGGAGAAATTCGAGGTTTTGATTCCCCCGAAGGCGTGCTTATACGATCTACAGAATGTATACAAGAGTGTGTCTGGGAGAGTTGACTGTTACCCCCAAGACCTCTTTATAACGCACAAAAATCCGATTTATTTTCATATTTCACATTTCAGGTTACACATTGTCAAGTGAGTTTACAAGAAATAAAATGATGATAGAAAACCATATATATTTTGCACAAACATAAGTTATAAATTATCTAAACCACTTTGATTTTCCACACCATATAACATAATCAAATGAATAAGCAATATACAAATTCAATAACATCATATAAAACAAACATTTTACAAATGATTATACAAATACTTAAATAAATCATTAAAGATTGACACAGTGGTAAAACATAGTGGAGGAGTCTATTAAAAAGCATGGCTTGTATTTTATAGACCCCTTGAGAATAAAAAAAAAAGTTACAAGTGCTCTGTAATATAATTAGAAAATATATGTATAACAATGGGAACATCAAGGAGCCTAAGATGAAAGTAAAATCGAGAATGTTTTTTCTAACTAGTTTTTCCAACGAGAACGAAAGGCTCCAGTAGATTTCAAAAGTTGCTGCCGGTGTCGGCAATTCATAGGTCACGAAAAAAAGATCGAAGTACTTTACTCACAATCAAAATTTGCCTACGATTTTGCCGGGAGCACATTATAATTATAATTGGGGGCGTCCCACCCACACGTCCAGTTTTACAGCGGGTTCATTACAGTTTTGTATCGCCCTTAATTCCCTCCATATATTAAAGATTGCATTGCCTACACGAATACAAGAACAAGTACATTTTTGTAAAGTATAGTTAATCGTGCATGTTGCAAAAGGGTGAAATTGTAGGCCTACCACAATGATCCTATTCGCCTTCGGTCAAGATTTTAACGGGATTACAATGGCGGATCCAAGAGTCTCTAATTATCTGGCAATTTATAAAGAGGGGTATTACTCACGAAGACGTTTTAATTTGTTTTAATTGTCCATTCCCCATTAAGAAGCAATTGGGTTTTCCAACAGTCTACAATTGTGAGAAACGTATCTTCTTATCGCTGTTTACCTAATAATATCAAAATAATAAATGTGCTGTGAATTTTCGGAACTTTGAAGTGGGAACACGTGTTCGCAGAGCAATTACTTTATGAAAGTACCGACTGCTTTGAGCGAGGAGGTTTAATTGCCCTTCAATCAACTTGAAGCTATCATCAAAAAATCGAAATGTAGTCATTAATTCGATTGTCAGACCTGTCAGAATGTTCACTCCAAGCGCTAGATTCATTCAACTATGCACGGCACACAGATTTGTCATCCCATCTCCACATTTCTTTTTTTCCCCCTCGCGTCTACCATAGATCACATTAGTTTCAAGTGATAATTTCAGTCGTCGCTTTGAAGTGCTGTCGGTAAATCGTTAGAGCGATACATTTTGCCGGCAAACCTCCATGATAACGTGTCGCCGGACGTGTAGCCGGGAAACGAGACGCATCAATCTCTGCATTCATGAGACACAATTCTAATTAGTAAAATAATGCCCTGTATATGACAGGCTATCATTATCTTAATGGACTGGATGCAATTAATAAACATATAGTTAATTCCCTTTTTATGATGAGGACAAAGTTGAAATGTTGCCATCCGTATACTGATTCGAATTTGTCTAGAATAAAAAAGAATCAGAGGAATTATCTCATTGTCATGTTTCAAGAGCGGCCCAATTAAAATGTATTTTATAGATAAGGAAAAAAGAGCGTGTAGTTTGTTTAGATATAGAGAATTAACTCATAGCCTGCCATAAGACTGCATGCACGCTATCGTTATAGTGCTTTGTACATGCGGGCAAACAATTGCTATGCTGCCATGTGCGTGCTTGCACACATTCGTAGTAGCAGTTATTGTTCATGGTCATTGTAGTGTGCTGTGTGTTTTGCACGCGCTATTAGTAGAACCATCGGGTTAAGCAGATTATCTCAATATAAACTTGGCACTGGGGGATTTGGGGCTTGGCACAATGGGGATTAGCCCTGTGGCATGATAAGAGTTACGTATAACGAGTGCATCAAAATGATGACCACAAATCAAAATGGCAATAAAGATGATATGAGTTAGAGAAGCGAAGAATGTGATCGGAGCTTTTGAACGAGCCTGTGATTCTGATATTACATTACCTCATCTTTTTCCAGAATATTAAAACTTTATTAAGTCTTAAACATAATTATATAATATTCGAAGAAACAAGTCCTAGAAATATATCAAAATGCATTTATCAAGTGTTCCGCTGTCAGTCATAATTATGTTTTGTTCGCTTGCTAATTATGGCCAATAGATAAGTATGAAAACAGACAATACGTTTGAAATTTGAAATTGATGCTTTGGAGAAAAATAGAAAGAGGGTGACATAAAAGCACCGGAAGGTTATCTCAAAGCAAGCTTATCAGTACATGTATACACATTGATGGGGGTTGGTTCTAAAAAAAAACTGAGAGAGAGAGAGAGAGAGATCGAATGAGATAGCGAGAGAGAGAGAGGGGGGGGGGGGGGAGAGAGAGCGTAAGTGAGTGAGAAAGCGAGAGAGAGGGGGAGAATGGAGTGTAGAGAGACAAAAATCTGATGCAGAGGGGAGACGACGAAAATAAATAGATAAACATGTAGATGGAGATAGAGAGACGGAGAGAAGAGATAGAAGTGGAAGGCGTATAAGGGTACTCGTGCTTGAGTTCAATGAGTTGGTATATAGAGATCTTTTGTTAACTTCTCGATTATTTGTGGTGATTGCTACGGTCTTTCAGATGCCCACGCCTGGGCTTTACGATCAGCTATTCCTTCAAGGCAGTTTGTCGCTTAGAACGAAATAAAGACATAAAAGAGGGGGGCGTTATTAAAGAGATAAAGGAACCAAATGATGTAATCAAGTTTATATACCTCTTTTTTATGTAAAAGATTATATCATGTTTTGTGTGGTTTTGATTGAAATGAACTTGAACTTGAACTGAGAGCCAGAAAGATGAAAAGACCTTGTCATAGTGTGAGACCAGTCAAGAGGGAGGGGGGGGGGGGTTAAAGCAAAACTGAATTAGACGCTGGTCTGGGAAGGAGTTTTAGTTCCTTTTTCAAACTTATTTTCTTCTCCCTCCTTTCCTCCACCCTCCCCCTTATTCTCTCTCTTCCTCTCTCTATCTCTCTTTCTCTTCCTCTCTCGCTCCCTCTCTCTTTACCCTTTTATCTGAATTTCTTCCTTTTAAAAAATGCCCTTCGGTTGGTGGCAGGCAAAACGTGACACGTGCCTCCTCTGTACCACAAACACTTCCCCCACGGACTACACCACTGAATATTGTAATAACATCAGGGAAACGTTTTCGGTAATGTGTGGGAGAAAACACTGCTTCTGGATTAATCCTGTTGGCGTATTTGTTCAACCGTCTTTGCCTTTTCTCATCACTACGCTCAAAATTGTTAAAAGTTATTGAAATAAAACAAATCCTAATGACGGAGATATATTATTATACACACAAAGTTAAGATGTAAACCACTCAATACATCAACACGGGCTGTAATTATGGAAACATTGAATCGGTAATTCATTAAATGTATGATAAAAAATGGTTTATATTTCAAGGACGGTCGACAAACTTTCCTTTCATTGTTGAGAAGCTTTCGTACTACTTAGTGTTGCTATACTATAAGTATAAGCAAGCCACTGCATGATCGAGGGATTCCACGGACTTTTTTTCTTGAGACACCCTGTAGTATCTTGGTTGATACTAAAAACCTCATCTCTCGTTCATCCCTGCATCAAAACCCCAATCACCGAGACCCTCACCTTCACTCGCCCACAGGCCGACACAGAACTCAAATCCCAATTTGCCAGCGCTTGTCTAATCCGTCAATGTTTAGAGTTTCAACATCCATTCTATTCTTTATCCAACGAACAAGCCGAAAGAGAAAAGACGCCACGGGCTAGCCTTACCCTGTTTACCTGCAGAACAAAGCTAACACGATTCTCCAATTAAATGAAGCTTCGCTTTCGCATGTCTTTGATTACCTGGTCTTATTTCTAATCTCTTAGTCAAGGGCAAAACAAGCCTTGGTTGACTTTAGGAGGTAATGAAGGAATTCTTCACTTCTTCGTTCTAGTTCAACTTCCCTTTATGCCGGGTTATGCTATCAATCTGAATTTTGCCGCGTCATGTCACGTAAGCCGGTATCTGGCTGCGGAGCGCGCCAGAGGTGATGCCGAATTTGTGCAAAGGATGCCGCCGCGCCCGTGAAACTCTAGGCATCCGTGGATGCCGGTGCATCTTGAAAATCATGCTAATTTGTCTTCCTCAATCTCATCATTTTCCTCTTCGTATAGATATGAGTGCACGGCTATTAAAGGGTGTGTGTGTGTGTGGGTGTGTGTATGTACCATTTTAGTCAGAGATTAGCAGACACAAACGTCTTTTTCTTAATGGTTTCATCTGCTTCTATGTACGTAATTCAGTTGTGTTTGTTAAGGGTAGGAGTGTAGTTTTATAGATGTATATGGAAATATTTATAATATGTTTAAAACTAGGCCATTAAATTAAATCAAAATTAAACAAAGGCCTATTAAATACGGGAATTATTAATCATAAAACGCAAAGGACCCCAGTAAGAATAACATTAAATGAGTGACGGAGGAATACAAAAGAAAACGATAAGAAATGATTGTAGATTTTGTACACGATACCTTCTTAATTCGACTTTGGACAACAAACATACAGGTAGTAAGACCAAAAATGAATAGTAAACTAGAGCGTTTAAAGTTAAATTAGATAAACTATTCCAAGGTTGGGCGATTTTTAAAGATGAGGGGTGTTAAACTAATATAAACTATATCTATTCGAGACAGCAGCTAAATTTCATATTCATAAACTAACTCAAATTGCAAAAGCAGTATTTCATTGAAATATTTCTGATTAATCAGTTTAGGGGAATATAACACCCTGATTGAAAGCTTCCACAGTTTTGTTCATCCTGTTTGAGATATCATCTGCTCTGTTACCATGACGACCAGGGAGGAGGAAAGAAGATGATGAAATTGAATTGTATGGGAAGAGCTCGACTCGAGGCTCCAATTTCCCAATTCCATCAACTTCACCGCTCCAATCATTATGTACACCATTTCTAAATACGTGTACAACAGTATTACTGTGTTCTCCATATCGTATTCGAGGTTATTGGGTAAAAAAACGTGTAAAGAAATGTATATCATACAAAGACTCAGTAGAAAAAACTGGGTGACTGCATTTAAGATTTTAAAAAGTTGCAGTGGTCAGCTATAAAAGAGATTCCTAATGTTCCTCTTGAAAAAATGGAAACACCAGCTTTTTCTTCAATAAATAATATCTTCATTTATGTGTCTTTTGCATGGATGCGATGCTACTTTTTCTCCAACATCAATAATAGTAGCAACAACGAAAACAACAACTATTTAGCTCAGTTACCTTGGACTAATATGACATTTTGGCTTACCGTTTTGATGACTACACAATAGTTTTTATTAAACACGTGTTTGTATAGCATAAAGGGTAAAAAAAAAAAAGGGGGGGGGTAAGAAACTACATTAATGTAAGGGTAAAATATCAAGGGCGGGAGGAGGGGATGGGAGAGGAAAGGGAAGAGAAGAAAGCGGAGGGGGGAGGAAATAATGATGATCACAAAACCGGTTCGTCAGAACAAGCAAGAGCTTCACTCCTTGTAGGTATTGCAGGACTTACAAAAATATAAAGGGTTGCCTGGTGATGAAGAACAGCAAATCTCACATCTCCTTGGACTAAGGGAACATTTGAAAAGAAGAGAGTGTAAGAAAGGGGCCCAAGATGGGGTGAGCTAAGGAGGGGGAGAGAAAGAGAGAGAGAGAGAGAGAGAGAGAGAGGGGGAGAAAGAGAGAGAGAGAGAGAAAGAGAGAGAGAGAGATCGCGGGAGGAATATACGGGAGAGGAGGGACGAGAGAGAGAGAGAGAGAGAGAGAGAGGGAGAGAGAGGGGGCACGGCCGGGGGGGGGGGGGGGGGTAGGCGTGTGATAATCTAGGTTATACGTCTCCACCCCCTCCGTGGACGTGCTATCGACGAAGGAGAGGTGAAGCTGCTTAGAATATTGTGTCCGGTATATGGAATAACGGTCAAGATATCAACGCGAGCTAGGAGGAATAGGAGAAGATGAAGAAATTTGGAAACATGTTTTGGAAAGAAATGTTTATATTTGGAAGGTGCACTTTAAGCGCCACCTTCTTGGCAGGTACTCCAGAAAGTGCAGTGAATGAGAGAGAGAGTTACTCAAGGGATTAGACCCCTGGGCGGGCGGGTCAGGCGACCCTAGATGTGATCATAGGGGGCTATAGAGATGGGTGATGAAGAGACTCGATGACAGTCGAGATGAACACGAGGCGCCATTAGATAATACGCGATGAAATCTCTCCTGATCATTCTTCTCAATCTATCTCCCTCCCTGTTTCTGTTTATATCTTTCCCTTCCTTGCTTCACTGTCATCATGCTCATAGGCTACTCGTTCTTTCTATTTCACCGTTTCCTTTTCTTCCCCCTTCAGTGAACTCTTAGCTCTCTCCCCTCTGTCTGTTCATCTTACTCTCTTCATCTCTGTCCCCTCTCTCCCTCTCTCTCTCTCTCTCTCTCTTTTTTCTCTCTCTCTCTCTCTCCCCCTTCTCTCCCCTCCCCCCTCTCTCTCTCTCTCTCTCTCTCTCTCTCTCTCTCTCTCACTCATGCGTACCCCGGCCCCCTCTTCGGTCTCTTTTGTCTCTTGCAGAACTAACTGTTCCTCTGTCGATAGTGCATTTTGACGTCTGTCTGTTTAATAGTGCTTGTGGTTCTCATTATAAAGTACGTCTATTTTCCCCCCTTTTCTTCATATGTCAGTCTTTTACAAGTTAGGCCTTCGTCGTAATGGTGTCACTTGTTCAATAAGATGAAACAAGAAGGGCTTACAGGCATATTTACTTCAATGAACTTATGAATGGTTTATTGTCGTTTGGTCTATAACCAGTTCGTCTACTACCAATTGGGGGTATAAACCCAGCCCGAGTACTATCTATATTATTCTATATGGACTAAAATTAATTAATCATAAATAATAATAATCATCAAATGATTACTAAAGCCCTTATGGATGGTAGACGAAATGATAATTATAAAAACTGGAAATTAGACTTACTGGTATTAAATTTTACTAAATGATCAATAGACCAAATGGGTACACTCATTTGAGATTAGACCATATGGAAATTTGACCAAATGAATTTTAGGCCAAATGGTTGTTAGACCAAATGATAGGTATACGAAATTATTATTAGTCCATGGGGATAGTAGACGGGGGTGTATGGGAGTAGACTAGTCGGGTAATGGACGAATTGGTAGACAAAACGACAATTCACCCTTTTGAATAACGTCCTTTTCCAAAGGGTTACAATATATTGTAAAGGTTCAATGGCCTATCGTTATGGTGAAAATGTAGGGGGTGTTGGATTCAGGTGCCACTATATTGAGACATTAAAAGTTCACAGTTCGCCTTTTCTTCCCAATGGTATATAAAAAGACCTACTTTGAAATTAATATTCACTAAATTATTCTATCTAGGACAGGCATGCTCCGTAATTCACCGTCTTTGCTTACCCTACATCGTAATTCTCACACCTCACAAATAGGGGATAAAATATCAATCATCATCGGGGATTCAGCGACACTCGGTTAATCACACAATCAAGCTCCCCAACGCAAATAGGTGGGGCGGGAAAACCTCCAATAAATACTGCTAAATTGTTTGCAGGTGGCATACTTCCAAAAGTGTAAAACCAAAACTGCCTGGTGGGAAAAGCTAACAAATTTGTATGACACATTTAAAGCACTCCATGGAAAAGAAATAAATCGATTAACTCTTCACTTGATTAGATGATACAAAAGTGGGACTGGTTTAAGTGATGATAATTTTCCCAGGGGGGAGGGGAGGGGGGCTAACAGAGAAGGAATAATTTATTTAAGAAGAAAGAAAAATAGGTGCACGGACCAGCCGTCAGCCCGATTTCGAGAGATGTGCCAACAAAAGTGCTTTTCATGAGGTCATGTATAAAAGCCTGCAAATTGTTGGGGCATATACATTTGGAAATGAGAAAGGTATGGACACACCAATCCCTTATTCGCAGGAGATGAAGCTGGAGAAAAAAAAACAAGTAGAACGAAAAAGAGTATCAAACAAAATTTATGTTGAGAATGTGTGGGTATGGGATTGGCAATGGTTCTTGTCCTCCAAAAGGATTTTTGATTGACTGGAAAAGGGGCTCGTGGATGGGAGGGGGGGGGGGGGGGGGGGGGGGGTAAGACATAATTTTTCATCTTCCACACTCCTCCACATTTTTCCATTTAAAAAGGTAATTTCAAGAACGAAGTGGCCAAAGGCTATATCCGCCATAATTTCTCTGAACATCTAGTCAAGTAGTCGTCAAGTAGTTGCCAAGAGATGGCAGTATTCAACATACAACCACAGCAGCTTAGAAAATAAAGTAAGCGATGCCATTGCTACCTTGTAATTGCAAAGTGACACACACTCTCTCTCTCTCTCTCTCCCTCCCACGGGGGGGGGGGGGGGGGGGAGGGGGGCACCCTAACATTTCCAAGATCGGTTGATCTTTTCAAGACCCCTCCCCAGGACGTCGATCAATTACATGTATGTGCCCCTCCCCCCCCCCCCCCCCCCCCAAAAAAAAAAAAACAAAACAAAACAAAACAAAAAACATCAAACTCCTGCTACGGGCCTGCTCCCTCTCTCCCTATATTTCTCTCCCCCTCTTTCTCTTCCTCTCTTTCCCCCCTCTCTCTCTTCGCTCAATCTTTTCATGACGTTCAACTTCCTTTCTTCTTACATCTCTTGTCATACATACAGCACTATTTTTAAAATCACAAAAACCTTGTAGTTTTCACTTTAAGATTTATTCATAATAAATAAGTACACATACATCAATGTCCATAACAATCTGACATAAATAAGGCAAGTTAAAGAAGCATGTATCTTCAGTTCTGGTAGCAAAAAAATGGAATGATAGTTCTTGAATATGTCCCTATCCATGTATGTTCCACTTTTATCCAAAAGACAAGTGTTTATGCACATTTACATGTATCTGCCAGATACATGTAATGTCCAATTCACGATTTCTAATAAATTGTATTGAAAATATCTAAAAGCAAATTGATGTTCTCAGCCTTCAAAAAAATCAAGGTACTGTGCTTTCATTTGTAAAAGGGCGCTTGTAGCTGCAGCCTTCAAATAATGATGGTATTGTGCAGAAATAGTCCATCACTTTTCTTTTGCTGAAGTGTACTTCCTAGAAATTGTTTTACATTCTTTTCCTTTATCAGGTGAACATGAAGCATCCTCACAAAATATTGTTCTGTGATATCTGTCTTTCTTTTCCCTTCCACCAGAAGATTTAGAATTTGTCTGGCTACAAGATTCCTTAGAATGAAAGTCATCCCTTCTTGAAGAATGTCCCAGCGTCCTTCTGTCCCTCTCTTGGTACGTTCCTTCCAGCCTATCATGATGCGATCCCCTATCCAGCTTTTGACTTTTATTCTCATCTTTATAATCAAGATTTGTGTCTGTTCGCTTAGAACCATCCTTGTGCCGTTTCTCAACTCTAGAGCTTGACTGGTGTCGGTTCCCAGAGATGACCCCTCTCAACGTGTTCTTCAGGAAAACTTTGTTGGTCTTGACCTGTCTTTTCTTCCTGTTGAGAGAGCAATAGAAAAAAAAGAGAAAGACATTAAATGTTCTCAAGTCACAGTCGATAGATGTAAACATACTATTAATTATTATACTATTACGTAGTTCTGTGTTAGATGTATGTTGTTTTTTAGTAAATGTGATGTTATTTTATGTACCTGTAAAATGTAGGGCTTCCTTGGAGAGCAGGCAATTAAATTTATTTTTGGCTGGGATGGAACCACCCTACTTAAATAAAACTTAATAAATAAACAAAATATACATCTAGAAATACAAGTAAAACATTTATAATCTCCTTCGTAATTTTGTTTACGATATATTTTTTTTACTTTATCATTGTTGCCATATGTATATAGGTTATGTCGAAGATGATGATTTATATGTTCATGAAAAGAAAAAAAATGTATGTTGATGTTTAACAAAATGAACTAAACACACGGTATATGATTTAATTTATCGTGGCCATATCTTGGTTATGTTGAGGATAATGATTTATATGTTCATGAAAAGAAGAAAAATGTATGTTGATGTTTAGGAAAATGAACTCCACAACACATGCATGTACATGTACAGACAAAACCCTGGATAAACATTGTCCTCACTTATGTTATTTGTTTTGAACATGTTAGCTATCTTTTTATTATGTTAGTTACTATGTTAAGTATGTCATTTTAGTAGTAATGAGATTTGTATATTGCTCTTTGTTTATTCCTTTTGTGTGATTATATTCTTGTCATTCATACTTCTACAGCACATAGAAACTTGTTTATTATGCGCTTTGTAAATATTGTATTATTCTTATTATTACTATGTAAATCAGGCCTGATGTAGATGCATGTTTGTAACGTAACAGAAATGGACAAAATAAAATTCAAAGGGAGGGAAGTTGGTGAAGGGAGAGAAAAGGAGAGAAAGAACGAAACGGATAAATTACATCAGATCTCTTTTCCATCATGGCATCTACAGTACATGCTATACATGTGGTGGTGCAGATGTCACCAGAAAGGAGGAAAAAAACGCCAAGTATTTCAATGTATGCTTTTCAAACTCGACCATACAGCTTAGTGAAGTCCTCCGGAGGATTGGAGTGGATCCTGGCAGTTTTTCTAAATGGGGCCAGCGTAAATGCTGTTACAAATGCTGGATAATTGTCTGGAGTAAGAAATGAAACCAATGTCAACATTTCTGAGACCTATCATTCCACCATCTTTGTAATCTCCTGGATGAGAACCTCCCAAATTCATACTACAGGCACTCACTTCTGTAACATTCAAATCTGTACTAATAACGCACCTCTTTGGCCTTAATTAATTAGCTTAAACCGTATTTTGTCCTCACTTATGTAATTTGTTTTGACCATGTTAGCTATCTTTTTATTATGTTATTTACTATGTTAAAGTATGTCATTTTAGTAGTTATAAGATTTGTATATTTCACTTTGTTTATTCCTTTTGTGTGATTATATTCTTTTCATTCATGGTTGTACAGCACATAGAAACTTTTGTTTATTATGCGCTTTATAAATATTGGTATGTAAATCAGGCCTGATGTAAATGCATGTTTGTAACCTAACAGAAATGGGCAAAATAAAAATTGAAGGGAGAGAAACGAAGAGAAAGAAACAGAGAAATATAGCATGTGAGAAAGCATGCAATCTCCATTACATCAGATCTCTTTTGCATCATGGCATGCTATACATGTGGTGGTGAAGATGTCACCAGAAAAGAGACAAAAAACGCCAAGTATTAAAATGTATGCTTTTCCAATTCCAACATCAAGCTTGGTGAAGTCCTGCGGAGGATTGGAGTGCATCCTGGAACTCCAACGAAATGGGCCAGCGTAAATGCTGTTACAAATGCTGGATAACTGTCTGAAATAAGTAATGAAACCAATGTCAAAACTGCTACACTGCTAGTGCTACATGTTCCTTGAACATACACCAAAGCTGGCGACAATGCTTTCCAGGCATGTGCTCCTCGACTCTGGAACGAGCTTCCACGTTTCATTTGTTTATCACCTTCGCTGGATGTCTTCAGATAATGTCTCAAAACTCTCCTCTTTGACCATGAACAACAACTGAATCTTTGATAATGTTTATGTAAAGCACTGTGAAACAACAGTTAGTTTGTAAGAGCGCTATAGAAATGACTTTATTGTATTGAATTGAATATTATTTATTGTTTCCTTTGTGTTTATTTTGCACGTATAATCATTATGTATGGTATATTTGTCCAAGAATATAATGGTAATGTCAGTCAATGTTAAATACTCCACAATGATTGTCAATTCGATTTTTGGTTCAAATTTGATAAAAAATATATCTCATCATTTTATGTGCATATATCTTTTCATGTTTTCCATCCATAGATGCCGATTGATTTCAATCACCCATCCATGTGGGGAACAGAGAAATATCGGTGCTTGTGCCAAACGGCGAAAGAAGAGAAAAAGATGCAAGCGCACCACACGACACAAGAGAAGAGTGTGTTGGCAACATCAGGCCACTTTGGACTATCATACTTTCAATACATGAGAGACCACCCACATCTGTGTCTCTCTCCAATTTTTGTGATCCCCAAGCGCTCGGGGAAGTTGCGGATGATCTTGAACATGAAGGTGATCAACACTTTCATCCTCGGTACATTTCCGGATGGAAACGCTGGCTTTCTTCTTGCCGACGATTGATCGGACTGACTGGGCCATCTCGCTTGATCTCAAGGACGCCTACTTTCATGTACCGATCCATTCCTGTTCGCGGGATCTCCTGGGATTCGCTTTCCAGGGCCACTTTGGACTATCATACTTTAAAAACATACAATAATGCCTATCGATTTCAACCATCCATATATGTGGGGAACAGTTATATATATCAGTGCTTGTGCCAAAGGGTGAAGGAAAGAGAAAGATACAAGTTTATTACAGACGAGTATGTTGGCTTTAAAGTCATTCAAGTGGCGCTGTAAATAGTTAGATATCGTAAATGCTCTCCAAGAAGCAATTTATATCCATTGATTATTCCATTCATATTCATATTTATTATATTTATATTATATTAACTTGTATTGTCATATTTTCAAAGTTAACTGCTTAAGGAGCTATGCTACATTATTGTTCCATATCTTTATTTTGTATAGTTTTTGTATTTGTTTAAATGTTTGTATAATTATTATGTTTTATACATTATTTTTTTTTAATGTTTTTTTCATCGTATAGACAGGGCCTCTTGGAAGATCAATATCAGAGATAGAAAGGGGCCATAAAGAAGACTTTAATAAATAAATACTGCATTAAAGATATCAGCTAATTGAACACATTGAACAAAACCAGAACAAAATCTTTATAGGTGAAACTCTATTCTCCTACATATTCTTATATCAACGTCATGTACCCCCCCCCCCTTCCCAGCTGCTATCGACTCGAGCATTCATGCTTATGATAGTTGGCCTTTGCATTTATCTTGATTCTTTGACTTACCTCCATACTTTAAGGTTTTCAATTATATATGCATTTTTATGTGTGTGTATTTCAGTTGTCGCTCTTTATGTAAATAAATTATATTATATACTCTTGTTATTTGAATGTTTTGTATTTGATTTATTAATAAATGCAGAAACATCTGCTAAAAACAAAAAGTTTAAATGACAAAACGAAACTATGGCATATTAAAAATGAAATAGCAGACAATGTTATAAAGAATGAAAAATGATCAGATAGTCATAGACCTCAATCCACCACAAAAAAAAGATCCTGCGCTAATGACCAACAACAGATTAAATAATACAACCGGATAACAACAGCATAGCATGACAAATCCCAATCTGGATGCTGTTCAATTTTGCTTTCAATTTGTTCAATCTTTTGCTAAAACTAAATAAATTTCATTCATTGTGTACGTGTATATTCTCATTAAGGTGGACTGAAGAAACTGAGAAAAACAAATTATGAAGGCTCTAAAACAACTATTTTATTTTTATTTTTCAAATCTCACCAGCCATTAGGTCCCATCGTTGAAGCTCTTTCTTTGCCTCTCCCTGCTTCATTGAGCAATTCCGCTGCAGCAAGTCTGGAAGAAAATATGAATTCCATCAATTGTAATTTTGTAGCTGTCAAACAAAAGTGGGTTGTACTAGTTGGTTTAAGTGATTTCTTGGTTAAACTAGATGTACAGTAAGTGCGTCCAAAACTCCACATATTTTTGCTGGTGGTTCAGGGTAGCGTTTCATGAAACCATCATAAGTACAGGTTCACCGACATCCCATTGAAATGGGTGTTAAACTTAATACACACATTTCAATGGGATGTCGGTGAACTTGTACTTATGATGGTTTCATGAGACGCTGCCCAGGAGTTTATTTTTGCAGCTAGAACATATTCACCCCTCGGCTGTGCAGGCTGGCGGTCATGTGCTTCATCCCATGGACATAACATGCAGCAGTGTATGGGGGTTGAATGTGTGCATAGTTAAACACATTGAATACATCACACAATCTGTGTGCTAACTTGCTAAGAGTGTTGAAGGGTGCTTTCTGCATGATTGCTTCAAAATGTTTATGCATGACTGTTTCATAATGCATAATGAGCTCATCAAATAGATTAAGAGTATTGTTACACCTCTTCTCATAACATTACAGCAGCTACACTAAAGGATAGACTATTTTGTAATGTAATCAGATTGAATGCACAAATCTTTATTAAAGTGACTTGGTATCATTGTGAAGGTTGATGAAAAAATTGCTTAATTTTTGTATATTTAATGTTACTTACTATATTCCTTCTACTGTACTAACCCTGACATGCAAAAAATCCTGAAAAAATTCTCAAACCACGAAGATATCTATGGTTTGCTTTGAAAAGGTCGATGTACGACACACTCTAACAGTGATTTAAAGTGAATTCTCCCAACCATTTTTGAATTTTCCAAACCGTTTTCCCATGAAAAAAAAACATAAAACAGGCTATAAAAAATCTGTCAACACTTAAATGTCTGGAATGGAATGTAGAGCCATTTTATTGCTTTGTGATGATTTACATTCACCTAAAATGTAATTAATTTGTAATAATATAGTTGGGAGAATTAAGGAATCGATCAGTTCAGTTTTCCCAATTTGTACCATGAATTATGGTCCGTTTTCACTCAAATTTTCACATTATTTTTTAATTGTACATCTAGCATTGAAGTCACTACCTTAGCACCACTATCTATCATCTTAACAATGTTACCAAGTCCCTTTAACAAATCATTTCAAGCACCTGTTACGAATAATTGTATTTATTTTCAATAGTCAGAATGCTAACTGCGTACATTGTATATTGTTAGGTAGGAAAATCCATATACCGGTATGTTTGTCCTACCTAGTAACAGTTAATGCATGCAAATCGCTTTCTGATTATTGAAATATAATTATTTGTAATGGGTGAACAAAATAATTTGTAACAAGGAACGTAAGAACAAAATTTACAAAGACCTTACCTATCAAGTTCTTCATCTCCCATGCTTCTGAGATGGTCTTGCGTGCCACTTCTGAGATGGTCCTGCGTGCCACTTCTGAGATGGTCCTGCGTGCCACTTCTGATCCCTCTACACTGCTGCCTGTAAATGTTGATAAAGGAATAAACATTTTAAATACAAAATGATGATTTAAGGGGGAGGGGCATTCTTATGAAATGCATTGTACCCCCCCCCCCCCTCCCCACATTTATTCACCTAGCACAGTACTTTCACTACACTGCATGCCATGCAATGCACCAGGAGATGGTTTTCACCTCCATAGACTTTGACTTTCTTTTCCGTTTTTACTATTTTATCCTATTAAAGGAAAATGAAATGCAACAAATGTTAGCTGATAGCCTTATTAACAATTGTGAGCCAGTTAAAATCACCTTGATATTAATTACTCCTTTGAATACTTAGCACGGAAAAACAATCTCTCTAAAGTTTGCAGCTTTCTTGCTAGCCATTCTCCAACAGAAGTCACCATTTTGATGAATATAGTAATGTCAGAGTAGTACAACTTGTGAAAAACTCACTGGCCTCTATTTCAATGACAATGTAGGATACTCACCTGTAAAATGCATGAAAATAATGTAAGGACACACACAAGACAAAACTAGTCTTACATGTTTGATGACTTGAGCTGCACTGCTATATTTTAATACATCTACAAAATGGCTGCCAAGATGGCTGACATGCAGTCCATAAAACAGTAACAACCAATCACAAGATTGGACATGAAGTAAGTAACCAATAGAAAGCCTAAAGAAAGATAAAGTGACATGTGCTATAGTGTGCTGGGTTGAATAGCCATGAGATAGGAAGAGTGTGTGTGTGGTGCTATGACAGGTAATGTATATGAGGATGAATGAATAGGGACAGAACAATAGAAGCCAAGAGCTAGGAGACAACAGACAATGCATGTAGGTCAGGAGTGCGCTGAAGCATAACAGTGTGGAAAGCTAAAGTAAAAATAAACAAGTAACCATTTGGATCAGTAAAATTAAATCTTACAATAGTTTCCTCATAATTAACCTTTTTTGTAATGCATTCAAATGAATGGACGTTCTCTCATAAACTTATGGTGACAAGCTATTTGGTTCAGGTGTTTCAGATGGTTGAGCAGTTTATTTTATTCAGCAATCTTTGGCACTCATAAGATGTTGCTTGGCCAAACAAAGCTCTGCCAATTATTCAAAAGAGTGACAATGGAATGCCCTCGACCAGCAGTCTGTAATAGCCACATCTGTTGAGAACTTTAGAAACACACTTTAGCATGTACCACCTGCCATCCATAGGCCTAAAGAAAAGATGTTGTATTGCCCTTTGTGACAGATCAAAAAAAATGACATCGATGGTCAGCTTTTATTTTTTTCAACTGTTTTTTAGAAGAAAAACATTCAAAACTGGGAAATATCAGCCCAAAGAGGGAGTTAACAACAACAATTTTTTTTTTTTTTTAAAGATTTCCGACCGACCGACCGACCGACCCATGTTTTGACATCTTAAGGGCAATACAACATCTTTTTTTAGGCCTTAGCGACATGCAGAATACCGCCCTGCTGACTTCAATTCAAAAGATTTTGTCACTTTATTAATACTTTTGCACAATATTTTGCACTCGCAAAAACTAAATGCCTCTTCTTTCTTCTTCTTCTTCCAGTGCAAGTACAGTCCTCTGGGTAGAGTATTTTCGTACTGTTGTGTAGTGCTGTGAACGAATGTGCCATGCTGCATTGTGTGAGCCTCCAAAAAAGAGGTCCCAAACGGTTTTAGAATTGGGTAGTAAAGACTAAAAAGTGTTCATTGTGCAAGTACTAAAAATAACTCCTTCTCCAGCTAGACTAGTTTTGACGCAGAGCAGAGCTGCCAACATTTGATTTGGGTAATCAGGGAGATTTCTGAGAGAGCAGCATCGAACGACTTCATTGTTGGCGGGAACCAAGAATGGCCTTTTAGTGCCCCTGGTGGGGGGGGGGGGGGCAGGGGGCAGGCCCCCAAAAGCTCTTGGTTTTAAGCCTCTTTGAAACCCTTTTAGAACACATTTTTTCAATGATTTCTCAAATGGAAGGCTTTGATATGGCACATTTTATTTGCATACAATTGATAACATATGAACTTCACATCATATTTCAGACTATGAACTCCTGTTACCTCTATTGTGAAATGGGGGATGTACTTGTGGAAGGCAAGGACTGGGGTGTGCTTGAGGGTTTTCCTTGAAGTGACTGGTAGGTTGCTTGCTTGAGTTTGCTAAGGAGGTCCTTGCTATACTCCCTTTGGTAGCATGGGACATCTGTGTTGGCAATTTTCTCTGTTAGGAGTGCTTGAAGTGTTTTCAAATTCATTGATCCCCTGAAATCAGTTTTGTTCTTCCTAACAATGCTAAAAACTCTTTCACATGAAGCATTGGAATGTGGTATCACAAGCAAAGATTTCATCACTTTGCTCAGAAGTGTGTATTTCTTTGAGCCATTGCCATCCTCCATCTTTGAAATTGCAGACCATTTCTTGTCTATTCTCAGTTTTTGTTCAGGATCTCTGGTTCCCCTGATGTGGCGAAATACATCATTTCTTCCCCCACTCTTGATGGAGATATCTGCGCCGCAAACTGTAAAAATGCGTAGTATTCGCCTTTCGTAGATTTCCCAACACAAGGCCATTCCAAGTGGTAGTCATCTTTATATTTCTGATAATATTTCGACTTCGACATTGTCCTGGATGATATTTAATACTCAAACAGAGAGCAAAATACAGCCTTGTTTTGGACAAAGTTGACTTACGCCTTCGGAAGATGCAAGTTATATCGATGCGTTCCCAACGGCAAAGGAGATCAGAAAAAAAAGTCGGCTTCAAAATCCACTCTGCAGTAACACTGCCATGTTGGTATCAAATGATAATCCACTTAAAAATCACATCGCAAAAGTCCCCAAATCAATCCAAAAACTGATGTTGAAATGTGCAGTTTTTTGGGCCGATCGCAGCAGACAAAGTCTGCTTGTTGTATCAGTGCAACTTCTGGCTGCTCTGACGCGACCGATCGGAAACCGGCACCAACGTACCGGGACGCTACGGGGGCCGGCGAGGAAGCGCCCGGCAGAGCAAGCAGGCGAATTGCTATCACACAAACACCACTCACATTATCACATGTTCCCAATGGTTTGTTAGATTAGCCCGCCAGTCGTTCGGCGTAACTCTCATTTATTACGCTGTTAAATAAAGTACGATATCACGGTAAATTTATATTCGACGACTGGATAACAGGAAAATTCATATTACAGAATTGCCGTGTGTTTTGTATACGTACGTACGAACTCAACATGCTAGTCTTGTGAAACAGTCGTTTATGAAAATAATACAACTTAAAATCTGGAAATCCGGGAGATTTTGCATGGGGTCGGGAAAACGGGATATTGGGTCAAAATCCGGGAGTCTCCCGCAGGATCCGGGAGACTTGGCAGCTCTGCGCAGAGTCACGTCACCCCAACCAGCTGCCTCCTATTCAAGCAGAACACACATACCACACAAAACATTTACCAAATGATTTGAGACATAACACTCTTCAAAACATGTATGATAACCTTTCGTTCATAGCTGACTTTTAGAATAAATGACCATTTTCTGAGTGTAAACTTTTTTTGACTCACACGGCAGTGAGGTTACAACTCAAAGTTAAAGTTAGGCACGTATAGCACTACGGTAATTGCAAGATGTGGGACCGAAGTGAAAGAAGCCAACACATGCACGGGCACAAATTCTCCGACTCTGGCTTCATGCCTGATCTCAAATTAAATGGAAAGCGAGTTAATCAAAACGTATGGAATATTGCATAACGTGTAATTACTTTCCACATAAAAAAAAGAGACTAAAATGTGTTTTTTTTAAACAGAAAATAAATAACACATACCTGCGCTCAATCTCTAGCAGACATGTCAAATTGTGAACACAGCTGACCGAAATTCGTCCAGCAAGATAGGCGAGGATGGTGTTCTCAACATGCATGCGTCTTTGTAAAGTGCAAATTATTGTATTCACCCCCTGTTCCCGCACCTGTAACGAATAATTGCTTATATTTCAATGTCAGTATGTGGATTGCATATCAGCTGTTGCTAGGTGCAATTTGCATACTGACCTTTGAAATACAATTATTTGTAACAGGTGAATGAAATATTTAGTATCAAGGCACTTTACAAAGACGTATGCTTTACTTTGGTTACATCACGAAATGGTCTATTCAGGCAAACCTAAAAGAAGAGATGCTAATTAAAATTATTCGGTAAGGCTACATAAAAAAATGTTGAAAGAAAGAAAAAATAAAAAGGGGAAAGTTGAGATGTTAACTATTATTTAAAATGATGGTTGACTGTACGTGCTAAATCTGTGGTCGTGTTGATTTTTAGTAATACAATAACAATAGGGTATTCATATTTATTTTACCTCCCCCCCCCCCCCTAGTATATCATGAAGCACAAGGCTGAGCCCCCCCCCCCCCCCCCAGGGGCGGATCCAGCCGGCGGGGGAGGGGCCAAAGAGGGGGGGCCCAATTCGTGAAAGTGGGAGGGGGGGGGGGTAGTGAGCACTATTTTTTTTTTTTGGGGGGGGCCTCGAAAATTTGAAAAATCGCACCCCCCCCCCCCCCCTTGAGCGCCAGGGGAGGGGGCCCATCTCCAGAAAAAGGTTATAATTAACGTGTTTTTGAACTGTAGTTTTTCCAAGGGGAGGGGTCCTGGGCCCCCTGGATCCGCCACTGCCGCCCCCTCCCCCCCCCGGTCCCCACAGTACCACATTACACATTTTTATTTCAGTTTTCTTTATGGATAACTGATTTTCTTATAAAACTGAAGATATGGCGTATACATTCAATACTGAATAAACGCCATTAAACTATTACCAATTGAACAACAACAACAACAACAACAACCAATCGAATGCAGACATTAAACTTGTGCATCCCAATGCTTGCTCTTCAGACTTTTAAATTGCGTTCAAAAAGAAATTATGCTTTTCTTATTAGCCTATATATATCCGTCAGTTAAAAACTGATGACCTCTTTGAATGACATTTAAATTATGCCCCGTTGGTAAAATACAAACGCCCAGCCCTAAACCCACTTTGATTTTTTTGTTTGTTCATCGATTTGTGTACTTTATTCCTTTACTACATGTGTTATTAATGCGCTCTCTATTATTACGCCCCCCCCCCAAAAAAAAAAAAAGTATTATCAAGTTTTCTGTATAGACGATGTTCACTTACCCCATCATGCGACTAGTAAAATCTCTTCCAAGTGAACTTAGATAGATGCCCCTATCAACAGGTAAAATAAGTACTCGCCTGAGGCTATAATCCCCCTCCTCTATATGAACTGCCCTTAGATTATCCCTTTCATGACAAAAATAAATAGATATAGTTTAAGGCTAACCGTCTTTATGTGCATGACTGTGCGATATATTCCATCATTGCATGTTTTTCTGCCTATATCGAAACACGGACTATATCCAGGCAATGTTTGATGCTTGCCCATTTTCTAATTATATATAGGCCTATACATGCATAATAAAACCGGCGACAAAAATGAGTGACCTCCAAAGTAACAAATGTCCCGTGGTCGTCAAGCCATCCAGGCGCGGATCCAGGGGGGGGGGGGGCCGAGCGTGCCTTGGCCCCCCCCCCCCCCCCGCAAAAAAAAAAAAAAAAAAGGAGAGAGAGAGAAGGAAAAGAAGGGAAAGAGGAGAGAAGGGAAAAAAAGAGAGAAGAAGAAAGAAAAGAAGGAAGAAGGAGATCGGGGGGAAGGACTTGCCTCCCCCTTCCCCCCCCCCTAATAAAAAATAAAAGAGAAGGAAGGAAGGGAAAGAAAAAAGATAAAGAGGAGATAAAGGGAAGGACAAAATAGGAAGAAGAAAAGAAAAGAAGGGGGATATCAGTTGCAATTTTCCCGCCAACAAGTGTAGATCGGAGGGGGGGGGCACTGGCATACTGATAGGGGGAGGGGGGTGGATAAATAGAATTAAAACGTGGTTTATTTATAATTCCATAACGGTGGTTAACAAATAATGCTGAAATGAGATAATTTTCCTCACTTCATGCGTTTGTTGGAAAATGACAAATTCCTAAATTGACAGCCAGGCAAGAAAATGCTTTTTGAGATGCCTACATATCAGGGCCCGCGGAACGGCGGGGATCGGGATCCTCGAGCCCCTCCCCCACACTTTCTTTGAAAAAGTATATTAAAGAGAATAGAAAGAAAGAGAGCGAGAAAGAAAAAGTAGTTAACTGCCAGTGTCACATTATAATGGGGTATCAAATATGCTCTCTGACCATTAAAATTAATGCCTAAAATCCTAAGGGCTCTGCCCCCTGGATTCCCCACGGGGCCCTAAGGCGGGCCCTTATATGCTCATATGACGGTCATTTAATGCCTAAAACCCCTGATTTCTGGGGGCTCTGCCCCCTGCACCCCACGCCAAATAGTGTCCTGCTAGTGTCACAAATAATAAGGTATCAAAAATGCTCATCTGACCGTAATTAAACGCCTAAAACCCCTGAGCTTCGGGGGATCTGCCCCTGGACCCAACAAGAGCCCTTAGGCGGGCCCCTCGATACTCATCTGACCGTAATTGAGTGCCTAAAACCCTTGAGATTCCGGGGCTCCGCCTCCTGAACCCCAAGCCAATTAGTGACCTGCCATCGTAACAATTAGATATCAAAATAATGCTCATCTGACCGTAATTAAATGCCAAACTCCTGAACTTCCGGGCTCTGCCCCCCTGGACCCCGTCTAGGGCGCTAAGGCGGACCCCTGAATGCTAAACTGACGTAAATTAAAACCTTAAACCCCTGAGCTTCCGGGGCGGACAAGGTATCAACATTATTGTTCATCTGACAGCAGGCGCGTAGCCAGGGGCGGTGGGATGGTCCCCCAATAAACGCCGGCCAAAAAAGAGAGGAGTATAAAGGAAGAGGACGTAGGAAGAAAAGGGAATAGACAAAGAACATATTTGATATTCAGACAAGATTAGAGTCGAGAACGGTACAACGAATTGTCTTCTTTCTCTAACGAATTAATGAAACGTCAAACCTTCCGCGCTACGCGCGGGGGAGGGCAGGGGGAACTTAATTCAGACGAGGATAATTTTCGGTAACGGTACAACGAATCGTCTTCTTTCTATAATAATTTAATGAAACGTCGAAGCTTTAATGAAAAGTAAAAGTTTCCGCGCTTTCGCGCGGGTGGGGGAAACTAATTATTTTCGAGAGCGGAACAACGAATCGTCTTCATTCTCTAAAAATTTAATGAAACGTCGGAGCGGGGGGGAAACTGAATTTAGACAAGGATTAAGAGTCGAGAACGGTACAACGAATCGTCTTCTTTCTTTAATGATTTAATGAAACGTAAAAGCTTCCGCGCTTCGCGTGGGAGGGGGGGGGGAAACTGAATTAACAAGAATTAAAAGTCATAATGGTACAACGAATAGTCTTATTTCGCTAATGATTTAATGAAACGTAAAAGCTGTATTCAGACGGATTATTTTCGAGAACGGTACAACGAATCGTCTTCTTTCTCTAATGATTTAATGAAACGTACAAGCTTCCGCGCTTCGCGCGGGAGGGAGGAGGGAAAAACTGAATTCAGATGAGGATTAAAGAGTCGAGAACGGTACAACGAATCGTCTTCTTTTTCTAATGATTTAATGAAACATAAAAGCTTCCGAGCTTTGCGCGGGAGAGGGGGATGAATTAAGACGAGGATTAAGAGTCGAGAACGGTACAACGAATCGTCTTCTTTTTCTAATGATTTAATGAAACGTAAAAGCTTCCGCGCTTCGGAAATTTTCAAATTTCGAGACCCCCCCCCCCCCCCAAATAAAGTGTCCTGCCCCCCCCCCCCCCCGCTTTATTTAGCGGCTGGCTGAGTCGTTACGATTTTTTTCGGACCAAAAAAAAAAAGTGGGCCCCCCCCCCCTAAGAAATCCTGGATCCGCGCCTGAAGCCATCTACCTGATGTAATTATCGGCCCTTCTTTATATGAAGTGCCTTTGCCTTGTTCGTGGGGAAAAACACTCGAAAAACCCGCTGCAACAATATTTTATTTCATAAACTCCAAAGTAAATTAATATATGAAAAGTTGACCTCTAATAAGGAAAACTTAACTGTAACCAGCAAGGGCGGGTCTAGGGGGGCACAGGTGCACGCGCATCCCCCTGCCCCCCCCCCCAAAAAAAAAAATATGCTCCCTTACCCCCCCCCCCCAAAAAAAATATGCTCTTACCCCCCCCCCCCCCCCCCCCCCCCTCCCCCCCCCCCCCCCTTATTCAGCGGCTGGTTGAGTCGTTGCGACTTTTTTTGGACCAAAAACAAATTATATATATGTTTAACCCCTCCCCCCACTTATTTAGCGGCCGGCTGAGTCGTTGCGAAATTTTCGGCCCGATCATGTTTAACCCCCCCCCCCCCCCCAAAAAATCCTACGTACATACGCTACTGATTTCACCCCCCCCCCCCCGCCATTTTTTGCCCCCCCCCCCCCCCCCCGGTAAGAAATTCCTGGATCCGCCACTGCCAGCTATAGGTCTAATGAAGTAAACTCTTTGAAAATCTGAAAGGCGTTGGCTGTTTTAAGAGAAAGGGGTTATTATAGTTGTTATCATCATAGATCGAGTATAATATATCAGTTCTCATGATCGAACATACATTTAATACTCTTTTGATAAGACATTTTACTAGACTTTACATAATACTGCTTCTATTTTCCCCCTTTTTGTCTTCTTTTCTTGTTCTTTGTAAAAAGCGTAAATATAACCCCTTAGGAATTTTATTTGTCATATATTTAATATATTTGAAAGGTGTTGTAACGATTCAAGCTCTATATGCTTATGTTTCATCACCTTCTTTCAACTGTATAAAAATATATAGGTCTATAGTTGCAACTTGTCTTTTAACATTGTTATATTCTTTTTCATGTGAAGTCAATTCAAATGGAATGTAAGAATGAAAATGAAAATTTGTTATATTATGTTCTTTTTCATTTGATGTTAACTCCAATGAATTGTGAAATTGTGAACATACATGCATAAATAAATAAACTATACATGAGAGTGTCCTAGGTGGGGTACGTTCTAGCGCGTTGTACATGTTGTGTAGCGTTGATATTTGATGACCTCACTTCCGGTGCCGGGTCAAGTAGAAGGGACGAGGTGAGTTACAATGTCAGGTTTCGGCATCGAAATATGTCTTGAAAAGGGCATTTTCCGTGTGGTATTATAATTTTTGATGCATCATAAATACGATGGGAAAATTTTGGTTTGAAGTGTGTCTTTAGATTATTTCAAGTTCTATTGAAAATAGTTGTAAATGTCGGCGTTACTGTGCGATTACGATCCTTTGACTTTGCGTAACTAACTGCATTGTGCGGGCCCATACATCCATTTGTGTGTCTTGTTTGTAATCGGACTGTGCAGTGCAGTGTCTATGTGTCGTGCATGAATTTGATTAGTGTTAAACTTGCTGTGACTTGGTACTTGGTCGGGTAATCCCTTTGGCAGCTCACTCAGGAAGCTATAGGCCTACTGGGATGGTAGGTGACGTTATAAACAAATTAAGCCACACTCTTCAGTGGGGGGCGCTGGTCCGAGAATTAGGATTGTCCGCATAAACGTGGACAAAAATTAATCAAAAAGTAAGGATGCGCAGAAGTTTTTTTTTTTTTTTGTAATAAAAATAGCGCCAGTTGACAGTTAACTTTTATAGGTTGTCCGCCTTTCCGAGGAATTTATCGCTCATATTTAATTATGTGAAAGTCTCTGTACAAAGTCAATGTGAAATGCATCAAGAAAGTCATCGTGGAATCTGTTTTTTCGCATCAGCAACGCGTTCATCGGAAATCCAAATGGTCAGCAAAAATGTGGACAATCTTTATTTTTGCATACGCGTCTGTCCACGTTGAAGAAGAAGATCCTCGTTTATGCAGACAATCTTTATTCTTAGAACAGCGCCCCTACTGTTTATTCTAGATCTGTTGATTCTCAAAACTTTCAAAGATATTAAAAGTTAAACTATCCAGAATGCACTCAAAATCAGCACCTCAGTTAGGTCTAGTGACAATCGATGATAAAATAATCATACAAATGCAATAAATTTGGTTCAGAAATCTAGTATTGTCAATTCTGTCAATGAGATTTATTTCCAATCTAACAAATTCAGGGTACATTTTGCAATATCAATGAGTTTAATTTTACATTTGAATAATTTTTAGGTGTCATCAATTGTCACTAAGTAAGGTTTGGCAGATTTTGAGTGAATACTAAATTTCTATTGGGTTTTGCTCATTGATGTTTGATAGTCTGAGAATCAAAAGAGGTTTTCTAACTTTTCTTAAATGATTTTTTTATGACACACAGGCACAGCGTGGTATTACACTACGGTTTGTATTGCTGCTATTACTTATTACTATCTCTTTCACTTTGTCTTCCATGCGCAGTCTCCCATTCTCCAGGAACTGTTCTATTAACATTATTCAAAATGGGCATGAAATTCGGTAACCTGGCAAAGTTCAGAGGGGTCATCACTTACACCCTCTCTCCACATGAGCAGAGGCATTCGCAGGAGCCTTTAGCAGAGGTCTGCCCAACATCTTCAGGAGATTCAGATCAAAGGTCTTCATCGTCACACCACGTGAGTATTTTAAATACTGGGGGATTTCCATGAACTATATTATCATAAAAAGAATATGACATGAACAGATAACAACTAAATTATTTATAACCATTGTAAATTAAATGGGATTTTTTTTGGGGGGGTGTTACTGTTACTCAATGAAATGTTGATTTGTTGAATACTTATATAAGCTTTAATATGTCACATCTCTCAAGAAGCCTAAGTCAGGACTATTCAATTTTCTCACATACTTCAAAAATTACAAAACTTGGTAAGGGTATGAAATAATTTAGTTGTTAATTGTATGTGCTTGTCATCACGTGCAATGAGGTTTACGGTAATAAAAAAAAATTCTATAGTAAATTAGTTCTCAGCATATCAGATGCCCCACTGAGCAAATTATCGGCTGACAAGATTTTCAAATTTTCGGGAGCAAAAAAAAAATTAAAAATTAGTGCTCACTACCCCCCCCCCCCCCCCCCCCCCCCCCCCCCCCCCCCACTATACCTCAAGTGGAAAGGAAAAAGAAAAAAGTGTTGTCTGTTTAATTTTCATTTAAATCAGAGAAAAAGCAAAAGTGAATTAGCTGGAATTGTGGATTCAAAATTATTTTGATATACAAATGCAATTTAAGTGCAATAACATTCTGTACTAATGAAGGCATTCAAGTGCAATATCATTCTGTGCTAATGTAGGCATTCAGCAAGAGTAGTTTGTGCACACCTCGGCTAGGCAGGGCTATCTGGTCATGTATTCACCATGCAGGATGCCTGGAGTTCCCTGTATAGTGCATAGTTAATACATAAACATGATCAGCTGACCCTGCGTAGTTATTTTTGCGCATGAATATTCATGCAGAATGTCCCTAAAAAGTAATAGTACAACTTAAAATTCCAGTTGTGTGTGTGTATTAATATACCTTTCTTTCTTTTTATTTTCATGTGCAGCATTTGTTGTGGCATACCTGATCTACTCGTGGGGAAACGCAGAGAACGCCAAGTCAAAACGAAAGAACCTGGCCGATTATGAAAACGAATCATAGAATCCACCACTCCAAGTTTCAACATCCTACAGGATCCTCAAAGTCTCTCATCTTTATGTATCACCATGACTACGGGAAGCCGCTGCCTCCTCTACCAAAGTGTTCACTCTTAACGATGATGATTACGACGACTGGCCGCTTTTGCATTTAAATTGTAGAAGAGATTTTGAGGACTTTTTCAAATGATATATTATTGAAATGTGTTATCACTGTAAATAATAGTGACCTAAACAAGAACAGCAGCAAGTGGAGAAGAAGCAATATTTACACACAAAATAGAAAGGCTAAAATACTCATGGATTTCATTATCAGGCACAGATATGATGCTAAAATTGGCAGTGGTGTGTATTGTCTCTAATTTATCAATGTGATGGCCATGATCATCTATTGTTGAGTAGTGTTTTGGGCGGGGATGAGATTCGATGTGTCCATTTATCTCTTTCAAGATTTCAAGCTAGGTCATATCAGTATATATGTACATCTGCATACATGCAAATATATATGACAAAACACAGGCCCGATGTACATGTCTGTGTTTTGCCAGAAATAATAATAGGCAGATTTGCACCGTACTTGCAGTTGTTTGTAAATTATTCTGAGACTTATTAAATGTTTGTTCACATTTGAAAAGTTGATAATTGTGTGGTCTCTGTATCATATTGAATAGTACATTTTGTGGTATTTTGCAATGAGCACAGATTGCTATGGTGACTTATTTGTCTTAATGTGCTTTGTAAGTCATTAATGCACTAAGAAAGCAAAGAATCACATACAAGTCAAGTTAATGGCATGCTTCTTTCAATGTACACAGCTTAAACAGTTAGGGATAGGAGTAATTTACTATTTCACCACTTTCAATTTTTTTGAAACGAAAATAGTTTTGACCTAAAATAGTATCTTTATCTGAGTTACAAGCATAGAAGTGTCATTACAAAAGATAGTTGGGGAAATTAGAAAGACGGCTAAGGGGGAAAGGGGATGGAGAGAGAGAGAGAGAGAGGGGGGGGGGGGGGGAGCAAGAGAGAATGAAAATAAGAAGGAGAAGTGGGTAAGGAGAGATAGGAAAGAGAGAGAAAGAATGAGAAATACATTTGTACCTATATGAGAATACCATAAAAAAATGAGGTGACATAAAAGTGGAAAGGAAACAAGGAGTGAGAAAAAGACAAGAAGAAGAAAAGATGAAACACTCCATGATATAATAGACACATTAATTATTTATTGGATGGGTGGAAAATATGACAATACTCTAACTTTGAGATAATAATGCATGTGTTCAACATAATTATAGAGCTATTACATCAACTCTAATCATGTTGAAGTTCCCTCGATTTCACTGCCAAGCTGTCTTAGGAGTTGACCAATAATATCCAAAATCTTGCCCTTTTGTGATAATGTATTTTTTTATTTATTTTGCTCTTTTAAATTGTGGGGATAAACAAAGCTCAACGTCATTGCAAGATATAATGAAGCTATGAAGTCAAGCTATCAAATCCTCTGGTGTGGGCAGTTATGATTAATTTTAGTTTCACCCCCCCCCCCCCCTCAAGGAATTTTTAAAAATTTCTCTTCCCATAAATTTGCCATTTTTAAGTATGGGCACGATATATTATATGTTTTAATTCTTGCAAGTGACGTCCAGACACAGTAATCAATATTGTTTTAAAGTTATTAAATGGGGAATTTATTTTACAAAATATATGTACTGATTATGGAATGATTACATACGAGCTATCATGGCGGACAAATTGTATTTTTAAAGATTTTACAGATTTAAATTCACAAAGCATACGGTGATCGTAACAAAGATCGTGGCGTCTGTTCATATTCCGACGTTTTGTATAACCTTCATAGTCACGGCACCCTTTTTTTGAAAGGAATTCAAAGTTTCGCGTCACCAACCTGAGGGCGGGGGGGGGGGTATAATCAGATTTGGTTTGGACGGGGGTGAGCGGCTGAAGCGTCACCCATACCCATTTTAAGGTTTTGCCATATTCCATTTTCATGAATGATTTATATTATCACATCCCCGTATATCATAATAGGCGACCCCCCCCCCCCCCCTCTTCCCCGCTGGGCACCCCAATCCCATCACAGAAGATACATTTTGCATCACTCTGGCACTTAATTATCAATATACCAGTGGCTACATTTATTTGTAAATTTTGCGAGCTCCGGCCTTTACTATAAAATATATAGGCCTATATTTTATATGTTATATGTTATTAAAACACTAGATAATATGTAAGATATTATAAACCATGTATGCGGGCATCGATCTTGCTGAATATATAATACATAAATTAAAAACAATATCACTCACTTTAATTCACAAATATGAAGGAATTCGGGCATCTCATTGCCCATACTTATCCCGTTCCTAAATGTTGCGAGGGAGTGAAACGAGTGAGGGTGGTTTAACTACGTAATTTCGATATTAAAAAATAAATATATCCGGGCACCTTAGTTGCTGCCTGAATATGACAACATTCTGGCACCTCACTCTCGATTAAAAGAATTGAGTTTGAGTTTATTGGTTTCACATTTCACATGCAGATACAATACAGATATCAAAATATACATAACAGACCTCGTTTCATAATTTGTTAACAAGTATAGTAATTGACAAATTAATCAGACTTGAAAGTTATATATATATATCATCATATTCTGGTACCTCAAAAATAATATTAAGTTATTCAGGCATTTCCTTGTCTGAAATCATTGTGTTTTTTATATAACGAGCAACCGAAGGGAGCGAGGAAAAGAGACTATCTATTATCTTTAAAATATTAATATCTCCTCATGAAACTCCATGTTCTTCATAAATTTAAGTAAACACTCCAAAAAATGATTGATATAAATTTCTCTCGGGACACACCTAGATATGTCTTGCAGCACCCCGGGTAGAAAATACGCTGCCTTATTCGCTTCACCCAGTTATGAATGCATTCAATTTAAAATTCGTTTTAATTCGTTTTAATTCGTTCCAAAAAATAAATCCGTCCAGCCCGCGAGGTCAGGGGCGCTCAACGAATCTGCGTTGTGATCGTGAGCGTTGAAAAATTGCCACGAAATAGACTGCCACCTTCAACAGAAAGCGAAGACGGCGAGGCGACGATTCTGATTTCGATTTGGACTAGAAAACACGAACATTGTTTGATTTCAAAATAAACTTTTACGATGGAGGTAAGATTTCATGAATTTTCTTTCATATTAGAATAGTTTAAAAATGTTTGACGACTATTGAGAATGATAAACGGTCGATAAAATTAAGCGTTTTTATTATTCAGTCCCACACATTGCTTCACATGTATTTTGTTTGAACTTTGAAGTTTAGGTGGAGTCTATGAATGTTGATCTATTACACTTATCCTGTTCATATTTGTATGAATTGTATCATTAGAAGTTTTGTATCAGAAGTGAAAGCAATTTGTTAAATATGGTATGTATGGTACATAGACTATGCTTGTTCTTGAGTGTCTGCATAAATAGTTCTGACTTCGGTCTGTGTCTGTCTAGGTCCCTAATGACCGCATGAGGGCGATATTGCAAAATCACCCTCTGGCTGCATTGGACTCTTTGTCACCAGCGAACATGCTTTTGTGCAGTGTGTGCCAATACGAGGGGCGGATGAATTTCACTTTCTTTATTTGTGATTCACCTCTCATGAATATTTATAAGCACTTACCTTATTTGGAAAACTTTACAAAGCTTCTGACATCAGAATCACCGTCAACCCGATCTGTCTTTGTCTTCAAAATCACCTTTGAGCTCAGTAGTAAGAGCAATTTTGACCGTGTATGAGCGATTATTTGTGCTGTTTTTACGAAATGAACTATGAGACCGGTAGGGACCACCTTAAAGTGTGGTATTATCGGAAAGCTTATGTAATTTGTGATTGAATGTTGACAACTCCAGAGGCCCACAAGCTTTCAGCGATAGAACATACCAGTGCTAATGATACCCTTCCCGCCCCGGCCGGGTTCAATTTTGAGAGATTTCGCGTACGGAAGTGGGCAATTAGTGGCAGTGCCATTTTTGGCAAAAAAAAAATCTCTTTATTAATTAAATTTGTGATTTAGGGTAAGTTCTCAGTGAATTTGCTTTGCATATATGATGTATAAGATAAATCAGTATACATCTATCGCCATTACGGGAATTTTAATTGGAATTTTATTTTTCATAATTATGACTAAAAGGAGCCCGTTTTCGGCCACTTAAGACAAAATCCCTTTTTTAGGACCCTTTACTTCCTATTTATTATCATTTTTTGTTCAAATCATGAAGCAAATATTATTATTATTTAAACAAAAAAAGAATCCCAGAAAAAAATCACGAATTGCCATGACAATATTCATTTCAATTTTCACTGTTTTGGAGCCAGTTATCGGCCGAGCGTTTCAGTTTACGGCCGCATGTACAAAGTCAATACAAAGCGCTCGCGCGCGCCGTGCGTTTCTGCGCTGATGTACAGCACAAGCGGGCGGAGCAGGTATCCCACGCCGGAGCTCCCGAGTGCTCGCCTGGCCGAAGACAGGCACAGCGGTGATCGGAAGTTGGAATCTGAATTAGACAGAGATATCGTGTGTGCGTTGCGGTGTGCGGCTGCATTGATTTAATACATGCGATGAGATACTTTTGAGCTTGCGACTAGCACAAAATCGGGCTCTAAATCTGAAAAATACTTGAAATAAAGCTCATTTTATGGTACCCATATTTCTTACAGACACGCGTAAAATACTCGATTTTTCAGATTCGGGTAGCGGGACCGCCGATTACATCGCTAAAATGTGATATTTTAGGATATATTTTTCATTGCAAATGTGGTTCTTCAGTGACACTGGCATGGTATGGTATGTGTGGGATATGTGTTATGCTATTATGCGATGTATTTCAGAGTGATTTTACCTTGTATCCAACCAATCGGCCGAAAACGGGAGCTGGCCGATTACCGGCTCCTTTACTCTATGTCTCGCTCTCACTCTCTAACGCCTATTCTTATTGGCTATTGTGGCTGCCATATTCACTCAATTTTTTGGTGCAAAGAGAAAGCTTGCGATTTTGAAAGAAGATTTCAAAAAAGACGTCCATGCAAGTTATAAACTTTGCTAAACAGCTGCATCGCGCAATGTGCAAGCGTATGCGTGTTGCCGTTTTTTTTAAAGGTTTCTACTAGTCTAGATCTACATGTACATTCAGTAGACATGCACAAAGCAGACTTGTGCTGTTTGTAAAACTGCAGTAGGAGTCTTGGATCTTGGATTCTTTTCCTCCTAAATACTCCGAAGAAGAGTTTTGACTGGAGGTGGTGGAGGGTGGACGATTACATTTTGAAAAAAAAGTTCTTTAGTAACTGCATTTTTAAATGAGAGCGGGGAGGTTTGGAAATATGAGTTGGCATAGACGTCCGAGTTGGTGTGGCAAATTTCAAATTGGTTGGAGTGTCCTCGTCTACGTCTGTCTGGCTTAGGGTTGGTGTAAGATTGGTAGTAGATGTCGAGTTGTCCCTTGATCATTTTGAAGAGGCAGGTAAGACGGTGTGCTTCCCTTCTGTCTTTAAGAGATCCCCAGTTGAGTTGGTTGGTTGAGTAGCTTGGTAACACTGGTGTCCCATAGTCTAATAGTCTACTACTATAACAGAATGCTTGTTCATTAAGAATTTAAATTTTGATTATGGTAGGTATTTAACTATTAGATGAGTAAAACTAATTATCCTTTAACTTACAGGAAGTCAGCAAGCACTCTGTCCACACGCTGGTGTTCAGATCACTCAAGAGGTCACATGACATGTTCATTGCTGATAACGCCCATCCTCCAAATAGGGATGCTGAAGCGTAAGTATTGAACCTCATTTGAGATAATGGTAGATTTATTTTCCTTGGAATTGAGCAAATGGGTTTTATCTCCAGCTGCATTTACAACAGCATTCAATAGGTTCTTCTTCTTCTTCTTCCAAGAAAGTGCTGCTTCAAGGCCTTGAATATTGCGCACTGTGTGGGTTAAGAGTTGGGTTGAGGTCTTGAGGAATGTTGGTAGAAGCAGGGGTTGTAATATGATTGCAGGGCAAACATGTTTTTCACTTTCTGTGATATTCTTTATTTTTGTTTTCCTTCTAAATTTCTACAATATAGATGAAGAAATTTTTTTTTTCTCAGAAGAAGAGTATGTTACCAATTATTCTCACTGTCTTTCTCTGCTTATTTATGTCTTTCACTCTCTCTTTCTCTCATTCTTTCTCTCTCTCTCTCTCTGTTTTTGTTTCTCTCTCTCTCTCTCTCCTTCCCCCTCTCTTTTCTCCCCTTCCTTTTCCCCCCTTCCTTTTCCCCCTTTTTTCTCCCCCTACATCTTCTCCCCCTCTCTCTTCTCCCCTCTCTCTTCTCCACTCTCCCCTCTCCCATCTTCCCTCTTCCCTCTCTCTGCTCCCCCTCTATCTTCTCCCCTCTCTTCTCCCCTCTATCTTTTCCCCTCTCCATCTCTCGTACAGTCAAAATAAACATTATGTCATATATTTATTGTATTTATTGGATGTGATATATTCTCTTTAACATGTGACCAACAGAGATAAGGTTAAGATTGCCTGCAAAGTGAAAGACCAGTATGGGATGGTACAGAACCTGACAGCTACCACAGGACACCAGAGAACAGCTGACGACTTACATCAAGAAACAAGGGAAGAGAGCCAGGGGTATGAACAAGGTAAAGCAAGGGGTGGCAAGCTAGTGCCATATAATTCGGGGCACATTCACACTTTTTTTTAATGTAATGATGTCAGTGCAATACCTTTCACATTTCTTTATCTTATCATATACCTTTCACGTTTCTCTTTCTTATTAATTATACATACGTAAAACCTTGTTATGCACATCTACTCGCTTCATCCCTGTTGTAAACCACTGCGAATGCCAGTGCTGTGTGTGAATATGCCGCTAGAGGTTGTGGTAAAATGTCTGATGTTCTTATGTATGTTATAAAATGCTAGCTGTACTGATGTGTAAATAACCCTTTATTCTGCTAGTGCCAATGCTGCATTATAGGTTTGTAGTTCAGTATACAAGCCATGTTCTTTATATTTTGTGAACCTGTTTTGAATTTTGCTTTGTCTAAATACAAATTGGAAGGTTTTCACCATTTACAGCAGTAAAAAGGGTTAACTGCTTTGGAGTGAGCACAGTTTGCTTGCATTTGATAAGTAAGTACCATAGGTGTTGACTATATTCCGGCCTGACGTCTACCTGAAAAAGCTAAAGTTTAACTTTGTTTATTGATTTAGGATATGAGGAGATTCCAGCCCACATCCAACCAGGACATCCATACCCAAATGCACCAGGTAAGATGTATTTTCTTTAAAAAGATTTTTAAAAAGAAATCTATTTTCTGCACTTTCTGAGAGATGTACATGGTTCTCGACATCTTTCCCTGTGAATAGAGGGTGGTCCATAAACAGTTTTAACGTTGCACAGTAGTTGTCAGTCGCCAAGAGTCGACTTCACTCTTACGACAGACAGGTCTTGTGTAGTGCACTGGGCCCTACCCACCACCTTATGGAATTCTCATGATCTAGATCAAATTTCCCTCACCCTCGAGATATAGGCAAGTTGGAGTATTTCCTGGTAGAACCACTGGTTCGCTGCTTCAAATACCTTTGCATGCACAGACACATTCATTGGTACTTCATCCAAATCCAGTGCTAGCAAATTACGATACAATACACATATACTCTCAACTGCTATGTGGCTGTAACGTTTACTAATGAAAGTGGTTGGGGGCTTCATCCTTGATGTATATCGGTTACCTTTACACATTCAAATTTATGTTCGCCTACCACCCTGGAAGACTAGAGAAATTAAAGTAAATCAGTAATGGAGTTGCATACTTAGTATTTTTGCCATCATTTTACATGGCATGAATTTAAGATGTCAGTGCTAGGTGGAGAATATTCCCCCCCCCCCCACAAGGAAAAGAACAAGTTTGCTCTGTATTTCTTGCTTCTGCTTACACATGTAATAACACATTGGATGTTTATTTGTGGGGTTCATCAGTCTGTATTATCCTATTTTGACAAATTCATTTAATTGTGAATACCTCATGGATGGATAATTTACTTAATTTGTAATTCACAGATAAGGTTTCATTTTTGTTAATATATGTAAACGGTTGTAATTTCCAATCTAAGACAAAAGTATTTTAAATTAGAAATACAAATTGTCAGGCATTAATAATTTGGAGCTCATACTTTACCTATTGATATTCTTACTTGTAAGGAGTACCACTGTCTGAACACACTGCAAGACAACCAGGTCTTAGTCAAGGAGGTGTTCAGCAGGTGTTGAGAGGGCTTCCACCTTCAGAAGCTCAGTAAGTTATCTCTCTTCACTTTGGATTGTCTCTCTTATTCTTTCAGTCTCACTATTTTTTTCTTCTCCACCTTCATCTCCCTCCTTTCCATTTCTTCCTTTCCATTCCTTCCCTTCCCTCCTACCCCTCCTTCCTTCCTTCCTTCCTTCCTTCCTTCCCTCCCTCTCCTGTCCTCATTTCCTTCCCCTTATCTCTTGCCCTCTTCTTCTCCGTTCTTCTCCCTCTCACTTTCCCTTCCCATCCTCATGTACATGTAAGGTAAATATGAAGGGTTGTATATTCTGAAGTTTCCAAACCATCTGATCAAACTAGAACAAAATTACAAATATTGCTGGAAATCACTCTACATTCATATGGCCATTCAGGACTACTTAAAGTTTCATGATATAGATTTATATTTGTAATCTGAAAATATTCAAAATTCACCCCTTTTAGTGCAATTATATGTTGTGGGGGATTCTTTTCCTTCTCATATCAGGCCTGATAAAAACCCGATTTAAATCGGTTTCCCGATTTTTTTTTTGGATTTTTCCTGATTTTTTTACAATTTTTTTTTTCTTCCCTATTTTATCCTGATTTTCCCGATTTCCCTCTTATTTTCTGTATTCTTCCCTATTATGCCCTATTTTTTTCCTAATTTTGTCCCAATTTTCTTACTCGAATGGGGGAATGTTGTTAGATGCCATTTTTTCCCCGCAAATCCCCCTTTTTTTTGTTACTCAAGGGGGGCGTGGTTGAGGGGAAAACAAAAAACCTATTTTTTTTTAGTGCTCACTATCACCCCTGTCATATGCATATACATGTAACAACAATGAAAGATAAAAGATAAGCTTGTTTTGTTATTGTTATTATTTCTCAATTTTAAAATATTTTTTGGGGTCTGGAAGAGAGGGGGAGGGGGGATACACCAAGTCCAATACTCAACCCTTATTTTCTTTTTACCCTCTAGGCTTCAGGCTTCAAGAACAGCTCCTGGAATTGAAGATATTCAGAGGAAAGCTGGCATTCCAGAGAGAATACAACCCCCAGGATCAAGGGTAAGACACATGTCTATCCGCTAGAAATATTCTATCTATATTTAGGAAGAAGCAACAGATTGCATGTATAATTTGCTTACTTCTGCAAAGGAATTTGTACCCAAAGTTGCTGTGAGTCAAATCTGTATAACAAAAATAATTAAAAAAAATAAAATGATGTATAGATTGATTTTGTTGATGAAATTTCCCACTTCTGTCATTAATCTTGTGAATTAAAAATAGATGGATTTTTTAGTTACTTCTCATCGTGATGTGTTTGAGGTGATTAGTTTATTTGTTAAGATGGTTATAATTTATAAGACATTGCTCTTGATTTCCATCACTCCTTTAATTCAATTTACAATCCCAAATAGGCCTTGGTAGCTGTTTCCTCTGGCACCAAGAACTCAGCCATTGTTCCTAGGAAAGCTCCCACAATGCCTAAACCAAAGTGGCATCCCCCGTGGAAGCTGTACCGCGTGATCAGCGGCCATCTGGGATGGGTTAGAAGCATAGCTGTGGAACCAGGCAATCAGTGGTTTGTCACAGGGGCAGGCGACAGGGTCATTAAGATCTGGGATTTGGTAAGTTTGGCAAGCTGTTAAGTATCTCACTTCTCTCATTTATTCTGTTCCTTCCGTGTATCTGTATCTCTCTCCCTCTCTCTCTCTCGCGCACTTGCGCACTCTATGCCTGTCTTCCTCCTTCTCTTTTCTCTTTTCTCTCACTATCTCTGTTTCCCTCCCCCCTCTCTCTCTCTCTCTCACACACACATACAGAGTACACATACACACACTCTGTCTATTTGTCTTCTTCTTTCTCCATCCCCCCCCCCCCCCCTTTCTCTTCCTTCAAAATTTTCTTTAGCATGTGTATTTGCTTTCCGTCTTTATTCTCTGTGGCTGTACATTGTACTTTCTTAAGCTTTAGTAAGAGTGATTGATTTTGATAAGTGACAAGTAAAAATTGCATTACTATTTGTGGTAGGGTACATGTATATCAAAATGGCTAACTTTGAATCATTACACGACCTTTCCTAAAACAAAAGCGGGAGGTCACGTGATTTTTCGTAGATTTGCTGTAGGATCTCACAAAGTGTTGGGTAAAATAGGATCAGCCCATTTGTAGATGGGAGGGGTTTATTTCACAAACATTACCCCCGACATTTCGTGAATAAAGGGGCATGTTTTCACAAAATGTTAGCTCAGCCACAGCCAGGGTAATGATATGATTGCAGGGCCCTCAGGGGGAAGAGTATGAATACTGATGAGGCTACCCTGGGTAAACAAGACATATTATTATTATTATTGTTATCACAAATTTATATTGTTTCTTCCATTTTTGTTGTTAATGAATATCAGAAATATATTATTGAAAATATGTCTTCTATTAACTCGACAGTTCAACAAATATTTGTATCTTGAGTAGTCAATTTTATTCTTTTAATGAATATGAATTACCTTGAATATATGTTTGTTAATTTGTTGCAAATGAAAATCAATAAAATTCCTGTGAAGGGAAATAGTATTTTTTTTAAAGAAAAAAAAAGATGAAATAACAATTACAAAAAATTAAAATAATAATAATAATTTATTATCACACATGTGACAATTCTCTTTCCCCCGTCCCTGTCCATTTGCAGGCTAGTGGTCAGCTGAAGCTATCCTTGACCGGTCACGTGAGTGCTGTCCGTGGTCTGGCAGTGAGCCCTCGTCAGCCCTACCTCTTCTCCTGTGGAGAGGATAAGATGGTCAAATGTTGGGACCTGGAAATGAACAAGGTACTGTAACATATTTGATTATTCTATATTCGTAAACATTCACCTTGATATACATGTATTTCAATGTTTTTCACATGCTCTTTTTTAACTATTTACTTGGCATTATTGTATGTGTATTTTGAATGCTTTTATTTTTACATATTATATTGCATTCTTTTGTGTTTGTTTTTAGGGGCCCCTTTTTGCGGCGGTTTACCGCGCCACATTTTAATGAGCTTTTATGAAGGGAACAACTCCCATGATAAGTTCTGATTCCTCTCTTTTTATCATATAGGTCATAAGACATTACCATGGTCATCTCAGCGCCTGCTACGCCCTTGACCTCCATCCGACCATTGACATCCTGGCTACGTGTGGACGAGACGCCACCATCAGGATATGGGACATGCGGTCAAAGGCTTGCGTCCACACACTGACCGGTCACACCAATACAGTAGCATCGGTCAAGTGCCAGAGTGCTGAACCTCAGGTAAAGAGTTATTGTAAATTACAACATTGATTTTGATTTTGATTTTGATTTTTTTTTTTTTTTTTTTTTTTTTTTTTTAATGGATGGATTTTATAGATGTAGAATGGGGCATGTAACTAGTTCAATCTCAAAGGGGATAGGGCATGTGACTTGAATTTGAGCTAAAATTTTTACATGCATTTATATCATCAAAAGTATAATGTGAGGGTTGAAATTATGTTCCGGGTTAGGTTTTCGATTTAGGGTTGGGTCCAGGTTAGAACTTCAGAATCTGGTTCGTCTAGGAACAAATTACATAGCAGGTGTGGCCAGAGCAAATCAGAATTTCAATGAGACGGTCTTTAATTCCAGATTTGGGGGAAGCCCACTTTGGACCATCAGGTGGGTACAAGACCCTTCCCCCCAAAACAAAATATTAACAAAATATTTAAAACATAGGGAGAGAGAGATTTTGACAGTGTGTTGGGCTTCTTTCATTATAAAATTTTTACGGAGTCAGGACATTGACCCATATGATTAAACACAGTATCAATGCCCTTCTTACTCCAAACAGACAATATGTAACTTTGTATTAATTTGATACAGTTATCAACGTAAATAACTGTATTACTTTAATTTATCAAAAGTTCAATAGGAATTGTGACTTTAGGATGTTTCGTGCCCTTGAAACGGTAATAATAATAATAATAAAAATGTTGCTTATAAAGCGCTTAGCACCGAAGTCTCTAAGCGCTATGACAAACAAAATAGACTGATAAACAATTACATATTAAAAAAAAACAAAAAAGTGCAAATAAACCTACAAATTACAATACATACATATGGTAATACTACAATGATTGTAAATTTGTAATCATCGAAAGTGATACTGAGTCGTATAACCTCTTTCATGTTTGTTGTAAACCAGATTGTAAGTGGCAGCCATGACTCTACCATCAGACTGTGGGACCTGGCAGCGGGCAAGTCCAGAGCAACCCTCACCAACCACAAGAAGAGTGTCAGATCTGTTGTTCTACATCCGAAACTGTGAGGACATGTAATAGTTTCAATTTTTGTGTTGTGAAGATAGCTCCCTGAACTGAAATATTTTCAATGTATTTTTTAAATGGGTAGATACATCTATGTTGTGCTATGTACAGGAAGATAAAACTGATTTTATCGTACATAAAGGTGGCTGTGGAAACTGACTGAGTCAGAGTAGACCAAGAGAAGCTAAACTCCAAAAACAAGTTGCTTTCAGTTAAAGGAGTAGTAAAACAGCAGACTCATTTATAAAATAATGACTTTTTATTTGTCTTTTCAATTTATTTTTACATCTCCAATACTCATAGTTTTCTGTGAAGCTTGGATAAATGTCACATGTATCTTCATGAAGGCTTTCAAATTAAGAGGAAAATGAAGATGAAAAAATCTTGTTCTTTTGAAAAGTTTTGAAAAGTGTGTTTGTTGGGTAGGGGGCATCGTGACCATAGACCTCATCTGTAATGGTTTCATGATAACTAGTATGTGCTTTTGATATTATTATTATTATTTATTTGGCATTTCAAACATACAATAGAAGGTACAATAGAATGGCACATAGGATACAAAGTATGAAAGAATGAAATTGGCTTACCCTGCTGCACCTCTCGAAGTTGCCTGGAAGAAAAAAAGGAATGTGAAATTCCTATAACCTGTTAGTCTTTTCTTCCGACTCCACGAAATGCAGCAGGGGATGCCTGAAATATTATACATAATTAGATTACAAATGGACTAAAACAAGGAGTTAAAGCTTATCTGTACTAGTTTATAGGAGGGATTAGACCACCCTGCAAGGTCACTGGACATGTGATTATCTCATCAACTCAACTCTCAATTAACATAAGAGAAAGAGGATCATGGGGGACCAACACGCACCGATTAGGCATTGTTATCTATATAGAAGGAGCAAGTAGCTACAAGTAGGACAGAGTGGCTTTAAAGAGTTGACGTTGGGCTTTCATACCTCAAATATAAAAACTATGGGCATCCCTCGGAATCTCAGAAAAGACGTTATTAAAGGTTGTTGATATTCTGTTCTCCTATCCAAGGTACATGATGGCGTCGGCATCTCCAGATAACCTCAAGCAGTGGAAGTTCCCTGAAGGAAACTTCATGCAGAACCTAGGAGGCCACAACGCCATCGTCAATTGCTTGGCTGTCAACTCGGATAATGTTCTTGTGTCGGGAGGTAGGTTGATCATGCTAGCTTCATAACAACCCCAGTGACATTTTTATATGAATTATGTTTCTAAGTGCTTTACATTGTAATACGGATTCAGTGCAATTCAATTCAAATAAGGATTTATTCAAGATGTGTCAAAAAGTCCAAAGACTAAAAATGCAAGTTAACATGAAACATACAATCATATAATACAGCATTCAAAAATATATGTATATACATATATATATATATAAAGAAAAACATAGCAAATGGGAAAAAGATATCAAAATAAATAAATGTTTACATCAAAACATCAAAGCAGTAACATAAAAACAAAACAAACAAAAAAGATACAAAACAAATACAAAATATAAAATATTGCTAGTTTGTCAGATGAGTGTACTGAAATAAAGGAATTCAAAATAGATTGAGAAAACAAAAAAGAAATTAAGGCCTTCTGTTTTGTTACTGAGAGAATAATTGTCATAGAAAAATAAAATGTATACAGATGTATACAGATACAGATACATGACAGATTCAATTGCTATTTCAAACGTGATAATGCACATCCTCCTCTTCACAGGAAAAATTCCTACGGTACTTCTCTTTCTGTCTTTTCTTTTTCTGGTCCTTTTCCCCTCTCTTTCTGTCTCTCTCTTTCTTTCTTTTTGTTTATTTTCTTTATATATTTATCCATTTGGTGGCTATTTGCTATTGTTTACAATTGCCCAAATATGTACCAAAAGAGAAAGAAAAAAAACGCATTCTAATAATTTGCATTCCTTTTTTTGTACACACCTACAGGAGACAACGGTTCACTTCATTTCTGGGATTGGCGGTCGGGCTTTAACTTCCAGCGGACCCAGGCCCCGGCCCAGCCCGGGTCGCTCGACAGCGATGCAGGAATCTTTGCCATGACCTTTGACCACAGCGGCAGTCGGCTGCTGACCGCAGAGGGCGATAAGACCATCAAGATCTACAAGGAAGACGATGAAGCGGTGAGTGTGCGGAAGTGCATGTTACAGAGTTTAAAGCCTGTCTGCACTACTTGCGCCCTCTATGTAGCCAACAATGCCTAAGTGGTGACGGTTGATCCCCATGGTCCCCTTTTCCTTATGTTGATTGAGAGCTGATTTGATGAGATAACCACCTGCCAGTGACCAGCAGGGAGGTCTAATCCCTCCTGGCCGAACTAGTGCAGACATGCTTTAAAAGAAATTGAAAAAACAAAATTGAAAAATTGGCGTTCCCATGCAATAATCTATTACCCATTCACCCGACTAGACTGCATACAAAGCATTAGGGACTGTTTTCTTTTCCACCTCCATAGACTTTGCGCTTGAATGTGCTCATACTCACTAAATGTGGTGTTCTAAATTGCAGAATGGCCCAAATTTCCACTGCTCTTATCCCATTTTTTCTGTGAATTCCAGTGATGTTAGACTAGTCATGAGACTATCAGTAGCACATCAGTAGCAATCTTAAAGCCCCACTGCACTACTTATAGCCGCTTACGCCCTCTATATAGCAAACAATGCCTAAGCGGTGACCGTTGGTCCCCCATGGTCCCCATTTTCTTATGTTAATTGAGAGCTGATTTGATGAGATAACCACCTGTTAGTGACCGTGCAGGGAGGTCTAATCCCTCCTGTCTAAACTAGTGCAGATAGGCTTTAAAAGTTAGACTCTGAGACACAACCCTAAGGGGCAATATAAATATAGTCCCTCCACATAATTGCAACGTTCTGGGACTCACCTTCAAAAATGCATTAAATATATTACACACTTTCTCAAACACTAACATTTGTTCCTATTGGTCAACAATATCCCGCTATAGGGGATCAGGACCAGGAACAGAACAGATTCTAAATCAAATTGATAAGGCCTAGAACACCCATCAAGTTTTACTTTTATACTCTTCATAACTATTGGGAACTTCAAGCTAAATATTCACATGTTAAGATTTTCTCATCTCACGATATTGCCATTTTCAACAAAATAGCGCTGCATTCAGATTGTAGTCAGACATTGTAGAGTTGACAAATCAAAATTTGGACAGAGAAGAGTAATTACTACAATCTCATTCACATTTATGCAGAATAATTCAGAGCTTCAACTTTTACAGAGATTGTAGTATTCCCTACGTAATGCACAATTTAAATTAAAAATATTATTGTTTTTATTTTTATAATCCAGTGCCAAAATTATAGAAAATGTAGCATGGTATGTGCTGTATTTAGCGACAATCCCTCCTCTCTTTCATATTGTTAACCAAGATCCCAAGTGTATTCTCAGTCACCTTGCTACCTGTAAACACTATTGTCAGATTTTACATCGAATAGATTTGAGAGTTTAATATTTGTCTAATAAAATATTTAATTTTTTTCTCTCTTTTTTTTTTTTTTTTAGACGGAAGAGACTCATCCTCTAAACTGGAAGCCCGAGATCCTGAAAAAGAAGAAGTATTAAAAGAAAGATGGCTGGCATGTATTCCCTGGAGTCATGATTGCTGTTACAGGGCCCTGATTCATAAAACTTAATATCAATGACTAGATACAAGCTACTGTTATAAGCTACTGAAATCATGGCATCTGATTGGCTGAGAGCACATTTGTCATAGAAACTTAGCCGTTATAGATAACAAGTTTTATGAAGTGGGCCCCAGATGCCTTGCTCAACTAAACCTGGATACAATGGCCACCTCTTCAGGAAATTCATCTGCTACAGAGACTTTTGGTTGGGGCAACTGTAACATGTAGTTTATTCTTCTACCAACCTTATAATTTAGTGCCCGGTATGCAAGCTTTCTTCTCCTCTTAGCAACTTTCTCAAGCCAAGCGATTCTTCACGCAGGAAGGTCATCTGCTACAAAGACTTTTGGTTGGGGATAATCACAACATGTAGTTTATTCTTTTACCAGCCTTATAATTTAGTGCCTGGTACGCAAGCTTTCGTCTACTAACAACTTTCTCGGGCCAAGCGATCCTTTACACAGTTTCTTGTTGTCTGCTGTCTCGAGATCTCTGGAGCGAAAACAGGTGATAGTGAAAAGCCAGAGCCCCCATTCAGTTAACGAGTAATCAATTTATTCCAGATCGATTTTTCTTTAATCACCTTTCTAGGAAAGAGGCGTGTTTCAAAGTCAATTGTATGTCCAGTTTTAAAGGCATCGTTTAACAGTGTTAAATCTGAGATGCATGGACCTGCATGTTATCAGTGTCTGTGATATGGTGTAATATTTAAGCAAGCCCTACAAAAGTTGCGCATCAAAATGATCACAAAGTGCCACAAAAAAGTAAATTTCTTTGAGAGACCGGTTTAGCATATTCACTTTCCCCAATAGACTGTAGTGTTATAAAAACCGTTAAAAATATTTTTTGAAATTTCGATTTCCAACCATATATATCTTAATAATCAGATGGGCGATTGGCTTGTAAACGTCATGGGGTTCCTGACTGATCTAAAGGTTTATAATTATGATTGCAGCATGAGCTAAATCCAGGATCTTGTTTCAGAATCTGAGACAACTTTACCCAAAGGGAGTGATCTATCGCTTATCAGTCTATCATGTATAGTGGCATACCCAGCGGTTTGTTCAGAATGTCGTGGATACATTTTCAGGAGAAAAAATGATTTGTGAACGATCCAGAGCATTGTATTGGGGCTGCCAAAGTACATTCCACCCCTCCCCTGTAAGACTCTCCTCCCCACCCCTATCTTTCCTTGTTTAATCATTTGTGGATATACCATGTTATATGTCCATTTTTGTGTCCCTTTGGTTGTTTTTGCATCCACATTTGACAATAGTATCTTTTTTTATTCCCTTCATGTAGATGTGTAATCAAGGCTGGCTGTTTGTTAGTTTTATTTTTTTCTCAATATGATGATTAAAAAATGCCTGCTTTCAGTAGCAAGGCTGTTTTTCAGCAAGTCCGTATACACAAATTACAAAAAATAGCATCTATAACAAGTAAAAAAATATTTACAAAGAGTAAATAAAAATGCAAAACAAATAAATACAAGTTATATACAAATCATTTTGAAATAGATTTAAGAGATAGTAGGGAAAAAAGAGGAAAATTACAAGCAGGATTCCCAAACATAAAGTATCATGATCAAATCTCGGTAACTTTTTTTAAAAACTCATTGGGAAGATAGCATTTGTGGAGTGCCAGGAGTGTAGTGTTTTTACAGAGACATTTTATTCAAATAATGTACATGTTTATTGAATGGAATCTGCGAGCATGACTGAGGACGAAGAGGAACAAATGGATGTTACTTTTTATTCCACATCCATTTGTTCCTCTTTTCACAGCTAATTTATTGCATAATGGTCTGACTGAGTGCACCCTTATGAAATTGAATGATACATGACATTAAAACTGTACCAATAACAATAATGGCTCTTCAATTGCTCCATAACCTCATAAAATTGAATGATATATGCCATTTAAAACTGTACCAACAACAATAATAGCTCTTAAAATGCTGCATGATTTATTTATTTTCCCCCCGGTGCTTTATTATTCATTAATCCTTTCTGGAAACTAAGAGCACCCTCATCAAATTGAATGATATATAATAATCATAATAATATTGGGTTCTTGTGTAGTGCTCATATCTGTCAGACTTGACACTCCTGGCGCTCCTGATTACATTATATATGCCATTAAAACTGTACCAATAACAATAATAGCTCTTCAATTGCTACATAACCTCATGAAATTGAATGATATCGTCCCTGTTTTCACGAAGTGACGGTAGTGAAGAAAATCGTCACGCAAAGTGAATGCAATTTTTTTTCACTACCGTCACTTCGTGAAAACAGCGACGATATATGCCATTTAATACTGTACCAACAACAATAAAAGCTCTTAAAATGCTGCATAATTTATTTATTTCCCCCCGGTGCTTAATTATTCATTAATCCTTCCTGGATACTAAGAGCATATCTGTCAGACTTACCAATAACAATAATAGCTATTCAGTTGCTACCAATTTGTTTTCTTCCCTCGATGCTTTTTCTCCCCTAGATGCTTTTTCTCCTCCCAAAATAATTTCATCCACACTATGAATAAATGAGTAAAACAATTATCCCACACCATAGGGGATCATATCATGAATGTGAGAGCCCTTTTATTGCATTTGTTATTGTGGGGATAGATGCATGCCATTTTTGTGTATACATTGTACTTTAGGTATAACACAGTGTGTACACTTTGTGATTGTAATATGTGAGTTTGTTTTCCAGAGAGGTCTTTTTGTAACACGTACTTATCTGGTCGACATTTTGTAATAAAAGTGAAATGTACATGCATGTACATACTGATGGATGGATGTCTTCTTTCTCTTGTTTAATCATTTGAGAGAGAGAGAGAGAGACAGAGACAGAGAGAGAGAGAGGCAGAGAGTGGGAGAATATGAAGATTAATTTATTGGAAGAATTAAAGAAATGAGAAGATAGTTATAAAAGAAAGGTGAAACAATGTGAGAAACAGTGAGTAGATGAGAGAGCCATAGAGAGGGGGAGGGCAAGAGACAGAGAAAGAGAGAGAGAGGGAAAAAAAGAATGTGTTTGCGTGTTTGTGAGAGAGGGAGAGAGAAAGAGGGAGATCTAGAACAGGAGAGTGATTGAGGGGAATAAAGAATGAAAATGAAAGAATAGGAAAATAAATCGTTGGAGAGAATTAGCCGGGAGACTATGATTACAATCATAACTGTCAATCCAAGAGTGATGTCATATTGTCCAAAATTGTGCTAAATAATTTTGGTGCGGTGATCACACCACTTCTGAACACTGAATTTCACCAGCTCCTGCCCGTTGCTTGATTGATTTTGCGGAAAACCTCATGCGCAGGCTCTTTTGTTTAACACCAATAATATGGACGACGAGCGAATATGACGTTAGCACTTCGTTACTCTATAGGCTTGCATGAATGCAACTTGCGGAGTACCTAGAAACCTACCTTCCCTAATTCATTCCTACCATAGGCGTCGATCCTAGAGGGACGGGGGACACGTCTCCCCACCCCATGAACTTTCAGGTGGTGAAATGTCCCCCCCCCCCCCCACGATTTGAAGTTAAAATCTGTCTTTTCTTACTTTCTTTCTCTCTTTCTGAAAGGTAGGGGAGATCAATTGCGATTTTTTCCAGCCCACAAAGTGTAAATGGAGGGGGAGGGGGGGGGGGGGGGGCTTGGGGGAAATAAAATGCAAACATGGTTTATTTCTAATTACATAACGGTGGTTTACAAATAATGCTAAAACGACCGAGAATTTTTCCTCAATATTAAGTAAATTATACTTTTTTGTGCGTTTGTTGGAAAATGACAAATTTACAGCCAGGCAAGAAATATGCTTCTTGGGATGCCTACATGTCAGGGGGGGGGGGGGGGGAATCGGGAGCCTCGTGCCCCCTCCCCCCCCCCCTTTTTTTTGGAAAAAGTATATTAAAGAGTAATAGAAAGAAAGGGAGCAAGAAAGAAAGAATAATTAACTGCCAGTGTCACAAATAATGAGGTATCAAAATATGCCCTTAGATGCTTATCTGACGGTAATTTATTGCCTTAAACCCCTGAGCTTCCGGGGGCGGACAAGGTATCAAAATATGTTCATCTGACCACAGGCGCGTAGCTAGGGGGGTGGGGCGGTCCTCCCCCCCCAAAAAAAAAAAAACCGGCCAAAAAAAAAGAAGCGAATCGTCTTCTTTCTCTAATAATTCAATGAAACGTCAAAGCTTCCGCGCTTTGCGCGGGAAGGGGGGGGGGAACTGGATTCAGACGAGGATTAAAAGTCGAGAACGGTACAGCGAATCGTTTACTTTCTCTAATGATTTAATGAAACAAAAGCTTCCGCGCTTCGCGTGTGATTGGGGGGGGGGGGAATAAATTGAGATAAGGATTCAGAGTCGAGAACGGTACAACGAATCGTCTTCTTTCTCTAATGATTTAATGAAACGTAAAATCTTCCGCACTTTGCGCGGGAGGGGTGAAACTGAATTCTGGGAAGATTAGGAGACGAGAACGGTACAACGAATCGTCTTCTTTCTCTAATAATTTAATAAAACGTCAAAGCTTCAGCGCTTCGCGGAGGAGGGAGGGGGAAACTCACCCCCCCCCCTATTACGTCACTGCTACGTACCAATATTTGGCTCGCATAATTTCAAATTTGGGCCCCCTCCCCTAAGAAATCCTGGATCCACGCCTGCCCTTATGCCACACCATACCCTGCAAACACCGCATTCTATGTCCTCCGACCCCCTCCCCCTAATCCTAACTAAACTTGTGTCCCCCCCCCCCCTTTTTCACCCCCCCCCCCCCCCCCCCCTTCAGCAAAAGTCCGGTGTGTAAAGTCAATACGGGTAGACCTTTTTCTTTTGTTACGAGCCGGAGAGTTTGGGAACACGCATGGTATCCCTGCGTTCACAGAGTGTGGGGGGGGGGGCGGGATCAAGGATTACCACAAAAGGGGCACAATCCCGAAACTTCTCTGACAAGCCATTGCTGTGCACTTAATGAAATGTTGCATGAACATTGGCTTAAAAAAGGAGCGCAGACCTGTATTGCCCCCCTCTCTGTTGCGCTAGTGATTCCATATCGGTATGTTCAAGAGATAGAGAGAGAGAGAGAGAGAGAGAGAGAGAGAGAGAGAGAGAGAGAGAGAGAGAGAGAGAGAGAGAGAGAGAGAGTGATCCCACTGCGCTCTATTAAATGGAATAGTGAGTGCTCGATCCGTGCAGCGAATGTGGACGCAGACAATCAACCTTGATAAGTAAGTGATACTTTTTTTCCCGCCAATTTACACAATCACCATCTTCAATTGCAGTTCACCTGTGCTCCGTACGCTTACATTTCATACAGTTCCTTCGGTCAGTTCTGGAAAGTCTCATCGGTTTAAACAAAAATGAATCGATTGGACCGGAGTAACAAGGTGGAGTCCATATCCGGAAAAGTGACCTGTGGAAACCATGTCCAACCCTTTGTCGACACGGACATTGACGTCCACAGTGTCGATGAGGAGGAGGAGGACGTGCAGGCACCCGAGAAGAAAGATTCAGGAGATGATTTGGACTCAACTTTACATGGGATCAAATATGTGTTCAATAAGAAATACAATGTTATCCGCAGGTTAGTTCGAAATCGATTTGAATTTGATCTTCACGAGTGAGTTTAATTAGTATTAGGTATTAGTATTGGTTAGTATTTAGCGCTTATCGTTAGAAACGGTGCTCTATAAATCCGACTATCACTCTTATCGTTATTGCTTCCAAGCAGGGGTGCCCCCAAACGAAAAAGTGGGGGAGGGGGATGGGCAAACTCATTTTGGCCCGCCCCCAAAAAAGCCTTCCCCCCCCCCCTCCGAAAAAATAATCCCAACATTCTGACCGCTTTGCCAATTTGTCTCACAGATTCCATGATATTCATGATTCATAACCTTCTTATTTGTTGTCCGACTTTTATTGAATTGTTTCTCTATTTTTTCTCCTATTAAAACCAATTAATATCAGGGTGGAATTCCCTTTAATGAGTATTTGGTTTGGAAGGTGCATGCATTAGAAATGTCTAAGACATTTGCTAAATATGTTGGTATCCTCTTTAAATCAAAACTTATATTGCCTAGCAATGTTTTTATATAATCTGTACAATAGCCTTGTTTTACCACATCTAAACCACTACAACTATTTTGGGGGAAATGCTTTTAAATCACATCTTTTAAAAAATTATATATTTTACAGAAAAAGTTTCTAAGAAATATAACAAAGTAACAAATGGCAATTTTAAGTATACCACTCATTAAACGGAGTCTCGACCACATCACGTTGTAACACGTCCCTAGTAGGATCGAAGTACGGCAATTCCGTTCATAGTACGGAAATTCCGTTCGTAGAACGTCCATCTCGGGGTTCGACCGGTCTGTAATCCAACCTGGTCTGAAGGTTGTGCATCACCAGAACAACGCTACCACCCGTTCCCCTTATCCACGTTTTTGGCCGCTGCGTGATTTTGTTTTCTTTCTTTTCAATAGAAATTTAGATTTCGCTTAATATGTCAGCTAATATAGAGACAATGTCCATTCAGGTTTATATGGTATAGAGGGAAGGCTACCGGGGTACCGGCAGCCAACGTATTTTTCCTTCGCGTATATTTTAACTTCCTTATTTTTCTGTGGGACTGCAAAGTCCTAGAACATGTTAAAGCTTATCAGTACTAGTTAATAGGAGGGATTAGACTACCCTGCAAGGTCACTGGACAGGTGGTTATCTCTTCAACTCAGCTCTCGATTAACATAAAAATAAACATTTAAAAATGCCAAGAAGCAAATCAGCTCTATATGCCCAAAGATTGTAAGTCATAATTTCAATGTGGACAAATTTGACTAGTTTCTTTAACAATTACTTCAATTTTTCAGATTATCTTGGGTGTGCGTCATGCTTGCGTCATACTCTGCTTTATTTTGGACGGGCAATACATTAAGAATGAAGTACACCGCATATATGACCAAAGAGGTATCTTTAACAAAACGAACATCTTCTATCGCCTTTCCCGCCGTCACCATCTGCAACTCAAACCTCATAAAGGCATCGCGTATCAACAATCCGATATCTAAAGCCATCGTTCAAGTCCTCGTTGACGGATCGCCTGAGCGCGAATGGGACACTTTCGAGTTCAACGCAATTGATCACGCTTTAGAAACGCAACTGGATGAGGTTTTCTGGGTCCACGCGCAGCAAGCGTCCGACATGATTTTAGAGTGCGCGTGGAAGAAGGGATCGAAGGCGTGTGGAGCAGCGAATTTCACCACGAAGATCACCAGCGCTGGGGTGTGTTACACATTCAACGATGGCGAGTTTGAGGGCGACGATGACGTCGAAGGCGACACGGGACTTGAAGTAACCCGGAGTGGAACGCGACAAAGCCTTTTGGTCCGTCTTAATGCCGAGGTTGATGAATACTTGTCAGCATTGTTCTCGGAAGGAATTGGATTTAAGGCAAGCTCTTTAAAAAAAAAAAAAGATTTACATAATAACCATGTGGAACTTTTAGCTTATTTAAGTTTACTACTCACGCACCCATTCAGTATATGTGTATGGATGTTATACGTACGGTATATCCATTTTCGCTTCAAACATTGAATACATTCAGTAATCACACTATTTAAACCAATAGAAGTTATATAATTAAATTCCTGATATACACTGTTGGTCATAATGGTGGAAAAATTATTTTTACCCCAATGTATGGAATGATTTTGACAAATATTTATTCTTAAATAGATCTAAATATATAATAATATACATTTTCAGATTTTATTGAATAATAATTTGCGAGTGTTTTTTTTTAACGTGACTGCTAAAGCATGTGTGTGCTACTATGCTAATTACCTAGAGAACCGACGTCCTGACATAACTGACAGTAGTGAGGATTAATGCCTCACAAAAGGGCACTAATATAGCACATCAACACGGTTTTAATCCTTGGGCCTCACAGTCAAGAGGCCATTGCTTAACCACTTAATCATGACTGTGTGCAGCGGGGGCTAGGGTACGGGGCCGCCCCCACAAATACAAAAAACGAAGAAAATGCAACAAATTATCAATAATTCATTGCATTTTGCCCCGATCCCCAACAGAAAAAAATTCTCTTTGTGGCCATACTTTGAACCATAATGCATGGCCCATGTCTATCAGCTATATTAGTGCGTAGGTCCCCTAGTTAATTAGCATAGTAGCACACACAATGCTTTAGCAGTCACGCAAAACAGACACTCGCAAATTATTATTCAATACAATCTGAGAATGTATATTATTATTTAGATCTATTAGGAATAAATCATTGTCAAAATCATTCCATAAATGGGGTAAAAATAATTATTCCACCATTATGACCAACAGTGTAGTAGGGCGGCAAGGCGTACTCAATTTTGATCATATAGAGATCATAATAATTTATAGCATACATCCCTCGAACCCTTTCTCTCTCTCTCTCTCTTTCACCCCCCCCCCCCCCACCCAAATAAAGTACCGCCATGATTTGTTTGTATCGCCTACATCCATGATAATTGATCTACTCACTATATCTGACTAATGACTTATTCATCATATTGCATGCATCAGTGTTTTTGTGTTTTTTGATCGTGGAGGTGAAACAAGTAGCTTAATTTCGATGAAACTAGAAAAATAAATCGGTCCATTTATAAAGCGCAGCTACTATATAAATATACATTTTACAGCGCTTAATACAAAGTATCATATTATATTATTATCTCGACTGTAGCTGAGCTGCCATAATCAGGCGCTAAAGTATTCAAGGAATTTCTTCCTACTGGATACTAATTTACTTCACCTTGGTGAAGAGAGTGACAAATGTAGACTAAATTCTTGCCAAAGGACAGTAGTGTCTCAATGGGACTCGAACCGCGAACCGTGCGATGCACAGTTCGGTGACGTATCCGCTACACCACGACAACTCTACAATAATAATAATAACCCTATTAAATCAATTTCATATATATTTTAATTTTCCTAAAGCTTCTTGTGCACCGTCGAGGCGACGTACCGCTCGTCTCTGATATCGGGGTCGCCATAATGCCAGGTGTTCGAACTCTTATTGCCATCAAAAAGCATACGGTAAGCACAATCACCCGATCGAGGAGTTGTGGAAACAAAACAAACAAACAAACCATAAAAAACTTGTACTTGATTGTCAGGGTAAACAAGGCATCAAGCTTCGCTTATCTTGGAGCCCTGGTCAGTTCCGTTTAAAAATAAGTTTATATATTATCTTCATATAATGTTTTAATGTATACTGATTTTATTAGGTATTCAGCACTGAATAAATAAATGAATTGAAATAAAATAATAAACCATTAACATTTCAATAACTCAATTAAGTGACTGAAACTTCTACATTGATGTGTATTCCCTTAACTATGAGATTGCTTTTCCAATCAGTAATAAAACGATTATTGATTAAAACATCCCAGTTGAACCAGTGTCCAGGAAAGATTCTGCATTTGTATACTTTGAACATATTTGTGGCTTACACCCAGTAAATAAGATCGATTGATCGATCTGTAATTGAAAAACAAGTCAGAAAAAATCTTGGAACCAGCGGGATTTGAACCTGCCATCTACTGCTTGCCGGGCAGCGACTCTACCACCAGGCCATCACTGGTCCATGGCACAGTCACGATGAACTAGAAACAAATACCCAATCTCTCCTGATTCATTCTGACTTATTAATATTCATTAGTCCGCCATAAGACAATAACTTTTTTTAAATAAATTTAATGCTTCCTGGGAGAAATTTCAATAGTTTGAACATACTTGTGGCTTACACCCAGTAAAAAAAAAAAGTTATTATCCTATGGCGGACTAATGAATATTAATAAGTCAGAATGAATCAGGAGAGCTTGGGTATTTGTGATACATTATGTAACCTTTTCCGTATTATAGTAAATATTCCCTCTCGCTCCCTCCTTCTCTCTCTCTCTCTCTCTCTCTCTCTTTGTCTCTATCTCTATCCCCATCCCTCCATCAAGGAGCTGAACATGCCTAATCCATACGACACCAATTGTCGAAACGCCTCCTTGGAGTATTACCCTTTTTACTCGGAGGGGGCGTGTCTGACGGAATGCGAAACCAAGCAACTCGCAGAAGCGTGTGGATGCAGATTCCCATACATGCCAGGTACGTGAGGGGCATATTGCTCCGGTTGTCTCATTTTTGCTCGTCAGCACAAACGTAGCTAGTTCGACGGCACTACCAAACTAGAATGTTCCACTATGTTGCAGGGTGTATGCCATTGGGTGAACCGGGTGTGCGGAAATGGTGTGTTGGGGAGGGGAAGTGAGAGTGTTCGTGTGTGTTGTAATTGTATGTGTGTCAACAATTAAAGACTAATACTGACAGATGGCTAATCATAAATCTACAATGACGAGTAAACTGTCGATCTACATCACAGTCCACAATGTGCCTTGAACGTATATAGCAGACGGCAATCGGCGGATTAGACGACACTTGGTAGTCATTTTGTATGTGAGATTGCTTAGCTAAATATAAAATACAAGAACATTTATTCTTTAAAGGTAAAGACCAGTATTGGAAACGCCCCAATTTCAAAAAATGAAACGGAAGCTCTTATTACCGATCATGAGAAAGAATATGTTTTGAATAATACATGATGATAACAATTTGCCGGGAAACCGCCTACTAATTGATATATTTGGTAAATTAGTTCATCCATTGTTATGTGAGAGATAAAAACGTACGTGCCATATACATCTTTCTGTGTACAGTGCTTGTAACTTTATGAAGACTGGGCCAAATTTCTTATCATTTTGATGATTCCAGAACCTTGCAGTATACAGCTATGCTAGATGATAAACCTTTTCTGAATGATTTCACAACGTTTCTTTCAAAATGCAATCCCATGACCATAACTGTTATTTATCTTTAAACTATCATTGATATCTGATAATTAAACAGTTATTGAAATTAACCTACCAAACTACATAATACAATGAAATACTTGACTTAAAGTAGGGAAGTTGGATGTGGTGCACAATTGCACCCCTCTGTAAATAATCAAATAGTCCATGGCGATCATGAATATTCATGTTTATGCTTACCTCGGCAAACATATAGCTCCGTTTAGTCTCATTTCACAACGCCCCCTATCGTCAGAGTCAGCAGCCATACATGTTAGCCTGTGGAATTGTCCACAAAAAAAAATCGTTAAAAATTCATTTTTTTTGTTTAAACGAAAAGCACATCCAACCTGACGTACATTATCACTAGCTCTTTCATTGGAACCCTCATTTCCCATTGACTTTTGAAAGTTCACCCACCGTAATTTGATCAAAATAGGTTTCAAGCTCGTCATTGCCTATAATACACATGTGAAACAAGTCGAACTTTGGACTCAGTTTGCCAAGCGATTTTAAGATTATAGGTCAAGCACACGAAGGATAAGAAGCATGAAGTATCAATGATCACTTCTGCTTGGTTTATTATGTCCATTTCATCCAACCCCTCACCGTCATCATTTTTCCATTTAGTAAAAGCAAACATTTAGCCGAGGTAAGCAAAAAAATGAATATTCATGACACACCATGGACTATTCGGAGGGGTGCAATCGGTCATCACGTCAAACTCCCCTAATTGCCACCAAGAATTTCATATCATTATATAGTTTGGTATGTTTCTTTTACTCACCCATGAGTTATTAAATATCAATGATGGTTTAAAGATTTGTAAAAGAAATTTTAGTTGATATTTATTAACAAAGAAATCTATATTTAGCAAAGCAATCTCACATACAAAATTACTATCAAGTGTCGTCTGCTACGCCGATTGTCGCCTGCTTCGTTTAAGGCACATATTTATCGTTTGGACTGTAAGGTATACCAGGCAGATTTGTATTTTCTTGCGGTACAACGTATAGCAGGAAAATGTTGTATATATGCGGATCCTTTTAATGATTACGTAATGGAAGTGGCGAGACGCCACAATTCCGCGAGGCGGTATCGTTTGAATAATTAAGGCAGGTGAAAGTTATTGTATTGAGAAGGAAAGGAATGTTCACACCCGACGGCGCGGTGGCCTGTACTTATAGCGAAGAAGAAGAAGAATGTATAATTCGCGCCATTGCGCGCGAGCACGTCACACCCAATGGCATACACCCGGTACCCTGCAACACAGTGGAACATTCTAAAAAATTGAAAATTTATCTACAAAATAGACCTCTTGAATCATCTGAGACGTAACTTACCCTATTCTGATGACTTCAATGAATGTCAAGATAACAATGGCTGCGTTCCCATCCAAAAATAAAACTAGTTTGCAATTAGAAATAGTCAATTTCTCGATAATTTCACAAAATATATTTGCCGCCGCATTCAATATGACGTCATTGACAGCTGATTGGCTAGTTTGGTAGTGACGTCGAAAGAACCATGTTTGTGCTGCAGTGATCCAGCGAGCGAAAATGAGACAATCGGAGCAATATGAATGCTTGCCTATACTAAATGGAAAAAAATACAGTGGAGGATTGGCTGAAATGGACATAATGAACCGATCAGTACTGATCTATGATAATTCATGTTTGTTATCCTTCATGTGCTTGACCTATAACCTTACAATCGCGTGGCAAATTGCGTCCAAAGTTCGACTTGTTTCACATGTGTTATATAGGCAATGGCGAGCTAGCGACCTATTTTTACCAAATTATGGGACACGAGGGTTCCAATGAAAGAGCTAGTGATAACGTACGTCGGGGTTGATGTGCTATTCGTTTTTGTTTTTGTTTTTTTTTTTTTTTTTTGGGGGGGGGGGGGGGGGTAAAAGTCCATAGGCTAACATGTTAGGCTGCTGGACTCTGACGATAAGGGGCGTTTTCCAATGAGACTATTCGGAGCCATAGCAGTTGCGTGATGAACGGGGGACACTCAACAGGATATTTTGGAATTAATAGAGGGGTAAGACAAGGTGACCCCCTATCTCCATATTTATTTGTAATAGTTATCGAATTACTAGCTCGTTATATTAGGAAAGATGAGAGCATTAAAGGGGTAGGATTCGGGAATAAAGAAATAAAGCAAGTTATGTATGCAGATAATATTACATTGTTTTTAAAAGATATGGATTCAATTAATAAAGTGAAGACAGTTTTCAAAAACTTTGAAAAATTAAGTGGATTGAAGATAAATAAGGATAAGACAAATGTTATGTGGTTAGGAGAGGAAAGTGATAGGCCGGGTTTACCTTTTTTTGGACATAGGGTACAACATATGAAGATCCTAGGGGTATATTTCGCACGTCATTCCAAAATAAAAGACGATTTGAACTATAAGGAAATTTTGAGCAAAATCAAAAGACTAATCGGTGTGTGGAAACAACGAGATTTAACGATGTTTGGCAAAATTAAATTGTTGAAGATATATGTATTTTCAAAACTAAATTATGTTTTGTCTCTTATGACAGTCCCACAAAACATTTTTGAAGAAATCGAAAAGATTTCTTTTAATTTTATTTGGGGAGGGAGAGACAGAATAAAACGGAAAATATTATATCAAGATTACTGCGCTGGGGGACTCAGAGTAACGAATTTTAAGATATTTATCAAGACTCAGAGAATAATGTGGATCAAACGGTTGCTCTATGGAGAAAAGTATTCAGGTTGGAAAGTAACCTTTGACCACGTTTTCAGATCACTGGGGGGTCGAATTTTATTTCTCTGTAATTATGAAATAAATAAAATGGACTTGAAGGGTATACCATCTTTTTATAAAGACATGTTGAAGGCATGGCAAGAATTAGATAAATGCAGACACTTTGGAGAAAATAAGAATAATCCGATTATACACTGTTGGTCATAATGGTGGAATAATTATTTTTACCCCAATTTATTGAATGATTTTGACAATGATTTATTCCTAATAGATCTAGATAATAGTATACATTTTCAGATTTTATTGAATGACAATTGATGAGTGTTTATTTTACGTGACTGCTAAAGCATGTGTGTGCTACTATGCTAATCAACTAGGGAACCTACGACCTTAAGTCATAATTGACAGTAATGGGGATTAATATATTGCACTAATATAGCACATCGACACGGTTTTGATCCTGGGGGCTCACAGTAACGAGGCGATTGCTTAGTCAATGAATCATGACTGTACGCAGTGGGCGCTAGGGTGCGTCGACGCCCCTACAAAAACCAAAAAACAGAGAAAATGCAATACATTTTCAATAATTCTTTGCATTTTGTCCCGATCCCTAACATTAACAAATCTTCTATGTGGGCATGCCTTGAACCATAATGCATAGCCCTACAGAGGAATTATTCCCGTTGGGGACTGGGGGGAAATGAAATTAATTATTTAAAATGTATTGCATTTTCTTTGTTGTTTTGTTTTTGTGGGGGCGTCGACGTACCCTAGCGCCTGCTGCGTACAGTCATGATTCATTGGCTAAGCAATGGCCTCGTTACAGTGAGCCCCCAGGATCAAAACCGTGTCGATGTGCTATATTAGCGCTCTTTTATGAGGCATTAATCCCCATTGCTGTCAGTTATGACTTAAGGACGTAGGTCCCCTAGTCGATTAGCATAGTAGCACACACATGCTTTAGCAGTCACGCAAAACAAACACTCCCCAATTCTCATCCAATAAAAACTGAGAATGTATACTATTATCTAGATCTATTAGGAATAAATCATTGTCAAAATCATTCAATAAATTGGGGTAAAAATAATTATTCCACCATTATGACCAACAGTGTATTTAGCAGTAAGTGTATATGTCTCAGCAATAAAACATTTTTTGATGTCGAACTATTTCAGAAAGGTATACTTCAAGCATCAGATATAATTGTCAGAGGTTATTTAAAACCGATCTTACATTTTTTAAATTTGGGTTTTGCAACTAAAAGCTTACTTAGAATTCAAAAGATCTTTTCAGCAATCAGAAACGAATGGATACAAAGTGATTTTATGGAAGTGGACACTGAAAATTTTGAAATAGAATTGATGATATTTGGACGTTTACAGAAACCTTGTGATATAAAATCTAGGCGGTTATATGATTACTTCATTGAAGACCTTCAAAAAGAGTATACATTACATGTTACAGATGGCAACTGTCAATTTGATCTTGGAATGACGGAGTTGAAAGAAACATTCACAAGGATGAAATGTGCAATGCTTTGTGATAAACATAGAGAGTTTCAATACAAACAATTACAAGGGGCTGTATATACGAAAAGAGAGCTCTTTAAATTTGGTTTTAAGTCAGACCATTTTTGTTCCTTTTGTAGACAAGAAGTAGAGACATAACAACATTTATTTTTAGATTGTCTTAAAGTTAAAAGATTATGGCAGGAGGTAATTCAAAAGTTACATTTAATCGAAATTGATATTGATGATTGGAAACCTATTTTTATGGGAATATCCGGCAATACTGCTATATGTTTGTAATAAGTTGAATCATATTTCTAGTAAAGTATATCATTTTTATTTCTAGAAAAGAAGGAACTCTGCCATCTGTACAGAAAGTAGTACATATGCTTAAAAATTACAGAGACGAGGAATACAAAATAGCCTTCAAAAAGGGGAAACTGGGGATGCACTTACAGTAATGGGAACAAAACGATGCATTTTTACTTTAATGGATGTGGGTATTATTATTATTAATTCTCTCTCTTGTACAGGTGGACAAACCGGAACAGGTTGCATGCAGTGTTTGTGTCGGCGTGAAGGGGGTATGAGGTGGGTGGGCTAGGGGGGGGGGGGGTGAAGAGTTTGTGTGGTGTGAGTTGAGGGTTTGTGAGTGTGTGATTGGGTCGGGCTAGGTAGAATTCATACCTTCCTCTATGGTTATTTAGATTATTAACTGTTACATGAAAGAACAAATGTATAAACATGTACGATCTGAGATTTGCTATGTTCATTGTAATGCATGAAGTGTTTTTGTATCGTACGTAGATCTTTGTATTACATTCTGTGATAATTCTTTTGTAATGTGAATTTTATGAGGAAGGAAATTTCCGGAACAGGTTGCATGCAGTGTGTGTTTATGTGTGCGAAAGGGGGTGTGGTGTGGGTGGGCTAGAGGGGAGGGGGTGTCATGAGTTTGTTGGTGTGAGAGTGTGTGACAGGATGGTAATATGTAACTTTAAACCTTCCTTTACTGTTATTTTGATTATACACTGTTACATGCAAGATTTTTTTTCCCCTTTTTTTCTCTATGTTCATTGATTGATGTAACTCATGAAGTGTCTTGTATCAAAGATTTTGTTTTATATTGCTTATTTTGATAATTTCTTGTTATGTGAATTTCTTGTTATGTAAAATTATGAGGAAGGAAATAAAATATCATTTAAAACAAAAACTATGCGGGATTAAGGGGGGAGGGGTGGCGGCACAGCCTCCAAGAGGGACCCCCCCCCCCCGGCTGGTCAGTCCCAGTCAAAAAACAATTCTTTGAATAAAATTGTTTTGATTAGCTTGTTGTTCGCAGCTTCTAACAAACGTTGTTTCTTTTGGTCATTCTTGTTTATATATATATTTTAAACAAAAACAATCATCATCAACAACAAAAATCATCTTAATCACTGTTAATAGTTTTCGGCATCAGTACTATCATGGAGCTAATCCAAATGGTACTATCATTAATCATGTTTAGCTTATCCTCATCATCATTATCATCTTCATCATTATTATTATTATCGTCAAGATCATCATCACCACATTCATCATATCAACATCATTATTATCTCTATTGTTATCATTATTAATAACACTTACATTTCTTTACTTTGTCATAACAGGTCCATCTCCTGTGTGCACTATTAGACAATTCATTGAGTATGGGCTCCCTAAATTCGAACTGGGTATGTCGATTCATGAACAAATAAACTACTGCTTTAGAACGACAAACTGTTCACCTTATTTTATGTTCATCGATTTTTAATGAAGTATTTGTTTTCATTCATGAAACTTCATTGACGGATATAAATATTTTGTAAAAGGCAAAAATTTAACAAGTAATGAGTAAGGAAATATTTTCATGAAGGAAAAAAATAGTTTATTAATATTTAAGTAAATATATGTTAGTCAGTGGTATCCTAAAATGTACATATATTCAAAATAGCTGACTCGAATATAGTTCCTGCCGTCATTTCTGCTGTAAGAAAGGATGTGAGATTTCATAAGAAAATGCTTCAACAGAATCTTTCAGCCTGGAAGATGTAATACTGTATTCAAAATCACATACAATATTTTGCTTTGTTTTGTTTAATTTTGTTGTATTTTTTTATGTTGGGTTTCATTTTTTCTTCACCTCTAAGGCTGCGACCTTGAATTTCACTGTCAGAGGGCATGTTATACAGAGCATTTCCAGATGACCATGAGCTATCTTAAAGCACCAGGAAAGGACGACTCCCAACGGCTGCAAAATCAGTTTAACTGGACTGGAGATGATGTTACGTAAGTTAAAAATGTGATCATTGCGGTCTAGCGTGAGCCTAGATTGGGGGTGGGGGGCACTGGTCTTATTCCATGAAAGAACATGATGAAATACAAAGGAGCAGATGACGGCATGTTAGCTCGTCTTATATTTATCTCCTTCCCTTTTACTCCCCAAACGTTCCTTCGGTGGCCCTTAACATACCACTGACTATATTCATACAAATCATTCATGTTAATTATTCAACAAAATGTTTAGCAGTCTAAAGAATAAATGAATACATACAAACTTTAAATACGACGAAATGCTCAAAAGGAAATGCGGATAACTATCTCATGTATTTATTGTGTGTTTATTCAGTCACATGTCTTTATAAAAACTGACAACATTTTGTGGTTTAAGAAGTGTGAGTTACTTGTTTGTAAGTGCGCAATAATTTAGAACCCGGTTTGTAAGGGGGGAAATGCTTAGTTTTTATGCCATTCGGCTAACGCATATAGTCAATATGACAGAGGTGTTCTCTCAGTTATTGCGTGTTCTTTCTGGAATCTGTACTATATGAAGGACACCCATACCGTCAAAAATAAATTGGATCATTACATTAAATTATTAATGAAATCTATAATATGATAACAATACGTTTAGGAAAGTTGCTCGAAAGACTCTTTTGGTCTGTATGAATATTTAAAATGCAATAAAATTGAATGCCATGGAAACCAATTAATGTCATTCTCTTTTTAGTAAGTGTACTGAAAACTCTCTTCGATATGCACATACGCAATATTCGCAGTATTAGAAAGTCGTTATCATGCAAGGTTGCAGCCTCTGTTATTCATTCGTATGTTATGTCTCGTATCGATTATGGAAATGCTTTATTGTTCAAGGCCTCCTCTTATCAACTTGCCAAACTGCAACGTGCTCAAAATTCTGCTGCTCGGGTCCTCAGTGGAACATCTCGCTTTTCCCACATTACCCCAGTTCTGAAAAGTTTACACTGGCTGCCAGTATCCACAAGAATAGAGTTCAAAATCTTACTCCACACATGGAAAGTAATGTATGGTCAAGCTCCACAGTACTTGCAAAATCTCATCAGAGAATATGTACCAGGTAGAAATCTCCGTTCTTCTGGTACTAAACAGTTAGCAGTCCAAAGAACTATGTCTAATCTGGGAGAAAAGGCGTTTATTTCTTCAGCGCCATCTCCACTGAGGATCCGATCACTAGAATCCCTAGAAACATTTAAAAAGAATCTAAAGTCATATATGTTCGCATGTTATTTTAGTTAATTATATGTTAATTGTACATCTATGCATTTTTTTTCTCCCCCCTTCTCATTTCTCTATGTATCTCATTCTAATTCTATCCCTCTGCGCCTCAGAATAGTTTACTAGTTCGATGGCGTATAATAAATGCTGTATTATTATTATTATTATTATTATGGAGAGGATGGATTGTAAAGCCATATAGATCTTATATTATAAAAAGGACATCATATATGCTGTGGTAGGCGTTCATCTATTATCCTCTCTCGACTTTTCCTGAATTTCGTTAAGGTTTAATGTAAAAAACTCCTTTGCTGATTATTTTTACAATCAATAACATAAATGGAACTACGCCTGTGCCAAAAAAGGACATCATTTAGTCTACTTGCTATTGATTGTGACTTTGTGATGGAAAGTTGTGTTACCAATCAGAAGTATTTTTTATTATCCTTTTACTATAGGAACTTACGAAAAAAAAACATGTACTTGATCTTAGAAATACATTGAAAAAAAAGTAATTACAAAAATAAAAAATAAAAAAATTAACCCCCCCCCCCCCCCCCCCTTTTTGAAAAAAAATACCTAGTTTGATGTGTTTTTATAGATCAGACAAAATTTCATTAATCTTTCATAGGATGATAGCGTAAAAGGAAAATGAAAAATTCGCACGTATCACTGACTATTTAATTAACAAAATTACTTTACTCCAGAGTCGAGATAAATCGATGGCTTCCTGACCTAACATTTTCTATGTCAGCGTGTATGTCAACAACGAGAGGGAAAGAGAATTATTTTCATTATTGCAAGTCTCTGCGTTCCTATTTGTCATTATTCATTTTTATCAAAATATTATGTATGTATATCTTGTAACAAATCAATCACAATCACATTATTTACAGATAATTATAAGAATTATTACAGCGCAAAATATAAAACTAAGAAGAAAGGGGGCCACAATCAAAAAAGGGGAAAGAGAAAGAAGAAGAAAAGGCAGTATACAAATCTTCAAACCATGTAGGGTGGGTGTAAGGAATTGGAGACCGTAGGAAATTGGAGACCACCAAACTTGAACCCATCACTGTCTGTCCGTGTTGGCTCCAATATTGCTATAGCGCCATCTGTGGCTTTTAACAACAACTACTGCATATATCCAATTCATTTCGAAGACTACAATGCGTTCTTTCTCCGAGAAAATTGGCAAAATTGACCAAGATAAGCAATTTTGTTCGAAAAATTTTGCTCTTAAAAAGCAGTTTTAAAAGGAAGTTCATGAAGTGTGCCAACCATCACAGAAAACTTATGGCCATTGTGTGTTGTGACTGGGTGTTGCAATGCACATTATGAATGGTGTCTGATCAGAAATGTGTGTAAGCAATGGGGGACACCAGGTCCAAGATGGGGGCCTATTTCCCCCAGTTGTTCATTTCATGTTGAAAGGCACTATCATGAAACATATTTGGTTGTTCGTGTCACCATTCTAATTTGAATGCATTTCATTTTAAGAAGTGGTTTCTATGCTGTGAGATTGATCAATGTTATCGTCACTTTGCCAAAACATTATTCTGAAGTATTTAATCATAATTTAAAGCACCTTTATTAATGTAAACAAAAAAACTACAGAAATATTTTGGGCCACCATGTTTTAAAATCGTTTCAAAATTACAGTAAGTTCATTGGCTGCATGTATCTCTTTCAAAAAGTGTTTGAACTAACTATAACAATCCCATTTTCATTCAAATTGTATTCCAAGTGTCTTGATTTGTAACTGTCCCTTTATTATTACCTACACATATAGGTAATGAGAGACATTTGATGATGACGTCATTAATCATTGCTATCTTTTTAATCAGTGACATCATGACCACAATTTCGTTACCAAATAAAGAGAAGAAGTTACTGAAGAGAATACAAAACTTTCTGTATGTGTAACATTTTTCATGTTTATGTAAATTATGCAAATGTGCTTAAGGGTCTTCAATTCCCCACACCTACCCTATGCAAAAATAGTATAGAGATATCGACTGCTACGAGAGGGCTTGCTGTGTTTGTACGCTCAAGGGAAATTTGCCTCCGCTGCTATCACCCCGAGGCGCGCCTGGGTGAATTTCCCGAGATCCAGTATACAAATAGCCAGTCCTCGAGTTTTAACGCAGTCGATATCCCTTTTATATGCCGAATTCAAACAAAAATTTACCAAGAATTCTTACGTTATCCTTTTATCGAGTAAAAATTGGTTAAAACATCACGGAAAATCTAAGAATTTGTCTGTTTATCACCGTCGGAAAAATGACTGAAATTTTCGATCAGTTGGGAATCGCAGACAAAAAGCACTCTTTTGTGTCCGCGCCCGCTCAAAAAACATTTTAACACGTAAACCAATAGGTTTCGCAGCAAGATTTTATTATTTTCCCCGGTAATTGGAATTTTACTCTTGGACTATTAAATGGTTTTGGCATTTTTCGTTTTTTTTATTTCGACCAATCAGATGGCTGAATTTCTTAAGTGAGGTATATAAATGATCACTATTATTTTCTTTTGAATAGGAGAAACATCGCAGAGGTCGAGATTTACTTTGCCGATATGAACGAGCATCATACCGAAAGCGTGGCTGCCTACAGTTTTGCCGATTTGTGGGGTAAAATAGTGACATATTGAAGTTTAGATTATGTATATTCCCGGCGCTGAAGTTAAGTCAATGTAGTCTCAGCGTTTTGAAAGGGAAATAAAAACCTTTTTAACAATTTGAATTGTGTGAAAGCATAAAGATATTAGGAGAGACAGGTCGTAAAAGAATTGGATTAACGATTCAGAAGTTCTAAATATTTGTTTATTACTTGTTTCTTTGTTTGTTTTTATTTCTTTAACTGGAGAGGTTAAAGACAAAAACCCGGTGTCGTCACATGTGTGTGTGTGTGTGGGGGGGGGGTATAAGCTCTTCTTTGCTAATCATTCGTCTCCGCATTCTTCTCATTGAATGTACTACTTTTCCTTATTGGTTGGTATATTTCATATTTCTTCCTTCATAGGTTTCCTTCATTTTCCCTTTATCGTGTCGTGGTATATTTGTGGATACGTCGTCGGACTGTGGATCACATGGTTCGCAATTCGAGTCCCGCCGCGTCACTAATGTCATTTTGGGAAGACATTAATCTACGTGTGCCACTCTCCACCCAGGCGTTAACTCTTGTCGTGTCATAATGAATACAGCCCAGAGCCAGGGCTAATTCACATTGTGCCAAGCCTCAAATCCCTCTGTGCCAAGTTAATTTGGAGATAATCGGATTAACGCGATAGTACTATCAATAGCGCGAGCGTAACACTAGGCACAGTGCAATGGGCATGAAAAATAACTGCTATTACGAATGCGAGCATGCATGCACAAAGCAGATAAGCACTAGCCCGCTCGCATGATTGAAGCAACCAATCGATAGCGCGCTAGCGTGTACAAAGCACTCTAACGATTGTGTGCAAGCAGCCTTATGGCAGGATATGAGTTACATGGGTACCCAATATGATGCCAGCGTTAGTGTGGTTTGGTTGGATTGGCATGTGTGCGCTTGTAAAAATGGCGCCTTGCCGGAATAGGAATACTCCCCAGGGAGCAAAGCGTGTGTACTATCATGTGCGAATTTGAATCCAATGGCCTGTGTAATATAATTTCAATGTAAAGCGCTTAGAAACGTCGTACATATTGCACTGGTTGTCTCATTTTCGCTCGCTGGACGTATATTGCAGACGACAATCGGCGGATTAGACGACACTTGGTAGTGAATTTGTATGTGAGATTACTTTGCTAAATATAAAATACAAGAACATTTTCCATATCTTTAAACTATCAGTGATATCTGTTATTAAAATAAACTTACCAAACTAATAATACAATGAAATACTTGACTTAAAGTAGGGGAGTTTGATGTGGTGCACGTGGTGGTGCACAATTGCACCCCTCTGTAAATAATCGAATAGTCCATGGCGATCATGAATATTCATGTTTTTGCTTACCTCAGCAAAATGTTTGCTTATCTGCAGTGGAAAAATTACGGTGGGGGGTTGGATGAAATGGACATAATGAACCGATCAGAACTGATCTATTATAATTCATGCTTCTTATCCTTCGTGTGCTTGACCTAAAACCTTACCATCGCCTGGCAAACTGAGTCCAAAGTTCGACTTGTTTTACATGTGTTATATAGTCAATGGCGAGCTTGCAACCTATTTTGATAAAATTACGGTGGGTGAACTTTCATAAGTCAATGGGACATGAGGGTTCCAATGAAAGAGCTAGTGATAAGGTACTTTGGTGTGGATGTGCTTTTCGTTAAAAAAATTAAAAAAATGAATCTTTAACGATTTTTTTTTGGAGGGGTAAAATTCCATAGGCTAACATGTTAGGCTGCTGACTCTGAAGATAGGGGGCGTTGTCAAACGAGTCTAAACGGTGCTATATTTTTAGCGCAATACTAACGTGAATATTATTTATTGTTTCTTACCTTTCCCTAGGTGATCTTGGAGGACTCATCGGTGTCCATATGGGAGCTAGCCTCCTAACATTCTTCGAGGTCGTTGATTACACCTTCGTCCACAAGATTCTGCAAATTCGCTTCTTGTGGAGGAAAATCAAGTCATTTTGTAGCCGGGATAAAAAGAGACCAGCACTTGATCAGTAGCGTATCCAGCATAAACTTATGGTGGAGGCGGTGAATGCCCACCCCTTCGTTTGAAAGCGATAGGATCTAAATTTTCCTAAGCTAATTACGAACTTGTTTACCTATGCGCGGTTGCAATAAGTAGTAGGTAGGACTCTGAAGATGTTTTTCCTTTAAAGGGGAAGGGGGTGGCTTTGGGCGTTTGCAAGCCGCCCCCACCACTTGAATCGCCGACCATGCACGTTTTTCAATCTAGGTCCTGATGATCTTTCTTTGTTTTCACTAGCTCTAGTGTAAACACACAATGACATCTTTGCCGATGCCTAATACCTACGGTTAACATAATTCTACTACATAGGCCTAATTGAATTTGAATTTGAATTTATTAACAATAACACATCACAATAATGACAGTACATATGAACAATCATACAATGCAAAACATTATACTGATACATGTATACATAACATAAGAGTAATGTCGATTGAACAGTAATGGTTTAAAAACGATATTTAGACATACATCTGCATACTATTACGTAAATATGTGTATTACTATATTTAGGTGAAGTTGTTAATGTGAACTAGAAGTTAGCACAAGTGCTTGTCGAGCCTAGTTCCATTCTTTGGCAAGATTTTTTTCTGTTAATTTGTTTATACATATGAATGTTAAACTTGGTTGTTTTGTGTTTACATATATACAACAAAATAATACAGTATCATGTAACTTTTGTAAATACTAAAATGAAAAAAGAAAAAGAAAAAAGTTTAAGTGTTAAAGCATTATAATGAAAGAAGACAAATCATTGAACAAATAAAATCATCAATGTGTTCATAAAAATAAAAAGGATGTATTAATGAAAAAAATATCATACAGATGTGCGTACATGCACAAATCCTGTAAAAGCTTAAGGCAGCTATAATCGTTAACAAGCAAGTGTACACATATATAAAAGGAAGACAAGTAAAATAAAAGGAAAAACGAAGGGGGTGGGATTGAGCCCACGTCATTTACATAGAAGGTAGGTGGAAAGATGTCTCCGAAAAGATAACCTCGATGTTTTTAATCTAATTTCATCTGGGAGATCATTCCACAGCTTTGTTCCTACAAACGAAATACAAAATTGCCCTTGCGTTGTCTTACATTTTGGTTGATAGAGCAAGCCACTTTCTTTTCTCCTAGTTGCATATCTGTGCTGTATCATCTGACAATAATCCACTAAAGAGTGTGGTAAAACACCTTTTACCAAATCGTACATAAATGTTGATACAAGAAGTTCATGAAGTTGAAAAATATTTAAAATATTTAGACTTTGAAAAAGAGCTCTGGAATCTGTTCTAAGTGGACTGAATGAAATTGCTCTCAATTCCATTTTTTGACTTAAATATATATAATTTAGATTACTTTTGTAAGTGCTCCCCCATACTTCTACTCCATAAGAGAGGTGAGGCTGTATAAAAGCCTTATATAATAACACAAGTATATTCTTGGGAACAAAATTTCTCAGTTTAAACAGAATACCTACTTTCTTTCTTATGCATTTGTTTATTGTCTGAATATGTTCTTTCCATGAAAGGTGACAATCAATTTCAATTCCTACAAATGATGCAACGGATACCTCTTTAATATCTGATCTTGATATTCTCTACCTAAAAATACCTAATTATCGTAATATCATCAACATGATTTTTATGCAAGTCATGGTGGAGACCAAACAACAAAATTGATATTAGATTAATGGCAGTTAAGAGCCCATAAATGTTTGATTTATGATTAATAATTATTCAATTCAATTCAATTCAGTTTATTTCCATAAAAATCACATTACAAAAACACATACATTTGCAAAAGGTACTGTAAATTACATGTAAAATCTTTCACTAGAATATACATAAGTACATTACAATATTAAACAATAATGGAAAAAAAGGGTAAGTTATAAAAACCCAAATAAATTAGTTTGTCGAGATATCTCCCCCCAAATAATTAAACAAAATGTGATGAACATAATAAAGATTTGAAATTATATACATGAACTAATTTTCCCCTTCTTCACTATAAGGGTTTGTTTGCATTTGTTTGAAACTCACTGAGGGACGATACTCCCACCTTTTTTCGGCGGCTGTTGGTGTACCACCCCCTCACCCCACCACCACCACCCATGGTCTCCACATTAATAATTTTAAGTCTTGAAACGGCGCAAAGACGCACAGAAGAAATTAACTTACAACCTTTAAAGCCTGTCTGCACTAGTTTGGCCAGGAGGGATTAGACCTCCCAGCATGGTCACGGACAGTTGGTTGTCTCATCAACCCAGCTCTCAATTAACATAAGAAAAAGGGATCATGGGGGACCAACGGGTACCGTTTAGGTATTGTTTGTTAATTGAGGGCGCAAGTAGCTTCAAGTAGTGCAGTCCCGCATTAAGTGGGGATTTCCAGGCCTTACCTGAAAATGGAAATTCACGCCAGAAATATTTCAAAATATGCGCCAACGGGACTAGTAGGCCTGTACCTCCTGAGTACCTCCCTAATTACCACTGTTTCTGTTTTCGGTAACTTTCACCAGTTTGAATCAGTCTTCTATTAAAAATACTGGTGTTGAGTCAGTATATATATATAACTTTTTAATATTAAATTCTGTCATAGAATACATTGGTGACAAATCACATTCCATCTACAATTATAAAAAGTGAAACAAATTAACCATTGTTTTATTTATTTATTATTATTATAATTTGTATTTATTTATTCAAGTATTAAATTTATTTCACATCTCTTTAAAAACACATCAAAAGTTATACAAACAATCATTATAAATTAAAACAATATAAATATTTAAAAACATTCATTTACATGGTACTGTGAAAGAAGGGTTGTGGATGCGAGAGATCAACAAAGGCCATTGGCCTGTCAAGGTTGATCCCCTATATTACCACCCTTCAAGAGAAATACATTATACAAAATATAAAAATTAAAACAATCAAACAAACAGATAATATAACATAGCACAATCACATAAAAACACAACATAACTATTTACATAAATCACATAAAAGGCAATTACATCAAATAAAACTACACACAATTAAGAAGATAACATTTATATTTTTTCCTGAATGTAAAAACCGTGGATATTTCTTGTAATACGTTTGGCAACTCATTCCAAAGCTGTGGGCCTTTAAAACTTACTGTAGTTCTTGAAAAGTTAGAAATATAAAAAGGTACATACATTTTATTGGAATTTCTTGTTTTATACTTATTGATGTTGCTATTATATTCGAAATAGTCATGAAAGTTATTGGGCAATAGTTGTTTAGAATAAGAAAACATAAACGATGCTAGTTGTAATTTATTTATATAAAAAATGTTCAATATTTTTAACTTTTTAAATAATTGTTGGGTATGTGCTAAATAGTTTGATTATGTAATTGCTCGTATTGCACTTTTCTGCAGTAAAAACAATTTTTGTGATGAATAAAATGAGCAACTGCCCCGTACAATATTAGAATACATAAGATGTGATAGAATCATACAGTTATACAAATTTGTTAAAATCTTCAGTGGTAAAATGTGTTTTAAAATATTAAAGACTCCAATGGATTTAGATATTTTTATAGCAATGTAATTAACATGTTCTTTCCAGTTCAAGTTTTTGTCAATGATTACTCCAAGAAATTTAGTACTGGTTTCTCTCTTTATACTTAGATCATTAAGTTCAATATTTATTACATTATCTTGTATTCTACAATTTCTACTCTTAAAGATCATATAACATGTTTTATCTCGATTAATGTAGAGTTTATTGGCTGTAAACCAAGTTTGTATGTTTTTCATTTCTGAATTCAATAGATTATTTAATGCAACTGGATCTTTACCTGATAAAAATAAACTTGTGTCATCTGCAAATAAAATTACTGATAAAATATTGCTAACATATTGCAGATCATTAATATAAAGTAAAAATAAAAGGGGGCCGAGATTAGACCCCTGAGGTACACCTACTGAAATACTTTTATACTCTGAATTAAAATTATCAACGCTTACATATTGCTTCCTATTGCACAAATAACTTTCAAACCACTGTATTGCATTTCCCCTTATTCCATAATATTTCAGTTTTTTTAGTAAAATTGAATGGTCAATACAGTCAAACGCTTTTGACAAGCCTAAAAAGAGAGCTATCACTATGTGTTTCTTTTCAAAGGATTTGGCAATTTTATCTGTTAATTCAATCAATGCATGGGTAGTACTGTATCCTTTTCTAAAACCAAATTGTTTATTGTGCAAAATATTGTGTTTTTTAATAAAAGATATTAATTTATCATAAACAATTTTTTCTAAAATTTTACTAAAAATTGATAAAATAGAGATTGGTCTATAATTATTAAACATATTTTTACTGCCATTCTTATATATTGGTATAACTTTAGCTATTTTAATGCATTAGGAAATATTCCTTTTTCAAGAGAAGAATTAAATATATTGCACAAAGGAGACACAATTGCATTAATAGAAGATTTAACAATGTTAGCACTAATTTCATCGTAACCAGGACATTTACTTACATCAAAACTCGATATAATATTAATTATAGTAGATTATGTAATTGGGCTAAAAAATAAAGACTCGCAAACAGATCCCTGTAAAAAGCTATTAAATGATGTAGTTACTGCACTATCCAACTTATCATGAATATTCTGTCCAACTGTACTAAAGTAATCATTGAATACATTTACAATTTGAGATTTATCCTTTATAGATCTACCTTCATATTCAATTCATTAATATCATGCTTACTTTTTCTTTTGTTCAAAACTTCATTTATAACATTCCATGTTTTCTTTGCATTGTTCATGACATCCTTAAACTTTATTATCATAACATTTACGTTTTGTATCACGTATCAAGTTATTAAATCTATTTCTAAGATTTAAATAAGTCGTTCTGCGATATGTCGTAGGATTTTTAAGATATTTTTTGTATAAAATACAAAAATGCTTTGTGCTGGAGGCGGTGCTGGAGGCGGTGGTGGAGGAGGAGTGACCGGGTACTTGTTGATGAGAGGTTTCCAGATGTCGTTGATGTATAGTCCTGAATCTTGGGGCACGGTGTTGTGGCGGTGAATTTCGATGGCTTCTCGGATTCGGCGTGTATGCCAGTGTTTCATTATGGAGATGAGATGACTGTTATCCCATTCGATGGTGTGTTCGTGTTGCTGGGCGTGTTTGACGATGGCGGACTTATCCCAATCGCTGAGTCTGAAGCTGGTTCTGTGCTCCTTGAGTCTTGTTTCCAGATTTCTCCCCGTTTCACCAATGTAGACTTTTCCACATTCGCATGGTATTTTGTAGACTCCAGCTTTCTTGTGGTTTGGATGCTTGTGTTTGTGGGAGTAGAGTATCGAATGGAGTTTGTTGGAGGAACTGTGTCGAACTTGGATGTCTGCGGCTTGAAGGATACGTTGAATCTTGTGAGAGGCTTGACCGATATAGGGAAGAACAATAGTTTGCTTCGGTGGTGTAGCTGCGGGTTGGTTCTCTTCAGGGGTGGAGTTAGCTACGGGCTTGTTGGCGGGAGTCTTGGATTGGATCTTATGTCTTGGGTATTCGTTGATGCTAGTTAGGGCTGTGGTGACATGCTGGATTTCCTGGTCTAGATGGTCTGCATCGCTGAGTTGATGGGCTCGGCGGATGAGGGCGTTGGGGACTGATTGTAGTACGGATGGATGGTGGAAGGATCTGTAGTGAAGATATCTATCGGTGTGTGTGGGTTTCCTGTAGACTTGATGAGCGGGCTTGCCGGATGGTGATTTGGTAACGAGAACGTCTAGGAAGGGGATGCTGTTGTTTTGCTCGGTCTCCATGGTGAATTTGATGCTCGGGTGATGCTGGTTGATGTGGGCGAGAAAGTGGTCTAAGTCAGGTTTGCTATGTGGCCAGATGACGAATGTGTCGTCGACATATCGGAGCCAGAGAGAAGGGCGTTGTGAAAGAGTCTGGAGTGCCGTTGTTTCGAAGTGCTCCATGAAGATATTGGCTATAACCGGTGAAAGAGGCGATCCCATGGCTGCGCCTTGAAGTCGCTGGTAGTATATAATTGTCTCGCCATTTGAAGGAAGTTGAGTTGAGACAGAGGTACATGAGGTCATGTATTTCATCCGGTGTCAGGGGGGTTCTGTCAGGGAGAGTGTCGTCAGCTTCGAGGCGTTCTTTGACGATTCAGCAGGATTCGGTGACAGGAACATTGGTGAAGAGAGATTCAACATCGAAACTGACCATGATGTCTGTATCGTGTATGGTGGTCTTGGAGAGGATATCGAAAGAAAGATTACCGAGTCAGAGTCCTTTTGCAGGACTCCTCAAACCTCTCTCTCTCTCACACACATGGTGCAACCGCAAACCTACTGTATAAGAACTATATAATTCTGTACTTTATTATATACCTCAATGGAAATACTCTCAACAGCATCAGTAAACACATCTAAATCTGGTCTTCTTTTAAATCTTATTTTGTCATGAATAAATACTCCTACGCCTCCCCCTCTCTTTCCTTGTTCTTTTTTTCTTTTTTTTTGTTGTTGGGGGGGGGGGGGTGAGGGGGGGGGGGGGGGGGTAGGGGGATATCAATATGTATGTATATGTACTATATTTAGGAAAATCAAGGTTGACGCATTCTCGATCGCCGACTGAGACGACGTGACGCATGCGCAGTGCCTTAAAATGACGTCACACGTTGCAGTCAAAGCTGTCGACGTGCAAATCTAAAATTCCCTATTGAAGGGGCATCTGACACAGTTAGGTTACAGAAAATATGCTTTCTAATATTGTTACTATGCTACTTTAAATTTTAGACCTCAAAAGGCACCAGAAGAATGGGAGAAAGGGAGAAAAGGAGAAAGACAGAGACAGACATAGAGAGAGAAAGAGAGATTTATGTATATTTCAGATGTGATGTTCGTAAATCTTTTAATATTTTTGTCTTTCACTTTTGCGAAAATCTGTTGGTATCCATAAACATGAAAATTAAACGTTCAGCACTTATAGTATCAAAACACGTGTGACATGTGACATTGTCTTTTGAAAGATGGTTGAAAGAAGATTGTAGGGGGACTTTCAGGTTAATTGCAATGATGTCTACAATGTTGAATACTTGGGCTGATTTTACAGATTCTACAGATGGTATTGATATTTCCCTAACGTTCTTCCTATCCTCTTCCTTCTCTCTCTCTCTCTCTCTCTCTCTCCCTCTTCTCCTTTCTCATTGTCTCCCTCTCTCTTCCTCTATCTTACTCTCTTTTCTTTCTATAATCTCTGGAGAATTTTTTTATTGTATGGTACTTGTACCATCTCAATACTTTAAATTTAAAAAAAAAAAATCAGCTGACATATTCCCCTCTTTTCACCATTGATCTTTTTAAACCCAGTCTTATGCATTTTAACTTTTTATTGGACTCTCGGTCTGTGCCTGATTTAGTTATTGCACAGCACGAGAGCCCTCTTTTGATGTTATTGTAATGATGTATACTTATTGTTGTTATTGTTTATATGTCCTTTTTGCAATATTTACTGATAATAGTTTAGTTATTTGATATTTTAACTTATGTAACTTATGTATTTATTCATTACTGCTATTTTATTATGTATATTTGATTTAAATTTTATTTTGCGCCCAAGACAGTTGTCAGTCTTTGGACTGTTTGCTCTTAGTTTTTGATGTTTTGATTTCAATAAAATCCTATATATTACATATTACTATATATTAGACTTCCTTCTGATACGGGAGAGAGAGAGGGGGAGATTGAGAGAGATAGAGAGAGAGAGAGAGAGAGAGAGAGAGAGAGGGGGGATGAGGAGGGGGAGGAGGAGTTGAGAGATCCGATCGAGATTAGGAAAAAGGAGGAATAGGAGATTGACAAGGGCTCCCGAGGACCATAGAGGGCGATTAAAAAATGTCTTTGTATGCATGGAGAAGTTTTACATCATAGGCTTATACATTATTTGTTGTGCGAGCGTTGCTAATCGAGCTGGGGATTTTTTTTTAATAATTAAATTGGATACTTAATGCATTAGGCCAACTTAACAAAGATTCTTTTCACTTTTACGAGGCACTGAATATTTTACTCTTCAGATTTTTTTTATTTTTCTTTTGGCGGGGGGGGGGGGGGGGGGGGGGGAGGGGAGCACCTTTGGGTTCAAGAAATGAGTAGAAGAGCATGTACCCCAAGTTCAAATCCCCTTAGTTTTCAGACCCATATTAATTTCGAGATATACCTGGCTACCTGGCTGCCACCGTCAGTTGCTGACGATTGGCGACCACATATGCACATTTGCTTTCTTGTTGTCTTTCTCCATTTGTTTCTATCCTGTGCTAATCTTTTGGCTTCTGAATATGTGTGACCTGTCCATCCTTTGATATTATCAAACCACTACTTTCTCTGTCAGCCTCTTTTCTTTTCCCGTCTACTTGGCTTTCTAATATTTGCGCTGCTAAGGGGCTCCCACTGCCACGCACAATGTGTCCAAAGTAACCCATCTTGAAGCGGGCCACTTTTCCAAGGAGACCTCTTTCATTGTTTAGATCTTGTAGAACACTGAGGTTGATTTTCCAGCTGATTTTGAGCATTTTCCTTCAGAACCAAATTTCTGCTGCATTGTCCAGCTTCACCACCATAAAGCATAGCACTCCAAACCTTGGCAGTGTTTTGACCAGTTTCATTTTCAGACCAGATGAGATGTTCCTGTCATTCCAAAGTACATGCAGGTCAACCATTCTCTTCTTTGCTATTGCTATTCTGATCTTTATTTCACTGGTACAGCTGGCATCGCTGTTCTTTGTAGATCCCAGATATTTGAAGCTTTCCACATCTTTGACTGTTTCCCCGTCGATCTGGATGAAATATTCGGCATCTGAGATTTTACCAGCAACTAGGAGTTTGGTCTTTTAATATTTAAATGCAAGTTGAGTTTCTTGTCGGCATCGTTTACAGCACGTGTGTGACTGTCAATTCCATCTTTGGAAGATTCGATAATTGCTGTGTAGTCAGCATATCTGAGATTTGAGATGTTTTTGCCACCAAATTTAATGCCATAGTGCGCAACATCTGCTTCCCTCATCCCACTTTCTGTGTATGTCACAAAGAGGTATAGTAATATGATACAGCCCTGTCTTGCACAAACTCTTCAATGTGTTCACCATCCCAACAGATTCTAGCTCTTTGCTTTACATAGAGAGATTTGAGTAATGTGACGAGGTGTTTGGAAGCCCCTATCTAAGAAGAGGCAGAAAAGTTTGTTGTGGCTCACAGAATCAAACGCCTTAGAATAGTCTATGAACATCAAAAAAGCATGTTGATCCATGGTAATCACCTTCTCAAGTAAAACTTGCGAACATAAACATATCTCTGGTCCCTCTGCCTTTTCTTTAGGCAGCCTGGTCTTCTGGTTGCTCTTGCTCTAACTTTTGTTTTATTCTGTTAACAATTTTATCACATGTAAGATTTTGCTGGTGTGACTAATAAGGGCAATAGTCCTGTAGATTGAGCACAGTTTTTGATCCCAAGATTTAAACAGAACAACATATTTCTGTATCTTCCATTCATCTGGCCAATGCAAGAAGTCCAAATGCTCGCACACAATTTGTGGAGAAATTTGATACCACATATTATAATCATACCATATTCTATCATGTATTTAAACGTTTGGAATGCTGAAATTTTGTCAATTTATTATTTTATTGAAGCCTAACACATTGGACAAAGCTTTCATAGCATCTGATTTTTAATAAGAATAATATAAGAATTTTTTTAATATTATAAACCATCAAATGAAAATATCCTGGGGTCCCCATCTCATAAACAAAATTGAGCACCGGTCATGAAATGAAATACCCACAATTATATTTTACAAGTAATCCTATGGTATAATCTACACAAATATGAAGTATATTGCATCTCTTATTCCCTTTTACTAGTTTCAATCTGTTTGATTCCGAATTCATTTAAATAATTGCAGTTTTCCTAAAACTATTTTTTCTTTAAATCCGGTGGAATTGCGACTAAGGTTATGTCTTGGCTCTTCTTCTCGCCGATAGTATCGATTTCACGAGATGTCTAGCTATAGTAAGCTCTTCGTGAAACGGTTAAGGAAGACCATGCAGAGACATTTCGGTAGTTGGCGAATAAAGTTATAACTGTCTTGTCGGTTGGTTTCGAGAAACGGGCCCCAGGTGCCTGCTTGGTAAAGATCTCTGACTTGTTCGCTCCATTTTTACTTTTCTAACGGGTCGACGGGCGTGTGGTCATCTACGATGAAGAAATTCTTGACCGCTTCAGAGCCTCTCATTTTTTGCGCGTTATGTTTACGGCTATTTGTATTTGTGGTTTGGCACAATTGGGATTAGCCCTGTGGCGCTGGGCTGTATTCATTATGGCAGGATAAGAGCTAATCAGGACATCCTCGACCTTTATTCCCATCTCTATGGACGCGCCCTAGATCTAGTTTCTATGTCGAAATGGGTGCGAATGATGCTTTCAGCTATCTGGATGCAGTCATCATAATGACCTTGCGGAGGCTCAGGGATCCCTACCAGGCGAATGTTATTTCGCCTGGAAAAACGCTCATTTTTATTTGCATCACTTTCATACTTATCAATCTGAACTTTGAAGGTGGATATTTCCTGTTTCATTTCACCGATTTGCTCTTCCATTTTCTCTTGATTCTTTTCCAGGTGATCATGCACAAACTCCAACGAGGCTCCAACATCGGCTTCAAGATCCTTCAATTTAGCTATGAAATTATTCACCGCGCTTGTAATCATTTTTTTTTTACAGATACGTCTTTGAAGAAGTTATCTGAAATAGGTAGGCCTGGTTATCGACGACATTGATCTGGTCCAACCCTAAGATTGACTTTAATATTATGGCGAGCCATATGTTGCCTTATAATGACATATATTCAAAAGCAAAAATTAAAGTATTTTAGACTTTTCATAAATTCCATATCAAGAACATGAAATCTCCCATGACATTTAAAAAAAATATGAATGATTTGAGTCAACATTTTATGCCTTTTAAAAATAACTTTTACAAAATATTTTAAAGGATGCTAATGGTTTCCATTTTCCATAATTGTGTAAGTCCGACTTAGAGATAAGTTCAATTTAGGATTTTTGTAAAACAGCCCCCCCCCCCCCCCAGGTCTTCATTGTTGTTAGTAGCTGTGTGAAGAATATTTTTTGAATGTTGATTATCAAGATGGTAAAATCAGAATTCCAGTTGCATATTTCCCAAATTTTAAAGAGAAGGATGAGTTCTGGGACGAGGTGAAAAATAATTTGTGAGCGTTATCATTCTTATTATGCAAGTGTGGAAGAACATCAGATAAGACATGTTCCCTGAAAAGCATGGCTCTACAAATGCCTTCATATTCTGAATATGTCATGTAACATCGTAAATATCCAGGGTAGGGTTTTACGCCACGTGTTCGTGTAGTCCCATATACATCTTTCTGTGTACAGTGTTTGTAACTTTATCAAAGACTTGGCCAAATTTCTTATCATTTTGATGACTCCAGAACCTTGCAATACACACAATTCTTATATGCTAGATGATCAACCTTTTCTGGTCGATTCCACACCGTTTCTTTCACCATGCAATCGCATGCATGACTAGAACTCAACTTCATCTTTAAAGACAATTTCGAGACTTTTCGAGACGAGCAAGAAAATATGACGTTACCCAAAGAGCGCCATCTATCTTGTTGGCTCCTCTCCCCTCCATGTTTCGGTAGTGATTATTAAACAAAAAAAACCGAGTGCTCCGTGCATCGAATGTGGACGCTGACAATCAACCCTGACAATATAATAAGTGATACTTATTTTCCCGCCAATTTACGCAATCATCATAATAATTGCAGTTCACCTACTGTGCTCCGTACGTATTATCCATAAATCACATACATTCCACACAGTTCGTTCGGTCAGTCCTGGAAAGTCTCATCGGTATAAACAAAAATGAATCAATTTGACCGGAGTAACAAGGTGGAGTCCATATCTGGAAAAGTGACCTGTGGAAACCATGTCCAACCCGTTGTCGACACGGACATTGACATCCGCAGTGGCGATAATGATGAGGAGGATGACGTGCAGGCACCCGAGAAGAAAGATTCGGGAGACGATTTGGATACGTTGTCGACGATTGATGAGGGCTCTCGGGAGGGGTCTAAGCTCTTGTTTAATGACTTTCTTGGAATCACCACTTTACATGGGATCAAATATGTCTACAATGGGAAATACAGCGTTTTCCGCAGGTTAGTTCGAAATCGATGTGAATTTGATCTTCATAAATGAGTTTGATTAATGTTGGTATATTATTTAGCGCTGGTCGTTAGAAACGGAGCTCTATAAATCCGACTATCACCATTATCATTACTACTGCCAAGAATCCTGTTACTAACTACTACTACTAACTACTACTACTACTACTACTACTATTACTAACTACTACTACTACTACTACTACTACTACTACTACTAACTACTACTACTACTACTACTACTACTTCTACTACTACTAATACTACTACTACTTCTACTTACTACTACTACTACTACTACTACTACTACTACTTCTACTAACTACTACTACTACTACTACTACTACTTCTACTACTACTACTACTACTACTACTACTACTACTACTACTTCTACTAACTACTACTACTACTACTACTACTACTACTACTACTACTACTTCTACTACTACTACTACTACTACTACTTCTACTACTACTACTACTACTACAACCACTACTACTACTTCAGTACCACTATTACTGTTGTTGGTGTTGTTATTATTATTTTAATCATTATTGTTGTTGTTGATGTTGTTGATGTAAGTAGGAGTAGTAGTAGTAGTAGTAGTTGTTGTAGTAGTAGAAGTAATAATAATAGTAGTAGTAGTAGTAGTAGTAGTAGTAGTCGTCGTAGTAGTGGTGGTGGTGGTAGTAGTAGTAGTAGTAGCAGCAGTAGTAGAAGTAGTAGAAGTAGTAGTAGTAGTAGTAGTAGTAGTAGTAGTAGAAGTAATATCATCGTTAGTCTTATCATTATTTCTATAATTGCTATTATTATCATCACAAATATTATTGTTATTATAGTCACACTTTGTCCACAACCAAAATGTTCAATTCGTAAATAAAAAAAAACCAGATCAAGGCTCATCTTTTTTTGTATTGTATCACACAAATTCTTTTCTTAACATTATAATCATCACCACTGGCGTATTGATGGGGGGGGGGGGGTAAGGGGGATTGGGGCAGTTCCCCATCCCCCCCCCCCCCCCCAAAAAAAAAAAAAAAAAAAAAAAATCAAATCAAATCAAATCAAATCAAATCAAATCAAAAAATCAAACGTGGTTTATTTCTAATTCGATACCAGTGATTTACAAGTGTTGCTGAAATCACATGATTTCCAGGGTTTTTGTTCTGCCCCTCAAAATGTGTTTGCCTATTACGCCACTGAGCATTACCATCACCATCACCATCATGACCATCGTCGTTGCTTCGTCACCACAGTCATACTCATATCATCAAAATATCCATTATCATCATCGCCATCTCCATCATTATCATCATCATACACGATCACCATCATAAATATTATCATCATCATCTTTATCATCACCACCATCATCATCACCATCACCATCTCCATTATCATCATCATCATCTCCACCATCACCATCATCACCATCACTATCATCACCACCATCATCACACCATCATCACCATCATCATCATCATCATCACCACCATCATCATCATCATCATTAACATATTATTTATGTTATCGGAAGATATCATAACGTTTAAGTGTATAGACCAGTTTTGAAAACGCCCCCTTCTCAAAAAATGAAATGGAAGCTCTTATTACCAATCAATGAAAGAATATTTTTTGACTAAAACGTGATGATACAAATTTTGCCGGGAAACCTGGACAGATATCGCGAATGCACTTCAACATTAAACATTTGGGCATATATTTCTGCTTTTTGCGAATTTAGGTTGAAGTTTTGCACATTAAACCTCTGAAGGCAATATTTAAACAATATTAAATGGATAGTTTGTATCCAAAACCAGGGGCGTACGCAGGATTTTTTCAAGGGGGGGGGGGGGGTTAAAATCTGGCCCAAAATATTTTGCTCCCGAAAATTTGAAAATCGCGCCGGCCGAAAAGTCGCTCAGTGAGGGGGGGGGGGGGGGGGGGGGGGGGGTAAGGGACACTTTTTTTTTTTTTTTGTCTCGAAATTTGAAAATTTGAGGGGGGGGGGGGGGTAAGCGGACACTTTTTTTTTTTTTGTCTCGAAATTTGAAAATTTGACATTTTTTTTCGTTGGGGGGGGGGGGGGTAAGGTCACTTTACGTTAGCCGTGGGCATAATTTTTTTTTTTTTTCCTTAAAAAAAAAACAAAGGGGGGTTTTAGTTTTTTTTTTTTTTTTTTTTTTTTTGGGGGGGGGTTTACACACATAAAAATACCAAATAGCGGGTTTGAACCCCCAAACCCCCCCCCCCTCCGTACGCCCCTGTCCAAAACCCTTGAACTGCAATTTTACCACTTCTGGTATTCACATTTAATTGCCTCGCAGTTTGCTAGATTCCTGTGCCATTCTACAGATACGATCGGGAGGTAAACATTCATTTAGGCCTTAATGGATGCAGTTGATGTATATGTTATGCAAGGGTACACTAGCCATTTGAATTAGGAAAGCACTTATGAATGAAACACAAACAGACATTGATTCGCCGGTTCGCTAGTCAAATTACTATCTTTGAGTACCTGGATGGAATTATGTTGATCTGGTGTGGCAATTAAGAACAATTAAAAAGCGAACTGGTGGTGGGACCCACCCATCAGTAAAAAGGGGATAAATTAAATAGATTGTATGATGTTTCTCGACAGCGCATTAAAATAAGACCTAGAGCAGCTTGGTTTGAAGATGGAGAAAAATAATACGCAATATTTTGAACAGTAAATCGAATGAAAGGAAAAGCGTATAATTAGGGAGGTGTATAGGAAAATGGGGAAACTACTAGAGATAATGATCACATTTTACAGGATATCAAACTATGTTATAGAAATTTATATTCATGAAGGGCTGATATAAATCAAAACGATCCTTTCTGTTTGATGATAATTTAAATTAAATGAACACAATAGGGAAATCTGTGAAGGTAAATTGACTAAAGATGGATGTCTGAAGGTCTTAAAAGAAATGAAATTTAATGATGGGTTTACGGTTGATATTTATGTACTTTGGGCCAACTTTGGGTGATTTGTAAATAGAAGTATTGAATGAAACATGTGAAAAGGGGGAATTTACAGAATCTAAAAACAAGGGGTTATTACCTTAATTGACAAGGAAGCGAAAGACACTCTCCAAATAAAAATCATCGACCCATTACGCTTTTGAATGTAGATTATAAAATTTTATCCAAGGTTCTAGCAAAGAGGATGAAAGAGGTTTTAAATGAAATAATTCATCACGAGCAAGTTGGCTATGTAAAAGATAAAAATATTGGGGAAGCTGTACGATTGATAAATGATAAGTTATTTTATTGTATGCATTATGGGGAACAAGGGAAAAGGGTTTTTGTGTGCAGTTCATTTTCAAAAAGGTTTCGACTCTGTATCTTATAGACACTTTCTTCAAATATTGAAATTGTTCGGTTTGGGGATTCATTTTGCTCTTGGGTAAAATTATTATATAAAGGGATAAGTAGTTGTGTTATGAACGGGGGTCACTGCACAGGATATTTTGAAATAGAGAGGGGAGTAAGTCAAGGAGATCCATTGTCCTCTTATTTGTTTTTAGTTGCCATCGAAGTTTTTGCACGTGCAATAAGGAGGGATAACGGCATTAAAGGGCTACAATTATGACAATTTGAAATTCGGCAAGTGTTTTATGCAGATGATATGAAGATAGTTTTGAAGGATATTGATTCGGTTAGAAGGTTGCAATATATTTTGAATCATTTGAACAAATTAGTGGTCTTAAAGGTACTATGTCCCTTTTGCGGGCCAAAAAAATGATAAGGCTAAATTCCAATGGCATTTGAAAGATAATACTAATTTAGAACTCCCCTTAAAAAAATGGGGCTTGAAAATGTCTTTAAGAGGGAAGATATCGACTATTAGTTGTCAAATCGACTTAGGAGCTATAGAGCCAATAAGTAATGGTCTTGATTTTCAGACCATTGTACCGCATGGTCGTACGTTTTATGCTGCGCAAATATTCAATCAGTTTAATTTTGGCCATTACAAGAAGTGGGTTATTGATGTAGACAATTCCTTTACTGATTATTTTATGTATGTTATTACCAAAGAACCAATACGAACAATAGTGTCTGACAGTTAAGTTTAGCAAGTAAACGGGTTTCCTTGCATAATTTGAATATTAGGACACTGCTAACGTTTAAATTTTACAGATAGAGCATACATGACATATTCATAATTTCTGCAAAGTTCTACAGAATTTGAGGTTGGCTGCAAAAGGGACATAGTATCTTTAAAGTGAATAAAACAAAGACACATTTAATGTGGATTGGTGAGAAAAGCAAACTTGATGGGCCTTTAAATGGAAATTAGGTTAAGAAATTACACATTCATTAGATCGAAGATTAAAAGATGATTTAATTACATATAAAGAAATTGTTAGTAAAATTTTAAAAAATTGTTAGTATGGTGGAAACAAAGAGATTTAGCTATTATGGGTGAAATACATTTGTTTAAAACATGTGCACATTAAAAATTAAATTATATTTCATCTCTCGTTATTGTTCCTCACTGGGTATACACAGAAATTGCAAAAAAATCACTTGAATTTATATGGAGGGGGAAAGATCGCATTTTAAACGGGCAATAATATATCAGAATTATGACTTTTGAGGATTAACAGTAATTAATTTGAAATGTCCGCTAAAATACAGCTCATAATGCGGATAAAACCTCTTTTTATGGAGAGAAAAATTTGGGAGTGAAAATGTTTTTGATTATTGCTTACAATTTGTGGGTGATAGATTAATTTGTTTATGTGATTAGGATATAAACAAGATTAAGTTCGTTTTTAATTATTCCAACTATATGGAAATGTTGCAAGCATGGCAAGAGACAGATAATTTAAGATATTTGGATGGTTATATGAATCCAATTATTTTTTAATAATCGGAATATACGTATAAATGGAAAAATAGTATTTAGTATAAACTTGTTTTAAAGATGAATTGTTCATTTAAATCACTTGATTGAGAAAGCTCATGTTAAGTCCGTTCAATATTTTATGAACCTCGGTATGAAAGGTAATAATTTCTTATGATTATTGATATTTATATGATGCGATATGTTTGGGATATTAAACAGAGAATTCCATTTATCTATTGATTTAGGGGGACTAAAAACCTGTTGAACACTTAAATTATGAATATAGCGACATATCTTCGTTACCTTCATTATATTTTTAATCATTTCCTCTTGAGCTCTTAGGTCTGCCTCTCGGTCGCTTGATTGGACTAAGAACATGGTAGAAATCCAAAAGAAAGCAACCAGAGACTATACTTTATTAGGGTAATGAAAAACTTAAGACTATATAGTAAGTTGATAGAACTATTCTTTAGGTCCCTAATTCAGAGTGTCCTAACCTCAACATAATTTGCTAGTATGCAAACGCTAAAATTGCTGCCAAGAAGCTACTCGAACGTCCCAGAAAGGCAGCAAAACATATGACAGAAGCTGATCTAACATCTGTATCAGAAAATGCCCTTTCTAAAGTAAAACAAATAATGCATGACCCCTCGCACCCACTGAAGGAGCATTTCAATTATAACAGATCTGGAATACGCCTGTGCACACCACGAACTCAACGTGCACGTTTCCGAAGATCCTTTATCCCGACTCCATTCATCTTTTCAATTCCAAAGCAAAACGTGTTTGATTACTATGAACCTACCGTGTAAATGCATCAATATAAATGTCATATGATATAAATTTCAAACGTATGCCGTGAATATTGCATCGAACTATTAATTAACGATTGAGCCAGTAACTACAATCTATGTGTCATCAATAAAGTTAACAATAATAACGATGTCGGTAATAATTATACTACTGAAAATGGTATTCAATAATAATAATAATAATTTTAAAAAATAATAATGATAATATTTTATGTATTTATTATCATTTTAAGATTAAATATGGAATAATCAATGAAATTTAATAATTTAGCTTCATATTTTGTAAAAAAGGAATCTGATATCACCTCTATAAGCACCATATATACCGTGGCTTACTCATATATTACCTCATTCATTATGTATGTTTATCATATGTGTATTTTATCACTGTCCTGTAATATTTCATTATATATTTGTATTATAATTCTTAGCTGTAACCAGTGGAAACCAAATTTCCTAAAAAGGAAAATTTTACTTATACTTAGTTGTTGGGTTGACAGGTAGTTCATATAGAATACAAATCTGTAATACTATAATTTTCATGGTGAAGTATGTTGTATTTATGTCAAGGTCGGGGAGGGGGGGGGGGCAAGTACATGTATAAACTTTAGAAAAGATGAAGAAAACCATTTTAAATTATAGGGATGAGGAGAAGAAAATAGACATCAGAATTGGAGAGATGGGATTACATTTAATTTAAGTGGGAGCAGTTTAGTGTTATTTAAGATTTGTTATCCTCTCCACCGTGAGCTTGTTAAAGTGTAACTCTATTTTGCAGCCTGGTTAACTTACTTATTTAGTATATTGCTTGAGTTGATAACGTTAGTAGACATCCACTGTGAGTGAGTGAGTAGTGTGCGTATGTGGGTGTTTTTGTGTGGGGGAGGGGGCGGGGAGGAGCAGGACTTTGTTCCTTGTACCAATAAAATAACCTCCAGATTTGTTAAAGTTTTTTTTTATATATAGTGAATAACATGTACGATTGTTTTATAAATTATGTTGATGAACTTAAAGTTCACTTTGTTGCTCAGTTATTTATACTAAAAATGAGTTTTTGTTTAAGTATGTTTATGTATAAGCAACTAATATTAAAAACGTTTATTTATTTATTTCAATTGTATGTCGTTCTTGTTTGTATTACATTTGGAAGAATAAAACAAAATTACTATACAATAAAAATTAAGTGTGTGCGTGTGTGTGCGTGTATGTGAGAGAGTGAAGGAGAGAGAGAGACACACACACACACACACACACACACACACACACACAAAAACGTGATACCTAAAGCCTAAAAAGCCTTGACATCCATTATCATAACCCATTATGACAGGCTGGTATATACACCGGAACCTATTACCATGCAATTACCCGTATTTACAGCATTTACAGTTAGTATGGTCCTATAAACCATAATATAAGAATATTGAGAAGAGAATGGGTATATCAGTGTCACATTCTCAGTAGCATGCATTGGATTGAGGGAGGGGGTGGGGGTCGGCGGCTCAGTGGTGGTTCCGGAAGACGAAAGACCCGACCCCACCTTCTCCCACTTTTGAGAAGAAACTGGGGCCCCCTATCCCATGATAATCTTAGGATTGAGGGGCGGGGTTTCGATCGGTCTTTAATCCAAGCTGGTCTGACGATTTTGTATCACCAGAGCAGCGTCCCCCTCCCCTTATCCACATCCCTTTGGTCGCTGCCGTGATATTTTTTGTTGTTGATAGAAATTTCGATTTCGTTGAATATGATTGTCAGCTAATGTAGAGACAAAACCCATTCCGGTATATATGGTATATAGAGAAGGCTAGTAAAATCTGATTACGAAAAAGATTTTAAAAATCATGATTGATCAAACTGAAATTGACATTCGTGGCACCCAACGTATTCTTTCTATCGCCTATATTTTAACTTTATTAATCTTCTGTGGGTCAGCAAAGTCTTAGAACATGTTAAAATGAAAGATTGATCAATCATTTACAAATGCCAAGAAGGAAATCAGCTCTATATGCCCAAAGTCTTTAAGTCAAAATGCCGATGTCGACAAATTTTACTGGTTTCTTTAACAATTACTTTAATTTTTCAGATTATCTTGGGTGTGCGTCATGATTGTGTCATACGTCGCTTTAATTTGGCGGGCAAGGAACACGTAACGAAGTACATCGCACGATCGACAAAAGAGGAATTTTCAACAATACGAAAATCTTCTATTGCCTTTCCGGCCGTCACCATCTGCAATTCAAACCCCGTAAAGGCGTCGCTCATCGACAATCCGACTTCTAAAGCCCTCGTTCAAGTCCTTGTTGACGGATCGACTGAGCGCGGGTGGGATACCTTCGGGTTAAACGCAACTGACGACGCTTTAGAAACGCGAGTGGATGAGATTTATGTGGCCCACGCGCACCAAGCGTCCGACATGATTTTAGAGTGCGCGTGGAAGAGAGGATCGAAGCCGTGCGGAGCAGCGAATTTTACCACGAAGATCACCAGCGATGGGGTTTGTTACACGTTCAACGATGGCGAGTTCGAGGGCGAGTCTGGCGACGATGACGTCGAAGGCGACATGAGACTTGAAGTAACCCGGAGTGGAACGCGGCAAAGCCTTTGGGTCCGTCTGAATGCCGAGGTTGATGAATACGTGTCAGCATTGTCCTCGGAGGGAATCGGATTTCAGGCAAGCTCTTTGATTTTTTTTTAAAATGACATAAATCAGCAATCTGAAGTGCTAAATTAGGTTTACCACACACGCTCCCAAGTTCAGAGAATTTGTGTTTGGATGTTACACTGGCTGCAGTACGCATTTTATAGTAATCTTCAAGTTATCCTTTGTATTAAACATGCTCACTACATATGAAATATTTCTATGCTGACATTTCCTGCATACAATGTATATTCGAGTTGTTTCTTTTTTTCCTTCCTCTGTGAACGCGCGTTCAGTTCACGACATTGGGTGTTAAATTGCCATTCGAACTCATAATAGCCAACTTTTGAATCAATGATAGATCTGATATTTATTTACATTCTTTATAGATAACTGAATGAACATTCTGTGCCCCCCCCCTGAATTTTACCCATCTTACCCTATTCTCTACTATTCTATTATCATTATTCTGCTACTTTTGTTAATCTACCATATTCTATAAATTAGTAATAGATCTATTGTTAGTATTGTTACCCCCCCCCCTTTCCGGATTGTACATGTATTAACCTTTTCATTATATATATATATATATATTTCTATTCTATTCTATTTTATTATTTATCTACTTCTTGTTAAATCATTTTAGTTGTTGTTCATGTAAAGGTGATCTGTTTTTAACAAGCTGTGCTTTTTTACAGACCACCTCTTCACAACATGTTTAATGTCTTTATAACTTTCTTGTTGTTGTTCATGAATTTATTCTTATGGATGATGAACTTGTTCTTACTGTTCATGAATGTATTGTTTTCATGTTAGTGGACAGTGGAAAGAAATAAATAAACATTGATCTTGATCTTGATACGTACATCTATTTTCGTTTCAAGCATTGAATAATTCCGTAATCATACAATGTTAAACCGATAAAATAATTACATATCTGATATAGTTGTGCGACAAGGCGTACATTTTGATAATTATAGAGATAATAATATTATAGCATAATCCCCCCCCCTGGATTTATATTTATATTTATATTCTGTTCTATTTTATTATTAATCTACTTCTAGTTAAATCATTTTTGTTGTTGTTATTGTAAAAGTGATCTATATTTAACAAGTTGTGTGTTGTTGTTTTTTTACAGACGACCTCTTTACCACATTTTTAATGTATTTATAACGTTCTTGATTTATTGTTTATGAATATATTGTTTTCATTTCAGTGGAAATAAACAAATAAATAAATATTGATCTTGATCTCGATACGTATATCCATTTTCGTTTCAAGCATTGAATAATTCAGCAACCATACAATGTTAAACCGAGAAAAGTTAAATAATTACATTTCTGATATAGTAGTGCGACAAGGCGTACTCAATTTTAATCATTATAGAGATAATGATAGTAAAGCATAATTCCCTCAATCCCCTCCACTCTCTCTTTCTCTCTCCCGTAGCAATACACACATTTACTTCTCTATATATATCTGTCCTTGTACTCTCTCTCTCTTTTCTTTCCCCCTATAATGTACCGTGATGGATTTTTTGTATCGGCTGCATCCATGGTTACTGATCTACTCACTATACCTGATTAGTGACTAAATCATTATATTGCATGCATGCAGTGTATTATGCTTTTTGATCGTGGTAGTGAAACGAGTAGCTTAATTTCGATGAAACTGGATTTAAAAATAACGATAATAGGTCCATTTAGATAGCGCAGCTACTATATGAATGTACTTCACTGCGCTTAATACAAATTATCATGATCAAGGCTGTGGCTGAGCTGCCATAATAAGACGCTAAAGCATTCAAGGAATTAATTTTCATCCTATCGGGGACCCATTTACTTCACCTGGGTGGAGAGAGGCAAGTGTAGATGAACTTTTTCTTGCCAAAGGACTCGCAATGGGACTCGAACCGCCAACCGTGCGATCCACAGTTCGGTGACGTTTCCGCTCGACCACGACAATTATACAATAATAATAATAACCCTATTAAAGCCCCACTGTCCTACTTGTAGCTAATTCCCCAATCGGTGCCTGTTGGTCCCCCATGATCCTCTTTTTCTATGTTAGTTGAGAGCTGGGTTAATGAGATAGCCACCTGTCAGTGACCTCGTTGTGTGGTCTAATCCCTTTTGGCCCAGTAGTGTTGACTCTCTTTCAATAAATTTCATATATATTTTAATTTTCCTAAAGCTTCTTGTGCACCGTCGAGGCGACGTACCACTGGTCTCTGATATCGGGGTCGCCATAATGCCAGGTGTTCGAACTCTTATTGCCATCAAAAAGCACACGGTAAGCATAATCACAAGATCGAGGAATTGCGGAAACAAAACAAACAAACAAACCATAACCAACTTGACCTTAAAGGGAGTGTGTCATGACGAGACTATGTGTCCTTCCCGTGGCCCTACTCGGGGCCAATCGGGTACGACTACGGACGACGCGACCGCAGCATTAACGTGCGTGCAACATACGCGAAACCGAAGCGTGAGGAGAAATTCGGTCTGTTTCGCGAACGCTAGCGCAGTGACCCGGTTTAGCGCGCTTTGACCCAGTTAATCAAGTCCATTCGTTTACGTGCAGTTGTCCAAAAGAAGACATAGATGGCGCTAACCAGTATTTTCCATGATACACTCCCTTTAATCGTCAGGGATCAAAAGACATCAAACTTCGCTTATTTTGGAGCTCTGGCCAGTTCTTTTGAAAATAAGTTTATATTTCTTCATAATATTATATGTTTGAATGTATACTGATTTTATTATGTATTTAGAACTGAGTGATAAATGAATGAAATCAATTGAAAAATAAATCTCTTTCTCTATCTCTCTATTTCTCTCTCTCTCTATCTTTCCATCCCTCTATCAAGGAGCGGAACATGCCTAATCCATACGACACCAATTGTCGAAACGCTTCCTTGGATTATTACCCTTTTTACTCGGAGGAGGCGTGTCTGACGGAAAGCGCAACCAAGCAACTCACAGAAGCATGTGGATGCAGATTCCCACACATGCCAGGTATAAATATAAATATCTCCCCTATTATGTTTGCTAGGGAGGAAAATTCCCTAGCAACCAATTCTTAACTTTTTCTTTGCTTTCTGCCGTAATTAGTTATTGCTCAAGTTTCAAACGTGGGAACATGTCATTTTTGTTTCAGATACACACTTCCAAGATATCTGGCACATGTGTAGGTACTTCACAGACGGAGACCACGGAATTAAAAAAACTAAGCGAGAAAACAGGCCTCGGCCCATGGTCTAAGGTGCGTGTGGGGCAGGATTAAGGGGGTGCGGCACCAGCCTTCAGGAGCCCTCCCCCTCCCCCGGCTGGTCATTCCCAGTCCAAAAAAAAGAAAAAAAGTAACGGGTTAGACTATTTGATTTTCATTATTTTGATGTTGGCAGCTTGTAACAGATTTCTTTTCTTTGGGTAATTTTTTGTTAAAGATTCTCTTTTACAACTATCGTCATCCTTAACAACAAGAACACCATCATTATCATCATCACCATTATTATCATCAACATCATCATCACCACCATCATGATAATCATCAATATCATTATTATCTCAATTTTTATCATCATTAATAGCATTTAAACTTCTTATCTTTGTCAAAAACAGGTCCAACTCCTGTGTGCACTGTGAGACAATACATTGGGTGTTGGCTCCCTGACTTTGAACTTGGTATGTGGATTCATAGACAAAATACTACTATATTGGAACGACAACCTTGTCATCTTGTTTTATGTTCATCGACTTTTAATGAAACTTCATTGACGGACATAAATATTTTGTAAAAGGAACAAAACAAAGATGAACAAGTAACGAGTAAGCTGAGAAACAAAAATCGTTGATTAATATTTCTGTGAATATTAATTAGTCAGTGGTATCCTTAAAAATGTACATGTATTCAAAGTAGCTGATGTGTGTCCTGCAGTAATTTATGCTGCAAGAAATGATGTGAGATTTCATGAGAAAATCCTTCAACAGAATCGTTTGGATGGGGAGATGTAATACCGTTTTTCAAAATCACAAACAGTTTTTTGTTGTTTTTTGTTTGTTTTATTTCCCCCAATTTGTTTTCTTTGTTCACCTCTACGTCTGTGGCCTTCATCTTGAAGAAGATTCAAACCTAACCTCTTTCCACTGTCAGAGGGCATGTTATACAGAGCATTTCCAGATGACCATGAGCTATTTGAAAGCACCAGGAAAGGACGACTCCCAACGGCTGCAGAACCGGTTTAACTGGACGGGGGATGATGTTACGTAAGTTAAAATGTGATCATTGCGGTCAAGCGTAAGCCTATATATGGGGGGGGGGCACTGGTCAAGTTATTTCATTAGAACATGATGAGATATAAAGGAGGACGGCATGTTGGCTCGTCTTCTGTTCTCTGTTCTCTCTCCTTTACTCCCTAAATGTTCTCTCAGTGGCCCTTAACATACCACTGACTATATTCATACAAATCATTCGTTTCATTCAACAAAATATTTAACAGTCTAAAGAAATAAAAGAAATTTTTTAAATACGACGAAATGCTTAATAGGATATGCGGATAACTATCTCATGTATTTAGTGTGTGTTAATTCAGTCACCAGTCACATGTCTTTATAAAAACTGACATAAATTTACGGTTTAGGAAGTGTTGGTTGCTTGTTTTTTAGTGCACAACTAAAACCGGTTTGCAAGGGGGCAATGCTTTGTTATTAATGCCATTCGGCCAATGCATAGATAATGTGACAGAAGTGTTCTAAAAGTAGGAAACGCTCTGAGTTATGACGTGTTCTTTTTTGAGGTTTTCTATGCAGGACTCCCATACCGTCAGAAATAAATTGGATTGCTACTTTACAGTATTCATTGAATGATAACGATAAACATTGGCGAGAGTCGCTCGAATACAAAAGAATTGTGAAGCTGTTCGGATTCTCTTGATCTGTATGAATATTAATAATTGAAATGCAATTTCGACAATGATATTGAATGTAATTGAAACCCGCAGTGATGTCATTCTCTTGTTAGTAAGCGTAATGTCAACTCTTTGTGATGGAGAGGGTGGATTATAAAGCCATAGAACGCCTGCATGTATATTAGAACAGGATATCCGATGAGTGCGACTACCCCTACCAACTAACGCCTGCAGATTACAGCCTATACACTAGTTATACTGGGCCGAATCCTCTCTCGAATGGCAAAATAGGGGGATGTCAGAAAAAAAAGGAAACAGAGAAAACCATGGAAAGGGGAGGAAAGGGGAGGAATTTCTAACAGGAAATTATCCGACCCCCCCCCCCCACTCGACGGCAATAATATTACCTCGCCGCATTTTAGCAGTCAAGTAAGACCTAGAGCCCTATGTTTCTATTATTTCCAACTATGACTGGACCAACAATACACCAGTGGCTTGTATTATACACCCCCCCCCCCCCATCCCCTTAAAATGGTCGCAATAGTATAGAGATATCGACTGCTTTGAGAGGCCTGGTTGTTTTATAGGCTCAAGGGAACGCGCACATCCTGCCATGAACCCGAGACGCACCTGAGTGGGCGGCGCCAGACCTCGAATAATAAAGCAGTCGATATATCTTTTATATGCCGAATTAAAACAAAAATCTACCAAGAAATCTGAGACACTGTCCGTTAATCTTCGCTGGAACAATGACTGGAAGTTTCAATCATTTGGGAATCGCGGAGAAAAAGCACTGTATGGTGTCCACGCTCGCACAAAGACAATGTTAACACGTAAACCAATGGGGATCGCAACATGAGGGCATTTTTTAAAAGACAATTGACCGGTAGACGGGTGTGAGGGCACTTTTCAAAAGACTATTGACAGGTAGGCGGGCATGGCTAAAATCACGACTCCAATTTCGACCAATCAGATAGCTAGATTTCTAAATTGAGGTATAAAATATTGGTAAGTTGTTTAGTTACCAATCTTAGGAATATATTATCTCCTCCTTTACTATTTGCTGTGGTAGGCATTCATCTATTACCCTCTCTTGACTTTTTTTGAATTTCTTTAAGGTTTAATGTAAAAACTCATTTGCTGATTAAAAAACAAAACAATTAATAATATAAATGGAACTACGCCCATGCCAACATGGAACATCATTAAGTGAACTTGCTATTGATCGTGGCTCTATGTTGGAAAGTAACGTTATCAGTCAGAGGTTATTTTTAATATTGTTTTTACTGCAGGAACTTATGAAAAGAAACATGTACTTTATCGTATACCTACATTGGAGAAGAAAAAAGTAATTAAAAATTAAATAAATGAATGAAATCTCCCCTTCCCTGTTTGAAAAAAAACCTAGTTCGATGGGTTTTTACAGGTCAGAGGCAATTTTCATTATTTTTTCATCGGATAATTATTGTAAAAGGATAATAAAGTTGGGCTTTCACAAATATCACTGACTATTTAAAACAACATTAAAAAAAAGTAATATACTCCAAAATCGAGATGAATCTATGAAATGCTCACCGAACATATTCCGTGTCAGTGTGTATGTCAACAACGAGAGAGAGAGAGAGATAGAGAGATATAGAGATAGAGAGAGATAGAGAGAGATAGAGAGATAGAGAGAGAGATAGAGAATTATTTTCATTATTGCAAGTCTCTGCGTTCATTTTTATAACTTTTCATTTTTGTTATTGTTATCTGTGTATTTTATTCTAACAAATCAATCAAAATCACAATATTTACAAATAATTACAAGAATGATTACAGCGCAAAATTGACATATGTTAATAAAAGGGGGTCACACTCAAAAAAGAGGGAAAGAGAAAGAAAGAGAAAAGGCAGAATAACAAAATATTCAAACCATTTATACAAAATAATGATCACTATTATTTTCTTTTGAATAGGAGAAACATCGCAGAGGTCGAGATTTACTTTGCCGATATGAACGTGCGTCATACCAAGAGCGTGGCTGCCAACAGTTTTTCCGATTTGTGGGGTAAAGTAGTGACATATTGAAGTTTAGATATGTATATTCCGCTTAAGTAAAGTCAATGTATCTAAGAGTTATAGAAGGGAAATCAATACCTTCTTAGCAATTTTTGAAAGCATGAAGATATTAGAAGAGACATGTCGTAAAAGAATTGAAGTAACAAAAGTTCCGATAGTTTGTTGAATACCTGTCTGTTTGTTTGTTTCCCTGGAGCGTTTGCTTGTATTTCTTTAACTAGAGAGTTTAAAGACAAAAACTCGATGTCATAAAATAGAGGGGGGGGTACTGGCTCTTCTTAGCTAATCACTCGTCTCCGCATTCTTCTCATGCATGTACTATTTTTCTTTATTAGTTGGTATATATTTCATATTTCTTCCTACATTTTCCTTTGTCGTGTCGTGGTCTATTAGTGGATACGTCGTCGGACTGTGGATCACATGGTTTGTGGTTCGAGTCCCGCCACGGCACTAAAGTCATTTGGGGAAGACATTACTCTACGTTTGCCAGTCTACACCCAGGTTTTAATTGGGTACCCAATAGGATCCGAACGTTAGTGTGGTTTGATTGGATTGGCATGTGTGCGCTTGTCGAAAACCAACTGAATATGTTAAGTATTGGCTGAGATGACCATCTGAATAAAAAGATTGCCTATGGGAATTCAGTGTTATATTGCTCTGGTTCATAATATTACGAGCCAGAGCAATATACTTCTCGTCGGACTGTGGATCACATGGTTTGTGGTTCGAGTCCCGCCACGGCACTAAAGTCATTTGGGGAAGACATTACTCTACGTTTGCCAGTCTACACCCATGTTTTAATTGGGTACCCAATAGGATCCGAACGTTAGTGTGGTTTGGTTGGATTGGCATGTGTGCGCTTGTAAAAATGGCGCCTTGCCGGAATAGGAATACTCCCCAGGGAGCAAAGCGTGTGAACTATCATGTGCGAATTTGAATCCATTGATCTGTATAATATAATTTCAATGTAAAGCGCTTAGAAACGTAGGATTAAGCGCTATAGAGTACCGAAGCTGTGACATCATAAAAATCTATTTTTGGAATTTCTCAAATTTTTCTTCATTTTCCGAAAGAGCATCAAAAATAATGTCCAAATGTCGGAAACCAATTGAATATGTTTAGTATTGGATGAGATAAATATTGCTCTGGCTCGTAATATTATGAACCAGAGCAATATAACACTGAATTCCCATAGGCAATCTTTTTATTCAGATGGTCATATCTCAGCCAATACTTAACATATTCAATTGGTTTTCGACATTTGGACATTATTTTTTTATGCTCTTTCGGAAAATGAAGAAAAATTGAGAAATTCCAAAAATAGTTTTTTGGTGACGTCACACTTCACCACTCTATACTTATGTGACTATTATTTATTGTCTCTTACTTTGCCCTAGGTGATCTTGGAGGACTGATCGGTGTCCATATGGGAGCTAGCCTCCTAACACTCTTCGAGTTCGTTGATTACACCTTCGTCCACAAGATTCTGCAAATTCGCTTCTTGTGGAGGAAAATCAAGTCAAGATGTAGCCGGGATAAAAAGGAAAAAGAGACTACCACGTAATCAGTGGCATAGCCAGTATATATTATGGCGGAGACGGTAAATGCTCCCACACCCTCGTTTGAAAGCGATCGGATCGAATTTGTTGTTTCTTAAACTTTTGAACTTTTTACCTATGCACACTTGAATGAAATAGTAGGTCGGGCTCTGAAGATTTGTTTTTCTCCATATGGAAAGGGGTGGCTCGGGGCATCCCCGGCCTGAAATTTAGTAACTGTTCGGAAATACAACCCCTTCTACTCCTAGTATAACTAGCTTATAGCTATACAAACTTATACTAGCTAGGCTGGCCGACTGAGCCACGGCGTGCCCTATGTAGTATACGGTACTCATTCGCAAGACCTAGGAAGGCCAACTTCAAATTTCGAAAAGTTCTCCAGCTAATTCTTATCATCGGCAATAAGATCTAGATCCGCCACTGATTATTTGAATCTTTCCAGTACTGCACTGTCGCAATGTTCGAAGATGGCGACCAACGCGCGCTCGTGAGATCTGATTCGTTGAAATTTTATCTTGCACTGCGTGACGTCATCTACGGGCCATCTGATTGGCGAGAAGTTTATGTTCTCAAAGATTTATATCTAGAAGCTGGTTGCGAAAGAACTTTTAGTCGAATCCCCAATTGATTAAGTCTTAAAGACTTGAAATATGTTAAGTCTAAAAATGGATTTAAAATTTAAGTCCTAGAAATTTAAAGATAGTACACCTATAACTCTATAACCCTAAAATGCAATCGCAACCATAATCTTGGTCTATATCTTCGTCGAAATAATACTAATAATAGCTATGAGGTGTTTTGGTCTAGTGGATAAGTCGTTGGACTGTGGATCACAGGGTCCGCGGTTCGAGTCCCGTCATGGCACTAATGTCCTTTGGGAAGATGTAAACCTACATTTGCCACTCCTCACCCAGGTGTTAAATGGGTACCGGTAGGAACTTTAATCCTTTTAATTAATGCTCTAAGCACCTTCCGTGGTGGGTAATAATTATGAGCTATAAAAACATCAAATATTATGATTATGATATTCTTACTCATACTTGTTTTAAAAGCAACAAATGAAATAAGATTTCTTTCTTTTTTCTACATATTATTTTATTACAAAAGGCGAATCTTTAATAAATTACTAGAACATGTATGCACAGAGTAATACACACTATTGTAGACGATACTAGCTTTCACATTTCAACTGCATGTAACATCTATACATCATTAGTTTGTAGTAATCTGATATCTAGTTATAAAAATATGAAAGAGAAAGTAATTTGGCATCATTAAGGGTTTTGTTTATAATATTCACGTGTGAAGATTTCGCGAAAGGATTTGTGTATACCAAAGGAATAAAACATTTCTTTGCAAAATAAAAGTAGTGTAATCATTTATTTATTTTTTTCTTCTTTTGATTCGCCGTTCTTCAAAGAATATACAGACGTTTTAATCTAAAAATGTACAGGAGCTGAAATAAACTTTCATTTGGAGTGAAAATCCACGCTTAATATAGTGGAGAACCACTCTCAAGAGATTAATTCAACCACTATTTTGGAGTGGATTTCACTCTGACTTAGAGTGGATTCAAGTCCAAAAGGATGCGATCCATTATGACTCCTATACAGGGGCGTCGCTAGACCTTTTTCAGTGGGGGGGGGGGGGGGGGGGGAGGGGGTGTAGAGGCCAACGATTACCGACGAAAGTAGCCACCAATTACCGACAAAATTAAATTTCCGATATCTACAAAGTCAACCCTATAAACCTGGGGCCGAAGGCTAAATTGTTTTTCCTATGGACTATCTATAGTACTTGCATATGCGCAAAATGGTCATTTTCCTCGACGACATTAATATAAGAATTATTTCTTAAATTTAGTCAGCATCATAGCTATATATTTTAATGCAGGCGCGGAGCTAGGATCTTATTTTAGGGAGGGGCGGTAGTGAGCAAGAGAATCACTTAAAAGCGCGCTCATAAGGGGGTGTGGGTGATGAGCCTCCCGCGCGAAGCGCGGAAGCTTAGAAGTTTCCTTAAATTATTAGGAAAAGAAGACGATTAATTGTACCGTTTTCGACTGGTAATCCTAGGCTGAATGAAGTTTCCCTCCCGCGCGAAGCGCGAAAGCTTTGACGTTTTATTAAATTATAAAAAAAAGAAGACGATTTGCTGTACCATTCTCGACTGTTTATCCTTTTCTGAATTCAGTATTCCCCCCGCGCAAAGCGCGGAAGTTTTGACGTTTCATTAAATTATTAGAGAAAGAAGACGATTCGTCGTACCGTTTTCGACTCTTAATAAGCCCTATTCATCTGAATTCAGTTTCCCCTCTCGCGCGAAGGGCGAAAGCTTTGACGTTTCCTTATATCATTAGAGAAAGAACACGATTCGTTGTACCGTTTTCGACTTTAAATAAGCCCTATTAATTTTGTCTGAATTCAGTTTCCCCCTCTCGCGCGAAGCGCGGAAGCTTTGACTTTTCCTTACATTATGAGAAAAAGCAGACGATTCGGTGTACTGTTCTCGACTCTTAACCCTAATCTGAATGAAGCTTCCCCCTCCCGCGCGAAGCGCGGAAGTTTTGGTTTTATTAAATTATTAGAAAAAGAAGACGATTCGTCGTATCGTTTTCGACTCTTAATAAGCCCTATTCATCTGAATTCAGTTTCCCCCTCTCGCGCGAAGCGCGAAAGCTTTCACGTTTCCTCATATCATTAGAGAAAGAACACGATTCGTTGTACCGTTTTCGACTTTTAATAAACCCTATTAATTTTGTCTGAATTCAGTTTCCCCCTCTCGCGCGAAGCGCGGAAGCTTTGACGTTTCCTTACATTATGAGAAAAAGCAGACGATTCGGTGTACTGTTCTCGACTCTTAATCCTAATCTGAATGAAGCTTCCCCCTCCCGCGCGAAGCGCGGAAGTTTTGGTTTTATTAAATTATTAGAAAAAGAAGACGATTCGTCGTATCGTTTTCGACTTTTAATAAGCCCTATTCATCTGAATTCAGTTTCCCCCTTTCGCGCGAAGCGCGAAAGCTTTTACGTTTCCTCATATCATTAGAGAAAGAACACGATTCGTTGTACCGTTTTCGACTTTTAATAAACCCTATTAATTTTGTCTGAATTCAGTTTCCCCCTCTCGCGCGAAGCGCGGAAGCTTTGACGTTTCCTTAAATTATTACAGAAAGAACACGATTCGTTGTACTGTTTTCGACTCTAAATAAGCCCTATTAATTTTGTCTGAATTCAGTTTCCCCCTCTCGCGCGAAGCGCGGAAGCTTTGACGTTTCCTTAAATTATTAGAGAAAGAAGACGATTCGTCGTACTGTTCTCGACTCGTCTAAATGAAGTTTTCCCCTTCCGCGCGAAGCGCGAATTTTTTGGCGTTTCATCACAATATAGAGAAAGGAAGACGATTCCTCATACCGTTTTCGAATCTTATTATCATTAAGCCCTATTCATCTGAATTCAGTTTCCCCCTCTCGCGCGAAGCGCGAAAGCTTTGACGTTTCCTCAAATTATTAGAGAAAGAACACGATTCGTTGTAACGTTTTCGACTTTTAGTAAGCCCTATTTGTCTGAATTCAGTTTTTCACTTTCGCGCGAAGCGCAGAAGCTTTGACGTTTCCTTAAATTATTAGAGAAAGACGATTCGTTGACCCGTTCTCGATTCGTCTAAATGAAGTTTCCCCTTCCGCGCGAAGCGCGGAATTTTTGGCGTTCATCACAATATAAAGAAAGAAAATGATTCGTCGTACCGTTGTTGACTCTTCAACCTTGTTTGAATTTAGTTTCCCCGAAAATTTTAACCCTCTGATTTCTTTAGCTGATATTATAGGAAAGTGAAACTTCGAGAAAATACAAGTATTGTAATTGCAGTCACTCTCGAAGTCGTCACAGCGGGTAAGAAGTCGCAGTTCGTAGGGAAAAAAAATTTGTCGGCCGACCGACAATATACATCTCACCGACTTCAAACTTATGCATCGATGAGGATCAAGCAAGAATACCGACACAGCAACATATTTACCCGTGTCTTTCTTGCTCCCTCGACGAGACGACTCCACCCAACAACCCCCTTTTCTCTTTTACTCCCACTCCTCCTCTCTCAGACTCTTACCTCCCCTCTCTCTCCTCTCTTTCATCCCCCGTTTGTTTTGTTTCCCTTTCACTCTTTTTTTTCCTTTTTTTCCTTTTCTTTCTTTTCTTTCTTTTCCTTTCTTTCCTCTCCCCCCTCTTTTTCTTTTTTCTCTTTTTTTCTTCTCTTTTCTTTCCTTTCTTTTCCTTTCTTTCCTTTCTTTTCCTTTCTTTCTTTTCTTTTCCTTTTCTTTTTTTCTTTTCTTTCCCTTCCCCTCTCTTTTTTTCCCTCTCTTTTTTTCCCTCCCCCTTTTCTCTTTTTCCCGACGGCAGCGCAATTTTACCGACAATATCCTGACAGGTGGGGGGGGGTGTCGCACCCCTCACACCCCCCTCCCTCCCCCTTTGGCGACACCCCTGCTCCTATAGAGAGAGTAGATTTCCACTCCCCGCTTTTAGTACATCATTAAGCGACAGAAAAAAAAGTGCTATTCCTGCCACCTCGATCCATAATTCCAACTAGAGCCTCTCAGTGCATGGTATATTTGTTTATTATGAGCTTACAACGAAGAAAAAACAGTTTAAAAAAAAATATATATATATATATATAGGCTTAGTTGATTAGTCTACTGGAACAAACAATATTGGATTGCTCTTTGCCATCTTAACTATGCAATAATTAAGAAAATCATCATGTTAAAACTATACTAGATAAAGTTTACAATTCTCATATAAATCATGTTAGATATGCTACTTTTATTTGTATTCCATTCGTTTGTATTTAATGCTTAAAAATGCTACTTGGATCTTGAATTTATCTACATTTGGCGAATGTTGCTATGCATTCAAATTGGCAATGTTAAATCTTTCATCTTCGCTTCCTACATACAGCGTATAGACGCCTAATAAATATAAGATGTCTTGTATGACGTCATAATACACAAGGAAATATTTCAGTTATAGCAGGTTAACTTATGTACACACTGACATGTTTTCAAGATTTACTTATCTCATCTAATATTATGGACAAGGTTAGCAATTAGAGAAATTAAAAAAAAAATTGTATTTAAACCAAAACATGAACGAGAACATTTCACATACTACTCATTGCTAGGACTGCAACGAATGTCAGATATATGAATATGAGCCTACTTCATCGTTAATGGTGATCTGTTTTCGACTCACCAAACGACATCGTTTTTTAGAAGAAAAAAACATCTCATTAAGAAACAGTAACTGCTACTGCAGCCCTGTGATCAGGGGCCCGTTTCGTAAAGCTTGTTATCTATAACAACTGCTAAATTGCTATGAAAAATTTGCTCTCAGCCAATCAGATGCCATGATTTCAGTAGCCTGTAACAGTAACTTGTAACTTGTAATTGATATCAAGTTTTATTGAACAGGGCCCAGGTCCATGGTCGAACGCAGCATGAAGACCCCAAAGAAGGTCTTGTCGCTCCCGGTGTTGATTCGCAGATCGCCATTCGATACGCTCACGGTGATCCTATCGCCCTTATCCAGATGGAACACCCCACCGTGGTACTTCGTCGCGTATTCTTTGAAAGGGACGACGCTTTCCATCAACGGGACGTGGTTGCGATTTGTCGAAGAACGCTGCAGCAGAGAATGAACGGGAAATGACGTGGGTTACGATTGGCGGGAAACAAGAGCCATCTGTAAACGTGATTTGGCCAACTTAGTTTCAGTTGGTGCATACTCTTTTGTTTATGTGCTAGCTTGCTCAACCAGACAGTGTTAGCCATAGTAATATGCCCAACTTGAACCAAATTGGCCAAACTCTCCTAATCAATAGCTCCGGACACAAGTTCAAACTGCCACAATACCATAGCAATAGGAAGTCTGTCTTAAGTCCATTTGACCAAAGCATCTCGAATTTTCATTTCCGCCTGACAACTTAACTTAGCCTTTAAAAAACCCATGTTGTGTGTATAAAATACTGTACGTAGGTACGTATAACCCTTTAAAAATAAAGTACCATGATAACCCTGGTTCTTTGTCCAAATTACCATCCACCATTCGAACCATGGTATAAAACAATTGATATCATGGTTACCATGATTCGAATGGTGGATAGTAATTTAGACAAAGAACCATCAGTGGTTAGCATGGTTCTTATTAGTAAGGTATTCTCATTGTATGTAACATGACAAAGGTTTTAAGGATTAAGGAGGAAAAGAGGAGAAAAAGCTCAGATGACGCGGGGAAAAGAAAAATTTGGACAGCGGTCTTTGAAGTCATGATCATTCTTTTTTTAAGTCTGTAATAATCTAAGAAGAGGTAAGAAGGAGAAGGAGGACGAGGAGGAAGAAGAGGACGAGAGAGATTGTTTTTTAAATGACTGGTTACCATTGGCAACGCCTGCTGAGATGAGGGGTCAACTGTCGCTCCACTTTCCGAATCACTGAAGTAGATTTGAGTGTAGAGGTAGTAATAACCCGACTCGACGATTTCAATGCCATAGCTGTCCAGAAATTTCACATTGTGTGTTACGTTCACTTTCCATTCAGCTAAACATTCTAATAAACGAGAATAGAATGGTACAAAAGTATTACAATGAGGACAAATCTTGGAAAAGTTTACAGTCAATCATTATTGATGATTGATGATGATAGTGAGTTTTCTTGTATAGAGCTCATATCTCTCAGACCTAACATCTCTGGTTTTCCCTGATGTTCCTCCAATAGGCAAACTTTTTTTTTGTTCGTTGTTGTTGGTTTTTTTTTAAAATATAATTTTACATGTAGGCTTACTTCAAGATAAATGGACTGAGGAGAAAATTAACAAAGGGAAAGTAATAATGTAGGCTATAAGATGCAGACTTTGATACGATTTTGATTCAATCTAAATAACATACACAACAAACAGAGTCGCAAAGGCTTTCAAGAAACCAACTCATTGACAAGAGCAATTCCAACACCCTATAGTACATTCCATCCCACTTTATAAAGTCTGCGATCGAGTTAACGTAAAAGACTAAAGAACTGCCAAAGGGATTAAAGTACAAAAATGAAACAAAATATGTTGTTCTTTACACTATGAACATAACGGACAAAGAAAGAGGACAAAATATACAGTTCCTCAGATAGACAAACTAAGGAACATCCCTTCACTGCTATTATGTGAAAATGTGTAGAACAGGTGTCACATGCATATTCACCTGTTCTACAAATGTTTACATAATACTGTAGCAGTGAAGGGATGTTCCTTTGTCTACCACAGAGATTGTTGAGGGTAGAATGAGGAACTGTATATTTTGTCCTCTTTCTTTGTCCGTCATGTTCATAGTGTTATTCCTTACCCAATTGCATATCATTTCCCCTCCGTCCATTGTCTGTCCCGACAACGTGAGCGTAGGCTGATTTCGCCGCTCCCTCGTATAATGGTGGTGGCATAGCTGTTTGAGGACCATCGAATGAGGGTGGAGGTGAAGCACCGTGCCGACTTTCTTGATGCTACACGAGAAGTGGACAAAAAAAGGAGGGGGAAATATTTAACAGAGTGATCTACAAGTTAATCCTCTAAACCCTCTCGCACTCTGCCTCCCATTCCGGCTTTCTCTTACTCTCTCCCCCCCCCCCCCCCAACCCCAACCTCCCTTCTAACTTTAACTCCCTCTCTCTCTCTCTCTCTCTCTCTCTCTCTTAACTTACCGGATCGACGATGTTCATCTCGAGTCCCAGTCCATGGTTGTGCACGTAAATATAGAGGGTAAAGCAAGAGATGATCAACGCCAGAATCGCCGCGATGAAACACACTGCGATGGCGCAGGCGGTCGCGTTACAAGTACTACGTTGTTTCGAGCGGGAACTCAGCTTTTTCGAAAGCTGGCCTCTGCAGCTGTGACGTCGGTCGAGATGATTTTGCTCCCCCGTCGCCGACGATGGGATCCAGATGGAGGCGGGACTGTCGATGTCACCCACGTGGGCTTCAGAGTCCATCTTCGGTACGGTGGTCGAGGGTGGTCGGTAGAATTTGGTCCTAAGCTTGTGAAGCTTGTGAAGCTTGTGGATACGGGGATTTAGCTGTGGATGAGAAGCTCTCACAACGAACCGATTGGTGTTCGCGTATAAAGTACTTAACTGATTCAAGAGAAAGAGCTGTTGCGAGCAGTATGGAAAAAAACCTCGCTAAGTGCTCAGATTTTCTGTTGAGAAGTAGACAAGAACCGAAAAATCAACTGTCGAGTTTAGGGAGCTAACTAAGCTAACATTATAATCAATCGATTGAGTCCTAGTCAGAGGTCTTGGAATGACTCATGGGGATCCCTCGATGGATAGAATCTGACTGTATTGCGAAACACATCTCTTGTACCAGTAGGCCTATAACTTGGATTCAGGTTCTTTTCCAGACGGCGGGGAAAACCAAAGCTCTCAAATTAGATCACTTCACGAGACAAACAGAAATAACCGCAGTTTGAACTTCGTGCATGCGTTCAGAATGAAGAAAACTGTAGAATATGAACCGTTTAAACAGATTTTGAGGAGTTGATGTGCCTTGTCGAGTTTGCGCATATGCAAATTTGAAATGATGCAAATAAAATTCTCAATATTTATTAATTCTAAACGATTTCGAAAGTGAAGATTCGCTTGTTTGTCCTGGCAGAGTTGATATGCTGTAGACTCTGCTGAACTGTATTCCAGGACTGTATTACAGTATTCTATTCAGAGCAAGATACAAGCGATGCTTTGTAGTTATGTGCGGAGTGGAAAAACCAACGGGGATTCCCCGCGTTTTCACCACGCCCGCTTAATTCATGTATTCGTAGTGTGCAAAACAGACCCTTTGAGGAACCACGGCACGAGTGTGTCAATTTAGTCGATAATTATGCTATTCATTTTGACTCTCCATAAAGATTCTCATCTATTATTCATGTAAGGACATAGCAATAGAACATGACCCTGACAAAGGATTATGTCCACAATCAATAGTCTCATCATGACCGTGAGATGCATTTATCTTGCACGATTTCGACAAAAGGTTTATGGCTGCAAACTAACATTTATTATTTATTTTTCTACGTGATATTTTTTTTCCATCATTCACAGGTGTTACAAATGAATATTTGATAAATATTCAACAAAGATTGATAATTACATACTATAAATGAAAGCTACATAACATACGGCTCATTTGAACAATTCAACATCATTATAGTGTATTTTAAGATTTCACTTCAAATTGACATAATAATAATACTAAAGAATATTTATTAAGCGCATAATACATTGGAAATTTCTCTATGCGCTTTACAATTATGACACATTTGAATATATAAATATACAACAAAATAATTAACAAAGTAGTTAAGCAAATAACACAAAATATTCATGGGAATATACACCTATAATTACACCTAATGCTACGTTTAAACTATGTTCCCGGCGGCCACGGCAACCACGTTTCAGGCCACCGTGGATGAAACGGGATGGACGTGACACAACGCGGGGGACCGTATGGGCAAACGTGACAGGCCGTGATTGCCGTGGATACCGTGTCAGATTTTTAAACTGTCAAAAAAGTTTGCCACGGCAGTCACGGTGCGGATGAGAAACCTAGTAGGCCGTAATAAACCGGGGTGAACGTAGCAAAACGTGACAATCCGTGATAGGCCGTAACTATACTTGGGGATGGTCCGTAGTGGAACGGTTTAAGCGCCCGGCACGCTACGGTGCGTTGCGTTCTACTACGGTCTGACCCAACGCGAGGTCTCAGGATACCATGATTGCTATTGCTTGGGAGACCTTCTTTTTATACCGCCGGCACAGACGTGATCCAAAGCTGCCCTGCGTCCACGTTTCATCCGTACAAAGCCTTGACAGAACGTGAAAAACGTGTCAGACCTTGATCAGAACGTGGGAAACGTGAGGGACCCCATCAGAACTTGACGGGCCTTGAGGGAACGTGCTGGCATCCGTGGTAGAACGCGGGCCGAACCGTAGTGCGCCTTGGAGCCTCCGGGACTCAGCACCCCCTTCCTCCCACGGCCCGTCACGGATACCGTGGTAGACCGTGAGAAAACTTGGCAAGACGTAACAAAACTTGAATGAAGAGATAAAATTGGTCTAAATCCCACGGCGCACTACGTTTCGGGCTAACGGGGCTGCCGTGGCCGCCGGGAACATAGTGTAAACGAAGCATAAGTAAATCTCTATGACATGACATATTAAAAATTCAACAGACACCCATCTGTCGAACCAACCTCCTAACCAGCAAAAGGACAAAGCAGTTCTCTAGGAAACCCTCGAAAACAAACAATTTTTCAGTGCTCTCCCAAAGCTGTCAGTGCTCCCAACAACTCTAAGCTGGTCAGAAAAGTTGGTTCCACGAGACAGGCGGTGCCGTTGAAAAAGCACGAGAACCAGTACGTTTGGGTTGATGTGGTAGGGATAGTCAGGATATCAAGTTTAAGTTCAAGTTCAAGTTCTATGTTGAGGAGCGGAGATTTCTACCGGGTATGTAAGAAGAAATGATTTTAAGAAGATAAGTCGGGGATTTGTGAATCATTACCTTGTGACACAACATAATAACTTTATAAACAATTCTTTTTTTTACAGGTAACCAATGAAGGCGAGTCAACATAGGTGTTATTGGATCTCTTTCCCTTGCTCGTTCAACAAGTCTTGAGCATCTAACACACATGAATTGGAATCTATGCAAAAGACAGACAAAACAAACAAACAAATCAGCTTACACCTAGGCGTTAAAACAAAAACAGAGAGAAAGAGAAAGTACAAACCAAAAACAAAAGAAAAGAAAAGAAATAGCTTTTTGGCGTCCAATGAACATGTTATGACATTCTCATTTTCCTTCATTCTTCCTTCTTAAAAAACTTTATGAATATAGTATCAAAGCTTAAAACGACTTTATTTTTAAAAATTCCCACTTACGATGGTGAATTCCAATGGAGTTATGATCGATTTCCAATTTGTATTCTTGACTTTTACTTCTAAAAGCATTTTTATTTCTGTCGTAGAGGTTGTTATTTTTTTTTCCCGACTGCGATAAACCATAAACTTGATCAACAGAATAACATGATTCACTAATTTTTCAAAACCTCTATTTGTATGATTTATCCCTAAATGTACTTTTTACCATGTCAGCCTAATGCATTAAGTGTCCAATTTTATTAAAACAAATAAATTTTTTAAATATTTTTTTTTAAACCCAGTTCGATATTAAAGCAACCCTCTCAAAACCAATAATGTATTAATTTTGAGATAAATTATATCTCAACATGTGTAAACTAAACAGTTTAAAACATGTGTTTTAACGTTTGGAATATTAAATTTTATTGATTTTAATATTTTTTTGAAGCCTTAAAACTTTTTAATCCGGTGGAATTGCGGCTAAGGCTATATCCAATTTGCCGTTTCTCGCCAAAGTCACCGGGAAGATGGTTGCTCAACGACTGACAGCTAATCTTTAAGAATACTTAAAGGGTCCCCATGAAATTATTCTTGCAGGCAGTATATAAGAGACATCATAGTGTTGAGACAGCTCTTCTAAAGATATGTGATGACATCCTTAGATCAATCGATGGCAAGAAGGCCCTCATGATAATCCTACTTGATCTGTCGGCTGCTTCGACACCATTGATCAGGATGTGTTGCTTCAGAGGCTAAAGGATGATTTTAGGGAAGAGGAAACAGCTCTGCAGTGGTTTCACTCCTATCTCGTTTCAAGAAGGCAAGCTGTCAACATCCATGGTACCCTATATGAAGGGTTCTATATAGGGCAATTACCCGCTGGGCAACCACCCCCCCCCCCCCGGTCGATTACCAGCAGGGCAATTCCCCCCCCCCCAGGACAATTACACCCCAAAAAATTAACCTTGAAAAACTACCCGAGGACAATTACTCCCTAGAAAATAACCCACTAGGACAATTACCCCTCGTGGACATTTACCCGCGAGGAATATTTACCTCCCCCCCCCCCACCCCCCCCCGAAGACATTAGCCCCGAAACGTTTTGTTTTTCTTTTATTAAAATCAACTTGTTATCAGGTTGGACTTTTCTTTTTAAAAAGGGGGGTTTTCGGGGAGGGGTGTGTATTTGTCCTCGGGGTGATTGTCCTTGGTTGTCTTTAGAGGCGTATTTTTTCCTAGGGGGTAATTTTCCGGAGGTTATTGTCCTTGAAAGTAATTTTCCGAGGGTAATTTTCCGGGGGCTGAATGTCCATGGGGTAATATTTTCCTGATACGTATCTGAAGAAGCCTCTCTACACTATGGTGTTCCGCATGGATCAGTCCTCGGACCACTACTTTTCACGCTGTACACTGCCCCTCTCAGTTTTTTCAATCGCCATCTATGGTACTCGGGGGCCCTTCTCGGTCTTCTACCCCCCACCCCCTTTCCTAATCTCGATCGGACCTCTCAACTCCCCCCCCCCCCCCCATCACTTTCCCCTTTCTCTTGCTCTCTCTCTCTCTCTCTTTCTCACACTCCCGTATCAGAAGGGAGTCTAGTATATAGTCCCGCCTTCAATCTTGTTTCAACCACCTTTCAAAAAACAAAGTCACATAATTTATGACGCGTTTTTGTATATTAGGTGCTGGACGTTTAATTTTCATGTATATGGATACAAACAGATTTTCGCAAAAATGAAAGACAAAAATATTTTAAGAATTACGAACATCACATCTGAAATATACATAAATGTCTTTATCTCTTTCTCTCTCTCTGCCATTCGTCTGTTCCCATTTTGGGTCTAAAATTTGAAGGAGCACAGTAACAATATTAGGGAGCATATTTTCTATAACCTAGCTGTGTCCGATGCCCCTTCAATGGCTATCGCTGGAACAACGCTTTGTGATTAAAGTCCAGTGATTACTGCGAATATTTGTAATATTTTAGTTTGTTTAAACTATATTGATTCTTCCTTTCGTAGAATTCTGGGTCAAATAAAATGAACCTACAATATGTTTATTTGATAAGCCTGTTTCCTATTTTGATACGATTGCATTGTATCGGTAACAACTTTGTTTTATGTGTACCCGTTTTTATATTCATATTCATTGTTATATATTGTAAATGTCGTAGAATTGTCAGGCTTATATTATTATCAGACTTTATTATTATCAGACAAGCAAAAAACTATCTTATACACACATGCATTTCTGAGGGAGGGGATGAGGGCTGGGGGCTTAAGCGCTCCGTAAAATTGTTCATTCCCCCTCCCCCCCCCCCCCCCCAAAAAAAAAAAAATATATATATATATATATATTATATATATATATATATATAAATGATAATAACAATAATAAAAAAATTCATAATAATAATGAATTTATTTATTTTATTTATTTATTAGTCTTTTTTTAGTAGGGTGGCTCCATCAGTAGTTCAATATTGTTTTCCGTGGAGGCCCTACAACATAAATACAAAATTAACAAACATATTGAAAACAAACAATCCAAATCGAAACAAAGTGAATTAAGTTACAACATTTTCGAACAAAAGAAAAGAAACAAACACAACACAATGGACCAGTTCAATGATTTAAATTATTATAGCGCCAAAACAAAAGAGTAAATGAAGAATTTGATGGTGCATTTTTTTAAAAATTAGGTAAAGTATTCCAGAAAGCCGCACCATCAAATGAAAAACTTTGTTTCCCCATCTGGGTTTTTATTTTGGGTAAAATTAATCCTGCGTTTTGTGCACTGCGTGTTCTAATATTATGTAAAGATTGGGTTTTTTGAAACATTTGTAAAATATAGACGGGAGTTTAATTTTGAAAAACAGAATAAATTATTTTACATTTGAAATAATTCCACCTACTTTGAATGCTTACCCACTTGAGTTTATTTAAATTTTCTTGAGTTGGGGTTCTTACATTGGCCCCCAAGATTACTCTGGCCATTTTCTTGTGTTGTTTAATGATTACATCTCGGACATTTTGTGAACAATTAGACCATGTATTACAACATTGAATATTCAAATAAAGGCAAAATTAATGCATTGGCAAGAAGCTTCAGTCCCTCCAAAGTTAGGTATCTTTTTGAACGACCAAGTAATGCTATCCTTGACCCTATCTTTTTACTTGTTTTTGTCACGTGTTCTTTCCAGCTCAATGTTGGATCTAGCCAGACTCCTAAGTATTTATAGATATAAACCTGAGAGATTTGGTGTTGCTCGAGTTGAATGCATATAGATTTTTCAAGTTTAGCCAATTTCATTTGTGAACCAAATAACATAAATTCTGTTTTTTTGTGGTTTAATGCCAGATTGTTTTCTTTTACCAACTCATAAACTAGTTTCCAATCAAAGTTCAAGGCCGATTCAATGTCCTCACTTTTTTTACTACTAAAAAACAGTACAGCATCGTCTGTATATAACATTACTTGGCATTTTGATACCACCTTAGGAAGATCATTCACCATGACAGTAAACAACAACGGGCCTAAATTGGCGCCTTGTGGTACGCCTGACAAAGTCGTACCCCAATCTGATTCAAATTTTCCGAGTACAACTTTTTGTTTCCGATCACTGAAGTATTCCATGAACCAATTAATTTCTTGACCCAGTATACCGTACTTACAAAGCTTTTCTAACTTTATTTTACGATCTACAGAGTCGAAAGCCTTGCGCAGGTCTATGAAGACCGCGCCTGTCATGTGACCCTTATCCATTTTGTCTTTAAATAAAATCAGAAAAATAGATTAAAACAGTATGGGTACTATGACCTTTACGAAAACCTGATTGATTCGGAGAGAGAACATTATTTTCTGTTAGATATTCTTGCAATTGATTATGTACTGCCCGTTCCATGATCTTCATAACGACAGGTATTATCGAAATGGACCTATAATTATTCAAGTCTGATCTCTCCCCACCCTTAAACAAAGGAATAACCTTAGCTTCTTTCCATTCAGGTGGTAGCTTGCCCGATTGTAATGACAAGTTGAAGAATTTAGTAAGGTGCTTGTAAATGACCGGGGTAGCTATTTTTAACAGTAGACAACTTATTTTATCAAGGCCAGGTGATTTATTGGTTTGCAATCTTTTCAACTCATTAAGGACAAAATCATCACTTATTTCATCAAACATAAATCTGAATAAGAAAAACAATGGTTGATTTGTTTCATATTTAGAATTATCGATTAAATGAGGTAAGAGTCCTGTTGGCGCATATTTTGAAATATTTCTGTCCGTGAATTTCAATTTTTCTGTTAAGGCCAGGAAATCCCTGCTTAAAGATTGTACATTATTTTCTTCTGTGCATCTTTAAGCCATTTCAAGACTTAAAATGAAGAAGAAGAAATGAAAAGAAAAGAGAACCCCCCCCCTCACACATTACCAAGGAAGGGGTTAATGTGGGCTCCATGGGTGGTGGTGGGGTGAGGGGGTGGTACACCAACAGCCGCCGAAAAAGGGGTCGGAGTTGCGTCCCTCAGCAAGTTTTAAAAAATGCAAACAATGACTATTAATCATAAATCAAACATTATGTTATGTGCCATTAATCTAATATCAATTTTGTTGCTCGGTCTTTACGCTCCCTTGCATAATAATCATTTTAATAATATTACCATAATTATGTAGTAAAATACCGAAAGCCGTAGGTATTACGCATCAGCAAAGATGTCATTGAGGCTGTTCACACCGCAATGAGATAGCGCGGTCTATCGTAGCACCCCCTTGGGCGTGTTCACACCGCAAGGGGGGACCGTGGGCGGACCGTGGATCGCGCTATCGTAGCGCGACCCACGGTCCGCCCATTGGCATTCGCCAGATCCACACCGCAATGAGATAGCGCGGTCTATCGTAGCACCCCCTTTTTTGAGAGGTCCTGTTGTCATGACGCGTGACGTCATGAGGTAAGAGCGGACAAAGATTTCGCGCGCTATTACTAATTAGGAGTGTTGAATAGGCCATTTTCGTAATGTAACCAAATTTAATGCATACGTCTTTGTGAAGTGCCTCAATACAAATGATTTCATTCACCTGATAAGAATAATAGTATTTCAATAGACAGAATCCAAACTGCATACATTAGTTGTTGTCAGGTTAGACAAACATTATGGCTTGACCTACCTAGCAACACTTAATATATGCAGTTGCATTCTGACTACTATTATTCCTATCAGGTGAATGAAATACTTTGTATTGAGGCACTTCACAAACACTTCAATTTGGTTACATTACGAAAATGGCCTATTGTACCGATTCAGATTCAGATCGCACCAAAATAGAATGAGTATAAAATTTCCCGCGTGTAGAACGATGAAATCCGGCGTGCTATCGTAGCTCGGAGGCTGTTCACACCGGCAGAGATAGCGCGCGCTAGACCGCGCTATCTCTGCGGTTTGGAAGGTACAACGTCGTTTCGGTCCGCCCAACAGCGAGCCACGGCGAGCCAAAATGGCGTGCCACTGGAGCACCTCTTGGGGTGGTCCACGAGGCTGTTCACACCGCAATGAGATAGCGCGGTCTATCGTAGCACCCCCTTTTTTCTAGCGTGCGCTAGACCGCGCTATCTCTCGTGGACCACCCCCAAGAGGTGTTCCAGTGGCACGCCGTTTTGGCTCGCCGTGGCTCGCTGTTGGGCGGACCGAAACGACGTTGTACCTTCCAAACCGCAGAGATAGCGGGGTCTAGCGCGCGCTAGAAAAAAGGGGGTGCTACGATAGACCGCGCTATCTCTCGTGGCCCACCCCCAAGAGGTGCTCCAGTGTTGGCTCGCCGTGGCTCGCTGTGGGGCGGACCGAAACGACGTTGTACCTTCCACACCGCAGAGATAGCGCGGTCTAGCGCGCGCTAGACCGCGCTATCTCTGCCGGTGTGAACAGCCTCCTTTTTTCTAGCGCGCTCTAGACCGCGCTATCTCTCGTGGACCACCCCCAAGAGGTGCTCCAGTGGCACGCCGTTTTGGCTCGCCGTGGCTCGCTGTTGGGCGGACCGAAACGACGTTGTACCTTCCAAACTGCAGAGATAGCGCGGTCTAGCGCGCGCTATCTCTGCCGGTGTGAACAGCCTCATTGTGTGTTTACACTAGAGCTAGTACTACTGCAGGGTCGAGCGATTTAAGTTGTGGGTGCATACCGGGGACGCCCCTCCCCCTCCCCCTCCCCCCTCATGGAAAAAAAAACTTCACAGCCCTATCTACTATTTATTGCAAGCTTATAGGAAAATACAAAGTTAGATCCAATCGCTTTCAAACGAAGGGGTGGGGTATTCACCGCCTCCATCATAGAGGCTGTTCACACCGCAATGAGATAGCGCGGTCTATCGTAGCACCCCCTTTTTTCTAGCGTGCGCTAGACCGCGCTATCTCTCGTGGACCACCCCCAAGAGGTGCTCCAGTGGCACGCCGTTTTGGCTCGCCGTGGCTCGCTGTTGGGCGGACCGAAACGACGTTGTACCTTCCAAACCGCAGAGATAGCGCGGTCTAGCGCGCTATCTCTGCCGATGTGAACAGCCTCTATACATGTAAGTATATGCTTAGTACGCCATGGGTCAAGTGCTAGTCTCCTTTTCTTTTTTATCCCGGCTACAAAATGACTTGAGTTTCCTCCAGTAGAAGCGAATGTACAGGATCTTGTGGGCCTGCTCGACGAAGGTGTAATCAACGAACTCGAAGACTGTGAGGAGACTGGCTCCGAGATGAACACCGATGAGTCCTCCAAGATCACCTAGGTAAAGTGAGAGACAATAAATAATAGTCACATATAGCGCTTAATCCTACCTTATTAGGCGCTTTACATTGAATTCAAATCCGCTCCGGTCCCTGGGGAGTATTCTTATTCCGGCCAGGTGCCATTTTACAAGCGCACACTAGTCAAACCAACATAACCACACTAACTCCCGCGTCCTGTTGGGTGCCCATTTAACACCTGGGTGGAGAGTGGCAAACGTAGATTAATGTCTTTCCAAAATGACATTAGTGTCGCGGCGGGACTCGAACTGTGAACCATGTGGTTCACAGTTCGACGACGTATCCACTAATAGATCACGACACGATAAAGGGAAAATGAAGGAAAGCTATGAAGGAAGAAATATGAAATATACTAACTAATAAGAAAAAGTACCCTATAATAACTCATAATATTTTCATGCTTTCACACAATTTCAATTGCTAAAAAGGTTTTGTTTTCTCTTTCATAACACTGAGATACATTGACTTAACTTCAGCGCCGGGAATATACATATCTAAACTTCAATATGTCACTACTTTACCCAGTGGCGGATCCAGCCGGCGGGAAGAGGGGGGGGGGGGGGGGGGGGCCCAATCCGCGAGAAAATATTAGTTGCGACTCAGCTGTCGGTGAATAAGCGGGGGGGGGGGGTAGGAGGCACTTTTTTTCCAATTTTTCAGGAAATATTTTGCGCCGTCTCAGTCAGCCGGTGAATAAGCGGGGGGGGGGGGGGGTGAGACCACTAATTTTTTTTGGACCTAATTCGTGAGATTTTTTTTTTTTTTTTGTAATTCTTTTTTTGTTGTTGACCCGTCAGCCCCCCCCCCCCCCCGTGGATCCACGCCTGCAGAGGATCCAGCCGTCGTCAAGGGGGGGGGGTAGCCAAATCTTAATACAAAATTTAGTGTTGTCTCAGTCGGCCGGCGAATAAGCGGGGGGGGGGGGGGCTTTTGTTTTTTGTTTTATAAAGGTTAACTTTACGTTATTATCCTATTTTTTTTTATCCTTTTGGAGGGCTGGGGGGGGGGGGCCGGGCCGGAAAAATCGCTACGTGGATCCGCCCCTGACTTTACCCCACAAATCGGATAAATTGTAGGCAGCCACGCTCTTGGTATGATGCTCGTTCATATCGGCAAAGTAAATCTCGACCTCTGCGATGTTGCTCCTATTCAAAAGAAAAAAAAATAGTGATCATTATTATTATTATCATTATTTTGTAGAAAAGTTTTGAATATTTGTGTATGCTGCCTTTTCTTCTTCTTTCTCTTCCCCTCTGTTTTGAGCGTGACCCCCTTTTATTGTTAATTTTGTATCTTGCGCTATATATTACCTGTAAATTTTGTGATTGTGATTGATTAGTTAGAATAAATACATGGATAACAATTTAAAAAATGAATAGTGATAAATATGAACGCAGAGACTTGCAATAATGGAAATAATTCTCCTCCCCCCCCCGTTTTTGCCATTCGAGAGGGGGGTCGCCCTAGTATCTATGCACCTAGGGTAGGTTGTCACCTATACATTAATTGGTGGGGTATAGCTGTACTCATCGGATAGCCTTTAATTTACTAATATATGAACTCCACGGCTATGCAATACATCCTCTCTGTATTTGAGCGACTTCTCGTGAACGTATCGTTATCATTAATTAATGAATACGTTAATGTAGCAATCCAATTTATTTCTGACGGTACGGGAGTCCTGCATAATAAACCTTCCAGATAGAACACGTACTAAACTCAGAGCGTAACCTACTTTTAGAACACTTCTGTCACATTGACTATGCGTTGGCCGAACGGCATTACTAATAATTAAAAAAACATTGCCCCTTGCAAACCGGGTTTTTATTGTGCACTCAAAAACAAGTAATGAACCCTTCCTAAACCCTAACATTTTGTCAGTTTAAATAAACACGGTAAATACATGAGATAGTTATCCGCATTCTATTATGCATTTCGTCGTATTTTTTAAATGTTTATTTTTTTTCTTCTTTAAAATGCTAAATGTTTTGTTGAATGACGAATATAGTCAAGGCCACTGACGAAACGTTTAGGGAGTAAACATGCCGTCCTCTGCTCCATTATATTTCATCATGTTCTAATGGAATAACTTGACCAGTACCACCCCCCCCCCGTATATATATATATATATATATTTATATATATATATATATATATATATTTATATATATATATATATATAGGCTCACGCTAGACTACAGGGATCACGTATTTAACTTACGTAACATCATCTCTAGTCCAGTTAAACTGATTCTGCAGCCGTTGTGAGTCGTCCTTTCCTGGTGCTTTCAAATAGCTCATGGTCATCTGGAAATGCTCTGTATAACATGCCCTCTGACAGTGGGAAGTGGTTAGGTTTGAATCTTCTTGGAGATCAAGGTCACAGTCAGCCGTAGAGGTGAAGAAGAAGAACAAAATATAGCCCCAAAATACAACAAAACAAAACGAACAACAAACAACAAAAATTTTAAAAATTGTTGATGATTTTGAATACAGTATTACATCTCACCATCCAAACGATTCTGTTGAAGGATTTTTCATGAAATCTTACATCATTTCTTGCAGGAGAAATGACTGCAGAGCCCACATTAGCTACATGCCCATTTTTAGGATACCACTGATTAATTAATATTCACAGAAATATTAATCATCGATATTTGTTTTTCATAAAAGTATTTCCTCACTCGTTATTTGTTAATTTTTGTTTGGTTCCTTTTACAAAATATCCATGTCCGTCAGTGAAGTTTCATGAATGATTCCATATCCTTCATTAAAAATCGATGAACATACAATTAGGTGACAAGGTTGTCGTTCTAATATAGTAGTTTATTTGTCAATGAATCTACATACCCACTTCGAAGTCATGTAGCCCACAGTCAATGATTTGTCTAACAGTACACACAGGAGATGGACCTGTTATGAAAAAGACAAGTGTTATTAAAAATGATAAACAATAGAGATAATAATAATATTGCTATGATGATTATAGTGATGATGATCTTGATGATAATAATAATGATGATGATGATAATTTAAAGCGCAACATTATAATAATGATAGTACTGATGATAATATCTGTAACAACGATGATGGTGTTCTTGTTGTTGAGGATGATAACAATACTTGTACAAAATAATAACAACAAGAATCTTCCCCCCCCCCCCAAAAAAAAAAAAAAAAAAAAAAATGACCTAAAAAAAAAGAAGACTGTTCGAAGTTGCCAGCAATAAACTTATTTTCAAAAAAAAGGCTTCAAACCCATCTTTTTAAATGCTGGGAATGACCAGCCAAGGGGGGGGGGGGGGGGGGTTGTCCCTCCTGAAGGCTGGTGCCGCCACCCCCCCCCCCCCCTTAATCCTGCCCCTCACGTACCTGGCATGTATGGGAATCTGCATCCACACGCTTCTGTGAGTTGCTTGGTTGCGCTTTCCGTCAGGCACGCCTCCTCCGAGTAAAAAGGGTAATACTCCAAGGGAGCGTCTCGACAATCAGTTTTGTATGGATGAGACATGTTCCGCTCCTTGAGAGAGGGACGAAGAAAGAGAGAGAGAGTGACAGGGGAGAGAGAAAGAGAGAGTGGAGAGAGAAAGAGATCAATAATCGTTATAGTACTGATGGGAATAGTATTCAAATTCAAATTCAAATTCAAATGAACATTTATTTTCTTCCAAACAATACAATTTATAAGTAGGAACATAAATATATTTAAAGAACTTGTTTTACAAGGAAGAAGGCGCGAAACCCGAAAAGCATAGCTTGTAGTGGGTACGCCCGAATACATAAATATAATTATACATTATAAATGAGAGAAAGGAAGAAAGGAAGAAAGGGATATCTCATAGTTTTGGGAACCACATTTCAATGTCGTAAAATAGTGTTCTGTGTCTGTCCCTTAAAGCCCCACTGCACTACTTATAGCTACTTGCGCCCTCTATACAGCTACCAATGCCTAAGCGGTACCCGCTGATCCACCATGATGCCCCCTTTTCTTATGTTAATTGAGTGCTGATTTGATCAGATAACCACCTGCCAGTGACCTTGCAGGGAGGTCTAATCCCTCCATGCCAAACTAGTGTAGAGGGGCTTTAAAGGGATAGTTGAGATCTTTGTTCAGACTGCAAATGCCTTCAAAACGCATGGTTATTGCTCTTATTCTTATTTATGACAATTCTAATGCCCTTTTTAGGACCTTAAATTGCTGTGAAAGTAATTTTAGACCCCAACATGTGTGAAATTTAGCCATTACGATCATACCGATTCAGCTCTACTTAAAAAAAATACGGTGACCGTAAATTAATTAATTAATTAATTAATAATAACAATACTCGGGCCGGCTGGTTGTGCGTATTATAACCAATACAAAAAGCCAACATGTGCATTGGCTGGAACAAAACGTGTAAGGCGTTTTTTTTTTTTTTTTTTTTTCAACAGCTGGTTCAAAATTGGTGCCCCACAAATATTAGAAATGGTTATATTTATGGATATTTCAGCCGTCTCTGAACCGATTTTGATCAAACAACGATGATTTTGTCCTTTAAATTGTATTTTATTTCAAATTTGACACTCAGTTTTTCATTATCTCCCCCCCCCCCAAAAAAAAATGGTGTGTTGCGCCCTCTGCAACAAAGCTCAACTATCCCTTTAATGTAGAATTTTCAATCACTTAATTGAGTTATCGAAATGTTAGTGATTTGTGGTTTGTGCGTTATTTTGTTTTCTTTCTGCAGCTTCTGGATCCGGTGATTGTTGTGCTTACCGTGTGCTTTTTGATGGCAATAAGGGTTCGAACACCTGGCATTATGGCGACCCCGATATCAGAGACCAGTGGTACGTCGCCTCGATGATGGACAAGAAGCTTCATGGAAATTAGAAATATAAATTATGACATTTAAAAAAAAAGGGAAGAAAACCCTGATATCAACTTGGTTTTAAAGGGCCACTCATACCCAAATAACATAGCCTTTTAAAACATGAATACACCTCTACTAATTAATATTCAAGCCTCTGATTTTTCAGAAAATCTCTAAATTGACCAAAAAGTGATAATAAATGTCTTCTTTGTTTTCTCAATTAATATCACAGTTTGCCTTTTAAAGACATTTTAATTCCTAAATCACCCTCCTTTTTACCGAAGAGGCTCCTGCAGTGACGTCATATGCTACTGTGCAATACAGCTCAGAAACTGGGTTTTTTTTCTTGAGCGTTTTGAGTCGTCATTTTTAAAGCTAGATTCCAGAATTATTGATGAATTCTAAGAAAAATCATTGTCATGTTCGGAATCTCCGTCAAAAATTATTATACATGTCTTTTTTTTCATTTTTTTGCCCGTTTTGGTTAGAGTGGCCCTTTAATAAAAGCAGAAAAATGAGAGGAGCATGCACGTCAGTTAAAGTTTGAGCAAAATCCGATTAAAAATAAGAAAGTTATGACTTTGTTCAAGTTGCGATCAATTAAACTTAAATTAGCAATGCTGTGACGTATCTTGCGGAATCCATTACACTGTTGACACATGCTCCGCCGACGATTGCTCCGCCGACATTTACTCCGCGAAACGCGACAATATTATAGCTCCGTGAAATTTGCACGGCGACAGTTGCTCCGACGACAATAATTGCTCCGCCGATATTTGCTCCCTCGACACTGGCTCCCCGAACAACACTTGCTCCTCCGACAGTTGCTCCTCCGACAATGGCTCCGACGACAATATTGGTCCTCAAAAAAAGAAAATTGCCCCGTGGAAGAAAATGCACTTTTGGATCAGAGAGCAATTTTGTCGTCGGCGGAGCATTTTTCTTCAACGGGGTACTTGGGGGAGGAGCAATAATTATTGTCATAGTAGCATTTGTATTTTTCCGGGCACTTTGGGGGAAGAGAAAATGTCGTCGGAGCAAATGTCGGCGGACCAAGTGTCGTGGGAGCAAATATCGGCAGAGTAACTGTGGAGCATTTATCTTCATGCCGAGCAATAAAAATTATTGTCGGAGGAGCAACTGTCGGAGGAGCAAGTGTCATTTGAGGGGCATTCGTCACCGGGCATTTATCTTCATGCGGAGCAATTGTCGGCGGAAAAATTGTCGTAGGAGCAAATATCGGCAGAGAGTACAAGGACAAATAGTTATAGAGAAGTAAAAGTGTGTGCATTGGTACAGGAGAGAGAGAGATGAGGGGATCGAGGGAATTATTCTATATTATTTTGATCTCTTTCTGATTAAAATTGAGTGCTCATTGTCGCCCTACTGTAATTATCAGGAATTCAATTATTCAACTTCTATCGGTTTTACATAGCGTGATTATTGAATTATTCAATATTTGAAGCGAAATGGATCATGTTTTGCATCCGATATACAATGTGAGCGTGTGTAATAATCCTATTTAAAAAAAGAATATTTAAGAGCTTGCCTTAAATCCAATCCCTTCCGAAGACAAGGCTGACACGTATTCATCAACCTCGGCATTAAGACGGACCCAAAGGCTTTGCCGCGTTCCACTTCGGTTTATTTCAAGTCTAATGTCGCCTTCGACGTCATCGTCGCTCTCAAACTCGCCATCGTTGAACGTGTAACAAACCCCAGCGTCGGTGATCTTCCTGGTGAAATTCGCTGCTCCGCACGCCTTCGATCCCCTCTTCCACGCGCACTCTAAAATCATGTCGGACGCTTGGTGCGCGTAGGCCAGCAAAATCTCATCCACTCGCGTTTCGAAAGCGTCATCAGTTGCGTTTATCCCGAAAGCGTCCCAGCCGCGCTCAGTCGATCCGTCAACGAGGACTTGAACGATGGCTCTAGAGGTCGGATTTTCGATGAGCGATGCCTTTACGAGGTTTGAGTTGCAGATGGTGACGGCGGGAAAGGCGATAGAAGATTTTCGTATCGTTGAAAATTCCTCTTTTGTCAAACTAGCGTTGAACCTATCCACGAGTTCTCTGCACGTCATAATTAAAATGACGTATGACACAAGCATGGCGCACACCCAAGATAATCTGAAAAATTAAAGTAATTTATTGTTAAATTGATACTGTTGACCATGAGCTACTTCTACATAAACTAGCTTGTATAGATTGTAGTAATAGGACTATTTATTGGTTCAAATCATATTTAGGGGATCGACAACAAGTGACCCAATTCAAAGGAGCCAAGTCGCATCCATCAACCATCAAATTAGGTGTGCCACAAGGTTCAATTCTTGGTCCCCTTTTATTTTCAATATATGTTAATAGTCTACCTGAATGTACTCCTGAAGGTATCATAGATTATGTATGCTGACGATACGACACTCGGTCAGTGCAAATGATGCAACAGTTGTAGAAGAAAAATTAACTCTTGCATTAAACAGAGTCATGGCATGGATTAAGGAAAATCGTCTTGTTCTTAACACTGAAAAAACTTGTGTCATTTTAATAGGCTCTCGTGCTAATCTCAAGAAAATTGAATCTTTCACCATTTCATTAAATGGCAATTTGATCAATAGAGTTCAATTCACCATATGCTTAGGAATTTTGATAGATGAAGAATTGAAATGATCTAAACAAATCGAAAACGTAAGTAAACTTACCCAGAAAAACATTAGCATGATAAAGAGAGCAAAGAGTTTTTTGCCTCAAAAATCCTTAAAGTTACTTTATAACAGTCTAGTGTTGCCACGATTAGATTACTGCTCTGTTGTATGGTCAAACAGATTTCATTCTCATACAACTAAGCTGCAAAAAATCAAAAGAGGGCCGCAAGAATAATATTGAACAAGACATAAATTATGACACACCGTCGGCTGATTTGTTCACAAGTCTTAAATGGATGACACTAGACAAGCGGTTTGAGTTAAGTCGCGTTATGATGATATATAAATGCGTTCATAACTTAGCACCTTCTTACCTTCAGGTAGGCGTAAATATCCTAATGATGTACATGAGCATCATACAAGGCCAATAGACAGTGGATGTTTACGTGTGCCTAGATTTCACACTGATTGTTATAAGTGTAGCCCAATTGTTTCTTCCATATTTTAATGGAATAAGCTAGATAATTCGTTGAGAACGGCTTCCTCTGTCAATTCATTTAAACAAAGTTGTAATTTTGCAAATGAGTATTATTATTTTTTTTAACTGTTTTGTATAAACGTTAAAAACGATGTAAATATGTTCATGTTTATTCAGGGCCCCATGGAAGACCACTACTTGTTGGTGAATGGGCTACCCTGTCAAAAGATTAGAAATAAATAAATAAATAAAAAAAGAAACCAGTCAAAAAATGTGTCCACAATGGGATTTTGACTTACAGACTATGGGCATATAGAGCTGATTTGCTTCATGGCATTTTCAAATGATTCTGTCGACCTTTCATTGTAACATGTTCTAAGGCTATATGCTTTAGAAGAAGAAAATTATAAAATTACGGCAGCAGTCCAAAGGAAGTGGATCAGGGGAGGGGGCGCTGTTCTGGTGATGCACAGAATAGGTCGGATTATAGACCGCTCGACCCCCCCCCCCTCCCCCGCGGGAGCTCCTACCAAGATTGTCATGGGATAGGGGGTTCCAGCTTCTTCTTAAAAGTAGAAGGGGTGGGGTCGGCTCTTTCGTCTTCCGGATCCACTATGAACCCCTCACGGAACCCCCTCCCCAACGCCGATTTACATCCTTTCTCTTTTAATGGTGTGCAGGAAAATACCAAATGTAAATCCAGGTAATTGCATGGTAATAGGTTGCGGTGTGTGCCAGCCTGTCATAATGGGTTATGATAATATAGATTTCAACGCTCTAGGCTTTAGGTATCACGTGTTTCTCTCTCTCTCTCTCTCTCTCTCCCTATCTCTCTCTCTCTCTCTCTCTTCCCTTCTCTCTCTCTTTGAATTTTTAATCACACGGAGCTAGGCATTGGGTTGATAGTGTCAAAACAAAATCAATAGAGCATTATTGTGAGCAAACAAGGACATGCATGTCAAATTTGTTTTATTGTAGTAATTACCTCACTCTTTTAACGAGTACATGGGGATACATTCGGCAGTTCCAGACATGACAAGGATAATTATAACGGTTGTTCATTATTTCAAAGTAGGCGAAGAAATCTCAGATTTATTTTAATTGTTATTCACTTATTGCCCCCTTCACATTTTTCTTATGAGTGCTTACGGATAGCACAAATTTACAGATCCTTACGATTTGGCCACTTTTACGACCGACTTAAAAGTTGTTACGAGTTATTACGAGCTATTCACGGCTCATTACGGATAATTACGAGTTAGGCCTATGACGATGTATTTACGGCAAAATTCCACGATTTGTTACGAGTTGTCACGGATAACTACGAGCAACTTACGGGCATTTTACGAGCTCTTTACGGAATGTTACGAGTATATTACGGAATGTTACTACTCATCTAAGCTTTTACGTGTTAGTTACGACATGTTTACGTGTGGTTGCGAGCGGTTTACGATACTTACGGATTGTTACGAGTTATTTAAGGAAAAATTAATCCGAGGACAATCGTAAGAAGATTTCGTGTTGCGAGTTGTGACGAGTTATAATTTACGGATTACCAGCGGGTTATTTACGGATGCTTGCGATTGGCTTCGAGTTGGCGATCCGTAAGGATTCGTAACTGAGAAAAATCCGTGTATGTGAAGGGGGCAAATTAATAAATGCAACGTGTTCCTCAATGGAGCAGGCCGGAGCGTGAAGTGCTGAAGATTTCTTCAAATCTAAAATCATCTTCCATTTAGTTTTTAAAAAAACTCCTTAGTGTTCGAGATATTGTTTAAAAAAGCCGTTTTGTTTAAATCACGTGAACATTATGTAAAACAGTTGGAAACAATATAATCATGATAATGTGCAGGTTTTAGTGCTGAAAAGCTCCCTGTATTTTGGATGGCAGAGATGAGATCAGGTTTGGTTTCCAAATAGGCTGACAGGAATGGATTTTTTTAATAATAAAAGACGGGGCATTAAAGGTAACTGTCATGGATTGGTTGTGCAGCCTCCTGAATCCGTCAGTGTCTATATGCATCACCTGCATCCATTCAGGCCTAAATGAATGTTTCCTCCCCGTCGTCTCTGTCACTGGCGCGACAGGTTTATTCTGTCTAGCAAACAGCGAGGCAATTAAACCTTATGACATCACCCAATAACACGGGTGGTGAATCATTTCTTGGAGTCTAAATAATGATTGATGTCGGTGATGGTGGTGATGATGATGATGACGATGGTGGTGGTTGTGGTGGTGTCGTGGTGTTGGTGATGATGATGATGATGATGATGATGATGATGGTGTGGTCACTGTGGTGATGATATTTTGATAATGATGATGATGATGCTGATGCTGATGATGATGATAATGATGTTGATGATGACTTTGGTGATGACGACAATTAAGATGATGATGATGATAATGATGATAGTGATGACGATGGTGACAAAGCAACGACTGATGCTTATAATGATAAGAATTAGAGAAATGGTTTGATACGATTAAAAAACAGATGACCCTTGATCCGGTTCTTGTTTTTCTTGGTAAGGAGCACTATTTTTTTCTTCTTCCAAATTCATGAGAAAATATTTAGCGTCGAATCAAAATCCTCTGTGTGCCCATGCCTTGAGCCATAATGCATGGCCGTCCAGAGGATTTCTTTATATTAGGGACCGGGGTAAAATGAAATAAATTATTAAAAATTTATTGCATTTTCTTTCTTTTTTTTAATTTATGGAAACTGCCCCCTACCCTAGCCCCCGCTGCGTACAGTCATGGTTCAGTGACAAAGTAATGACCTCGTTACTGTGAGGCCCCAAGATTAAAACCGTGTCGATGTGCTATATTAGTGCCCTTTTGTGGGGCATTAATCCTCATTACTGTCATTTATGAATAAAGGGCGTAGGTCCCCTAGTTGATAAGCACAGTAGCGTACACATGCTTTAGCAGTCACGCAAAACACACATTGTCAAATTATTATTTAATAATGTCTGAGAATGTATACTATTATCTAGATCTATTATTTTAAAATTATTTTTTAAATAATTCCATAAATTGGGTAAAACAAAAATATTCCAACTATATGAGCGACAGTGTAGTAGGCCTAGTAATAGTAGTTAGTAGAAGTACAGGCGCGGATCTACGGGGGGTTAGGGGATTTAAACCCCCCCCCCCCCCCCTTGGGCCGCCAAAAAAAAAAAAAAAAAAAAAAAAAAAAACGCACACTGGAGAGAAATCGCCTCGCCGCTACGCGGCTTGTGGACGATGCTTCGCATCGTCATTGGGTCACCCCCCCCCTTAGCAAAAAGCTAGATCCGCCCCTGTAGTAGTAGTATTGATAGTTAGTAGCAGTATTCTTAGTAGTAGTAATGATAATGGTGATAGATGGATTTACAGAGCGCCGTTTCTAACGATGATCGCTGAATACTATCCAACACTAATCAAGCTCCCTTATGAACATCTAATTCACATCGATTTTTTTTTTTATAATACATAATACAAGAATAATTATATCACAACAAATATGCAATGAAACGTTAAATAAAATGGAAATAGCACGATAAAAGAGGAACTAACTAGAAGCAGAGCTTGTGTTAGTTCCTCAGATGCTGATTTTACAATAAAACATGAACAAAGTATGCTTAGAAATCAATACATAGACAAATATGTAGCTAAGAAATTGGGAGGGGGGGATACAACAAAGAGAAAAAAGGAGAAGAAAAGAAGAGAAAAAAAAATTAAACATGGAGGAAAATAGTATAGAAGACAAAAACAAAAGCTCTAGAAAAGGGAAATTTGATCAGTAGAATGAGGGAGAAAGAGATTGAGAAAGAGATTGAGTCGAGAGTCAAACAAACCGAGTTCGATCATGTATATGTGTTTAAAAGTTTAATCTTTAATTTTTTTTTTAAAGTATATTTCGAACTAACCTGCGGATAACGCTGTATTTCTTATTGTAGACATATTTGATCCCATGTAAAGTTGTGATTCCAAGAAAGTCATTCAACAAGAGCTTAGAACCCTCCTCTATGGTCGACAACGTATCTAAGTCATCTCCCGAATCTTTCTTCTCGGGTGACTGCACGTCCTCCTCCTCCTCCTCCTCATCATCGACACTGCGGACGTCAATGTCCGTGTCGACAAAGGGTTCGACATGGTTTCCATAAGTTACCTTTTCAGATATGGACTCCACCTTGTTACTCCGGTCCAATTGATTCATTTTTGTTTATACCGACTCTGAGACTTTCCAGAACTGACCGAACGAACTGTGTGAAATGTATGTGATTAATGGATGATACGTACGGAGCACAGTAGGTGAATGGTAATTGAAGATGGTGATTGCGTAAATTGGCGGGAAAATAAGTATCGCTGCACCGAGCACTCATCATTATTTTGTAATAGAGCGCATGTGGGTTCACTTCCCTACTATCAGGGGCGTAAATCACGGGGGGATGGGGACTGCATCCCCCCTGGCTTGAGGTAGGGGGGATGGCCTGTACAATCACCCCCCCCCTGATATTACAAAAAAAAGAGAGACAAAAAAGGAAGAAGAAGAAGAAGACGAAAAAATGTGATTGTTTCAATTTCAGCATAATGCATGAGAAATTAGTTATTTTTTTATGTATGTAAAACTGTATAGCCTACACGTATACAGTATGTCACTATCATTAAGAATAGTTGGCGACGTGCGCGAACAAGCACTTCATAAACTTCAGAATAATTTTTCGTTATTTTGCAAGGTATTATTATAGCCCAGACGTAAAGTGCGCGAGCGCTTAAAAAGTGCAATCATGTACAGTATATGCCCGGCTCCCACTTAGTGTTAATTAGGGTACGCGTACGCTCGTTCCCTCCCTTTGAAAGCACCCCCCCCCCCCCCTCTCACCCTATCTCAGGACTGCCAACATTTCTGAATCCCCCTTTCGCCGGCTTTTCGCTGGCTTTTCCTACCTTGGAGACCCCCCCCCCCCCCAAACAAAAAAAAACCAAAAAAAAAAAAAAAAAAATCCGGATCACTGCTAAATGTACCACAACCCCCCCCCCCCCGACTTCAGGTGAGCTCTATAGTCGATCGAGGGGGACTGAGGGGCAATGCTTTTAATTTTCAAAATGAAATAATCCTGAATGAGCTTTCTAAGCTAGCAGGAATTTCAGGAATTTGATCCCGGGATTTGATCAATTTTTCTATGATATTCAAGATATTTTATAACCCCCTTTTTACATTTCTCAGGAGTCCAAAGAGAGAGAGAAAAAAACCCACCCCCTTTTTAAAGAAATTAAGAGTCGAGAATGGTACAACGAATCGTCTTCTTTCTCTAATGGTTTAATGAAACGTAAAAGCTTCCGCGCTTTGCGCGGGAGGGAGGGGGGGGGGGAAGGGAAAAACTGAATTCAGATGAGGATTAAAAGTCGAGAACGGTTCAACGAATCGTCTTCTTTCTCTAATGATTTAATGAAACGTAATAGCTTCCGCGCTTCGCGCGGGAGGGAGGGGGGAAGGAAAAAACTAAATTTAGATGAGAATTAAAGTCGAGAACGGTACAACGAATCGTTTTCTTTCTCTAATGATTAAAGAAACGTAAAAGCTTCCGCGCTTCGGTCCCACATGAGAGACTCCTCCTAAAACTTCATCATGCCGGAATCCAAGGATCTTTGCACATATGGATTAAAAACTTCCTTACAAAAAGATCTCAACACGTTACGGTTCTTGATGGTGCCTCCTCATCTTCCATACACGTCACGTCAGGAGTACCGCAGGGCACTGTCTTAGGCCCTTTGCTGTTTCTCATGTACATAAACGACATATCTGACGGAATAACGTCAGAAGTCCGACTTTTTGCCGACGATTGCATCATGTATCGGCAGATAAAGAGCAACCAAGATAGTCTTGATTTACAGAGAGACATCAATCGCCTGGTTGCTTGGGAACAACGCTGGCAAATGAAATTCAACAAAACAAAATGTTATGCAATGCATGTTACTCACAAAAAGAAGATAATCGAAACACAGTATCGAATGGGGGATTCCGTTTTGGAAGTCGTACTCAAGCACACATATTTGGGGGTAGAACTTGACAGTAAACTCAGCTGGGCAAATCACATCCAAAATGTTACATCAAGGGCTAATCGGATGCTTGGATTACTTCGGAGAAACCTCTTTAGCTGCTCTCCCAAAGTAAAAGCAGTGTATAAAACTCTCGTCAGGCCACGACTTGAGTACTGTGCCTCAGTTTGGGACCCTTATCAGAAGGAATACATAAAAACAACTCGAAGGAGTTCAACGACGTGCTGCAAGTCTTTCGTCTTGAACCGTCGTGAACGCCGGAGCAGCGTCTCTGAGATGATCTCCTATCTGAAATGGCAACCATTGGAGCACAGAAGAGCAGCCCAGAGGTTGACTTTCCTCTACAAATCCATCCACAACTTAATTGCCGTTGATACTGACCACTACCAAAACAGGTCATCTGGAGTATGTAAAGTGTTGGACACTAATTATGATTTATAATAAGAGTCTTCTTGAGGCTGGATTTTGTAGAACTCAAATATGAACAACTTGTTGTATTTATTAGATGTATGTGAAGCCGCATTACAATCTGCGGTAGCAATAATCATGGGCATATGATATAGGTCATTTGTTGAACATACATGTAGATATAAAATGATATCATATCACAATCCCTCTTCTCAATGAAAACTTAATTTCATATTTAGATCCATACTGTTTAAAATATCTTTTTAAAATTCTTTGCTTAAGAAATTAAACTTGTGCTAATATGAACTTACAATTTCGTCCCTTTCTTTGTTTGTTTGTTGTTGTTTTTTCACCAAAAACAATTTGAAAATTCTATCACATTTGTTTTTCATTTGAATGCGAATTGTTTGCTTATTTATCTAAAATGTTTTGATCAGACTTCAGTTATCATCTTGCTTTATAATGCAATAAACTTAATTAATAAACAAAACATGACATATTCAATATGTCTCTTTAAATCTAATTACTCAAAACCTTGTAAACATTGTTAAAGAAAGCAAAAGACAACAATTATTTGAATTATCTCCAACCATATCAATATTTTACATATCGTATCTCTCTGGTTTCTTAATAGTACGACCTGATCTGGTGGTGTATGGTTGGTGGTGATTCGATGGTGTGTCTGGTTTGCATTGTGTTTGTTCTGTTTGTGCATTCTGCTGGTCGTGTACATCATTATGTCTATCACTAGCATGTTGATGGTTTTGTTCCATGCTGTCCCTCTCTTGGGTTGGTTTGATGTGCCTACGATTTCGTCGCAGAGTGTAACCTGATGATGTCTCTACTTCATATGACCTTGGTTCTGGTCTCCTGTTTGTGATCTTTCCTCTGTCCCATCTACCAGTCTCTTGATTTTGGATTCTGACTTCTTGTCCTTTGTGTAGTGGGGGAAGGTTGGTAGCGTGCTTGTCGTCAAAGTATTTCTTCTGGTCATCCTGCCTGGTCTGCAGTCTCTGGTAGATGTCATCCTTTTGGGGTGACTGGTTCCGAATTCTGGTCGGTATGTTGGTTTGGATCTTCCTCCCCAGTAACAGCTCTGCTGGAGATGGTAGATGGCTGTCCAATGGAGTGGCTCTCAGGCATTGCAATGCCTTGTTGACGCCTATGTTATCTCTCTTAGCTTTCTTCATGGTGTTCTTGACAGTTTGTACTTGCCTCTCTATAAATCCATTGGATTGTGGATATCTCGGGCTTGAGGTTACATGTTGGAAATTCCAGTCTCTGGCAAACTCTACGAATATGGCACTATTGTATTGAGGTCCATTGTCGCTCATTAGTCTCTCGGGGGTTCCTTGTTCAGAGAAGATTTCCTTAAGCAGTCTGATGACAGCACTACTTGTTGCTTGCTGTGGTAACTGCTTTACAATTGGATACTTTGAGTATACGTCAGCAACAAGAAGGTACTCTCTTCCATCAAGTGTGAAGAGGTCAGTTGTGACAAATTGCCAAGGTCTGACAGGAATTTCATGTGGCTGCAGAGTCTCTGATGGCAGGGAGTTCCCATATTCTTGACATACAGAACATTTCCGTACCATCATCTCGATCTCCTGATTTATGCCATTCCAGAAGATACAGCTCTTTGCTCTCAGTTGGCATTTGATGATGCCTTGATGTCCCTCATGTAGCTTGTTCAGGTATTCCTTTGTCAGGCATTTGGGGATGACAATTCTTGAACCTTTCAGGATAATCCCGTCTTCAATGGACATCTCGTCCCTGTATGGCCAGTATTTAATCAGGCTTTTGTCAAGTTTACGCCTTTCTTCTGGCCATCCCTCTAGGATTACATCTCTCAGGATGCAAAGCTCACAGTCCTCTGATGTTGCGGTGCGGATCTCCAGTAGCTTCTTGTCTGAGAACATTACAAAGTCAACTTTCATGTGCATTTCACGAGACTCAGGAGGCAGAGGATTAAGTCTTGACATGGCATCAGACAGAAGCATCTCCTTTCCAGGTTTATATTTCACTGTCATGTCATACCCTTGGAGTCTGAGCAGTAGTCTTTGTAGTCTTGGTGGTGCAGCTCCAAGGTTCTTGAGAGTGATCATCTCTAGTGGTTTGTGATCTGAGAGGATAGTGAAACTTCTGCCGAAGACGAACGTGTGAAACTTTTCACATGCGTAGACAACTGCTAGCATCTCTCTCTCAATGTTAGCGTATCGCTGCTCGGTGTCTGTGAGGGACTTTGAGGCAAACGCTATTGGTCTCCCTTCCTGTGTGAGGGCTGCTCCAACGCCTTTCATCGATGCATCTACTTCTAGGACAACAGGTTTCTTTGGATCAAAGTAAGCAAGTGTGGTCTCCTTGCAGATCATATCTTTGATGGTCTCAAACACCTTCTGATGTGATTCAGTCCAGCTATATATCACATCTTTCTTCACAAGTTCCCGAAGTGGTGCAGTCAGTGAGGCAAGTCTTGGAATGAATGGTGACATGTAGGTCACAATGCCTAGGAACTCTCGGAGTTCTGTCACGTTCTGTGGTGCGTTCAGGGCTGATATGGCTGCTGTCTTCTGTGGGTCTGGTTGCACTCCATCTTTGCTGAAGACAAGGCCATAGAATCTCACTCGGTCTTGCTTGATGTGGCATTTGTTCCAGTTCAGGACGAGTCCATGCTCCTTTGCGACGCGCATCAGATTGTGTAAGTTGGCGTCATGTTCCACTGCCGTCTTTCCTACGACTGCTATGTCATCGGCCATTCCTATGACTCCAGGACATTTCTCTAGTATTTGATTCATTCGTTGCTGGAACACGTCCTGAGAAACACACAAGCCAAAAGGTAGTCTTTTGAAACGGTAACGACCAAAGGGACTATTGAAGGTCGTCAAATGGCTTGATTCTTCATCTAGCTGTATAGCCCAATATCCATGTCTGGCATCCAGGGTACTGAACACTGTTGCTCCTTCAAACTGGTGTCGAACTTCTTCAATGGTTGGCATCGGCATATGGCTTCTCTTGATTGCCTTATTTAAGTCTTTTGGGTCAAGGCAAATTCTCCATCTTCCATTGGGCTTCTGGGTGTATGCCAAGCTTGATACCCAGTCTGTTGGCTTAGTGACACTTTCTATCACTTCAAGACTCTCCATCTCATCAAGCTCTTTCTTGATGTCATCCTTTATGCCTATCGGGCATCGTCGAACTGCATGTATCACAGGAGCCGCATCTTTGTCGATCACGATGTGGTATTTCCCATCAAATTTTCCGATTCCATCAAATCTATCGGGATACAAAGTCTTCAAATGCTCTCTATCTTTGATGGGACTATCATGGCTCTCCATCAGACTGCAATTCAAGACTACTAATCCTAGATCCAGGCACAACTCAAGTCCAAGGATGGCTGGTCTTTGAGTCTTCACCACAAAGAATTCTCCATTTGCTTGTCTGTCCTGGTGGTTACAGCTCAGCGTATGTAGGCCTACTTGTGGAATAACACTCTTTTCACCATAGCCTGTTATCGTTATCGGTGACTTTCTTAGCTTTCCTGTGATAGGTTCCCCATTAGAGTCCACGCGATCAGGGTACATCTTCTGATAAATGCGTAATGGAAGAATGTTCCCTTCAGATCCTGTGTCAACTTTGGCTTTTAGAGTCGCTGGTCCTCTTCCGATCTCAACTCCGATCACAGCGAAGGCTTCGTTCTTTCTGATCTGGTCTACACAGATGGTCTCAAACCGCATGTCGTCAGTTTCTTCTGTTTCTTCCTCTTCTTTCATCTCATGGAGTCTCTTTGATCTCTGTGCTTGCGACCTTTTCGGATATGTCTTTGTAGCTTCTTGTTTCCTTTGCCACTGCTGTTTAGATTCTTGTTCCTGTTTCTTCAGTCGGCAGCATTTCTCCCAGTGATGCATTTTATCACAGTTTCTGCATTTGGTGCCATAAGCAGGGCACTTCCTCGGTGGATGGTTCAGTCCACAGAATGAGCACTGTTTCTTCCTTTGGATATGTTGCTTCGTCATATCAACGTTGACGGCTTGACCATGAAGGAGTTTCATATCCGCCTCAGTTGCCTCCTGGGTTCTGGCGATGTCCAAAGCTGTATTTAACGTCAGTTTCTCATCCTTGGCCAACAATGTTTGCTGTACCTTCTTGCTTGAGGTGCCAATGACGATCTGTTCTATGAGGCGACCTTCAAGTTCAATGTCCGCAAACTTGCATTTTTGTGCTTGTATTTTGCATCTGGCCATGAAGTCGTCTATGGCTTCGGCTGGTTCCTGTGCCAATTTCTGCAGCTGAAATCTTGCCAGACGGAAATTGGTCTTTGGTTCGAAATGTTTTATGAAAGCTTCGAAGACCTCAGCTGGGGTCTTGAAGTCCTTTCCCCAGGATTTGTGAATCCTGATACCCTCTTGACCCAGCCACAACAGGATGTATGTACATTTCTCTTGGTCAGACTTCTTGTTAAGCGGCCCTGAAAATATCAACTCACAATAGTATTGAAAATTTCTAAATTCAGTCGGCAAATCTTTGGATGCCCAATCCATGCAGGGAGGGTTGATTCCTGTCATCTCTCCCATGTTGTTTGTTTGTGTGTGTGACTTTGTAACAGCCAATAAAATCTAATATAGCCTAGAAGTCTAAGTCACATAAAAAACAACTACTACTAGGGTCTAGAGTCTAGTCATATTCAGCCTTATACATAAAGGAGTAAGGTCATATAGTGTGCCTTATCCTAATATACAAATAGGAGTAGGGTTACATTAAAATTTACACGTACCCTATCCTGTGTTATCAATACTGCAATGAGACAAAATATCTATGGCATTTGTTATACTGCATCGCAACAAACATCATCAATAATACAATTCCAGAGCAATTTATTCCTTTGCCAGTCCAACTCTTCCATGTCTCTATTAAATATAAGCCGGTCCTTCAATACTATCCATGGATTTACTCACATTAAATGATCCTGGTCAGGTTGGTGATTCAACCATTCTATTCAAACATGTGCAAATAATGAATTCAGCAAAGCGTCCATTATTTCAAAATGTTGAATCTTGATTAAAATCTAGTGTCTCTCAGTTCAAGTTCATATCTTATTCCACGGAGATCTGTATTCCCAGGTTTCACTCTCATATAGGTTTATAGTATGTAGCCCAGGACCAAAATCCAGTTGAAACCAATTGGAGCAAAACCAATTGAAACCAGTTGCCAACTGGTTTCAATAGGGAAATTGGAACAACTGGTTCCAATTGAAACCAGTTGCCAACTGGTTCCAATTGAAACCAGTTGAAACCAATTGCCAACTGGTTCCAATTGAAACCAGTTGAAACCAATTGCCAACTGGTTCCAGTTGCCTAACTGGTTTCAACTGGAACCAATTGTTCCAATTTCCCTATTGAAACCAGTTGGCTTCAACTGGTTTCAACTGGTTTCAATTGGTTTCAATTGGATCCAATTGAAACTTACAGATGGCATAAACTTAATTAGTTATGAGTTAATTAGCTCTTGCACTAATTATCGCTCATGTCAACACAGAAACATTGTTATATGTGTCTACATTAAGTACAATGTAAAGGGCATTATAATATGCAGACCATATAATATACTTAACAAGGAAGGCATTGCCATTATATATGTTTGTATTTGATGTATTTTGTACATGGTTAGTGTTTTACTAATCAACTTTTAATCTGTGTAATTACAAAAATATATTACTAATGAACATGCTTATCATTGCTAATTAATCTTTATATTTATCTAAAACAAATGCATTACTTGCAAATGAAAACTAATTAATAAGTACATTGTAAATCAAAATAAATTACATAAAACATTGATCTTCACACAAGCATATAATATGCAAATTAACTGGTTTCAATTGGATCCAGTTGGGTAACTGGAAATATTTCCAATTGGAACCAATTGGGTAACTGGAAATGAATTCTAACTGGAACCAGTTGGGTAACTGGAAATTACTTCTAACTGGAAATGAATGCTAACTGGAACCAATTGGGTAACTGGAAATGAATTCTAACTGGAACCAGTTGGGTAACTGGAAATGACTTCTAACTGGAAATGAATGCTAACTGGAACCAGTTGGGTAACTGGAAATGACTTCTAACTGGAACCAGTTGGGTAACTGAAATGAATTCTAACTGGAACCAGTTGGGTAACTGGAAATGGCTTCTAACTGGAAATGAATGCTAACTGGAACCAGTTGGGTAACTGGAAATGACTTCTAACTGGAACCAGTTGGGTAACTGGAAATGACTTCTAACTGGAAATGAATGCTAACTGGAACCAGTTGGGTAACTGGAAATGAATTCTAAATGGAATCAGTTGGGTAACTGGAAATGAATTCTAACTGGAACCAATTGGGTAACTGGAAATGACTTCTAACTGGAAATGAATGCTAACTGGAACCAGTTGGGTAACTGGAAATGACTTCTAACTGGAACCAGTTGGGTAACTGGAAATGACTTCTAACTGGAAATGAATGCTAACTGGAACCAGTTGGCCACTGGAAATGAATTCTAACTGGAACCAATTGAGTAACAGGAAAATCATCTTAATGTTTCCAGTTGAACTTCTAACTGGAACCAGTTGGGTAACTGGAAATGACTTCTAACTGGAACCAATTGAGTAACTGGAAAAATTACCTTACTGGTTCCAGTTGCACTTCTTATTGGTTTGAACTGGAAATGAGTACCCATAACAATATTTTCCAGTTCGGCAATTGGTTTCAACTGGAAATTTTCTATTCCAATTGAAACCAATTGAAACCAATTGAAACCAGTTGAAACCAATTGAAACCAGTTGGAGATTTCAACTGGTTTCAATTGGATTTTGGTCCTGGGAGACTAGGTGTCGATCGAGGTGTCCAGCTCCAGCGACGTCGTCGATCCTCCCGATGAGCTCCGAGTCCGTGTGGCTCAGTTCCAAACCAAAATGCAGGGCTGGGAGTATAGCGCCCTAGCTGTACTGTACTGTTCCCGGTCCCGGTCGAGCCTCTAGGCTCTGCTCCTGACGAGCCTCTAGGCTCTGCTCCTGGCGAGCCTCTAGGCTCTGGTTCTGCCTCCGCATCAAGCTGGTCCTGAATGTAGGGCAAATAATCACTTCTCGATCAGTGCTGTGCTATCGGACGATAGGCTCACTCGGTCTCAGTTCGTATGGGGTTTAAAATCTCATATTTGCGACTCACCAAATAATCAGTGTCGTTTTCTGCAGTACTCAAACGTCCCTCAAATATATCGCTGACCTGTACAGAGCTTCACCTTTCTCAGTTCAAAATTCATCTCAGCGGAATATCAGTCCAAAATCGTTGTAGAGGAAAACTAACTTGCTCAAATCGCGAAGTTTCCGTCATTCACAATGTAAACAATCGACTCACACTGTTCCGTTCAAAATTCCTCCGCGGTTAGCGCGCGTAATTTTTCGTACGTGCTAGTCAGTTCCATACCGCATATACACACGAGCCAAATTAGCACAGGGGGTCGATGCGCGTAAACGAAATCCCAACCTAGGCCTGGCCGGTAAACGGTGCTTAAATTGTCCATAAAATCCAAATCCGGGCTCCACCTGCACTCAAAATGGTCTAGCAAAGTCCTGGCACCGCTGCCACCATGTAAAGTGTTGGACACTAATTATGATTTATAATAAGAGTCTTCTTGAGGCTGGATTTTGTAGAACTCAAATATGAACAACTTGTTGTATTTATTAGATGTATGTGAAGCCGCATTACAATCTGCGGTAGCAATAATCATGGGCATATGATATAGGTCATTTGTTGAACATACATGTAGATATAAAATGATATCATATCACAGAGTAGGGGTATCTACAAAAATACGGTCTAGTATCATTCAAGAAGTTATCCGCTGTAAAGGACTGTTATAAACACTCTCTATATCCCAGGATATTCCCCGAATGGAACTTTCTCCCGACCCATGCTAGAAATACCCCCACCCTTGGAGCCTTTAAAAATACCTTACAAAAGCTCAACATGGGCGAAATAATTGCTAGAGCCCACTTCAGAAATTAAGTATTGGATACTATGCTCAGTGGACTGCGCATGCATATTACATCCCAGCTGAGGAGTTTATGCAGTAGCCCACCAGAACCAGAACCAGAAGCCAAGTATAAACACGACATTTTTGGCATTTTCAAATAATGAAAAAACGATAACTCCCTGTTTAAGTAGCTTACTAACGCTGATTTAGTCAAGAAGTTAGCCGTATAGTATGGTTTCGAGAATCGGGCCCCTGGATGATGTTTATCGAATGATTTGCCAAAATAATCTCTCAAGTTTTCAATATTCTTGATTATAATATATGAAAATGTTTTTCTAAACAGTTTATGAAAATGTACTTTTGTCTTTGTTTCCTTTTTATTTTTGCAATTTATGTTAAGTCCAAAATATTTGTACAATATAAAAAAATATATCTTTAAAACTAAAACTAGACCAATCAATCTGAAATCAAACGCGATGTTTTTGCTGGTCAAGAGATGGGGCTATTCAACTAAAAACATTGAACACGAATTACGCAAGACATACATACGGCTCGCGCTCCGGAATTAGAACCATCATAATATGAGCAGATCATGAGATAAGACCCCGTTATATATCACGTAGACCTAACTGTAATGGCTGTCTGTTAGAAAACATGATACGGCATTGATGTCTGGAACTTAAATTGATAGGCACTCTGAGGAACAATAACATGCCACGAAAGAAGAAACCCGGGAAACAAGGCGGTGGTAGTGAGGCCTCCAGCAAGCATGCGAAGCATGCGAAGAACGCTGGGGCTGGGCCCGCAGGAGGGAAAGGCAGAAAAAAGGTCGACAAGGAGGAAACCCGCGCACAGAGTCTTCAGCAGTTGCAAGATATGTTTGAAGGCAAACTAGATGCTGTCTTGGTTCACATGATTATGGAGGACTGCAACTATAATGGTAACTATATCTGTGTATGGGGTATCTTGTTCTCAGTCAGGGACTAGGCCTAGATCTACTTCATATTTAATTATCACTGATTATCAGGGGTGGTATTTTTGTGTTATCTTTTGTTGTATCTTCCAGAGATAACTCAGCACTAATATTGTTGTAAGTTGGTATTCTGAACATCATTTTATCCCTGTGTTATCTCTTGAAGGACCGCCTCTATCTTCTTATCTTTGACCACTCTTGACACGCCCATTTGTATGGACCCTACCAATCAAAATCTGTTTTATATAATTATAAGGATGATAATCCAGACAAGTTTCAAGTCCCCTTCGCCAGAACCCAAACGTATCAAAAGACATTCTTTCCTGATGCGATCAGACTATGGAACTCCCTCTCCCGACTATAGTCAACAGCACCTCCTTAGTGATCTTCAAGCAGGGGGTGCAGCAAATTAGGCTTCGTTAAGCCTCTCCTGTTTTTTAGCCGCACATAGTAACAACTTGTAGTGAGATTTTTTCACTTGCACTATTCATCTGGGCACTCGACAAGCACAAGTACGATAATACGCCAACGGCGGTCTGTACTTTACTGGAAGAAGAAGAAGAGGAAGATAAGTAGGTCAACCAATAGGAATACTTTATGCCATATCTGAAGATGCGCCTAGCGCATACTAATCTTGGCGTAATTAGTTATTTGAGCACTTAATACGCGCGTCATCATATGCGCTGTGGCATGTGGATCATGAAGACAAATCACGCTTTCACTATATTGGTTGAGATGAGAGCACTAAAATCGTCATATCCTAGCATGTAATTTATTAGAAAGTTCTCATCACCACATAATCTTCTTCTAACTCTTCTATTGGCACGAAGTTGGTTCTGGGCAAGAAATATTGCCGCCATTATATCACCACGAAAGATACAACAACCCCCTACCTGTTGTAAATATTGTTGTAAATACCATGCAAGATAAGATGAGATAAAAGATACAACAACCTTCAGAATGCCAATTATCTCGACATATTATCTCTCGTGCGCATATGCAAATGAGGATTAAACGCCACTTTATTAATAATACGCACAATTTCAAGCGCGCCAAAGTACAATGTATGAGCGCAGGCGCGGCCAATAAGATGAGAGAAAAGATACAACAAAAGATAACACAAAAGTTACAACAATGTTCAGAATACCAACTTTGTCTTATCTCCAAAGATACAACAATATTAGAGATAACACAGGGTTAAAAATACGGCCCCAGATCTTTAGTTTTGATTTGATTATCCTGATTATCATGATTATGTAGACCCTAGAGAATCTAGGCCTAATCTCTCTTCTACTTCTAGTAGATCTATGGTAGTATTATAGATTCTAGTTCAATCAAACATGGCAAATCACAAATGATCTTCATTGATCACTGATTACATCTGTTCAGTAACCTGGACGGATGTTATTGTTAAAGATGCAGGGGGGTGTTTCACAAAGATTCTAAGTCAAACTTTACTCTTCGTTGGACTTAAAGGTAAAGACCAGTTATGGTAATGCGATTGCATTGTGAAAGAAACGTTGTGGAATCGATCAGAAAAGGTTGATCATCTAGCATCTAGCATCTGCAAGGTTCTGGAATAATCAAAATGATAAGAAATTTGGCCCATTCTTCGTAGTTACAAGCACTATACACAGAAAGATGTATATGGGACTACCCTATATCTCTCACAGTCCATGAGAGAAACAAATTTACCAAATATATAAATTAGTAGGCGGTTTCCCGGCAAATTTTTTATCATCATGTATTAGTCAAAACATATTCTTTCACATGATTGGTAATGAGAGCTTCCATTTCATTTTTTTAAATTGGCGCGTTCCCAATACTGGTCTTTACCTTTAAATATTATGGAGAGCCATCTGAGCCTTAAAGGGACTATGTCCCATTTGCCCCCCCCCCCCCCACACTTTTTTTGAAAAAGTATATTTAGGAGAATAGAAGGATAGAAAGAATAGTGACCTGCCAGTGCCACAAAATATGTATCAAAATATCGTCGGCCTTATGCCAAAAGGGCCTTAACTGCTTTTGGCCATTCCGAGATAATCACGTTTAAAGTTTTGGCCTCTCTAATAATCAAAAGTTTGTGGTCGTTTTTTTGTGTTTGAAGCCAATTTCAATAAATGTGTTAAGTTTTATGTTTTACATATGTGCAAAAAACATGTTAGGGCCTTTTTGGCATAAGGCTTGAATGTAGCGTATTTATGCCAGAAGGGCCGTAACCTACTCGGCATTGTGCCAAAAGGAGCGTCACCTACGCGGCGTTATGCCAAAAGTATGCACGCATAGTTAGCACCCTTCTGGCATTAAGAAATTTTCTTGTTTCGCAACACCTTTGGTTTGCCAGAAAGCCCCTCCCACATGTACGGCTACTGGATCACGAAAACTGATAAAATTGATTGATTAAAATGTAAGAAAAAGTATTTTTGATATATCTGAATATTTTTATTAATATAAGCAGCGTTTGGTAAAGTTATTTGTTAGAGATCGTACATTTAGGACACCTTTTTCGTTGTTTATTTTCATCACTGTCCCATATGTTGACATCTGCGTATTTTAACGAGTCGGTCGCATTTCGTGCATCTACACCTAATTTAAATCTCACTCAGATTTCATGATCTAAATTCATGACATATACTTTCAGTGATTATTTTAAGTACATTGTGTCTATTGTAGACTAATCATGTTTTTAATGGTGTTTCTACTGATATTATTGAATTAAATGGAAATTACTAAATAATCTGTCATTGATAACAGATTTGCCGTGTAGGTGAAGGCCCTTTTGGCGTAAGGAAAAAGATGAGATACGCGTTAAGGCCCTTTTGAAATTCATAATTATCTTCATAAATAAATCGAATTTCAACAAGTGAAGCACATCATTTTAAAGAGAATGTTGAAATCTACAAGGTGATGTTAAAGGTAATACAAAGTTTTGGGAAATTTTGAAAATTGGGTGGATAGTGATTCTTTACAATTTTGATATATTTGGATGCCCCTGTGGATGCATTAGAAGCCCTAGAAAATTTAGTCCCTAAAACACTTCTGCTTTCGAGAAAAAGTGAATATAACAATTTACCGGTGCTCCCGGTAAATTTGGATAAATTACAAATAGCGCCTACGGCCGTACAATAGTAGCTGCGACCATGAAAATCTCAGAAAATGTAGTTGTGATATATGATTTCCAATCGGGAATAGCCAATCGGTCGATTTTAGTCAAGAAACATTGTTTTCTAGCTTAATTAATATCTTGGCCTTGAGAGGGAGCTATACACATAGAGAGTACATTATTTCCAATTTCCTAACTTTAGACTCGATTTTAACCGCGACAACGATCACTGAATATTGTAGGATCGCATATGCTTCTAATATGTTCATTTGAACCAAATTCATGACCCCATACCAAAACTTTGTATTACCTTTAATAACTCAATAACCCCCAAAATCGGGTTAAGGCCCTTTTGGCATAAGGCTGACAATATGTTCAACTGACGATAATTTAATGCCTAATACCCCTGAGGTACTGGGGTCTCCCCCCGGACAGACCCCACGCCAATTAGTGTCCTGCCCGTGTCCCAAATAAGGTACAAAAATAGGCTCATCTGACCGTAATTAAACTCCTAAAACCCCAGAAATTTGTTAAATATTATTTTCCCTGGTGAAATACAATATGATTAAACAAATATGTGGAATAGGCATGTAGGACTATACACTTGATGGTGAAGAATGGAGAATTATCAAATATTTCACAATGCCCATCTGTTTTTAGTACCATATGTTTCAAACTTTCAATAAAAATATTGCATCATGAAGCATGATGAAGCAAGCTGAGTCATGATTTGGAAGTATTTGTAGTCCAATTACCGGAAGTGCAATTCTAGGGTGCCATAATGGTAGCCATACTGATGCTGAGGCAACAATTGTGGAGCACCAGGAGCGTCATGTAAAACAGACATGAGTGCTACTGCAGGGAATAATTTTCCTGGTATCGCATCGCAATTTGCTATGCATTTTTGCATGACTGCTATACAAAATATCTTTTGTGTAGCAGTTTTCTTCCATAGAAATGTACAGAATTGCATTTGAAATATTTATCCATCGGCTGAAATTGCTAATCAAAAAATTTGAGGAAAATTATTCCCTGTACTGTATACAAGAACCAAATATTACGTTGTGTATGTACAGTGTACATAATTGCCTATCATTATCTGTACATACACAAACACACACACAATACTGTAGTGTATCAATGTTGTCACACCATATTCGCCATGTTAATGTTAACACCCTTGTGTATGATCAGGAGACATCTGGGGGATTCCCCATGCCATACATGTACATGTACACATTGTAAAGGCAAATGTGTAAGAGCAGAGGTCGATGAGTAACCTCCGGTACAATGTTGTTTGTCGTGCAGAAGATCGGGATTCCCCAGTACTTACTAGTACATACATGTAAAATGTGAATTCAAAAGACTAGATTTAAATATCTAGGCAAATTTTGTATGTATTAATTATTAAACCATGCTTTGATATCCATGTGCAGGATGTAGTTTGGGGGTGGCCAGTGAGAAAATGTGAATTTGTCAAATGTGGGTGTTTTTGTTGGAAATCCCTGTGACAATAGGTTTTTGTGTATAACAAAGTGTGGGTGTTTTTGTCTGAAATCCCCATGATAATAGGTTTTCATGAAAAATTCATTAGTCTATGTTATTCAGCATTTATCCACATTTTTGCATAATGTGTATATAGTGGTACTTTTAAACAGTATGATTCCCCAAATTTGTGGTTTACATGTACTTAGTACATTTATAAATGTAATTACTAGGTTGTCTTTGTTCATGTATTGATATACAAATGCTGTACATGTACATGGTACATGTATGTACATGTAGCCCAACAGCTACAACTTTTCTTTCGTTTATTTTCAAAGAATCAAAATGTACATCAAAATATCTTCCTATTCACAATTTCACATTGATAAAAGATGAAAAACTAATTTGCGGCGAATCATTAACAATTAAACATATAAAAAACCTTGAGCAATCTGTGCATGAAGTGTTGTCACAAAAAAAGAGGAATTAGATAACCAAGACCCATTTGTTTACAACAATATAATAGCATACATGTCTATAAATCATTTGTCATCTCTAGGGAGAGTACAAAGATTTGGTTTTCAGTGGAGTACATGTAATAAAGGCAAGCTTTAAAAGTACTATTCGTGTAGATCACTTACAATGTAGGCACAAAGCTTACATACATGTACATGTACAGTGAAAATGGTACATTTGGTTGTTTTTGTTCATGTGACTTTTGTTATTTATTTATTTATTTATTTATTTATTTATTTATTTATTTGTTTTACCTATTAATTTATTCATTCAGTATTCAATTATTCTTTAATAATAATAATGATACACAAGATGTGTAAGGTAACAAATCTACTTGACAATCAAATGCTCAAGGCGCAGCTTGTGCAAAAGATGAAATACATGATAAATATATACAAAGGTGCAATAGGAAAGGTACAGACATGAAAGGTAATGGTAATCAATTATAAGCTAAATTAAACAGATATTTCTTAAGATTGTTTTTTAACACTTCACCAGAGCTGCTATGGGCTTTTTATTAATTAATTTAATTTTTTTTTCCTTATATTTATTATATTTATTGTATGTATTCAACTATTCTTCAATTGAGATTTCATTCAATCTCCTATCAATATAGTGAATTGAGGATTTGTAATCAGCAAAAGAATTGTTTTTCATTTATCTTTTCAGTTGACAATGCTTTAGAGACTCTTTTCAAGCTGGCTGGTGATGCATCCAATCCTGCTGCATCTGATATGAGCCATTTGCCAGAGAAACCTAGAGACCTTGTCAGCTACAGTAGAAGCGAAGATAGTGACGAGTCTGAGGACGTGGATGGCTTTCCGAATGGCTTGTACCTGCCACACCATGTCACTCCAGGTGAAACTGTTGCAGGGTCTGGCACTGATGCGAAACGTCCCTTGTCCTCCGCAAATGGTGTCGGTCTTGATGACATAAGCTTGCCACATAGAATCAACGGTCTGGACTTTGCCATATCCATGGCCAAGGATCTAGACCGGAATACATTCTCGGAAGAGTCCGTTGAGAAGGTTACAGCAGGTCTGTTGGCCTACCGAGACACTGGGGACAGGAACAAACTGAAGGAGCTTGGAAATCTCCGTGCAATTGCAGAGATGGTGTTGGAGGTGGGTGTCAAGGAAGAGGAAAAAGAGAGGGCGGAATCATCCAAAGTTCAATTTAAATCACTACACTCACGCCTTCCTGTATACAGTGCCACAGATGATCGACTTGTTGGAGGATTGTCTAGTAGCAGTGGAAGCTCTGGGAGTAGTTCTCCAAGCCAGTCTGATGATGAAAGAGACAAACCTGATGGACCCTATCCTGCAGAGGATGCCAAGAACGAGTCAGAGAGTAAAGAGGCAGGATATGAAGCAGCAGAATCAAAAGAGGCTGGAGCCAGAGCATTATCACATGGGACACCTCGAACAGCTCCAACCGAATCAAGTGAGAAGCCACAAGAAAACCCAAGTCTCAACAATGGTGATCCTGAGAGACGGCTCCCAAGCACTAATCCTAACTTGAGCAACATTTCCAAAAACTACACAACTTTAAGTGCCACAGAGAATAGAAATGATGAAGTGGCAAGTGCTAGACCCAAGGCAACGGTCAGCTTTTGGAATAATTTGACCCCTGAGCAAGGCGAAACAGATGATGCATCTGATGAAGACTCTGAGAAAGACATTGATAAGCATATCAGCTTCCAGGAAGATTCAGAAAGTTACAGAGGAGATAGGCCAGAAAGAGACAGCTGTCATGACATAGCAAGTAGTGAAAGGAGTAACTTGTTAAAGAGTCAGCAGCTAGCCAAACCGAACAACTCTACAGAAAGGTCTCATGATGTGTACCCACCAGGGGGAGAAAATTTAAATGCTCCTTTCTCTGTGGAAAGACCTTTAAAGCAGCCAGATGAAAGATTCTTTGGGAATGAAATAGGACAAGGTCCTGTGGATATGTCCTTGACCAGACCCCAGCAAAGATTAAGTGACATACCACAAGGTCCTGTGCAGGTAGAGAATAACCAGTTCTCTTCACAGTACAGTCCATTAAATGCTTCTCCTGCTGCAACAAACTTACATGGAAAACATGCACACAAGCCCTTTGTGTATGATGCAAATTTTGCACCCGGTTTTGGTATGGGTACAACGCACTTCTTTGTGAGGAATATGTCGCCAGGTTTATTGCCCAGGACATATCGCAAAGATGGTCAACCTCCCCAAAAATCATCCCAACCCTGGCCAAATCAGGGCTACTCCAGAGCTTTCTATGCTCAAATGCCTCCAGGAACTGCTACCAAAAACAGTGCATATCCTCCCCATAACATCTTTAGTTTCCAAGGACCACGCCTAAGATCACCTACCATTCCACGCTCCAACGTGACGATAACCGAACTCCCAGATTCGCCGGAGGAGCCTTTGACCTCAACAAATGTGGAGGAAGTGTACCTAGGTCCACCAAGATGGCCCGTGATCCAACAGACCAACCTGAAACGTCATGAGTATCCTGCACAAAGTCCAAGGAAAATCCCACCACTGCCACCAGGCAAGGTGCTCTGTCTCATGAGGGGATGTCCAGGAAGCGGCAAAAGCACTGTTGCAAAGTAAGCTTTATTATTTGTATTCCTTTGAAAATACATCTACAGTCAAACCTGCTTTAGTGACCACCTGTCTACAAAGGCCACATTTGTTGTTTCCCTTGAAAATGGTTTCTCATTGAATCATGTACTAAATGAACCTGTCTACAAAGGCCACTTTTTGTGTTTCCCTTGGGCGGTCACTATAGACAGGTTTGACTGTACATGTACATACAAATTATTAATGTTATTTATAGATTGGAATCAAATACATTTTAATCAAATTTCTTTTAACAAAGTGATACATTATTTTTCTTCAAGATAATAAATTATTGTTTTCTCAAAGAAAAGTAGATTGAAAAATGTTTTCTTGAAGTCAAGAGACATGCCTGTTGTACACTAATAATAATAATAATATTCCGCTTTTATAATACGCTTAATACATCTACAATGTCTCGAAGCGCTTTATAGATATACTATTACCATGCAGGAAATTTTAGTAGCAAACTGCAAACAGGAAAGGTGACTATCCAAGGATAAAAACAATGAATGTAAATTGCTGGTCTAAATGCTATGCTATGTCTGTACTATTATTTTAACTGTAATGAATTTGAGATACAGTTTATGAGTGTAGAAAATGTTGGTTATGCTTTTCAGGAGTTTGAAGGGAAATGGAGTAGTTCTGAGCACTGATGACTTCTTCATTGTCAGAGGAAAGTATATGTTTGACCGGAACCTAGTCGGAGAGGCACACGACTGGAATCACGCCAGAGGTAAGCTCAAATAATTTGAATTTACTTCGGTTTGAATTAAAGGTATAGACCAGTTTTGAAAACGCCCCCCTCTCAAAAAATAGAATGGAAGTTCTTATTATCAATCATGTGAAAAAATATGTTTTTACTAATACGTGAGGATACAAATTTTTCCTGGAAACCGCCTACTAATTTTTATATATTTGGTAAATTATCATATCGATCCGGCCTGGATAGATATCTTTCTGTGTACAGTGCTCATAACTTTACCAAGACTCGGCCAAATTTCTTATCATTTTGATGATTCCAGAACCTTGAAGTACACACCAATACTTATATGCTGGATGATCAACCTTTTCTGATCGATTCCACAACTGGTCCATACCTTTAAAGCCGTATCAAAACATCTAAGGCAAATAAAGATTGGCCATACAAAGCAAAAATTTGTTAAGTCATGGTCAGGGTTAATCAGAAAATGAAATTGAAATCTTGAGCAAGTGGGATGCATCTAGAAATGCCCTCCCTAGTGAAAAAAAAAACTGCAAAAAGCACTGGTTGCCAATCCACAAGTGCATAGAATTCAGAATCCTCCACCTTACATGGACGGCTGTAAATGGATTGGCACCAAACTATTTACAAGACCTTGTTATGCCTTATACACCAGCTCGTAGTCTATTAAGATGATCACACTAGCATCTTCTTAGGATTCCTAAGACGCGAGTAGCCTGTGGTAAAAGGGCCTTTTCAGCTGCTGCACCTTCTCTTTGGAATAATTTACCATTGAATTTGAGAATCTTAACTTCCTTCCTCAAAGCTGAATCTCATCTTTTTAAATGCCTATTATTATCATTGCTTAACTTTACATCATACACTTATAAAAAGTTTCAAAAGGTTTAAAGAGTGATACAGTCTGTGTATATTTTCATTGAAATGTTTGCACTTGTATATTTTTGATTTGATGAATCAGCTCAAGAATATTTGGCGAAAGGCACTACTCCCATCATCGTTGACAACACCAACATCATGACGTGGGAGATGAAACCATACGTTGCCATGGTGAGTTCATGTACCTCAAGTTCCTCGGGGGGTGTTTCACAAAGATCCCAAGTCGAACTTAACTCTTAAGTTAGACTAAAAAACATTATGGAGAGCCATTTGTAGCCTTAAAATAGAATATATTCTAGGGCTGCGACGTGTAGTCGAATGCTCGAGTACCCGCACGGTTGACAACTACTCGGGTACGATTTCTCGTACCCGAATATTCGGCCGCAAAAAAAAAAAAAAAAAAAAAAATTTGTCCAGGCCCACGCTTACCCGTGCCTGGGTGAGCGGCGGCCGCTGGCATGGTTCCGTCGGTAAAAATGTTTCCCAACTCAAGCACTGTCAAACTCACCACTCAGAAACTGGGACCAAATGTCTGGATTTCTGTTTCGACTTGGAGGAAAATGGATTATTCTGCCATCTCTGGTTTTTAAAACAGCATTGTTTACTGTTATTATTATTATTATTAAATCGGCGCCTTCAACTGCAACTTAAAGTAAAAATGGATGCATTTTCGGCGACAGAACTGGGATACTGCTCCAGGTATGGTGGTGGCCAAAAAATAAATTAAATAATTAAAAAAAATTAAAAAAATTATATAAAAACATGGCATCCGAATATTTGAGTATTCGCTTGTAAGCCTGGGAGTGTACTCATGTACCTCATGACACTGTGGTGCACAGCCTTAATATATTCAAAAGCGAAAATTCAACTATTTTAGACTTTTCATTATTTCCACATCAAGAACACAAAATCTCCCATGAATAGAAAATATGAATGATTTGAATCAACATTTTATGCCTTTTAAAATAACTTTTACAAATATTTTCAAGGTTGCTAACGGTTTTCCATCGTTTTTAAGTCCAACTTAGAGATAAGTTCAACTTAAGATCTTTGTGAAACACCCCCTCACTGCCTCAATATCCTACGTATTTCCTACAGAATTGATTTGACAGATATAGTTCATTTGCAGTCGTGAACATGCAACATACGTTTCTTTTAGTGTGAGAATGTTTTTGCCGATCATTGCCAGAATGAAGATTCATGTGTCCTTTCGTACATGTAGATATGAATCTGAAAAGAAAAAATAAGGCTCGGCACTCCGCGGGGAGTGTTTCACAAAGACTAAGATTGACTTTAAGTTGGATTAACTATGGCAGGCCTCTCATGCCACTGTTTGCTCTCACCATTATGATCTTTAGATACTATCCAATGAACTATCAAAAAGGTAAATTCTGTGCATTTGTGACCATGATTTGTGTGTCCCTTGAGAGACCAATGCCAGTAAATGTTCACAGCAAACAGTGTTATGAACGGCCTGCCATAGTTAAGTCCAACTTAAAGTCTTTGTGAAACATCCCCCTGGTGTAGTAATACCTATACGAGTCACTTACATGTATTTATTATTTTTCTATGTAGGCACTGAAACACAAATACCAAGTAGTCATCAGAGAACCAGATACCCCTTGGAAGAACAAAGCTGGAGAATTGGCCAAGTAAGTCATTTAGGCAAAAAGGGTGTGGTTGCATTTTGTCCTTAGGAAAGGGCTTGTTTTAATATGCTGGCAAATTTTATTGCAAATCATTTACTTATTCGTAGCAGGGATATGTGGAGGATTGGCAAAAAGTTTAAAAGTAGAAGAATTGCATCCAGTCTGGATGATGCCGGGAGAATCTAAAAATCTGAAGAACAAGATTTTTTAAAAATTTAGCATGCCTATATTCAGGCGCAGCATAACTTGTTGAAAAACTTGCACAATTTTTTCATAAAGATAAACATGCTTTGAATGAAGACACTAGACAGCTTTTAAAGTCAAGTTTGATTTTTTTTTTTTTTTTTTTGGGGGGGGGGGGGTTGGGGGGGGGGGAACTAACATAATTTTCCCAAAATTTAAAGACAGATTTGATATGGTAGTCTGACCTCTTTTACTGGTTAGTTTTTTAAAATCTTTTATGAAATTTTAAACCAGTACCCTTAAAACCATTTGAGATTAAAATAAATACAGTGAACGAATTGTAAAAAATACATTGCACAGCACTGGGTTTTTCTAATATTTACTTTTCTTTATTTTAAAAGGCGGAACTCTCATGGTGTCCCCAAAACAGCGATTGAGAGGATGCTTCAGAACTATGATCCAAAGGTGACTGTTGAAAGTATCATGAGTGGCCCTGACAAGAAGAAGACACCGGAATACGTTGCTAAACTTAACCAAGAGGATCCTGATCTTCCGGGAGAGGATGGAAAGCCTCCCAGGGTGTCCAGGGTGTCTGGACACCAGGGTGGACAACAGGGTGGACACCAGGGTGGCCAAACAAGAAGAGGAGATGGAGGAAGGAGTCATCACCAAGACAACGCCCCAGGAGATGAGAAGGTCATTGATGATGAAGGATGGGAGAGGGTGGGTAGACATAGCAAGGGGGACCAGTGGAATCACCAGAGAGGAGGAAGAGACGGTAGGAAGGATCTGAACCAGAGGAACAATCTTAAAAGTGGCTCCCCCAGGAGATACAACAATGAACATCCTGCAAACAGATACCAAGATGGGGGAGAAGACGCAAGGGCTTCAGGAAAAACAAAGAATGGTCCTTACAATGGTCCATCTAAGGCACAGTCCCCTTCTCGTTCAGTAAGAACACCACCTAGAGATAGAGGAGGAATGAGAAGAGACGGACCCCAACATGATGATGAGGGCTGGATCTCATCACCGAAGAGAGGAAAGAGATCTGGAGGATCCCCTTCCCCTTCACCGAATCGTGCCTATCAGAACAAGAGAAATCCAAAGTCTCCTCAAAGAGGGCAGCAGAACCAGGGAAAACATGCTGCTCCTAAAAGTCAACATAACAAGCCATCTGATGCAGCAATCAGATTTCTGGAGAGTGATGAAAGTCTGCCCCAAGATCCAATGAAAAGATTAATAAATCATATTGGAACGGCGAGTCAAACACTAACATCAAGTATTGGGAAAAAGAGATCATTGGGCAAGACAGATCAGAACGGTAAAGCGTTGGAGAATGGTGAGCGACAGAAGCACGTAGCATCACCTGTGAGCAGCAGACCATCTCAGCCTCAGTCAGGGATGCCAACGAGGCAAGATCTTATACAAGAAGTGACCATTGGCAAGACAATGGCATCAGACACTGAAAGTCTATTGCTAAACACACAGCTTTCAAGTAGTGATGACCAGAAAGGAAGTTCCTCTGCTAGTGCCGCGTCTCTGCAGGAGGATCCAGCGTTGGACGGTGATGAGAAAACATACGGGATGTTACTTGCAGAGAATCTGAAAGGGGATATTGATAGGTCTTTGGACATGCCAGGGAAAATTGATCTGAGTGTTGATGTTACGACCAGGAGCGAAGAAGACATATCTCTGCACAGTCATTCCGATTATGGCAGGAACATCAACTTGACTGGAAGAGATTCTCCGCAGTGTGATGTTCGAAAGACTGCCTCTGACAATCCCATCAAAAAAATGGATGCAGAGCAGAGTCCACCACTAAAAGGACATTTTATGACAAACTGTACGGAAGTGCAGAATTCTGAAGGCATGTGGGAGAAGCCCAAGTCAGAGGGTGTTGGAAGAATAGAGGCAGAGGTTCACGGTCACACATCCTGTCAGGGTAAAGAAAGGGACTGTAGCACTGTTGAAGGTCCACCTCTGATTTCTCCTGTAGAAATTGAGGACCGATTTGAGTATGCACTGAAAACTAAACATGAAGCAATATCTCCTCTGAAGAATGAGGAAGAAACTATAAGTCCTTCCCAGTGTCGATCCAGAGAGTCTTCCCGTGCCTCAACACCATCCCTCCGAAGAACGACGAGAAGGTTGAGCGGAGGTCAATCAACGAGGCGCCTTGCAGCAGTCTTTACCTCACCAACATCCCCTGACCCACCGGGTCCCGTAAACGCAGATTGGTCAAAGTATGATCCATCGAGAAGCATTCCAAAGCCAATGTCTCCTGACCCACCAGGTTCTGTAAAAACAGATTGGTCAAAGTATGATCCATCGAGAAGCATGCCAAAGCCAACATCCCCTGACCCACCGGGTTCTGTAAACACAGATTGGGCAAAGTATGATCCATCGAGAAGCATTCCAAAGCCAACATTCCCCATTATCAAACAAGAAACAGCAGCTGTGAGAGTCAATCTATGTGACAAAAGTACTGAAATCAATGGCCAGGACTTTGCATTCCTCCAGAGAATCATCAGTGGAACCATGGAGCCCGAGGATCTTCCTACAGGATATGTCTGCAGATCTGCAGTAGCGCGATTACTGAGCAGGGCAGACAAGAGTGGTGGTAATGAGACGGGTGGGGAAGAGGATCAAGATAGATCCTCGCCTATTCCTTTGTCAGTGAAACTTCACAAAAGCTGCATGACCGAAGAGATCGTAGAGGAGACCAACCTCGAGGATGAGAAAGTATCAAGAATGCAAGGTTGCTTTCCGGCCTCTTCTGCCAAAGATTTGCAGAGTCTGTTAGAGACTTGTAATGGAGATGTTGAGATGGCAACAAACTTATTACTTGATTCGTTAGCTCTAGGAGCAGCAAGTTCTCCTGAGGACAGGAGCACACCAAAAGATGAAGTTCCAACAAAGGCAACAGAGACCTCACATGGAGCATCTGCCAATCTTGTTTCTGGAAACAAGGTTGTAGTAGCCGAAGAACTTGCAGCTGGAAATGATCATGGAATCAGTTTTCCCAACGACCAAACTGGAAAAGAAGAAATGCAGAGCAGGAATGATGCTCTTAGAGTTAACTCTCCTGACAATCTGCCAACGTCTCAGGGATTGGATAATGATACTGTTCCATCTGATATGTCAGCTTCCAGGCATGATGCTTTGAAACAATTAGCTAGTGATAGTCAGAGGTTTGCCAGTGAATTAAAGCAAGCAAACCAGATCTTCTTCAGCAATGACCTCAAAACACATACAGAACAAACACCAGAAAGGCCACAACCTCGACCATGTGATGCAAACTCAAAGACAAATGACACTGACAAAAGAACAATGACAGTTGAAATGAATGACACTGCAAAGTCAGATGTACACAATAGCAAGGACAGTGAATTTCACAAACAGGAAGGTGAGAGTGAGCAACAGGAACAGGAACAGGACACTGACAGTGAAGACTTAGAGTTTTCAAACAATTTTTATTCCGGAGCGAGTAAATTATTAAAACCAAAGACTGCTGACACTAGTGATGATGAATTACCACCACTGGAATCATTTAGGGAGGATCGCCAAATGCTACAGTTAGCTGCTGCTTGCCACAATCGAGATAATGTGGTACATGGTCATTCCCCGATCAAAGAAAATCCGCTTGTTCCATTGCATGAACCATCAGAAATTCTGCCAGTGACCTTAGATAAACCAGCACCAGAGCAAGTCAGAGAAGAAACTATTAACCCTGCTCTGCAGACTGAAGATTGTGTAACTCCACAAACAAAACCGGATCTTCCTGCAACATCAGGTGCAAAAGTAGAAGGGGTACATGCAACTCTTTGCAGCGATCAATTGACACCTCAGCCTGAACCTGAGAGTCAAAGGGTGGACGAAGACGACTCCAAAGACTTGAAAGACCTTCTAGAATTGGGGAAAGAGGATAGCCAAACCGGAACTTTGTTGTCAACCTTGTTGTCTGGTCCCAACAGCACCATGAGCGATCCACGTGATAATGAAAGAATGGCTGGTGGTGTGTCCTATGGTCAAGATCCTAAGACAAACGACCAGGAGAGCGGAAAATCTAGTCCAAAGCTGCAGCGAGGGATGGAACGACCCGAAGGTGACATTGGGGACAACTCTGTGAGATTTGGGGCAAGTTTAGAGGAACCGTCCATGGATGAGCTGAGTGACTCGGACATACCCTGGAAATCTGGGTTTGATGTCATCGAGCCTGGAGCGGATAGGGAGGCTGCAGTAGGTGATCCTTTGGACAAGTTCACAGACAGTGGTGAAGGAGTTTATGACTACCTTGGAGGAATGGAGCTTCAGATGGATGCTGCATTCGCTCTCCAGCTACAGGAGCTCTTTGGCCAAGTAGGATTCCATCTTGATCCTGGTAAGTAGGACACCCTCTTGTGTTGCATGTGCGGAATTCTGTGATCATGGATCAATTGCTATCCTAATAAGCTGTTAGAGTACAAAAATTTAAAATGCATGAAATAGCTCTTGTTTGAGTCTATGGAAAATACACAGTGTACCTGCATCATAATGGTTCCACTAAATGTATAAACAAGTAAACTGTCAATCTATGTTCCAAAATTCAATTTTTTGTTTTTGTTTTGTACACTGGAATAGAGCTAGGCATAAAATATCTTCCACAAGATCAAACCTTACATATTTTTTTTTCTCTCTCTCTGTGTCTCTCTCTCTATCTGTCTCTTTCTCTCTCTGTTTGTCTCTCTCTCTCTCTCTCTCTCTCTCTCTCTTCTGTCTCTCTCTTCCTTTATCTTTCTCTCCTCTGTATGTATTTACTATATACCTTCCTTCGAGAGCTTATGGATTCAGAGTTTTTAATTATGCCCTTGTATAAGGCATTTTGACAGTTTTCTCACTTAATCTGAGTTAATGAATAACTACATATTGAAATTGAACCAACTATCAATTCAGATAAATTTAGTGAGCCACATGCATATCAGATCTGACCAAAGGAGAAGTTTTGTGATATTGGATTGTTTGAAATAAAGCAGTAAAGCTACATCATCATGAGGATGAGCATCATCTCATCAAACATCAACGGCAGTAGCAGCATAATCATCATTTCAGTGTCACCATCGTCATTATCAACATTATCTTCATCAACATCATCATCATCATCATCATCATCATCATTATCGTCATCATCATCATTATCGTCATCATCATCATCATATTCATATTCATCATCATTGTATTCATCATCATCATCATCATATCTTCTTCATCATCATCATCATCATCATCATCATCATCATCATCATCATCATCATTATCGTCATCATCATCATCATATTCATATTCATCATCATTGTATTCATCATCATCATCATCATATCTTCTTCATCATCACCATCATCAAAGCTACATCATCATCATATCTTTTTCATCGTCATCATCATCATCATCATCATCATTATCAACATCATCATCGTCATCATCGTCATCATCATTGGCATCATCATCTGCATCATCAATCATATTCATATTTATCAACATCACCACCATCATCATCATATTCATAATCATCAACATCATCATCATCATCATCAGTTTGATAATAATTATTAAGTGGATGTTCTTTTTCTCCTATATTCTAGATATGTTGTCTGCGGACGCCCTGAAGGTGAAGATAGGTTACCAGGTAGCGAAGCAGCTGCATTCGGCCTGGTCCACCGGTCTGGCAGAAAGGTTTCAGGACCAGGAGAGACAGGTCGAAGAAATGCTTCAGAGAGGTGAGATATAAATCATACTCATTCAAAACTAATTAAACAATTCAATGTCAAAGAAGTGAAGGAAATAATTGATGTGTTGTCATTTCCAGCAAATATTCCATTGTTCACCTGTGATAAATATTGTTTGTGTTTTGTATATGTTTGTAAATATGTATAACATGTAAATATAATGAAAAAATAAATGATTCATAATGGAAGAGGCAAAGAGAAGAAAAAAAAATTATAGGTAATTATAGTAAAAAGGACGTGGTAATGAATCATGTTGAATGCACTCCCACATTGTTTGTATAAAAAGATACATCTGAGAGTTACATATGGAAATATATTTTGATATACACGATTAACGAGGTCATGAGGACCAATTTATTTTCCTCACTATAGCCGATACCTCGTTATATCAGGCCCTACATAAATATGCACATGTGGGACTCCATGGATTACACGTAAATTGATTTGAGCCCGTGACAATATCCTCGTTATAACCGTTATAAACCGACCTTGTTATGTCAAGTTTTCACGGTACATGTACTATCTATGATTTCTAATGAAAGGTAACAAATAAGTCACAAGACCGGACCATGTGATTAGTTAGCTATATTGTCTACCATTCTTTTACCTATTGCTCAACTTCTGCCAGTAAAATGACTGGACTAACTACAATGACAAAGGTGGCTAAAAATATACATGTATTATCTTGATAATAAGCTTATATACCATGGACCAACCTCCTCCATAGTAGGTCCATGTATAGACTAAACATTCATATGTATGTTGAATATATAATTGATATAAATGATAATCACATTACTATGCATGTGTGTATGTTAAAGATTTGATAGAATTTAGAAGGTTTGAAGATCCTTTTACTAAATTGGCAACTTTATAATGACCTTTCCAACTCTTCCTTTCTGTATGAGAAGAATGTGTGAAATATTGAAGTTCTTGAATTTTGATCAAGGAAAATATTGATTCCATGCAGAAGGACCTACACAGTATAAAAAGATGTTTTGATTACATGTTTTACAGACAGAGATTTGAGTAAGCATTTTCTTCAGAGAAAATGAAAATTAACAAAGGGAATTTGGGAAGTCATCTTCAATACCTTTTTATAAATTGTAGTTTTCTTGCGCCATTCATAATTTTTCTATGAATAGTCACTTTTTACTGTCATATTTATTCTATCTTTCTTATTGTTTAAAATTGGTTCATGAATCATTAATCATTGATCTTTTTTTCTTTACAAAAGTTATAAACGGATCAGAGTTGAAATATTGTCTCTCAAAATAGTACTTCTAATAAATATATGTCGGCTTTGTGACCCAGTTTTATGTATGGTCACCAAGAGTGAATAGGCGAAAGCCTACGTAGGGATAGTGAATTGACGTCAGCTATTTAGTTTGTAATGATCACTCGTCCAGGCAGTGTTTTGAAAATCATGTAGTTTGGTTGAACTATTATTTTGAACAATGGCCAACCATGTCTCTGACAGGATTGACAACAGGAAGTGCTTTGCCTTCATTCAACCTAAATAGAGGGTTGTGTTTGTTTTATGCATGGTTTCCATGACTCATGTCCTTAATAGGAGCCAGAGTGTGTACATTACATACTAAACGAAATTTTGTTATTTGCCAATTTGCTTCTGTCTTTGTAGTAAATTACAGTTTACAAACAAGTACATGTACTTTGATTTGCAACTATTGTGCTCACATTGTGTAATTTGAACTGGAGATTGGAATTTTAATGGTGATTTATTCTATAGTTTTGGAAGATTACTCCCAAATCTGTCTTTGTGTTTTGTGGAGCTGTGTTCTTGTTTGAAGTAGATACACAAGTTTGCTTTTTTGAGAATATCAACATCGTCCCAATTAGAGCAGGATCAGTAACTTCATAAGTGATTTCATAATCAGTGACTTCATAATCAGTGACTTCATCAGTGAGTTTGACTTGTACTTTGAAGAGCCCCTTTCCCATGCGTTGCCTGACTATGCATAAGCTTATGAGAATGTCTTCTTTCCGCCGTCACCTCCTAGACGAAGAGCTCGCCAGGAGACTCCAGCAGGAGGAGAACCTCAAGAAGCTGGCCAAGTCACACCGGGACAAGAAACCCACCACCAAGGGAATCTCCTCACCGGGGGGATCCCCCAAATGGAACAAGAGGCGACAGAAGGAGCCGGAGGTGGCCAACGGGGGGCAGGAAGGGATGAGAGGGGAGCAGCTCCTGGTAGGAGGGGGGCTGAGGAATCTTGGAGGGCTGGGTGCGGTAGGAGGGGCGGGGTCGCCAGGGAAGTACCCACCTCCGGTACAGAGGGTGGAAGTTCCTGAGCTGGCGCAGATCATGGCTGAGGAGGAGCTGAGGCAAGAAAGGGAAAAGAAAGGGGTGAGTACTTCAACTTTTCTTTGAAATTCTCCTATCTAAACATCTTAACACTTCTGACTGTTTGAAAGAATGAAGTAATTTTCAATACATATATGTATGCACTGTTTGTTTACTTACATTGCCTTTATTCATTTTATCTCTTTATTTGTTTGTATTCCCTCATTTATTTCTGCATGGTTGATCACACTATCATCAAAACGAAAAAGTATAATATATTTACTAAAAAGACATTTATTACCTCAATTAGTGGATTAATGAGAAGCCTGCAATTTATGTAAAGAGAGAGAAAAGGCAATTTGATGATTTGATGACATTATATTTCATTTTGATACATTTTTTAAAATTTTGTATGAAGAACATTTTTAACAGCAGTGTAAGCATATCAACAGTTTAAATGACAATTCAGAAAAATGATATAAAAAGCATGATTGAATCCCCAGGGAGGAGGGAGAAGGAAAAAAAAAAATCAAAATCTTGTAATGCTGCGTAGTTGATTTGAGCCTACAATTTGAGACTTCTTGGACTTCTTCATTTTTTTGTTTTTATTTGATAGATGTGGAGCAGTCCTAGTCCAGTGAGAGCCAATACCATAGCAACCAAACTAAAGCGTGATCAGCTGTTTGAGGCTTTCCCTGATGTAGATAGGAATGCACTGGACGAGATCTTCAAAGCCAATAAGTAGGTTCCATCATGGATTATCAAAGCACTTCACAAAGATGTATATATTCAATTTAATTATGTTATGAAAATGGCCTATTGCCATAGGAGGAAGAGTCAGATTGCTAATGATAGAAGATACTTGTATTTCTAAAAATGTCTAAGCTGCTTTGTAGAATTTGTGCATTTTGCATCATGCTAAACATGTCATTGTTGTGTTTGGATTATTATAGCTATGAGTTTCAGTCTACCGTGTGGGAGGTGAATGCTGTATTCCGAGAGCCCGCCGGTCCCGTCAAGGAGGTCTTCAGCCCAGAAGCACTGGTGGAGATGGAGAAGAGAAGAGACAGCTCTCCTGCAAGGAGAAAGGTGAGATGTAGTCATTATTATACAAATTATACACAGCTGTGAGGGCATTAGTAAGAATTCCACACAAGGTACCTTCGGAACATTCTAACACGCCCTAGGCAATAGCCGCGAAAGGGTGTTTTGAGTGTTTTGAAGGTACCGAGTATGGGTAATTATCCCCTCGCCGACAAAGTCGGAGGGGATATAGAAACGCTGCTGTCCGTCCTTCCGTGCATCCGTGCGTCCGTCCGTAACAAATTTGGTTTCCATCGATAACTTGAGTAATGTTTGACAAATTTTAATGAAATTTGATATGAAGGTACATGGTATCAAAGCACAGCCTAAGTTCAATTTCTGAGTATGTAGGTCAAAGGTCATAGCTCATTAAATATGCGAATCTGGTTTCCATTCGATAACTTGAGTAATGTTTGACAAATTTTAATGGAATTTAATATGAAGGTACATGGTATCAAAATACATGTACAGCCTAAGTTCGATTTCTGAGTATGTAGGTCAAAGGTGAAAGGTCATAGCTCATTAAATATGCAAAAACACCTAAATATATATGTAGACGTGTGGTTAACTTTCTTGCCTTGTAATGTAATAGTATAGTCCAATGGAGGTAACTTGTTCTGATGTATATAGGCCATTTGTACCCTGCGAGGGGATGCTATGCTTTGCGTTGACTTGTTTTATTTGTAACATTACATGAATCAAGATAAATAGATTAGAACAAACATCATGTAGTACTTGTGGTTTACAATTTAATCTTTTTGTTAAACAAGTTTGTAATGTTGAGGGATGAAGAACAAATAACCATTCCAACTCGTTAAATGATTTTTGACAAATAGAGACATCCTCTGTACTCTCATGTTGCTTTCAACTCTCTTGCAGGCGAAGGGTCAGTCGGACAGTACGGACGGTCAGTTCCAGTCCACTGAGCAGCCTGATTACGAAGACTACAGAGCAGAAGCAACGTTGCACTTCAAGCAGAGAGACGAATGCTTCAAGAAAGCAGCCAAGGCGTATCACGCTGGACAGAAAGAACTCGCTGTGCATTACTCCAATCAGGTACAATGATGCACAAGCTTGCAGATTTAAAGCCCCACTGCACTACTTATAGCTACTTGCGCCCTCTATACAGCCAACAATGCCTCAGCAGTACCCGTTGATCCCCCATGGTCCCCCTTTTCTTATGTTAATTGAGATCCGAGTTGATGAGATAGCCACCTGTCAGTGACCATGCTGGGTGGTCTAATCCCTCCTGGCCAAACTAGTGCAGACGGGCTCTAAGGGATACGACTGGCCCATGTCGCTCCTCTTTTTGTGTGAAAAGCCTAATCTGACATTCCTTAAGTACATAAAAAGACTCTTCTTGTTTTGCTTATCAGAGTTTTTTTTGGAATTCTGCCTATTCCCTCATTCACATAAGAGCGATTGTAAGAGTTGTTGAGGGAAGGAAAAAAATAGTAAAGCCTTTAAACGTGGTACCTAATTAAGTGTGTGTAACACCAAGTTTAAAAAAAACTGGCTACCCTCCGTGAACCAGTATCTTGGGGTCACTGTACTTGTACATGTAGGTGGTTGGACCCACAACATAAATAAATTGTAATTTTTAGTAGTGTATTCAAAAACATGTGGTACATGAAATGTTCTGTTGCGTCATTTTCTTCATTTGTTGCTCTCTTCCAGGGACGTTTACATTCCATGAGACTGAAGGAAGCTAATAGGAGAGCAGCTGAATTGATTCTGGTTCAAAGGTGAGCATTGGTTTTACTGGCCTTGATCTCTCAAAGCAAAGCAGAGCCTAAATAGATGTTTTTTTAAGATAAACTTGAGTTCTGGTAATACATATAAAATAAATTTTCATAGAATCCAATAAAACTTACACTGAATGTTCAAAATTACAAATAAATGACATGTGCGGAACATCTTTGGTAGAAAATGTATAGTGGCTGAATAAGGAGTAATCCACGTAGTAGGCCCATCACCATGTGCTTAAAACGAGGCATTACAGGATGTGCAAATAATTTTTCCTTAAAAGACTTTCTTGTTTCTTGAACTCTGCTGTTGACGGAAAACCGGACAATTTTGAATAATGTGAAGCCCCCTGTTTTATCATGCCCAGGAGACATGTAACTGGTGAGAACAAGCTTGATCTCCACAACCTTCACGTGGAGGAAGCCCTGCAGGCTCTACAGGAGGTCCTGATTGAGAGGCAAATGCACCCCTCACCCGGACAACACAGGTACCTGGAGGTGGTGACGGGGCGGGGCAAGCACAGCAAAATGGGCGTGGCCAAGCTCAAACCAGCTGTGTGCAAGTTCTTGGAGCAGAAAGGTTACAGGTAAGAGCTTGTGATTATTTTCCTTAAAGCCCCACTGCACTACTTGTAGCTACTTGCGCCCTCTATATAGCAAACAATGCCTAATCAGTGCCTGTAGGTCCCCATGATCCCCTTTTTCTTGTTAATTGAGAGTTGATTTGATGAGATAATCACCTGTCAGGGACCACGCTGGGAGGTCTAATCCCTCCTGGCCAAACTAGTGCCGACAGGTATCTGAATTTATTATCTGAATGCATCTATTTCTTTCTTATCACATGGTCCTTTAATACCACGTTACCGAAATTTTGCTAATTTAGTTTTTATGCCGATCATTGCTTTTAAGGCATCATTTTTGGTTTTTCCTGTGACGTACTAGTTCTGTGATTAAACACGAGCATTTAGATTCTGCAGTACCTCAATCATAACAAAGTTATGACACTAATTTATTTACCATTCAGTTCGTTGTGTTTTTGTTGGTAGGTTACCTTGAACAGAAAACAATGGATTGTGCTTTATTAAAGCATACTCATTTTGGTGTCAGAAAAGTATTGCTTGAAACCAAATATTGTACAGCATGTAATTTTCACATTTTTGTGTATATTATATATTATATTCTAGTACATTGCTTAGTAAACGCATAAAACCAACATGGTCTCTATGCGTGTTAGAACATCACTGTATTTATGTCAATAAAATTTAGATTACACATACAAGAATAATTGTGTTTTCAGCTTGGATTCAAATTGATCCAGCAGAGTGATATTCCCTAATAGAATACTATTTTTTTATACAAAAACACACTTATTGATAATCTGAATGCAATTTTTGTTGATATTTATGGATTGAAGTAACAAATGTACTTAAATCTTATGAAAAAAGAGATATTAATGAACCATGGAGATTTATTATTAAAGGTCCATAAGCATGAAGAATCTGCCTTTTCACTCTTTGCATTCACCATTTTGGTAGCAAAACTACATGTGAAAATGAATACCTGTCCGTTGAGAGCCAAGTAATAGTAAAGTATGGGCTAACAGCCTTTTGGTTCTTGCAGATGATGTCATCTGTTTGGAGCCAGAAGGGTGTTAACTCATACACTTTAACCCTAATAAGGCCGGGCTATTTGAAGTCTTAGTAGGGCCGGGGGGGGGGGCCATTATGGCCCCCCCCTCAAGATCTCGGCCGCAAAGCGGCCGATCGCCGCGAAAATTTGCACGCATGTCAAGTGAAGTGTAAAGAATAATATGATAATTTCAATTTTTTGAAAAATTCACTCATTTGCATATTTATGGTAATTTATGCAAATAAAGTCATAAAAATTACATTTTTACCAATAAATCATATATTATTCATATTTAAGCATTCTTTTTCACTAGATATATTCATTAGACCATTCTGAATAATAATACAACAAAAAATTTGGAATGGCCAGCTTATTTCTTATGTTATCCCTTGTTTTGATAATTTCTTATGTATTTCTTTGTTTTTTTAACTTATGTATTTCATTGTTTTTGTTGTTTTATTTCATCTTTTACTACAATTCAACTATTTTGACTCCCAAAACAACCACCTAAACTTTAGACAAGACCCAATAACCCATGTTTGATCTGTTTTTAGGAAAAATGGCTTTGCCATACGTTTTGTACACAAATCACGAAAATGAGCAATTTTCAGGCTGACATGCGAAGACAAAAGGTCACGTGACCTTGTAACCGTAGGTCCGATTTTCAAAAAAATTATTTTAAAAGTTGCGCAAGACTCGAAAGAAAAAAGTCAGCGAGCGGCGGGGTGCCATCCATATGCGTTCCCGAGCAATCGGAAAAATTGTGGAGGGGGGGGGGCCTTAATGGCCCCCCCCCCCCGGCCTTATTAGGGTTAATCCAGAGTTAATACCCTTCTTTTTTATGCCTCCGCCACCGAAGGTGGTGCCGGAGGCATCATGTTTTCGGGTTGTCCGTCCGTCCGTCCGTCCCGTTTGACCGTTATCACAATATCTCAAGAACCATTTAAGATTTAAACTTAAGACTCGGGAATAGTATTTATCACCATAGGAAGACGATCTGATTAGATTTTGGAGTACGTAGGTCAAAGGTCACAGGTCACAGAGGTCAACTTATGAAATTCCTTGTATTGAGTTTGTTAGCGCGATATCTCAAGAACCATTTGAGATTTAAACTTCAAACTTAAGGATAGTATGTATCACCATAGGAAGACGATCTGATTAGATTTTGGAGCATGTATGTCAAAGGTCAAGGGTCACAGAGGTCAACTTATGAAATTCCATACATTGAGATTGTTATCATGATATCTCAAGAACCACTGGAGATTTAAACTTCAAATTTAGTGATAGTGTGTATCACTATAGGAAAACAATCTGATTACATTTTGGAGCACGTAGGTCAAAGGTCAAGGGTCATAGAGGTCAACTTATGAAATTCCATACATTGAGATTGTTATCATGATATCTCAAGAACCACTGGAGATGTAAAAACTTCAAACTTAAGGATAGTATGTATCACCATAGGAAGACGATCTGATTAGATTTTGGAGCACGTAGGTCAAAGGTCAAGGGTCACAGAGGTCAACTTATGAAATTCCATACATTGAGATTGTTATCATAATATCTCAAGAACCACTGGAGATTTAAACTTCAAACTTAATGATAGTGTGTATCACCATAGGAAGACAATCTGATTAGATTTTGGAGCACGTAGGTCAAAGGTCAAGGGTCACAGAGGTCAACTTATGAAATTCCATACATTGAGATCGTTATCGCGATATCTCAAGAACCACTGGAGAATTTTCACTTTAAACTTAATGATAGTATCACCATATCATAATATCTCAAGAACCACTGGAGATTTAAACTTCAAACTTAATGATAGTGTGTATCACCATAGGAAGACAATCTGATTAGATTTTGGAGCACGTAGGTCAAAGGTCAAGGGTCACAGAGGCCAACTTATGAAATTCCATACATTGAGATTGTTATCATGATATCTCAAGAACCACTGGAGATTTAAACTCCAAACTTGTTTAAATTGCTCTATGGCGGAGGCATCATTTTCGACTGCGCGCAGTCAAAATTCCATCTAGTTTCTTTCTGCAAAGAGATTCCACATCTTTCTACTCTGTACATGTAGACATATACCCGTAGGTCTTCTGCTCATTTTTTTTTCTTCCTCTCCTTGTTATTGACTTTGCAGGTTTACCACACCCAATGCCGGCTGCCTCAAAGTGTATCTCTCGCCGTGAGCAGTGCCATGATCCTTGGCTACCCGACCACTACACCAAACGTGTCAGGTTTAGGTCAAGGAAATCATAAGAATTGCTAGGATACTACAATGGGGTCACAATATGCATGACTGCCTTGTACACTAGGAGTAGGAGATGTGTGAGAACTGTATCAGGACCCTGTTTCATTAAAATTGATATCAATAACAAGTTACAAGCTACTGTTATAAGCTACTGAAATCATGGCATCTGATTGGCTGAGAGCAAGTTTGTCATAGAAATTTAGCATTTGTTAAAGATAAAAAGTTTTATGAAACGGGCCCCATATGTTGTAAAAAAAGTACAAGCTTGAGCATGTGATCTTTATCTTCGGGTTACGAGTCAAAAGTTTCTTCACTACAATTAAAACTTCTTCCAGGAAGCCTTACATTCAAAACTGAAATAAATGCTGCAGCTCCAAGTTGCGTCCTGCTGCTTAAAAGCCTCACTGCACTACTTATAGCTACTTGCGCCCTCTATATAGCAAACAATGCCTAATCGGTGACCATTGGTCCCCCATGATCCTCTTGTTCTTATGTTAAGTAACAGCTGATTTGATGAGATAACCACCTGTAAGTGACCTTGCAGGGTGGTCTAATCCCTCATGTAGACTAGTACAGATGGGCTTTAAGCTCATCATAAACTGTTTCCCTGTTGTTATCACGTCAGTAGCACATCTTATTCACCTATTAATGATCGGTCTCAAGAGATGGAGTTGCAGTCGAGTTGCCAATTGGGCTGGTGGTTCACCATATGGTTCGCGTTTGGGTCAGTGAATAAAACTTGCAAGGATACTATAACGAGGTCGCTATATGATCTTCATGTATGGTAAGATAGGAGTGAGAACTGGGGGGTGTTTCACAAAACTTGTCATCAGTGATAAATGACAGTTGTTGTTACAAGCTACTGAAATCCTTGCTTCTGATTGGTTATCAGCAGATTTGTCACTGATATTTGTCATTTGTCATTGAACAAAGGCATTGTGAAATGGGTCCCAGAAGGAGATGTACCTCCCATAGTTGGTCGTCTGCTCCTGCAAGATCTTGCAATGAATTTGTCCTGTGTCCGACAAAATTGTTGTTATTTTTCTGTCATTAATGTTGATGCTGACGTAATAAGCTACGGCTGTTAATTCCAAGGTATTTAGTCTATTTATGTCCCATATTTCACTAAGTATCATTGAATTCAGAACATAATGAACCTAAATCTAGTTTTTGTTTTAATCTTTTGTCTGATCCATCTGATAGTAAAGTGATGGAATTAGTAAAAACTAAAAGGGATACTAAAAGATCTTTGTAGAGGTGTCAAAGGTCGTAAGTTCAATCCCCAGCGCGACGCTTATGTCCTTGAGCAAGGCATTTTATCTACATTGCTCCTCTCCACCCAGGTGCTGAATGGGTACCCGGTAGGATGCAAACTTCAATGTGGGAGGATTAGCATACATGTGCATGCCTGTAATAGGGCGATTGGCTGGAATGCTCCCTAAGGGAGTGGAGAGTGTGCTCAGAAAAGTGCAGAATTGTAAGTGAATCCAGTGATTGTGGTAATAATACCTGTATAACCGTTTTAGTTGGTTACTTTGTAACTGGTAAAGCGCTTCCTCAGAAACGGTTATCATTGATTTAAATCTTTGATGTGGTTGGTATGGGAAGACATACATGTTCCTTGGACTGGTTCTTCTACTACAACTTGATTAAAGTTGGATAAGCTTACTTCCCGGAATTCACATATTTTAATCTTTGTTCATCGTGGTTACATGTTACCAAACCTATCGGATGAATGTCTTGTGGTTGGGACCCACTTCTTCTCTCTAAGCAGGCAGATTGTTTCATCGTGTGTAGAAATCCTACCTGTCTCATATCAAGTTCTTTTATTACTGAGGTGCGGAACCACTCTAGAAACTGTGGGAAGTGCTTGGGAAGCAAACTTTGTTCAATGCTCGCAGTATTACCACACCTCATGACGATAGATGTTATTAAATTCTTGTTCACTGGACTATCAATGAGTCTGTGATCACCCATTTTGGGCTGGATGACCAGATATATGGATTCAAGATTTCAAAAATGATTTCAAAAATATTAATTCTCTTAGTAGGCTACCAGATAAACAAAAGTTGTCATTTACTTGTTAGGAAATTATGAAAAGAAATTGCTTACAATTGTTTTTATTAAGGGAAATATTTCAAGATTTTGAGAAGAACAAATTAAAGGTTTAGTGAGAGGTTATCTTACTCACCCTTCTAGCATTGCAAAAGCAATAAATAGATCTACACTGTATATTGGATTAAATAATGATAACAGTCCCATGCTGTATTTTTAATGTTAGTTGTTCAGTAAAAGATCTGTGAATGTTCTTGCAGCTTAAATGACAAAATAGAAAGTAAACCATGAAAATACACCTGCACTGAATGTCCAAGCAGCCGTAAAGTTGCATAATTTTTGTACAAAATCTAATGTTGGCTTTATGAGATGAGATTTGTTGTTGCTTTTTGTTCATAGTCTTCGTCTTGTTTTCTGAAGCATGCTGCAATATACATAAAGTCTGACATTGTACAATGGACAAGTAATTACCTAGATTCTGAGATGGTCCAAGACATGTTATGTATGATATGACACGTTAATAGTACACACAAGTTTGCAAAGTTAGTCTAAATAATGTCATGCATTCTTTGTGTTTTTCTACTTTGTTGACTATCTGCTTTTATCATTGTATATATTTCAACGATTTTCTTTTTATAGCCATTTTAATATCAAAGTGAGTTTCCAAAGTGACTTATGCATTGCCGCTCGGCTGTTATTCAAATGTATTTTCATGTGTACATGCAAGTCTACAGTATCACAAATTATACTGACCAGGGACCCATTTCACAAAAGTTGTCATCAGCGACAAATAACAGTTTTTGTTATAAGCTGGTTAAATCCTTGCTTCTGATTTGTTATCAGCAGATTTGTCCCAGATTTTTGTCATTAAAAAAGGCTTTGTGAAATGGGTTCCAGATGTGTGAAGCCAGAAAGATCTTAATTCCACAAAAGCACTTAAATTCTAATTGTTGCAAAGCTCAATTTATGTACAGTATAGTTATTGGTAAACATCTAAAATCTACACATGTCTTTGTTTTTATTATCTGTTAGAATTTACTTTTTCTTTGGAGAGTGATCTTTTTTCCACTCAATATTGTATGACGGTTGTTTTTTCACCAGAATTTTTACAGGTTGCCTATATTAAAAGGAGCCTCACTCACTAAGCAAATTAACAATCTTCCTGGGAAATACCCACTCCTATTTGTTTACATTTTTACTTTATAGGATTTTTATTTACTTTAGACATGTATGCGATGTGCAATGTGTAAATAATATAAACTTCCCATGACTTTGTTGAATGAAAGGTCATCATTTTTCTGTTGCATACTTCGAAAACTCATTTCTACATTGTACATATTTGGAAGAAAATGTGAGGTATGATCTTGCTCCATAAAAAAAGAGAATGTATATAAATCATGGAAGAACAATATTGTAATCATTGGAAATGTGTTTTGTTCATCATAGATTATATTTTTATGAAAAAGTTCTTATTTTATATCTTTCATCCGATATTCCGGACTTGCATGCATTCTTCTTAAACACTTTTCCTTGCTTTGGGGTGATGTCCAATCTCTGAATTTTTGATATTTCATAATAATCATGTATGCTTATTTTGAATATAGTTCATCATTTCATATTGCCTATATATATATTTTCATTTTCATACCTGTAAAGTTGGAGTGGAAATAAATTTGCGTTCACTATACCTTGCTCTTTATCGTGGCCTGTTTCGTTATGTTATTCTCTTATGTTATTCTTTGTTTTAATCATTCTATCACTTTCTCTTATGTTATTCTTTGTTTTAATCATTCTATCACTTGCTCTTTCTGTCTTTCCTTATGTTATTCTTTGTTTCTTCCTTCTATCACTTTCTCTTATGTTATTCTTTGTTTTAATCATTCTATCACTTTCTCTTATGTTATTCTTTGTTTTAATCATTCTATCACTTTCTCTTATGTTATTCTTTGTTTTAATCATTCTATCACTTTCTATTTCTGTCTTTCCTTATGTTATTCTTTGAGAAAGTGATAGAAGGAAGAAACAAAGAATAACATAAGGAAAGACAGAAAGAGAAAGTGATAGAATGATTAAAACAAAGAATAACATAAGAGAAAGTGATAGAATGATTAAAACAAAGAATAACATAAGAGAAAGTGATAGAATGTTTAAACCAAGAAAAACATAAGGGAAGGTGAAAGAAGGAAGAAACAAAGAATAACATAAGGAAAGACAAATAGAAAGTGATAGAATGATTAAAACAAAGAATAACATAAGAGAAAGTGATAGAATGATTAAAACAAATAATAACATAAGAAAAAGTGATAGAAGGAAAAAACAAAGAATAACATAAGGAAAGACAGAAAGAGAAAGTGATAGAATAATTAAAACAAAGAATTACAATCTTATTAAAATATTATTATTGCTTTGGTTAGAACAATTAATGTACAAACTTTCATCATTCACACACACATAGGGCGAACTAGTGGCTTTTTGTCCTCGCACTGAAGTGGGTCCATGACATGACTCATGCACTTTTGGTCACCAAAATACAATTTATGCTGGTATTAAACTCCACCTACATAGCTAGAGGTGCTTCCTGATTAGTCACTTACATTGATCAGCTCATTGCTGGATGTGTCGTGGGTGTGTGTGATCAAGCTGATATCTCTTTGGTGTGATTACACACATCCACATTCATACAGCAATGATACATGCAAACATGATTGCAGAGGCATATATATAAACACATCACATATCAAGCCATCTTCACATCAACTTGACCTCAATTGTTTTAGGTAACTTTGCTAGGTGTGATGGATGTATCGACCGAATCTAGATACATTGTACGGACCGTCCTGAAGACGAGTTAGTCTAGTATTTGGAGTTGAAGAACAAAGCTCAATAATGAAGATCAGCCCTTGAAATCTAACCACTTTGTGTTGTGTATTCTGTTGTTGTGGAACAAAGGACCTGGGGACAACGGGTAGAGGAAACCACTCGTAACACAGGCTTATCATGATATCAGATGAGGAATAATAAGACATTTTTATGTTGTTTGTTATGGTCTCTGTTTACTGGGTTGACCCAGTTAGTGATGCTCGGCCCGACGAGCTGAAGACCGGCAGGTGTTCCAGCTACAGCACTATTACAAATCCATGTATTTTCATAACGGTTAAACGGAACCGCCCGCATACTTTTAACGGTTAAACGTTTAGCACAAAAACCGTAATGACTCAGGCTTAGTCTATTTTGTTTGTTATAGCGCTTAGAAACTTTGGTGGTAAGTGCTTTATAAGTAACGTTTTTATCATTATTAATATAGCTACGAGTCTCAGTCTACCATTTGGGAGGTGGATGCTGTATAGAGTCTACCGAGAGCCCGCTGGTCCCGTCAAAGAGGTCTTCGGCCCTGAGGCACTGGTGGAGATGGAGAAGAGAAGAGACGGCCCTCCTGCAAGGAGAAAGGTGAGAAGTAGTCACTGTCATACACACTTATACATGTACAGTCAAACCAGGACCCTGTTTCATAAAACTTGTTATCAATAACAAGTTACAAGCTACTGTTATAAGCTACTGAAATCATGGCATCTGATTGGCTGAGAGCAAATTTTGTCATAGAAATTTAGCATTTGTTATAGATTAAAAGTTTTATGAAATGGGCCCCTGGTTTAAGTGACCACCTGTCTACAAAGACCACAATTTTGCTTCCCTTGAAAATAGTTTCTCATTGATTGATACATGTGCTAAAGGAACCTGTAGTTAAAGATCACCTGTCTGTAAGGACCACTTTTCTTGTCTCCCTTGGGTGGTCTTTATACAAGGTTATTGGAAATACTCCTGTACCCCTACATAGCTTTATGTGTAGAATTGGCTCCTATAGGTCTTGTGTGTATTTGCGAAGATTGGTGTAGGGGGCAGATCGTACATGAGGAAAGAAAAAAATGTTATGTAAAATTTCATTTCTTACTTGGAAATGTAAGTAGATTAAAACCTGCTTCCATTGATTTTGGTGTTAATTTTTAACTACGGTAGTGCAGCAGTGAACAACATTTATATGAAGTGAGTTTTGACAAATAGAGACATCCTCTGTACTCTCAAATTACTTTCAACTCTCTTGCAGGCGAAGGGTCAGTCGGACAGTACGGACGGTCAGTTTCATTCCACGGAGCAGCCTGATTACGAAGACTACAGAGCAAAAGCAACCCTGCACTTCAATCAGAGAGACGAGTGCTTCAAGAAAGCAGCCAAGGCGTATCGCACTGGAAAGAAAGAACATGCCTCATATTACTCCAAACAGGTATGATATGCACAAGCTTGCAGATTTAAAGCCCCACTGCACTACTTATAGCTACTTGCGCCCTCTATATACAGCAAACAATGCCCAAGCGGTCACTGTTGATCCCCCATGATGCCATTTTACTTATGTTGCTGATTTGATGAGATAACCACATGTCAGTGACCTTGCAGGGAGGTCTAATCCCTCTGTGCGAAACTAGAGCAGAGGGGCTTTAAGGGAGAAGACTGGCCCATGTCACCCCTCGTATTTGTGTGAAAACCCCAACAAGTACATAAAAAGACTCTCATTACGTCTGACCCTCGTAGCTCGCAAACCCGAGTAAATGGCCATAAAGTCGGGTATTAAAATACCCCCTTCTTTGCTTGCTGTGCAGGAGGAGGCCTAACCCAACTGATCAACTTGTTTTCCAAACATAGTTCGCGCTACTTTCCGTCTCTCTCTCTCTCTCTCTCTTTCTCTCCGACTTTGTTTCTTTCAGGCTGCCTCCTTCAGTCTCTCTCCCCTCTCTCTCCTCTCCTTTCTTTCTATCTCTCCCTTCCCTAGTTCTCTGTCTCTCCCACCTCTCTCTCTCAATCCCTCTCTCCTCATGTTTATTTATGTCTGTCTCTCGATCCATTCCCTGGTGTCCGTCTCTCTCTCTCTCTCTCTCTGAAATTTTAATTCTCTCTTCTCTCTTCTCTCTCTGTCTCTCTCTCGATCTCGATCTCTCTCCCTCTCTCTCTGGTTGGCGGCCGCTTTTCTTCTTCTTCTTCTTCTTCTTCTTCTTCTTCGATCTTCTGTTTCTTCTTCTTCTTCTTCTTCTTCTTCTTCTTCTTAAAACATTATTTAAGTTCTTCAAATACATGTGGTACATGAAAGGTTCTTTAATGTCACTGTCTTCCTTTTTAAAATATTTTTTTCTTCCAGGGACGCTTACAGTCCATGGAACTGAAGGAAGCTAACAGAAGAGCAGCTGAATTGATTCTGGTTCAAAGGTGAGCAGTGTTTTTACTGGCCTTCATCTCAAAGCAAAGCCTTAATAGATGTTTTTAGGGTGTTTTGTGGAATTATGAAAATAAAAAAAGGATAGAAAAGGGAGAGATAAGAGAACATCTGATTTTATCATGCATTTACTAAAGGTTCAAATTGATATTATCAATCTTTTGATATTGCTTGTACAAAGTTATATAATTAGTAATTCCTACCATAAGCAAGTACATTGCTGTGTTAGTGTCTTCATGACAAACCTTTTGAATACATACTCATCCAAAATGTTGTTTCGTGGTCGAATGGATACGTCACCGGACTGCCACAAGGTCCGCGGTTAGAGTCCCGCCACTGCATCCTTTGGCAAGACATTGATCTACAATTGCCACACTCAACCCAGGTGATGTAAATGGGTACCTGGCAGGAATTGAATTCCTTGATATGCCTTAGCGCCTTATAATGGCCTTATAAATGGCCTTATAAATCGCCTTATATACAGCCGGGGTGATAATATGATACCTTGTATTAAGCATAGTAGAGTATATTCATATAGTAGCTGCACTATATGAATGGACCTATTATTAAAAGAGTCACTCGTTTCTTGTACTTGTGCTGTGTGGACAATTTTGAATAATGTGAAGTCCCCCTGTTTTGTCATGTCTAGGAAACATGTTACTGGTGAGAACAAGCTTGATCTCCACAATCTTCACGTGGAGGAAGCCCTCCAGGCTCTGCAGGAGGTCCTGATCGAGAGGCAACGAAACCCCTCACCCGGGCAACACAGGTACCTAGAGGTGGTGACAGGGCAGGGCAAGCACAGCAAAATGGGCGTGGCCAAGCTCAAACCGGCTGTGTGCAAGTTTTTGGAGCAGAAAGGTTACAGGTAAAAGCTTGTGATTATTTTCCCTTGTAGAATGGAAGGATTGATTGCTGTGAAAGAAAAGTTGCAGGAAGTCAAGCTGCATGAAAACTATTTGAATTATCTGAATGTAATCACACTGCATCTATTTCTTTCTTATCACATGGTCTTCTTTAATACCACGCTATGGAAAGTTTGCTAAATTTGTTTTTGTGCTGATCATTGCCTTCAAGGCAATCTTTTTTTGTGTGTTTTCCTGTGACGTACTAGATCTGTGATTGCTTGTGAGCATTTAGATTCTGTGGTACCTCAATCATAACAAAGTTATGAAACTAAATGATTTACCCTTCAGTAGGTTGTGTTTGTGTTGGTGGGTTGCCTTGAACAGAAAACAATGGATTGTGCTTTATTAGAGTGTACTCATTTTGGTGTCAGAAAAGTAAAGGACTTATACATATTACTTGACACCAAATGTGGTACAGCATGTAATTTTCACATTTTTGTGTATATTATATATTATATTCTAGTACATTGCTTAGTAAAAGCATAAAACCAACATGGTCTCTGTGCATTTTAAAACAGCACTTTATTAATGTCACAAAAATTTAGATTGCACATTCAAAAACAATTGTGTTTTCAGCTTGGATTCAAATCGATCCAGCTGAGTGATATTCCCTAATAGAATACTAGTTTGTTTTTTTTGTTCAAAAATACATTTATTGATAATCTGAATGACGTTTTGGATGATCTTTATTGATGGAACAAATGTACAAATCTTATGAATGCATGGCAATTGATAAACCTTGGAGATTTAATATTGGAAGTCCATAAGCATGAAGAATTTCCATTATCACTCGTCGCATTCACCATTTTGATAGCAAACTACATGTGAAAATGGATACCTGTCCATTGAGAGCCAAGTAATAGAAAAAATATGGGCCAACAGCCTTCTGGTTCTCGCAGATGATGTCATCTGTTTGGAGCCAGAAGGGCGTTAACTCTTTATTCATACACTTTAATACAGAGTTAATGCCCTTCTTGCAAAGAGATTTCACAACTTTCTACTCTGTACATATAGACATAATTACATGTATAATAAATAAATAATAATAATTGGATTTATATAGCGCCTTTTCTATAGGATACAAGGCGATGTCTCTTAGACTATCAACAATTTAAGAGGAGTTGAGCAGGTAGGTTTTCAAGTGTTTTTTGAAAAAGAGTCTTATGTACTTGTAGTACTGTTTCTTAAGAATGAGGGGAGTTTGTTCCAGAGACATGGGGCTAAGGACTGAAAGGATTTGAAACCAGGTCTTTTGCTCATTTTTTACTTCTCCTTGTTATTGACTTTGCAGCTTCACCGCACCCAATGCCGGCTGCCTCAAAGTGGATGTCTAGCCGAGAGCAGTGCCATGATCCTTGGCTACCTGACCACTACACCAAACGTGTCAGGTTTAGGTCAAAGAAATCATAAGACTTGCTAGGATACTACAACAGGGTTACAATATGACCCCCATGTACACAAGGAGTAAGAGATGTGTGAGAACTGGATTAGATGTCGTAAAGAAATTACAAGATCTTTATCTTCGGGTTGCAAGCCAAAAGTTTCTTCACAACAATAAGATAAAGAAAAAAGAACAATAACAATTTCAATAAGGAAATTAACAATCTTCCTGGGCAATACCCATTCCTATTTGTTTACATTTTAACAATATAGGATTTTTATTTACTTTAGACATATGTTTGTGATGTGCAATGTGTACAAAATGATATAAACTTCTCATCACTTTGTCAGATGTAAGGTCATCTTTTTTATGCTGCATACTTGGAAATCTCATTTCTACATTGTATATATTTGGAAGAAAATGTGAGGTATTTAGTGATGTATCTTGCTCCATAAAAAAAGAGAATGTTTAAACATAATGGAAGAACAATATTGTAATCATTGGAAAAGTGTTTGTTCCATCATAGATTATATTTTTATGAAAAAGTTCTTATTTTATATCTTTCATCCGATATTCCGGACTTGCATGCATTCTTCTTTATTACTTTTCCTTGCTATGGGGTGATGTCCAATCTCTGAATTTTTGATATTTCATAATAATCATGTATGCTTATTTTGATTATATAGTTCATCATTTCATATTGCGTATATATATTTTCATTTTCATACCTGTAAAGTTGGAGTGGAAATAAATTCTGATTTCAACTTTGCCAATTTTGTTTTATCTTTGCGATGATATGTATAGGATTGAGAGTAAGAGGTAGAGATGAATGAAAGTGTCGGGAATGAGCTTGAATTGGCAACAAAATAGTATTATTGCAATGCTTCTACATCAATAAACATAGATAAAGCAATTTTTGTACCCTGTGGAAAATATATCGAGGGGTCAGTGACAAAAGGACGTTACTCTATTTTGGCCATTTTGAGAAAAAGTGGTTTAGATCTATGTGTCACTGAGCACTTGGGCCTTAAGGAGTTAAGTCTATGTTTCACTAGCCATTGACTTCAATGGGGTGTTGGGTGGAGTTAAGTTTTTGTGTTTCCTGGAGAGCCCACATTTTTCTGAACATTTTGATTTCAAATACTCATTTTGGCAAAATATGGAGTTACGTCTTTGTGTCACTGTACCCTCGATATGATGAAAATGTATGGTGAGAAGCAACATTGAAAGGATGGAAACAATGATGTGAACAACATTTAATTACACAATTCAGTCAAAATAATCTATTCATATGAGCAGTAGGAATTGTGAGCATTTTGATAAGTTTCTCTCAAAAGATGAGATTTCCGCACTTTTGCCAGATTTGTTTGAGCAAATATCAATGTATTTAAAAATCTACTTTGTTCAAATTTATCATTGATTCAGAACTGGAAGAGAGCTAATGTGATAATCACTGTTTTAACATCTAGATCTTATATTTTTTTTCCTGTTGACTTGTAATAGACCAATACAAATCATCATTAACCATCAATGATAAGTTGGATGTTTTAATCGGTTTGAATCATACCCAGTCAAGTAAATTGTATGTTTCATGGGATACTCTGGGTGGTGGGGGGGGGGGGGGGGGTGCTCAGTGCAACCCATTTTGAGTTGCACTTCCTCAATAAGCATCGTGTCAAATTATTGTCACAAATCTATCAAGAGAACTTTAAAATACCCGAATGGAATTTCCATATATTTATTAAAGGTTCTCAAACAATAACAACAAACAAGAGAAGATATATATTTACACATTTACAGGGTACAGAGGCCAGAAATAAAGATAACATTATTGTAGAGTAGATAACAAAAAAAGTAGTACAGCTGTACAGAGTTCATTCGCGTATACGTCTCATTTCTATAATCGTCTAAGATTATGCTGACAGAGATATGAATTAAATTCTTTCAAAATAACAATACACCTCTTCGAGATAATGGTTTGCCTTTGGTTTTCCCCAGTTCTGCCATATCCCCCCCCCCCCCTCCCTCCCAACCACCACCACAAACAACAGCTGTATGATTCAATATCACGGGATATGAGATCATAACAACTGAAGAAAAGACGCGTTTTCCATTGACTGAGCGATATGAATAGAACCAAACTAATCAATTAAATCTTCAATCCATGCGCTGATGTTTATTACGTATGAATGTACAGATGGCAGTTGTGTTGCTACCTGTGTGGGAGTCGGTGTTTATGACTCAATTGATGTGCCTTTGTAACGAGTCCACCATCATAATCATATAACCATCAGCGAATAGACTCTGTTAAACTGGTTGGCAAATGATAATAATGATGCTAGGTCCATGCTTGGAGTCTGACTAATTTTGTTCAAATCAATCGGATGCGTAGCTATTGGGAAACGTGGGTGCTTCAACTGACGGCACAACATCTTCCTGATATAGATTAATCGTTCAATTGGACGATCAAATATAAAATTAGGTCTCTTAAAATGTTAGAATACTGTAGAAAATGTAGCTCTTACTCGAACTAAACATCACATTATTCTGTAAACATTATTCTAGTGATAATGTTCATATTTATCGTCCATTAAGCGATAGAAATTTGTGGTATTTACATTTGTATGGATGTATATGTAAAATTCACATAACAAAAAGAAAAATTCAATAAGATATATTTTGAGTCAATAGAAACAGAAAAGGAAGAAAATAAAACCAATAAAGATAGAATGCAGTCATTGCAGGAATCACATCTCCAAGATGAAGGCTCCTTGTTTTCAAGATGACTATGGTCGAGGCACCTGTCTTTTTCCTCCGTTACACTCCCAAACTGGGGAATCCCCTTCAAATTATTGTGCAACTCTTTCGATGGGAATTCCCACCGTGATGCGCCGCAGTGAATAAAATGCTCAGCGCGGGCATGCAGTCAAACTCCTTTGTGAATTCGGGCCTGTACTAGTATTTACGGAATGTATAGAGGAGTTGGTCAGTGATTGGCATGGGGTACTCACATATTAAAACACACGTGGATACGGGGGTCGCTTTTTCACAAAATATATCCTTGAACATGGGTCCAATTTTTTACAAATATATCATTAAACATGGGTCCGTTTTTCCAAAGTTTTAAAAAATTTGTATTTTTTCTTCTTCTTCCAAAATGACCCTTAAAATGGGGGTTACGAGGCTTGAGCGGCGCACCCCGTCCAAACCAACTCTCAGTACCTCCCCCCCCCCCCCCCCCCCCCTCGGGATTAAATGTAACCTTTCACACGGGTCCGCCTGACTTAATTACTTTGTCATTAACAAAATCATTCCGTGTCTTTGATTATTCTGTGCCTCGGCCTCTTGGCCTGTCTTTAACTTAGATAGGCTGCATAACAGCTAGAATAGCTAGAATACTAGAAGAAGAAAAAGGATGAAGAAGATTTAAGAAGAAGAAGCAGATGAAGAAGAACGGTGCCGGGGAACGGTGGCGGAGGGGGAACCGCCTTGGTTATACCTCCCCCTGCCCCCTGCCCCCTGTCCCCTGCCCCCTCCCCCTGCCCCCACCCACCCCCACACCCACAGTGGTCATGCAGTGAAGATAAAAGGGGAATTCCCCGATTTTATTTTAGGGAGCCGGAGCACGAATATAATCCTTCCGCAATAGTAATTAAACAATGTGCTCAATTTTAATAGATAGTCAAATGTATTAATAGAAGAAGACAAAAGAAATATATGAATATTAAACTATCAGTCTTCCTTTAAAAAATGTAATTTTAATTGAAAACTGAATGCTCAAATTTGCATTAATGCCCGCGCTGGGATATTTTATACACGATTGTGTGAGCCCAACCAGTCCAGTGCAGTGCATGCAGTCGTCATGTAGACAGAAATCACGAGATGCGAAAGAGCTCTGACAAGTATGATTGAGTTCAAGACCGAAGATGAGATTCTGACAAAACGGGACAGACTGAACCGTAATGGAACATAACTGCCAATGTTAACTGTTAATACATGTAAGTATATTAACATATATTTTGATCTGTAATTTAATTGTTGTCAGTTAGAATCTTGTCATAAATATGTACCGGTATTGTTGTCGTCGACGAATTACGCGCATGGTATTCGAGCTAGGCGTACGCCTTGGCAGAAGTACCCGAGAGCTCGGGCAGCCACAAACGCTGACAAAAGGCTCGGCTCGGCAAGGAAGGTCTGCACTCGTCTTGATCTCATCTACTCGTACTCGTACTCGTAGGAAGATCTATCATTTATATTTTAAGAACATATAGATCTACGTTAGGTCTATGCACACATAGGAGCATCACTATCCTAACTACTAAAAGCTGTGCTTTTGATTCTCAACATTTCAAACACCACTGTACAAAACTCAACTGATTTCACTCAAAATCGGTACTTTAGTGACAATTGATGACATCTAAATAGCTGTAAAATACATTTTTTTTTAACTTACTGATGTCAAAAAGAATAATTTAAAAATTCAAATTGTAAGTCTAGTGTCAAACTTTGCTTACAGCTGCATCGACATGACTGTGTACCAGACCTTCATTTCTAAGGAGCGCGATCGCGCCGGCGCTCCTACAGCGCTCCTAAAAAATAATCAGGAGAGTTGTTTACAGCGCTCCTTGGTTTCAATGTTTTCCTTCAGTTAAAAATCCCGTTTAGGGTGCATGTTTGTGGCCGATCGCACCGGCAAAATTGTCAACAAATCGCCATTTTAAGCTTCTAGCAACTTGTCAGTCATTCTCCGAAACAATGCATGTCCTACTAAATATTCATGTCATGAACACTATAACTTCGTCACAAATTTCAACCACTTACATTTATTAGTAAGTACCGGTACTGTACCCACTGAATATATCTTAGGGTTCAATGAGTGTGCTGTTATTGGATTTGTTTGTTCTAAGGTTTTGACCACCATGGTGTTAATGTTAAAGTTAATTGTTGAATGAAACGTGTGCCTCTGCCTTGGAGGGGTGATTTATATGAGCAAGTACCGGCAGCAAATAACGATTCAAATGTTTCCAAACATTCAAGACATTTGCTTGATGAGTATGTAGGCCCTGCTGTACGTGCAAGCCTATACGTGAGTGATGATGGAATTGTTGACATGGTGACTGTAACAAGAACAGTGATTGAAAATTGAAGAGTTAAATAATATTAAAATGTGTTTGTTGTTTAATGTTGTTCCAAAAACTGAACTGTTAATTTAGAAGGCTGGTGACTGTGAGACAGACTAAAGATGACGAAGTTCTTTATATCATCAGATTCATTGTAACATTTAAACTTTGAATTGAAAACATTTGAAAATTGAAATAGTTAAGCTGAATTAAATAAATTGACTGGATGATGATCAGATTGACAGATTTTGACTATTAAGTTGAAGTTGGAATGTAAGTGATATTGGATTCAATTGTTGACATTTTTACATGGTGCTGACAAGAATAGTGAATGTGATTGAAAATTGAAGAGTTAAATATTTCGTTCGTCGTTTAAATTGTTTGACATTGTTTAACGTTGTTCCAAAAACTGAACTGTTAATTTACAGGGTGACTGTGAGGCAGACTGAAGTTACTTAAGTTGAACATGAATGGTAATAATAACCAGCAGTATAATCACCTCCTCAAAATTAAGATGAAATAATTGACCTCTAAGTCTAAGCTAAAGTAGAGTGGACCAAGCAAACTGAGTTGCAAATTCAGTTGATTATGATGATGATAATTGAGTGTACTGCAGTAACTTGAAACTTCAATAAATGAAACAACACGGTTGTCAGTCAGTTAACACTTGTTTGATATGTATTACAGCATTTTGAACCCACACACAATAATACAAGGTAAAAACATCAATTTTCAAATTGAGCTCCTCACTCTCTCCAGGAGAGTTATTTGAGGAGCTCAATTTGAGCTCCTTGGCAAAACAAGGAGTGGGATTAATAGAGCTCCACCAAATTCTAGAAATGAAGGTCTGGTGTACAGTCTATGCAATAATGTGTGGTGTGTATATTTGTGTATGGGTATAATAATACCCGCCTCACGGCAAGCATACAGTGCTAGAGGTCAATACGCATTAGCCTTGACTCTCTATGCTTTGCTGGAGTGGGTCTGTGTACTAAAATTCTAAATCTATACTGTCTCGTACTCGTACCAGTCGTAATGAGCGCTAGTGTACTTCGTATCCACATTTTTACCGTAACTCTGGCGTGAATATACCCTACTGAAACATACCAAAAATGAACATCTTCAATTGTTCAAATAATGGTTATGATATAAAGTTGTTATATTTCTTACTCATTTCGTGTCAATTTTCTTTACCTTTTTTGGAGTATTTTTCCCAGAAACGAAAACATTATAATTACTTAGAACCGTAGCCAAGGCTGAACCGCCGAACCGAACGGAAGTATGCCGAATATGGCACTTCCGATTCCGAACTGAACCAAACGCGAAGGCCTGGTTAGGATGTTCGGCAGAAAAGTGTATACGTTTTCGCAAGCTAATTAACTTGTCATTTTGTACCTGATTTTCATGTCATGATTGCTCACTTCATATTTACTTTTCCCCCATTTTCATTTATGCCTATCCAGTGGTGGGCGCGACTTCACTAGTGCCATTTAAATCCCAAATCCTGCCCTCTGCTACGTCGTGATCGCAAGCCATAAACAAGAATACATGTGCGTTCTAGGCACTGATCAAAACAAGTTCAGCTCAAACCCATTCAACCAAAAAATTAATATTTTAATTGTATCAATATCGGACAATTTTACAATATAAATAATGAAATTAATCTATATTATAGTATGTTACAGTATGTAATTATTTAGGAAAAATAGAGATTTTATTATATTCCCTATTGAAAATAAACACTTATAAAAAAACAGTTATCTACGAGCCTAGGCTGCTATTCAAGATGGCAGCTTTCATGACTCGTAACATTAGACAACAATCGTCTCAGCAAATCTTTAAAAAATATCATTTATTGACAATTGAAAACATGATTCTTTTAAAATTGCAAATAAAACATGATTCAAGAAGGAAATACGAATGTAATTACTACTTTTCTTCAAAAATAGTTACGTTTAGACCAGTTTTTTTTAATGTGAAATTCATGCTGGTCGGAAGCAGTGTTTTTCATCAGGAGTGGGCAGAAGTCCTCAGTGCTGGTCGGCCCGGCTGGCCGGCCCGCCCAGTGCCGACCACCGTAGCTATAACGCTGCTTGCTATCATATTACCGAACCTCGAACCGAAGCAAGTTCGGGTGAAAAATTGCTGAACCGAACTGAACACGAACATGGCGTCTGACTTACAGCACTAATTACACATTACTCTGAGGTTGCAAGGCAAACCGCTGCACAATTACAATACTACCGACGAAGGGGTAGGGGCGCGCGAGCGTCGCCGTGGGTGAAGTTATCGACTGTAATCTCAGATCCTCATTAAACTCATGTTAGTAGTCCATGGGATGACAATGATGACTATATTACGATCGCTAACTTCATGCACGCTGGCCCGTCCGCACCCCTTCGTTGGTATATGGATGCAATTATATTGTAAATTGTGCAGCGGTTTGCCGTGAAACCTGTGAGGAAGTGTACACATAGAACTTTAGCTTACATTTATTACATGCGCATTACGTTCATCCGATCTATTTTTTTCCCCCTTTTTATTCTTCTTTTTTTCTTCTGAATAGTTAATAGTGAACTAATTAAAGGAGGCAGCGGCCAAAAAGGAACTCTTAATTTGTGTTACTTGGCCTTATATCTAAAACTTTAATTGGTGCATGAAAGTTTCAACACTTGCTGGTCTCTTTGGTATACCAGTGTCTATATGAATGATGTTTACAAGCTCGTTGTTAGAGGAAAATAACAGAAGGCTAAAAATACATTGTACATTTTCATAAAGTGCATCTATTCATTATCTTGTGGAAGACCTTTAAAATATATCAACTCCTCTGGTAATTGCAAGCATTTCAGGTTTCACTTTGAGCCTAATTAATGTCTTTAACTTTTTGGCAATCAGTACCATACTACAAGAGAAAACACAACAGGAAAAAAATACACAGGGCTCGGGGGGAATAGCCCCCGAAATGCCAAAAAGAGCCCCCGAAAGTCATAAAAGAGCCCCAAAAAATTGCATAGAGTTCAATGCAAAACAAAATAAATGGTGTTATTTTCATGCAGGCAAAAGTAGCCCCCGAAATGTTTAAAGCATTTTTTCCCCTGAAACACAACTGTATTTTGTGTGCAGGACTCCTGCCATTCTACAAAAATAGTTGATAGCTGTACTTGACCTTGTACATGTGTAATGAGTTAATACATGTATGTTTTTAATTGTTCAGGAATGACAGATGTGTTGCGTTATAAATGCCTATTGTTTGGTTGTTGATTCTTATTAGTCAAACCTGCTGTTGTATCAACCTACATGTACACGTATGCATCCAGATAGAGTTAGACCACCTGTTACTAGTAGACCTACATTTTTTTGTTTCCCTTGAAGCAATGCTTTTCAATGAAAGTTGTGAAACCTGGAAACCTGTGATTTTGTAAATTGTATTGTATTTATTCAATCATTCAGTAAAAAACCAAACATGTCTAGGGAATCTAGGGATGCAGGAAAAAGGTTTGAACTTCCCAATAAAAATGATAACAGTAATCAAATATAACAAGATACATGATCATAACAAACAAGGAAATACATTTGTGAAAATAGTTAATAATAATAATAACTAGAAATTTAATTCGTCACGAAGACGAATAAGGTGGTCTGTCTAAGTCTTATGATAGATTTGAGAATGGGAGAAGTTATATAGACATGTAAACAATGATGATCATGATAAACATGATGATGATCATGATAGTAAAGGTGATGATGATGATGATAATGATAATGTTATATGATGATAAAAACGATAATGTTAATGATTATGATGATAATGATCATGATCATCATGATGATGATGATGATGGTGACATTGATGATGATGATGAGCATGAGCATGATCCTGACATCTGATTGAAAAAATTAGGAAATATTTAGATAGCAAATAGTCTCAGCTACAACATACTAAAATTTTGGAGAAAACTGTTGAATAATAACCGAGATACTGGTCAAAACACATTGTCAAGCAGATTCATGTTTAGAAAAAAGTGACCTCCCATAGACATAACACGCAAATATGACAAATTATGCATTGTCGCCTTTAATCGAATATTTAACTATGATGACGTCATCTAAATGAAAAATAAATGGCATATTTCTGATAGAGAATTATCTCAGCTACAACATATCAAAATCTGGGAGAAGATCGATCACCGATACGTGAGATAATCTCAAATAAACAAAGACAAAAATGACGTCATCAACAAAATACATTTGTTTGAGTTTAGATGCCAATATGATGACTTTATTTCACTTTGTACGAGTCAGGGTGGTATGAAATCATATCTCCAACTCATGCTTTCTCCAACCATGATATAAAAATTGGGGGTCAATGGACTATCTGAAGAGCTATTTCGATTTTTAAAATGGCATGTTTTTGATCAAATTTGCATTATATTGCCCATAGCAGTACGCGCGGATTTTGAACTTTGACGCACGCTCACGGCCTTATGAAATATGAAGAGTGACTGAAATTGATGTAAATTGTCAATTACGTTAAGAGGAATCCAAATCATGTAAACATTTTGAATTTGACATTTTCCGCGCGCTGTGAGCGCGCACAACGCGCGCGGGGACACGTACGGACGGAAAATTTTGAAATGCTTAAAATGACCTGATTCGTACTCTCGTTTAGTAGTTAAGTGATTTTGAGCTTTTTAAAATTTTGACGCACACGTACGCGCGCGTCATGACCTTTATGTGACCTTTGATGACATGACCTGTTGACCCTTGCCCTAAAGTATATGTGATATGAATATGAATGACCTTTGCTTATGCATCATGAAGATATGATGGATAACGTGATTTCACAAAATGGCGCCTGGATGACGTCACGATATTCTAATGACCTTGAAAATGTTCATGTCACGTCTCATTACAATGACCTATAATTGTGCCGAATTGTAATGAAATTAACTAAACCAAACTTTAGTTATCCGGGGCACAAAAAACGGGAAGAAATAAAAATAAAGAATAATAATAATAACTAGAAATTTAATTCGTCATGGGGACGAATTAGGTGGTCTGTCTTCAAGTCTTATGATAGATTATAATATTTACTATAATGAGAAAGGGAAAAGTTATATAGACATGTAAACAATGATGATCATCATGATGATCATGATGATGATGATCTTGGTAGTAATGGTGATGACGATGACGATGATCATGATGATCATGATGACTTTGATGATTATCATCAACAGACTACGATGACAGACTGAAAAAAATGAGAGAACATTTAGATAGTATATAGTCTCAGCTACAACATACTCAAAAATCAACAAAAATCAAGCCGAAATAACGGCGATATTGCTCGCAAAAGACAAGAATGTAGAACCCAGATTTGAGAAAAAGTCATCTTCCATAAGGATTACACGCAAAAAGTAATGGATGTAGTGATAATAGGGTAATAATAAAGTAAATATGGTTGTTTATTACATTATTTGCGACTGTACGTGTTTTAATATTCAAAGGAGATGGTAGAGTGAAAGGTCAAAAAGAAAAAAAGTGAAGAAAAAAAAATTGTTGGAGACGCCCGGACTCGAACCAGGGACCTCGAGGTCGGAAGTCAAGTGCGTTACAGATATACCAAAACATTTCCCTTAGAGATTACACGTAAACGGAAAATGGAATTATCAAAGCCCACTTTGTAAGTGAAATATAAGCATGATCCCGGCATCTGATCGAAAAATAAAGGGCACAATTGTATTATAATATTTACTATATTGAAAAAGGGAGAAGTTATATAGACATGTAAACAATAATGATTATGATGATGATCATGATGATGTTGATGAGGATGATTATGATCATTATGATAATGATCATGATCATGATCATGAGCGTGATTCTGACATCTTATCGGAAAAATGAGGAGTGATTTAGATAAAATATAGTCTCAGTTACAACCTACTGAAATTTGGGAGAAAAATGTTGAATAACAACCGATATACTGGTCAAAACACATTGTCATGCAGATTCATGTTTTAAAAAAAGTGACCTCCCATAAACATAACACGCAAATATGACAAATTATGTATTGCCGCCTTTAATCGAATATTTTACTATGATGACGTCATCTAAATGATAATATATGACAAATTTCTGATAGAAAATTATCTCAGCTACAACATATTAAAATCTGGGTGAAAATCGATCACCGATACGTGAGATAATCTCAATTAAACAAAGACAAAAATGACGTCATCAACAAAATACATTTTTTGGAGTTTAGATGCCAATATTAAGACTTTGTTTCACTTTGTACGAGTCAGGGTTGTATGAAATCATATCTCCAACTCATGCTTTTTCCAACCATGATATAAAAAATGGGGGTCAATGGACTATCTGAAGAGCTATTTCGATTTTTAAAATGGGATGTTTTTGCCCATATATGCTATGTATTACAAGAGCTCGCACGCACGGACATTATCTTAAACGGACGCTCATTCCGTTATTAATGGGCAGAAAAAGGTGAACAATGTATCAAAATGCTTGAAAGAACGTGTCAGATATGATGACGGAAAAAAATTGGCGATTTCATGTTGCCAAATGCCAGGACACGCGAAAACGCGTGCCCATGCGCGTGTGCACGTTTTTTTGCAAAATGCTTAAAATGGCCTGAAACGTATGCAAAATGAATTTGAGACGATTTGAAGCATTTTAATTTTTTGCGCGCGCGCTTACGCGCGGACGTACGCATGCGCGCGCGTTTATTGACCTGAAACTGACCGGACGGATATTGACCCTAATCATGATAAATATAAATGAGAAATGCCTTTCCGTTATGAAGATATGATCATGAGTAAAAAGTACCAAAAAAAACACAAAATGGCGCCTGGATGACGTCATGAAGACTTGATGACCTTGAAAATGTTCCTGTCATGTCTTATGACAATGACCTATGACTGTGCCAAAATTGAACGAAATTGACCAAACTGATCGTGAGTTATCGTCGGAACAAAAAAGTGGGAACAATAAATAAAAATAAAGAATAAATAAATAAATAAATAAAGAAGAAAGAAAATTCTGACGAAAACAATAGGTGGTCTGTCGAAGACAGACCACCTAATAAAGAAAATTCTGACGAAATCAATAGGTGGTCTGTTGATAACAGACCACCTAATAATCCGTTTTTTTATATAGCGCTCAATACACCGATCCAACGATGTGCCTAAGCGCTTTACAGATATATTATTACCCCGGTCATCGGATTCAGGCTTACCCGCACACAATGTGTGCACACTTTCCACTCCCTGGGGAGCATTCCAGCCAGTCGCCATTTTACAAGCGCACACTTGCTCGTCCAACCACATGAACGTTCGCATCCTACCGGGTACCCATTTAACACCTGGGTGGAGAGTAGCAAATGCAGGAGGTATTGAATGAAAACACACTTGTCAAAGACCATTTAAAATCATGTTTAAAGACCAACTGCCTGTAAAGGCCGGTGTTTGCATTTTCTTAAATTGTTTTTGATTTTCTGTTTTGGTTTCACTGTACTCATACACACTGTATTTATGAACCGTTTGTTTTACAAAAACACAATTATGTATGCTCTTTACATGTACATGTACATGTACATGCAGAAACAGATTTCAGTGAAAATATAACAGTAAAATCAGTGGCATTAAAATGATTTATGCATTCTCATACGTTTTAACCCTGAGTAAAAGGCTCAAACTCAAAAGTGCAACTTTTGTTGAATGCACAATAAGTTTGCAAATAAATACATTTAAATTATTACATCAGTTTCCAGTCTTTGAAAGCATCATAAAATGTCAAAAGGGAAACATTGATTTTGTGAAACACCAAATATTAGAAACTGCTGGAGTACATGTATGTAATTTCATGAGGAAATAGCATTTCAAAGATTAAAAGTGTATTTCTTTCACACTTGCTTTGCTCGAATTATTTAGAAACAGGATGATTTCAGGTAGCTACATGTGCCTGAATACCTCCATATTTTGGCAACAAGGTGCCCAAAGATCATTCTATCTGACAACGAGCTGCCAAGATATATATTTAAAAAATCTTTGATATAAATTTTCCACTTTTACCGCTTGTTTGCTTCACACTCTCGCAACATTAAGCAGCAGGAATGCAGGATAGTTCCTAGCAAAGAGATGCCTGTATAGTGAATATCCTAATATTCAAGTACATTTGGCGGCGGGATGCCCACGTTCATGTGAATAGTAAAAGTAATTTGTTTTTCATTTATACTCGTAAAAGTAATTTGTTTCATTTATGAAAAGTCAAATTTACCTTTTTCCAGAGATCAGTATGTCATAGTTTACCAGTTATATGCGATACTTACTTCAATGATTTTCGTACTTGCCCAAGTACTTTTCCATTTAAAAACAAACATAGTTTTGAAGTGTGTTGATTAAAACATTTCTAACATATTTAAGGTGGCATTTTTTTAATAGTTAGAAACACACATGCCCGTAGGACATACATGTAGGTGTGTGTATACATGTACATGTAGTACTAGACAAGTTTCAGAGTGTGTATGAACAATTATTTTGTGATGTATTTCAGATCAGGATGAAGTGAAACTTGGTATTGAAAAAGGGCGGAAAAACACTGCTGTTTGTACATGTATAATTGAATGTGCTATGCACCATACCATTGTTCCATTACCAGTGTATTAAAGGGTGTGGTACAATTCCATACTGCACTGAATGAAGAACAATTTTTCCAACGGACTTTGGACTAGTTTGACACGTTCATGTCTGAATGTTGATTTAGTCAGGCAATACGCATACTGGTATCACTTTGATATCATGGTCCTACTTCGTAGTAGGTCCATGCTTTGATACACTTTTTGTCCATTCATGTACATGTATGAACTGCTGTAATATTCAGTTTGATTAGTTCACATCAGGAATTCATTTCATTAATTTCTTTTCTTCTACAGAACATACTACATGTACATGTCTCAGAGTCAATGAGAATTTTCAGTTGGCACTTGGCGCCATTTAATTAGCCTAGCACATTAGCAGCCTACTTTTTTCGATAAATAGAAATATTAATTAAATCTTTCTTGTCTAAATAGATCTTTCTGTTCCTGTTTTTACTCTGTGTATTCCAATTGCGCCATACTTTGGGCCAGATTCAAGTCTGTGCATGGTATGGCTTTATGACGAGCTTTGGTATTCACTATTATAAACCATTTTTTTCTACACAAATAAGTTTTTACGTCCTGTAAGATTTTTGGTGGTTGAAGGCAATTGAGTGTATCACAAAGTTTTTCATGCGCATGATCCAATTTTTATTTACTTTGTTTATACACCATAAATTGGGCCATTGAGGCATGTCTGTTTTGTGTGACGTGATTGCTTTTGAATGGGGGGGGGGGGGAGGGGGGGGGAGGGGGGAGGGGAGGGGAGGTTGTGTGTTAGTATTTGATCTCCCTTGAGCAGCATATCGTAAATTTTTGTTGTTGTTGCCAGTTTACATTTTGAATCAATAAGAAAAAAGGAGGGAGGGAGAGATGAACTCTGTGTTCGTTTTTAGGGCCGTCAACACATTGAGTCATTGCCAAGATTACCGGCACTGTTGAGGTCAAATTTCATTTCATTATTAATGTTTTAATCTATCACTTTATTTTTTATCATTTAAGGAACTCCAGTATACACATACCGGTAAGCAGTTTAATCAGAATCTGAGAGATCACACTTCCAAGACAATGGCGATATGTTTACTCTGGAAACCTTTTAACCTACCGGTACTAGTACTCTTGGTAAGTAAATTGTTCTCTTTCAGTTTCAAGCTGGTTACCTCCCTTTCAGGACTAGGTTTTTTGTTACATTGCTAGTCCATCACATTTTGTATATCAAATTGGCAACGATACTATTTTTCTTTTAACGCTACATTGTTCTTATATAATGCAAATAAATATGCAATGTCTCTGAAAACAATACACATGGGTACACATTTTGCCCAAAAAGTTTTAAAATATCAGCCAATTTTGATTGAAAAACGATACTTTTTATTCTTTAATTCAGTACAATGTGCTGCTAACTAAGGATTTCAAAGCATATTTTTGTTTTTATAGTTCTAAGCATTGAATGCATTCAACGCAATGTGGTCATGCAGCCAAAATTGACACAGCATGTGCAGGAATGTCTGCCCTTTCTTTTCATGCATCTGTTATCATTTGTAGGGCTCCGAAACCAAAAGTTACTGGGCCAAACCACAAAAGGCGGAATGACTGTCCCAAAAGGGTTAAGGATATATCCCCTATATTGTAAAAATATCACAGTAGGCCTGTTTTCATCAGACCAAAGTTGCAAAATAACCCGCTTTTTTCAGGCTTGGGTTATTTTCCCGAAGCTCGAAATTGCGTTAGATGAAGACAGGTGCAAATTAGCCGGCTATTTTTCAAATAGGGGGTTATCTTGGAAACAAGACCAAGATTTCTCTGGATATTTTCTGGACCAAATAGCCTGCAAACTGCAACTGCGGGCTGATGAGGACGCAAATTAGCTGGCTAATTTGAGATCGGGATAGTTAAAATAGCGGGTTATTTTGCAACTCCTGTCTGATGGAGACGGACCTAGTGTATTGTATATTGTACAGACATTAGGCCAAGTGGCTTTTCCTATTCGCTTCAAGGGGAAGTTTACCCTGATATAACTTACCGGTACTGTAGTTTTAATAAAAGCAGAAAATGAGAGAAACAAATCAGTGAAAGTTTCAGCAATATCCAATGAAAAAAATTAGGAAAGTTTTGAATTTTTTAAGTTGTCATCAGTGAAACATCAGGTTAGGCCTACTTGTCTCCGTGTGATGTGCCCAAATTGACAACTAAACATGTTTCATTCAATTGAAAAAATAACAAATTCGTAATATTATGGCCTTCAGTCATGCTGGGCTGAGGAATGGCAAGTGGAAAAAAAAGTTGCACTTGTAATTCAATTCAATTCAATTGGGATGTCACATGAAACAGGAATGTGTTTTTTTAAACCTACAAGTGGGACAAGAAATGCACATGTACATGTAGTGTAGGTCCTAAACATTCATCCATGTACATGTACTTGCTTGGAAGGGTTTTTTGTGGGGGGAATCCCCCATCTGAACAAGCCCATATGGCTTGTTCACATACATGTATGCCATGATGATTAAACTGCCAGGAAAAAAAAAAAAAACACCTTTTATTTTATGCGTAAATGATGTATGTATAGGAAACTACCGGTAATGTCATCTAGACATGTACATGTACTGAGTTTTCACTGAGCTCTGTATTATAAGATGCAGAAATAAAGCTTAATACATCATGTAGGTGATTTTTAAAAAACCTGACGCAATTTACCATCTCATACATGTATCTCAACAATACCTTTCTTTTTATAACATGAAGGATCAGAATTTTACTTGATGTTTCTCCTTTTCTCTCAAATCAGATTGTTTTTATTGTGCCGAGTCTAGCAGTAACAGACTGCAAATATGGGTAAGTCATGGTTTTGCCATTTGCCATATTATTCTATTTTATTAATATTAGAGATTATATTGTATTTTATTATGTTATCGTATTTATAGTCAATATTCTATTTTGCTGTATGATTGTATTTGTACATGTATGTATTATTCCAGTACTTGTCAAATCAGGCATTACAATGCACATCTGTATTTACTTCAATCATTCTTAAACTTTATGCAAGCAAGGCCCATTTCAAGTGTGGAATTTGTTAAGCGAGATGGAAAGATATAGTTTTAAATTGAGATGCCTAATAATTCTTCTTTTTTTTTTGGGGGGGGGGGGGGGGGTCATTCATTTGACATCGTTTGGAAAATGTCCATAGACTACATATTTTCTCATTTCATAGTTATAAATGATACAGCATACCATGCTACAGCAATACGCCTAGAACAGAACTTATTTGGCTTTTAAAAAGTCACAGCATCTCAGTAAGGCGTTCTTTTCTCAATATCACTTATTTTGAATGAGGGCAGAAGAGTTTGAAACACATGTAGAATATTGAATTTAATAATAAATGTGGGATATTAAGCTATATGACACAGTCAATTCAGTTAAAATTTTCTGCCCTTGTGTGTTCTGTCCAGTGGTTGCCTTATCTATACTTGTGTAGTGGTTTCCGCTGATAAACTGAGCATGTACACCATATTTTCTCTGGCAAATATGATATTACTGAACGAATGATAGGGATAATTCACAAAACGTCACCGTGAATTATCTTATATATTTTATTAGGTATATACATGTATCTGTACATTAATTTCTGTGATACGTCTCTTTCAATTTTTACTGTTAATTCGTCTTGTAGGCAGTACTGGGACACCTCTTACGAAGCGTGTCAGAATTGTTCTCCCTGCGATAAAGATGTCATTCTGGGCACAAGCCAGGACTATTCCCCCATGTATGATTGCAAGAAGCACAAATCCCTTTGCCCTAACTGGTGCTCAGTGCAGTCGGCGTCAAGATCTAACGAAGGAAGCGACGCGTGCCCGCCGACCACCCCCTCTCCTCCAGGTAGAATTGCACGTGCACCCCAAATTTTAACCTGCATGGCTTTTTCTTTCTTTATTTCTTTATTTCCTTTTATGCTTCCGTCCACCTTTTACAGAAAGTTCTGGGATGGCAGTGCATGTACTGAATGTTCCCCCTGCCCCGCCAGACTAATCTCAAGTGATATCTATCAGGAATTACCGTGCTATCGCCTGGGTGGAATATGTCCCTATTGGTGCTCCCCCCGTCAAGCTGACCCTCGGGGTGAAACCCCTGCTGCATCCAGTGCATGTTACACGAATAAGTATCCTCCAACCACCCAGTCCCCTGCAGGTAAACAGGCAGAGATAGTCACCCAGATGTTTGGCGGCTTTTAACTCCCCTTCGTCTGCCATCCATTGGGGCTTCTGGAATGCTAAACATTACAAAACTCTATTCATGAACATGTCATAACCCTAACTCGTAATTTGTATTTGCTTGTCTAGAGCTTTTCCAATTATACAGACTGCTGCAAACTCACATCCTTGCTTTGTAACCACGTACAGAACATCAAGCACATGAAAGTATTAAATGGCTTTGCCGGTTCATGAATTCTCTCAGTCAGTGGCGTAGCTACATGAGGGCATAGGGGCACACACCCCCAAGCAAGTGGTGGTAACAAAAAAAATTGTTTAAAGAATGGAAAGAGAGAAAGAGATCGGGAGAAGGGGAAAAAGAGATGGAAAAAAAGAAGAAGATGACTGGTCATAATATCAAGCTGGAGAGAAATGAAAAATTAGAATTTTCAAAGGACCCCACCCCCCTCGACACACACACACACACACATGCACACATTTGTATCAGATTTGGTCCTGACTCGACTCCAGAGCTATTAACTTTTTCTTTTCATATTTGAATAAACATTCAGAGGACGTTAATAATAAAAAAATAATGATAATTAGGCATTTCTGTTGCACAGTTCTATCTAGAAAATCTATTATGAGGCGCACTAATTATTACCCCGGCTTTAGCCTAGCTGCTATAACAGGGCCCTAGCATTTCAAGGAATGCATTCATGCCACGTTGCTGCTCTGTTATTCTGTCACGTGGGAATAAAATGGATGACAAAAACTCACAAGTGATTTTTATGTTTACCAGATCTCAACATTCTCTTTGAAATGAGTTTAATCCCCTACATTTTATTTTTCCCCTCTTAAAGTGACTCGGTAACATTGTTGAAGGTTGATGAAAAACCTGCGTAATTTTTTGATGAAATGTTACTTATTATATTCCTACTACTGTACTAACCCTCAAACATGCAAAAAATTCTCAAACCACAAAGATATATATATTTTTTTTTTCGAAGGCGTCACTGTGCGACACCCTCTAACAGTAGATTCTCCCAACCATTTTTGAATTTTCCCGACAGTTTTTCCATGAAAAAAAGACATAAGACAGGCTTTTAAAAGTCTTTCAACACTTAAATGTCTGTAATAATATATATATATATATATAGAGCCAATTCATTGCTCTGTGACGATTTACATTCACCTAAAATGTAATTAAATTGTAATGATATAGTTGGAAGAATTAAGGAATCGATCATATCAGTTTTTCTGAATTGTTATCATAATAATGGTCTGTTTTCACTCAAACTTTCAGATTTAATATCTTTAATTGTACATCTAGCATTGAATTCACTACCTTAGCACCATTTTCTCTCATCTAAACTATGTTACAAAGTCCCTTTAATTGTTGCAAATTTTGTTGCAAATTTGCCAGTGCATTGTACTGTGCATTTACTTCCTGTTTAAGAATACTGTAAGAAATTGAATATATTTTGTTGTTGACCTCATCCTGTTATGTTTGAGTCATGACTGCATTATATATGATTTAACAAAGTCTGCTAATTTGCAAAAATATTATCCTTACAATGCTTTGAACTAATGTAGATCTATCACTTTCATTTTCTTTCTACCTTTCTATAGAATATTTAAATATGGAATATGGGGAAAGATATTCCTTTTTTGTTTACTTTACTGTTCTGTGTAATTTACATATAGTTTCAATCGTTTACATAACACACATTTTCATACATTTCATATACATGTACATGTATGTATATCATATTTGTTATTCCTCCTGTACTGTATTTAAAGTGTTCTGCGTGTAGACCATTTCATGTTGTCTAGGATGTTGGGGGGGGGGGGGGTGTTTGAAAATGGTTTACATTATGAAAATACATTTACATTGTACATGTACATGTATATGGACATTTGCGTCGACCATTGCATCTTTAATGACATGTACATGTTCAGTGCCTGTACCTGTTTTTAAAAGAAATTAGTGAACAGAACTGATCTGATAACAAATTGCACAATGCAGAACATAGTTGACAAAGTTAAGTTCAAAATTATGAAATTAAACAGGAACCTACTGGAAAGCATAGCTTTTTTTTTCTTGGTTCCCAAGAATAAATATAATATGAACATTATTTCCAAATCGTTTTAATGTTCCTCAAGGGTGAGCAAGAATGTTGTCTGAAAGTGAATCTATGTGATCTCAAGTACAATGTGCGCACAAAGCAACATGCTAATGCGATGAAGTATTTGCTTGGAAGGGTTGGTTATGTTATGGCCTTCCAAGGGGAATCCCCCACTTTTCAGTTCCAAGTAACTTCATACATAGTGATAGACCTCATGAAAGGCAATGATAAGCAATATTGGCATAAGTTCGTTGGCACCTTATTATTTCATATCCTTGTTAAAGGTGATATTCAGTTCTGGGAGCCAAGGGGAAATTGGATTGTATCAGAATCTCATAACAAAATGGTGAATTTAAATCTGAAAATAATATGGCTCAACACTCCCGGTGGAGTAAAATGAGTCGGACTGGGTGTGCACATGAAATATTAAAATCCACCAAATAAAATTTATATTTTGATCAAATTCACAAATATTTGCCTGATTTGATTACTCCAGGGAATTATGTAACTTTAAAACAAATCTCATGCAAATAAACTACATATTTTTTTATTGAATTCATGTTTAATTGCATGGTTGAGTTATTCTATGGAATCATTAAGGCCAAAAAAAAGAAAAGAATTTGTAGCGTCTAGCCTTTTTCGAAAAAAAGGAAGGAGGAGGCACTTTTTTTTCCCCCTCTCTTACAAAATGGCCATCACTTTGAAATATGGAGTTTGTATGGGAAAGATGCAACAAGAGATAAGGCCACAATAATGATTTTATGTTATTTCTATTTCTTTTTTCTGAAAAAGATAATTTTAGCAGTATGTTTTACATATTTTTTCTCAGAAAAAAAAGCAGGGAGTCTCAAAAAAAAAAGGAAGGGGCGGGAACGCTAAAATAATTTGAAAAAAAAAATTAAATACCGGTAATAATTTTGCCTAAGCTTATTTCTTCAAGTACCCATGAAAGCTAATTAAGACAGGAAATCTTCATTAGAATTCACCTTAATAACTCCCGCTGGGCCATTAATTCTAAGAACAATTATATTAACAAATTAACTTATAAGAGTAAGATTTGGGTTTAAATAATTTTGCTATGTTGTAAAAATGCGCTTTAATGTCCATAGCAATTAGTAAACTTCCTAGTGATATACAGTTAACGACTAAATTATTCATACCCCTTGTAAATTCAATGTCTTTTGTGTTTTTTGTTACTCCAGAACGAAAGTTGAACTGGTTGAATTATGGATTTTGTTGAATACTTTTAGATGTAAGCTTTATGTGTCACACTCTCAAGAAACATAAATTAGGACAAACCAATTTTTAACATACTTAAAAACAATCCAAAGTATGGTCAGTGTATGAATGATTTATATGTTAACTGTACATTATACATGTATTTATAGCATGTATATATAGCATGTATATATAGCTAGAAAGAATAAGATTTGTACAAGTACACACTTATTAGGGCACTATTGCCAATTTATGGTTGAATTTCGCCCTCGTGGCGTGAAATGGGTATTTTACATGGTTAGATGCTCACTGACGATGCTCAATTTTGCATGCATGTTTGTGGTTTTTAAAATAACAAAGAATTATTGATGGGTCACATAATTTTCACAACTGTGCCTGCAATGATGTTTCCTCATTGAAAAACTCAAAAGATGTTGTTCAAAAACATGAAATTTCTAGCGTTTGATAGTCTATTGTGTGGTTTTATTGAATGATTCAGTTTGCCATTGCCAGTTTAAGGAAATGAATATTTTTTTCAAAGTTCCTGTTACAGTTTATGTGTTTGTTACCCTGGCAGTGCAGTGGCCGCATGGCTTATAAACAGGATGCTACTACACTGTATGAAGGAAAATGTTGAGTCTTGGCCAGCATTGTGGGAGAAACCGTTTAGAAGTTGTTTTTTCTTAACATGGTATCATAAAAAAGCAATAATGAAAAAAAGGAAACATGTATTGCAATAGAAAAAAATACAGTGAGGTTTAGAAATCATGAAAATTTGATGGAAACGTTTAGACCGATGGAAAACACTGATTGTACATTTTGGTTTATCAACTACACGTACTGCATGTGACATAAAAATACCGCAAGTCCAAAGTGTTGTTTGTATATGACAAATACAATATTTGTTGTTGTCTTATCAATTTTAAGAGCCCCCAAAAGCAGTTATTTTTTTGCTTATCTTTGATTGATGATATTCATATTGTAAATGCGTCCTCTGTATCAGCATCAATCTTTAATCAAAGAGAAGAACTTTTTAAACCAAATCATGTATTTTGTTTAAAAAATAACATATATTGAGTGCGTTATCCATTAAAAATATTGGATTACAAAATTAATGCCTGTTTAAATGAAATCAATAATGACTGCTAAAATATGAAATGTTGCAGAATAGATGGAGCCTTTGTTCGTTCAATGCATGTGTGTTGCTTTCCATGTTGCATTTTGGTTGTTTTTTTGGTCTGTTGGCCTGTCTTACTTCTCTACACTTTAGATGCCCCAGCCACAGTTCATGTTTATGATTCATTTTGTATAGTGGTTTTGGTTCTGAAAGAAAACACTGTATCCAAATAGATTTTACTAGATATGCTCTCTCGGCCGAATTTTAACCAAACTGTGCTTCAAGATACAATTTATTCTTTCTTTCACATTCTTTCTATTGCCTTTCCTTCCTCCCCCCCACCTTTTTTTTGGGTGCACGTTCAGAAGGGAAGGTAATAACACTTCTCTCCCTTACTTGGGGACAATTATCGTACTGCCAATATATATTATATACATGTATATACATGTATATACTGCCAGTCTTCATATTCATTCAACATGACATGTATTGCAGCAGTTCTTTTCCATTCAGTTCCATTCAGTTCCAAGTGGTATAATATTTGAAATTGATCTCCATGACCCTCCTGTTGTTTCTGTTAAAAAAGGTAAATGATTTGAGGGACAGTTTGATATGGACACACAAATTGCAAAAATTTGAATTCATGACAATTCATTTACTTTGCTTGTAATTGGCAATGTGTATGATGATAATAATAATAATCTGGATTTATATAGCGCTTAATACGGTAGTCTTTAAGCGCTTTACAAATATTATTACCCCGGTCATTGGATTCATTCACGCACGATGTGCACCATCTCCACTCCCTGGGGAGTATTTCTACCATATGGTTACTGTGAGGGCATAGGCAATTACCAACACAAATTCTTTCGCCATCCTACCGGGTCCCCATTTCTCCCTTTGGTATTGAGTGGCAAATGTAAATCAATGCCTTGCCAAAGGACGTTAGTGCCATGTCGAGGATTGAACCACGACCTTTTAATTTCAAGTCAAGTGCTTTAATAAACCACTCAACTAAGACACTTCTAATACACCTTTGTACATGTGTATCTTAAAACATGTCAGTTTTCAATACCAATGATCAAATGTTTTAAATGTTTATCATTTCAGGATTGGTTTTAAAACTACCTTTTTAAAAATAATGTTCTTCCACAGTTCCCCAAGTAAACGTTACAATCACGGAACCATGGTACAATTTGACTGCCAACGCCTACACTGTGTCGTGCTCCGCGTCCTTCCGCGACATGGACATCCCTACGCTGAAGTGGTACGGTCCATCAGGGCAACTTCTTGCATCCACCGATACATCGGGCAAATGGGAGGTGACTGAGGGAGGGGTGACCGGGGAACTCGTGACCCAAGGGGTCGTGACCCAGGGGGTCGTGTCAAGAACTCTCCTTATGAAGGACTTCCAGGAGGGGGATGCAGGGAACTACATGTGTGAAGCTCAAGGGGAGCGGAGTGACAACCGGACGATTCTCCTAAAATATGGTATGTTCTTCCCTGGCATGGCTCCTAGAGTAAGAGGCTCGTGTTCTAATTAAATGCAACGTTGGGTTTAGACGTTCGTCCAAACTCTGGTTGAATAGAGGAAATTGGTGTGAGGTCTATTAAAGAAAAGACGATTTATTTGGAATTTAAGAAAACTCTAAACTGCTATGTGTAGTAAAAACCTGCCAAGTGTCTCGCTTTTTATTGGACAATCCCGCATTCTGGGGAGAGAAAAAAATACGTAATTTTTTTTTAGTATTACATTTTTTTAAATTAAAAGAAGAAAAAAAAATTGTCTGTCACTGCCTGCTTTTTTCTTTTTTTTTTACTGTGATAGCGCTATTTACTGAGATCAACACTTGTCTATTATTACTAATGTATGATACAATGTATGATACAACATGGTGCCAAATCCCATGAGCTTCAGGGGGTTCCACCCCCTGGACCCCCTGCCTTTATATGCTCGATCTACTCTAATGGACTCTTGATTACAGTTGTCCCACATTGCAGTTTGAAAAACTTGGCAGGTCTGGTAGTATTTATACATACCCGGTATTCATTTCAGTCGGGGTCAGAGTATGAGTATTGTAACTCAAGGAGCAGTCAACTTCGCATGGTCTTTTCGGGAGGTGAAAGTGTCAATCAGATGGGATCAATGGAATAGGATATATTTCAGTTTACATGTAGGTCAAAGGTTAACAGTAACATCAGAAGTACATGTCAAACTTTTAGTTTACTCCTAACCTCAGACTACTTTTAAATTCAGCTACATCTACATGTATGCACATAATGATCATGATAATAAGAGCTTTTGATTTAGCGCATGATAAGTAATAATTCATTTTCTATGTGCTTTCCATTAAAAGAGTATTCTTTATAATCTACATCAACATACAGAGTAAGAGGACACAAAAATGAACAGCTCAAAGAGTGAGAAAAGTGTGGGAGACAGAGAGAGAGAGAAGAGGCAGGCAGGGGGAGGGGGGGGGGGGTCACAGGTTTCAATGTTTGCACTTCACTGTAGTACTGTACATATATACTTGTCTGACTGTCAACAATCTATAATACATGTAAACTTGGCCGAAGAAAAAAAAAAAATCGGCTCATATTTGAGTGAGGGGCATCGTAATGAGTTCATGTTATGCTCATCAGAATGTGTGATAATGTCTATTGGTTGCCAGAGGCAACCAGGGCACAGGGCAATTCATTTTAATAGACACCCTAATAGATGTGCATGCTGTCTTACCGTTTTTCTTTGTACAGTGGAGCCACCTTTGATTACAAGCACCTCGTCTCCAACCACTCAACCAAGTCAGCCGTCAATCGAGCCCAAACCAACCGCTGGTAAATCCAACACGTCAAAAGAAGGTCAGTGTGAATGTAGAAAGAATAAATTCCTGAATTATCAACTTCATTTAAATACAATATCTTTGAACGTGGTGTTTGTAATTTTTTTTAATTTTTTAATTTTGTTATTATTATTTTTTTTTTAAATCATTTTTGATTGATTGATTGATTGATTTTTTTAATTTTTTTTTTTGGGGAGGGGTGTAATTAATGTTACATGTTATTTACAAAGAGGGGGAGGGGGAGGGATTGAAGTGTACCTATCACCTAAAAGAGAATTATATAGCTAGTCGTCGTCGTCCTACGAGTCATGACTGACCCTCTGTGTCCCTATTGATGATGACGTTCCATCCACTTCCGTCCTGGGCATAGTGATTAGCTGTGCAGATGTTCATGCCAGTAATCTCTTTTATTCCATCAGCCCATCAAACTTTTGGGCTACCACGTTTTCGTTAACCCTCAACATTACCTTGGGTGATGATCTTCTCCAGGTTGTCACCTTCTGTCATAGAAATGTGTCCAAAATACTGCAACTTGTTCTTATCTATCCTCTGGCATAGGGTGACCTTTGCACCATGAAATAATGCCTTGCAGTAAAAAAATTCATTCATTGTAGTGCTATCATGGTGAGTCTTGTGTAGTTTAAAAAGCTAGAAACCATAGTTCAAAAAAGAATGTAAAACGAGTTGTCATGATTCATTTTTGTCTCGCCTGCGTAGCAAAAAGCGAGACATAGGCCCTGCTTTTCCGGTGACGGCGACGACGGCGACGGCATCAACATTAAAAACTTAACCTAAGGTTAAGTTTTTGAAATTTTAGTATTGATTGATTGATTGATTTGAATTTATTCGTCCAGAATGTGGAAATATGCTTTCCACCAGCATTACAATAATACGAGAAACAGAGCACAATAATATGAACATTATATAATTTTGAAAGTATAAGTTCTTATTCAATGAAACTTGGACCAAATGGTTATCAAGTATCCCCAATATTTCAGGTCACAAAGTCAAGGTCAAAGGTCATTTCAGGTCAACAGACTTGGACTATGTTGTAGCATCAACATCAAAACTTAACAAAAGGTTACAATTTTGAATTGTTATCATAATTTTGAAAGTATACATTCCTATTCCATGAAACTTGAACATAGGGGTTATCAAGTTTCATCTATCATTTGATTAGTCTTTTAGGTAACAAAGTCAAGGTCAAATGTAATTTAAGGTCTGCAAACTTAGACCTTGTTGTGGTATCAACCTCAAGATTTTGAATTTTTAGCATAATTTCAAAAGCGTTTGTTAAAATTCCATGAAATTTGTACACAAGAGTTATCAAGTATCACAAATCATATGACGCAAATTCCAGGTCACAAAATGCAAGTCAAAGGTCAGTTTAGGTCAGACTTGGACTATGTTTTCACAACTTAATATCAGAATTAATAATCAATTTTTATTATTTGTTCATATTCCATTAAAGTTATCAATCTTGGTACTTCGGATGATTCTTAGCCAATACTCACTTCAAAATGCTGATTATATTCAGAGTATTTCACTTTTTTGCGGGGGGGGGGGGGCCTGCTAATGGGCCACCCTGCCTATAAATAATGTCCAAACCTCAATTTTTCATCATATCGAATTGCGTAATGCAGGCGAGACCGCCGCGAGCGTTTCCCTAGTTATATTTATGTGTGCTGTCATGAAGGACAAATCTAAATTTGTGCATAAGAATCACTTTTCTTTTTCCCGTTGACATAAAAATGTAAAAATGAAGCTCTGAAATGTGTGAATAAAGATCTATATTGTGGGTGTTTGAGAACTATGATGCAAACATTTCTTTGTTCTAAAATTTACACTCTTTGATTCCATATTGAACAGGTGGACTTTCTACACTATCATTTATAGGTATTGCAGTTGGAGTTTTAGCTGGAGTTGTCCTATGTGGGCTTTGTGCATTCCTGATTTCGAAACGAAGACATACACGTAGGAGCACAGTGACTGGAGCGGACACTGAAGCACATCTATTGACTGGTTACAGTATAAACAGTAAGTACTATACATGTATGCTGGGGAGCCCTTTGAATGTGAACCTAACATTTTGACATGAAATTGGCAACGATTTTCCTTCATGTTCCTTGATTGCTTTTATACTGATATTATTTTCTGTATAATATTAAAAGAGTAGGTGTGCCGGAAATATGTTTACAAGATTATTCTTGTCATTTTCCCAACAAGAGCCAGCCATGTTATTTTAACATGATTATAAAAATAAAGGTTCCCATGTCTGCACACGCGTACATTTTTAAAGGCAGTTCAGGACTTTTCACATGATAGATGTTATTTTGAGGTTTGCGGATACAATAACTAAAATATGACCATTCTCAATTTGTTTAACTTGTTTTTGCTTTAATATGTACCGCTACAATATAGAAGACAATTTTTTGCTTGATGCATGATGTGTTTTTTCTCAAGTTCTCACAATTACCGCCATGCACGGACAAGTGTATTGTTATTTTTCCTTTATCAAATGCTGCTTTTAGTAGCACATAGTGAAACTAAAAAGTGATAATAAACTAAGGTGAATAAACAGGTACATGTACATGCAAGGAGGGAGGTCTGTGATTCATTAAAGATAAACTTGAGTTCTGGTAAAAAAAGAAAATGAATTCTCACAGAATCAAACGAAACTTACACTGAATGTTCAAGAGTACAAATAAATGTTATTTGCCAAACAATTTGGTAGAAAATGTGTACTGGCTGAGTAATGAGCATAGAAAGATAAGGAAATCAAGGTTAGTAGCCCGACACCATTTGTGTAGTCCCATATACATCTTTCTGTGTACAGTGCTTGTTACTTTACCAGGACTTGACCAAATTTATCATCATTTTGATGATTCCAGAACCTTGCGATGGCTAGATGATCAATCTTTTCTGATCCATTTCACACCTTTTCTTTTACAATGCAATCGCATGACCAGAACTCATCTTTATCTTTAACATTTGTCGCTTCCTTAAATTTTTATTTTTTGTCTTTATCCCTGTATAAATTTAGAGGATAGGCTCATCTTGGAGACGTCTGATTTCAAAAGTGCTACGGTCAAGGGGATCCAGGCCTGTCTAGACCAATCTAATTGTGAGGCTGTCATCATCAAGAAAAACAAGAAAAAAATTGGAATAGGTATTGATTATAATAATAATAATGGTAATGATTTGGTTGAATACATGTAGCATCGCAGTGTGATGTGCCATTACTGGGGTTTCTTGCATTGGCTTCAGATTTAAAGCAACTACGGGTATTAAAAGAATTAAACCGGCCTTGATTTCAAGTAATCAGGATCGCAGATTTGGGACATAGATTAATTTGTTTTCAATTATTATGTAGGAGTGTCTTTTTAGATTTTTACAGACTAGGCCTATGAATCAGATTTGATTATATTTGTCTAGGGACTGTGTCTGTAATCATACCCTGAGCTGTTGTATTGGTAGACCAGAGAGAGGCGAGCATTAGACCAACTCAAAGACGTTGCATTTACATGCAGCTTTTTATGCAAGAGACTAAGAGAGCCTGATACATTCTCTACAATACATTCAGTACTGCCCTGTTTAAATCTGTGTGCTTCAACTCAATCACTGCCCAAGTCCTGGAGTGATGCTATGTGTATTTATAGATACAATTGTTTCTTTAAAAAAGTGTAAAATAGTGCTTGCATTGTGCCCTTTACATTTATAAGAAATTAATGATAAAGAGACGCAACAAACAAACATTGACAAAGAAAAGGAAACAGATAAATATTTGGTTTTTAAAAGGTATTTTGGAGGATTTTTTTCTTTGAAGAGTTAACAGAAGAGAAAGTGTTGGAAAAAAAAGGGAGAGATTTCAATATTTTGGGTCCGTAATGAGAGAAACTACACTCCCCAACTTTGATTGTCATTTTTTGTCTCCACCCATATCTGGCATTATGTATTCTTTAAAGGGGAAGTCCACCCTGATATTCATTTGGTTTTAATAAAAGTAGACAAATGAGAGAAACATATCAGTGAAAGTATTAGCAAAAGCCAATATAAAATAAGAAGTTTGAATTGTTTAAATTGCATTGAATCAAACACTAATTGGAAAACTCAGTTACATATCTCGCGAGGTCCTCACCAATTTGCTCTGTACAGAAAATTTCATGAAGTTTTATTTTCTTCGTCGTTAATGATGAAATTCACACAGAGGTTGTGTAAATACCTTATTTTATTTTAGTACAGGGCGCTAAAGATTCAACTCGTATTCTAATGTCCTTGTTCATCTGTTTCAATACTGTAATTGATTTCTATCCTTATTTGGTTTAATTATGCAGTGCGTACCGGTAGTAATCAAGATGCATTCTTCATCGAAACATTAGCTTGGAATGACAGCATTGGAGTTTGGATGGAATATCGTCACAAAAATATATTTCTTCTGTCTTGGATGAAGTGTTTTCAACGAGACAATGAACTGTTAAAGACATTGAAGATGAAGTGTAAGTTAATTTCCTGTTTATATTTGCCTATTTTTTTCTTTTTCTTTTCCTACCAATTTTTAACAGACAATGCAAATGTTGCCGGTTCTTACGACATGTATCGCAGATTGTGTAAAATCAAGAAATTCGTAATTTTGTGTTTGCTTTGTTTTTATGTTTCCCCCCACCAGACTTGGTGCCGGAGGCGTGATGTTTTGGGGTTGTCTGTCTGCCCCGCTTTCTCATTATCATGATATATTAAGAAGCATGTGTGGTATAAAGTTCAAACTTCTTGATAGTGAACTATGTACGGTACCACCATAGGATCTGATTATATTTTGTTGTTAGTCGGTCATAGGTCATGATGGATAGTAGAAGGTCAACGGTCAAGAGTTGTAGGTCAGTGTCACTAAATTGACATAAACTTGCGGGATTTTAGCCTCATTAACTCAATGTATCGAGAACTATTTGATCCATGAATTTCAAACTTGGTATTAGTATGCATCACCATAGTCAAATTGAATTGATTTGGGGTAAAAGTAGGTCAAATGCCAGCAAGTCAAATTACATGAAATTTAAAGTGTTTATTTGAACTTGTAATGACCAAATCAATAACTACTGCATGTGAAGCTAGTTTAGCTGTGAAGTACAGTGTAGTATGCATTCTGCAACATTCTGTAACTAGTATGCATCACTGTAGGGATACAAGTGATCAGAATTTTGGATTGTCAGGTCAAAGGTCAAAGGTTGTATACTAGACAATTGATATGTAAGTATAGGCTTTCTGTTCTCATTATGATAATTCAAGCCATTGTCCTTACTGAATTTAGGCGGAGGCATATTGGAGAAGCAGACGCTTTGTGTGTGTGTTTGTGTGTGTGTGTTTGTGTGTGTTCTAGTTGAGAATGAGGAAGATATACAATTCTAAGCTTAATACTTGGTTCTTTTTGGTATGTTTTTACCTACAATTGGGTAAACAACAAATGATTGCAAGACATTATTTTTTTTGTGTATGGACTTGATCAAAATTAACTTACTTTCTCCTTTGCTATCTTCCGTCAAATGTTTTTGTTGTGAAGATGAATTAATCAGCATTCTTAATTTATCTGATATCCCAAAGGTGAAGAGGATTAGATTGTGATTTTCTTATCGTTGTAACTCTATTACAACGAAAATTCACCCTTTCATTGATCTCTACAGGTCTGAAGATAGGAAACGTTGCAGAGACATCTGCTCATATCTCCTGCCCATCCATTGAGAACACTTTCTACATGCATTTTGAAGAAAAGAATGTTCCTGGTGGCAGCTCAAGCGCTGGAGCAGTGGAGCTCATGTGTGACGGCAGCAGGGAGATCTCTGACCTTCGACCTAGCGTGACCTATAGCGTGCAGCTTGGTATCAAGGGTCAAACCGGGGATTCCGGAGGTTACAACTGGGTTTGGAAGGAGGAGTTCACCACGAGAAGTGAGATTTTTCTCCTTTTTTTTTCTCTCTTTTTTTTTTGCTGACTCTGTCGGCAGCAAGCCAGGTCCATGTTAAAAAACCCACGCGGGAAGAACTTTCATTTAACTGCGAGGTGCAGTTGAAGGCGCCGATTTGTACTTGTGAACTTATCACAAATAATAATAGCAATTTTGTTTTTAGAAGAATGTGTAAAGATTATTAATGTAAACAGTAGAGGACCTAGGATGGAATTCTGTGGTACGCCGTGTGTAATAGAAGAAAAATTGGAGGAATTATTATTATAAACTACATATTGAGATCTATTAGAAAGATTACTTTCAAACCAAGATGACAGACAAATTTGAGTGTTGTTCTAGTTTCTGAGTGGTGAGTCAACACACCGATTACTGAGCTGGGAGACACTGCCAGGCATAGTGCTAGGTGGAGGGGCATACAGTGTAAATCAAAACTTAAATTATTTATTTATTTATTTCAACAACAAAAATTGTACCTGTGTATAAGACGCACCCCCGACTTTCTATTTTTCACCGGTGGCCAAAAAAGTCTCATACACAGAGATTTACGGTACATGAAATTGTTGTCTATTTTACTCTTTTATGTGTTTAAAAGCTTGCAGAATTTTGTTCTGGCATTGATTTTAACTTACAACATAACAATTCTCTTTGTTAGGTATAACGGTGCAGTCAGTGACACCCAACGACACATCGGCTAAAGTTACTTTGAACGAGCATTCAATCCCAGAACTCTATTACGAGATCAACCAGGCAAAACTGAAGCCAATGACGAGTGCTGAGATTTTGATCCCTTCCCTAATCCCCGGAATGGAGCAGGTTTTACAGATCAAGGTCAAGGAGAATGTTGGAGGCACCACGGCTTACAGACTTCTTCAAGAAAAGTCTTTCAAGACATCAGGTACGTAAGTTTATGATGTAGAGGTGTTTCGGTCTAGTACAGGCTTCAAATCTCTGCTGCGGTACTAACATCCTTTAGCAAGACATTTATCTACATTAATTTTGTTACACTCTATAGCAGGTTTTTAATGTGTATACCTGCCATGGTAGGATTTGTTCCTTGAATGCACTGTCTTAAGATTGTGTGTGGCACAAATAGGAATATATCATAAAGGGAGTGGGTCATTTTGTCGCTGATACCAGACTTGGTGGAATTACCATTTATTTTGTTGTACAAGTCTGAACACAGTAAACCTGTAGGCCTATCAAGAAATATCCCCTTATATATAATTATTCATGGTAATTGTATGATCTCCCAAAGCTGTTTTAATTTGTTTTTAATTTTCCAAGTCCTTTCACTATAGCAATGATCGTATTATATATAATTATTTATGGTAATAGTATGATCTCCCAAAGCTGTTTTAATTTGTTTCTAATTTGAATTCCAAGTCCTTTCACTGTAGCAATGATCGTATTATATATAATTATTTATGGTAATTGTATATACTTATTTATTTACTTATTATTATGTACTTATATACTTATTATATTTTGTTTAACTTATTAATGATTTAATTCATCCATGTGTTTTTTTACCTTGTTATATTTTTTGTTATGCATTTTATATTGTTGACTGACTTGTTTAGTCTTCGGACTTTTTAATCAGTACTTGAATAAAACCAAATATCTAAATATCTAGTCTCTTGGAAAGTCTTCTGCATGGTGAGGGACAATCAAGATAATAGGGGATACAAGGGATTACATGAGGCCTATGGTCATAAAACTGAAAGCTAATTCGGGTGATTGACAATACATGTTATTGGTTAAACACCCAAACAGTGTCAATTTCCCCATATTAGAACCCACGCTCTTGCGTCTTTAAACAAACAGAGATAATGTACACCAAATGCGATATCAGCAATGAATGATATTCAAGCTCTTTATTATCTGCAGGGTCCGTGGATGGTGGAGGAGACTACAGGGGATATGCAACCACAGATGGTCCTATTTCAGAACCTGAAGAAGAGCCTGGTCCATCTCACCCACGAAGGAAGAAACCATCAAGAACAAATGTGCCAACAAAGTGTGGCACCGGACTGCTCGAAGCGATCCACACTCTGCGTCATAGTGAAAAATTCAAACAGGTGTACTATCATACCCCGCAGTGTGTTTTGGAGGCTGTGTTGGATTGTCTTCGGGAGTTCTTAAAAGTTCACAAGAAAATTATTCCCAAAGTCAAATATGTGGCAAAGGGAAAGCAGAGGGGAATGGAAGCTATAGAAGGCTTCATAACACATTACGATATGCAAGATTACACAGGAATCTTTGACTTGCTAAAAAGATTTATCTGCTATGACAAGGTTCACACGCAGGCTGGTGTGTTCTTTGCTGAGCAGCTTTTGGAAGCTCATTGTATTGACCTTAGAACCTGTCATGTATGTAAGCATGCTGTGTTTCTATTGAGACGGCGTGTAGAGAGACAGTCGTCAGTCGACAGTCAGTCGACAGTATGCTGACTGCATATGTATATATGTACATGAGCAACACAATCTACAGTCATGCACATGTATGCATAAGACGTCCTGTGTTCTTTTCTAAATACCTTAACTTTCAGTGTCTTTACAAGATGGAAAATGCAACCCAATATTTTCTAAATTGACAACTATTGCTTACATAAGAAACCAGTGCGGATTTCCATTATTTCACATAAATTTGATAATAAAAGTGAAGGTTTCACACCAAGTTCTTAATTGTCCAGATTTGGTGGACTTTATGTAAGAAATAATTTGTACTTGCATATTGATTTTAAGCCAAAAGAGAGCACTGAAATGCTCTGATGAAAATTTGCTTCTCTGCTTAACGTTTGCATTGGCAATAACTCGTAAGGAAAAAAATTCTTGCAGATTCGTTTCTACATTCTGTTTGCTTTGGAAAAAGGAGACCAACTGTTGTATTCTACATAGGCATTAGACACATATATCAGTATATGGGAATTTTATTACCAGTTGGAATATATTGCTGCATACTGCCTATTAGTTGTAATAAGTAAATGTACCGGTATGTGATTAGTATGATCATTTGACGTTTGTATAGCTAATTCTATACATCATTCATATATTCTAGTTCATTGATTGGTTGTCAGTGTGTCACATGATCAAAAATATACACACTATTTTGCCAAAAGTACTATTTACGGCTAGCAAAAATTAACACAGTACTGCCAAATTTGCAAACTTTTCATACTTGCGAAAGGGTTTTGGGTTTTCACAAGAAAAATTTGCAATATAATTGCACCCAAGTGATGTAGTGTCAGATGTCTAATGTCTAATTCAGGGCAATACGACTTGTCATATATTGTATTACCATATTAAAAGCAGTCAATATTACTTAATTATTTACTGCATGCTCACTGTCAGGCCGGCTTTACATGACTGTAAAACATGTACAATTTGTAGTTCATCTCATTAGAAATGCTCAGTATTACAATGTTTAACGCCATCCAAAGTGTTTGCCCCATCCCTCATGTCTGGTATCCCTTTTCACTTAAATTTGTATCAACTCCTGTATACATGTTACTCTTTATATAGCCCATTATATGTAAACCACTACCATGCATGCATGCTTTTCTGCACAAAAATGGGCACCAGTTGAATGAAGAATTGCTTTGTGCAACACAATGACTTTTCTAACTAAATCATCGGTCACAAATGCCATTACGAACGCCGTACGAATGATTTTCAGACCATGGGCATTCGGGAAGACCTTTGTGACCGGAGCAATAGCCATTTCTGGTCTTTATTAGCTTTTGAACACAGATATATACATATATTTATCAATTTCATGCTGGAAACTTTTTCATATACATGTATCTATCTTATGATGATAAAGATTGTATGCCACAGGGAGATTATTTTTGTAGCATATGAACTTATGAACTGATAAATGATATTTTGAGTGTGTGCATTACTCTGTCTTTCTATGAGCTTTTTCCATGCCCAAAGATGGATATGATGCAATTTTTTCGGATGAAACATGGTAGCCTCAATGGATGATGCCTTTTGTTGAGTTCCAACACAAGTTGTTAATTGATAATTTGAAGAAAATACATGAATTGTTGTTGCATGAGGGAATCAACAATGGCATGAGTAGCATTCATATACTTAACAGACCTTTGTTTGTTTGTTTTGTTATATGCCATTGTTTATATATTTGATTTAAAACTAATCAAATTGGGTGTGTGAAAATGACGTGGATGAGGGCATTATATTGATGAATGGCCAAAGAAAATACACAGCCACAAAACATGAGTTTATACATGTACATTATTAGTGTTGCTACTTGCATTGTATTCTTGTGATCCTGTATACCTGAAGGAATTATCAACCATATATGAAGAGCTTAATTCCAAAAGGAGCTAAATCCACTTTTTATGAAAATTGAGTTATTGATATCAGAACATTGTTCACTCAAGTACCCGTCTTTCAACAAAATTATTTACCTAAATTTTTGAGAGCAATTATGAAAAAATGCACCTTCTTAGACGCCTGTACATAAATCTGGTAAACTATTTCTTTTTTCTCTGAAGTTACAAAAATGGATTTACATGTAGCTCCTTTTGGAATTAAACTTCATATGGAGACTTTGATTTCGAGTGAACACAAAATCATACTACATAATTTATCCTCAAAGGAGCTTGTGATTTCCCTTTTTTTAAGGCTTACTTCCGATCATCAGGTCATTGCGTCTGGTCGGGTGGTCGCGTTACACGACCGTTTGAGAAAAGAACACTGAAGATAAAGCGAACTTCGTAGATTTGCCGTAGGGTTTCACAAACTGTCAGGTAAATTCAGAACCAGACCATTTGTAGATGAGAGGGGTTAATTTCTCAAACATCCCTGACATTTCATGAATGGAGGGGGCATGTTTTCACAGAAGTTTGGGTAAAGTGACCACCCGACCCGACGCATTGACCCGATGATTTGGAGTCGGCCATTTTTAATGATATTGACTCTGCCAACTTCTGTGAAGAAGTCTTCATACATTCAAATCAGTACTGACAAAAAAATGGTTGATGGATAGGTGAATAGATGAATTGATGAAGAAATGAATGAATAAATACATGAATTTATAGACAGGTAGATAGATAGATGAATAAATTATTAAATGAATGAAGAAATACATGAATATATAGACAGGTAGATAGATAGATGAATAAATAACTAAATAGATGATTGAATAAACAAAAAGAAGCTATACATTCAACTGAGGTGAAAAGTCGTAATTACAATTGAGGGCATTTATATTTATAGATGATGCTTCTAGGCTGGGTATAGGTTTAGTTAGGATGTCTATGCCTGACCGTACATTGTTCCTGAGCATTTATGTAAATGTGTTTATTATTTTTTGATAGGCACTATTTTGTATCGGTGTAATGTGAATTTGGACATGTATCGGCTTGCACCAAATGTACAGCTTTAATATAGTGATATGCTATACCAAGTTGCTACTATACTGCAGTATTCATACTCCTTGTAAAAATTTGATGTTGTTTGTGTGTTCCGTAACTCAAGAATGAAAGGTGGACAGGTTGAGTTAGGGCCTTTGTTGAATACTTTTAGATGTAAACTTTAGTATGTCACTTTCTCAAGAAACAAATTAATTTGTTATCAAAGAAATTTATTCAGCAATGAATTATTTGTCATTTATTCAATTCCAAATTTGATCAACAGTACCTTTCTACCCTGTAGTTATGATTAACCACTGCCAAATTGTTTTAATTAAATCTGTTTAATTAAGGCTGATCAGATAAATTGAACAGCTATAAGAGTCAATTATTATTATTATTATCATTATATGATGCCATTATCTTTTTCTATTGAATTTGTACTTGCATGTCAAGATTTTCTATTGTATCCTTTCATTTTGTTTTGTAGGAATGGAATGTGGTTTTAATGGGGCAAAAATATTTCTTTAACTGCTGGGAAAAGAAAATTTATTTTGGAAAGTTTGTGGCAATGTGACTCTTAAGCATTTTTGTTTTGTTTTTTTTTTGTTCTGAGTGCATTTTGAAAATGCTTTTGTGTCAAAGTATCAAGTAACCTGCAAATTTGTCCTTAGAAAATGTTTCACCCCATGTTTTTGTTTTCTTCCCCTAAACAGTTTGCAGTCAATGATATGCTATTTTGTTTCAGCTGTTCGCGGCTCCTACCAAAAGAAGTTGGATTATATTTTTCAACATGATCGAGTCACAATGCTTGCTTGTAAGTTTCAATTCTGAAATAAATTAAGTTTGCAGTCGATGATAATTATGCTATTTTGTAACGGCTGTTTGCGGCTCCTACGTGAAGAAGTTGATTATATTTTTTACATGATCGAGTCACAATGCTTGCTTAAAAGTTTCAATTCTGAAATAAAAATTTTTGTATGTCTGTTGATAATTGTAAGTCTAGCTGTCTCAGATTCAATCTGATTTGATCAAATCAAGTGTCATGAGAGCTCATGGTATTGAATGTTCCTACTTGCCTTTGTATGCATTTTAAAATGCAATTTATTGTGATTTTTTTTTTTTTTAAATGTATTGTTAATTAATTTTTGTGTTTTAAACATCGGGACAAATTTCTAACCATTCCAACTAATAGACAATCATTGATATAATGCCCTGCTTAGACCGTTTCTTCCCTATCATGTTCTAATTAGATTCATATCCTAAAATATTATCATCATGATAATATTTGATTTCATACAATATTTCTTTCTACAGTATGGTAAAGCAAATGTGTGATCTCTTTTTAGAGTAGTGAAAACTTATATTGTCAATACTTTGGCATAGACTTGATGTTTTTTTTTCTACCAGAGTGTTTTAGAACTGGTGTCGAGAAGCAGTTACACTTATCAGACACTGGGTGATTTCAAACACGGTGTTGGTGTTTGGTGTAAAACGTTGAGGAGGCATCCATTGAGACCATCTTACATTGCTACGTTCTGTAATAGTGTTTATTTCCGGCAAAACCATAATAGAACATCAAGCATGAAATCACCCAGTTTATACATTGTCAATTAATACAATTTCTGCTGTCATTTATGTTTAAATAGACAACATAAAGTGTTGCAGCGGCATGACTAAGTAATCTACCTGCACCTTCCATTCCCCCCCCCCCTTCCATCTCCACCCCTTTTGTATAAAATAATCGTAGCCACTTCTGCATCTGAAAATAAACACAAGGTATGGGAAGTCGTTTTTAAATCAGATTTATGTATTATTGTTGCACTTTTTTCATTGGTTAAAGTCAAGTGGATATTGCTATTTGTCCCTTGGGATCATGGCTCATACCGGCCGAGAATTTTTTATGGTGAAACAAAGAAAGCTACGAGAAAAAAAACAATGAATTATTCAGATTAGGTTTTTGGTTCACCAGCTTCCCAGAGTTCCCCTATTCACCCTTTCCATCTATTTGTTTGTTGCCACTGAATTTTGTGTCCATGTATACATGATGAATCTAATGCTGATATTGAATTGTAGATAGGTTAAATAAATATATATAGAGAGATATATATATATGTATATATTGGTACACTATTATAATCGGTTCAGAACGACGGAATGTATGAGCTAAGCCCTTCTGGCTGCAAACAGACGTTATCTTCTTCCATTAAATTTTTTATATGATACAATTAATTTTAAAACGAGAATAACTATTTTATGTCCGTCGATTATTTCATTATTTTTGTATTTTGATGAAGGGTTAGAATGGGATAAGAAAGGGCACTTTTGTGTTTTGTATGTCCTAGCTGCTAGCTGATAATTGCATGATGAGAAAGAGAGAGGGGAAGAGGGTAAGACATATGAGAGAATAGAGCGATCAAGAGAGAGAGAGAGAGAGAAAAAGAGAGAGAGAGAGAGAGAGAGAGAAGAGGGGGATGGGGTGGTGGAATTCAATTCAATTTAATTCAATTTTATTTCACCAAAGCAATTACACACACAAAATATATCATATGTACATTCGTAGAACTATACATGGTTACATAAAAGAATAGAACACAACACATGGTTACACATTGGTACAACAATATAAAAGTTGCTCAGCATGCAGGCAGCAGCCAGAAAGGAAGTGACCCTTATATAATGAGTGGCCGACCTAAAGATATATTATTAAAAGATAAACATAAGTTCCAGATTACAAGGGCATGACAAAATGATCTTTGTTTGAATTAAGTTAGTGAAGCAATATAGAAGAGGGAAAGATGAAGAGATTGGTTTTCATGGGAAGTTGCCGGAAGACAATTTGAAGAAGTTTACTTACAGTTTTTCATAAATCTTTCAGGACTTCATTATTTTATAAACTTTTAGAAAATATTCTAAAAGAGGGAAGTTTATTAGATGCATAATTTCCCTGAAATCCGGAAGCAAAAATAGTGTCTACTTAGAACCCCTCCAATATTATAGATTCGTGAATAAATTAAACCACTTGTATGTGCTTTAATACCGGGATTATGGTGAAACATAAACATATCGGGGTGTAGGTTATTTAAATTTTTGTTAATAAATATTTTGCTTTATGTTTGTCCCGACCGAATTCCTGAGGAAACATGCCGTTTACGTTTGGCACTCTGTACCCATTCTTGTCAACAGTGCAGTGGCGTTCCATACATCTCAAGTAAGTAAACAAAGAACGATAATTATTGCTTGAGCGCACACCCGAGTCGCTCTGTGACGCCGTCCCTAGTCTAGCCGTAGCCCTGAGAGGAAGGTAGCGCAGAGACATGACTTGTATTGTGTGCGCTGCATGCATCATATACATGGATGGATTGGAAGGCCTTATCCTTGGTCTGTGATTATCCCGGCCGAGTAAACATACCACGTCTTTAACTTTGCTGCTCGCATAATATAATGTGCAAACGAAAGAATTGACTGTTAGCTGAGCTGAGGAGACCGATTGAACTTGTAGTGTGGAAAATGCTGCTGTGATGATGTGATCTTCATTTTAATTCTTATATTTTGGTATGCAGCTAGAATCACAAGCATACATGGAATGCTAACTATTATAAAGTCTGGAATAAAGCAGTAGAAAGAGCTAGAGCCTGACTCTAGAGTAGAGGTCGAGGCGCTAGGTCGATTTAGGAGACTCGAGATAGCCCTGCGCCTCTCCCGTGTTGGACTTGGAGATTTAGCTTACAAAAGAACAGAAACTTCAAAGTTACAGGACCAACAACAAGGCCATTTTCTCTACCAGTACCAATTGTTTTGCTTCTCTAAGCTTTATAGGTAAGGACTATACTCTGATACTGTATACTAATTAGGACTAAGTGGATCATGATGATCATATCAAAAACTGTTATGGAAACAAAAGTAGACAGTGATTTTTTAAAGCAAATGCCATGCCATGGTGAAGATCATCTAAAGAAAGGCTTGTATGATTTGGAAAATACAAAGCATAAAAACAGAGCAATCCCATATAATTTGAATCAAGAAATTGCATGCAACATGCAAATTGATGTTTGAAAAATGGAAAATCTGTCCCATTTTTATTTTGGGGGAAAATCATAGATACAATTTATCATTACATTGGTTTGGTTTCACCTTTATTTTATGCATACATAGATATACATGAACATGTAGGTCTAGTCTCAGTGGAACAACCGACGATTAGAGAGACTGAAGCTTTCGGTCTAGGTCTAGTCATGATCATGTATAATTACATAGACTCTACGTGTATTTTCATTTTTCTCTCGTACCTCAATAACCATTATTAGTAATTACCAAATAACTGCAAAACAATTTAGTCCCGTTGTCTGTTGATACAGTACTTGGAGTCTGAATTTCACTCCATACTTGTAGCTTCGCCTTTTAAAATATATATTCTTATTATCTATTCACACATGTTAATGTTATGTCGAAACATCCAACAAGATTCGTATCAAGTAAGAGATAATGAGGGTATTGTAATATACCACAACAACCATTATTAGTAATTACCAAATAACTCAAAACAATTTAGTCCCGTTGTCTGCTGATACAGTACTTGGAGTCTGAATTTCACTCCATACTTGTAGCTTCGCCTTTTAAAATATATATTCTTATTATCTATTCACACATGTTAATGTTATGTCGAAACATCCAACAAGATTCGTATCAAGTAAGAGATAATGAGGGTATTGTAATATTTTATGTAATCATGATATGATGATTGATACATTATGTTTTTTTTGTTAGGTCTATATTATATTTGTTGTTAATTAACTCAACTCAATGTATTGCAGGGTGGACAATTTTTTTGTACAACCATGATCTTCATTGGGAGGTTCCTCAATATCTACACTGTTGCCGGACTCGGAGTCTTCCTCGCGGCCTCGTGTCGACTCGGGCTAGTGAGCTCTTCTTCACCATGGCTCTATCTTGGACTAGGACTAGTGGGCTTCATTCTGGGCTGCTCCCTGGTCCTGTTCTCTGGGAAGATCAAGAAGCCCCCGATTACCCATCAGCCCCCTCCGACCTTCCAGACGTTGGTTACCAAGATTATGGTAAGCTTTAATAAACAAAATCTTGGATTTAGCTCATGCTGCAATTATGATTATAAACCTTTAGGTCAGTCAGGAATCCCATGATTTTTACAAGCTGATCGCCTGTCTGATTATCAAGATATTTATGATTGGAATTCAATATTTCAACAACCGTTTTCCCCAACGTTTTTTATAAAACTACAGTCTATTGGGAAAATGAGTATGGTAAAATCATTCACTCAAAGATTTTTAATTTTTGAGGCACTTCATGATCATTTTGAATTGCACTTTGTTTAGGGCTTTAATATTACACCATATCTGAGACACTGATAACACATAGGGCCATGCATCTCATATGTTAAACTGGAAACATTGTAAAACAATGCTTTAAAGAGGAGGTTGAGTTCTGGGAAAGTTTACAAATCATTTGTGAGCTCGTTAATTCTTGTTATGTTAGTATGGAAGAGTGTCATAGAAAAAGTGTCCCCTGATGAGGATGGTTCTTCAAATGCACTTATACAGGCGCGGATCCAGGATTTTCCATAGGGGGGGCAGGAAGTTTGAAAATTGCGCCGACCGTTTTTTTCAAGGTCATATTAGAAGCACCATACCATTACAATTTTTGACATTTTCATCGGGGGGGGGGGGGGGCTATAGCCTCTTATCCGAAAAAGTAACTTTCTGGTTTCACAATTCGGCTAGTGAGCGAAGCGAGCGAGCAACAATTTGAGCAAAATATTTATTTTGTGAAAGTGTTATTTATAGCCAAATAAACGAGAAAAGATGTCAAAAAATCATATGCGGGTAGCTCGCTAACCCCCCTCCCCCACCCCTCCCCAATGACGCGCGAAGCGCGGAAGCTTTGACCTTTCATTAATTATTAGAGAAAGAAGACGATTTGTTGTACAATTCTCGACTCTTAAAACTTCTCTGAATTCAGTTTTCCCCCTCCCGCGCAAAGCGCGGAAGCTTTGACATGTTATAGTTTAATGAAATTATTAGAGAAAAATATGATTCGTTGTTCCATTCTCGACTCTTAATCCTTCTCTGAATTCAGTTTACCCCCTCCCGCGCAAAGCGCAGAAGCTTAACGTTTCATTAAATTATTAGAGAACAAAGACGATTTGTTGTACCATTCTCGACTCTTATTACTTGACTGAATTCACCCCCCCCCCCCCCCTCCCGCGCGAAGCGCGGAAGCTTTGGCCTTTCATAGTTTAATGAAATTATTAGAGAAAGGAGATGATTCGTTGTACCATTCTCGACTCTTAATCCTTGGGTGTATTTAGTTTCCTCCTGCCCGCGCAAAGCGCGGAAGCTTTGCCCTTTCATTAATTATTATAGAAAGAAGATTTGTTGCTCCATTCTCGACTCTTATTACTTGACTGAATTCACCCCCCCCCCTCCCGCGCGCAGCACGGAAGCTTTGGCCTTTCATAGTTTAATGAAATAATTAGAGAAAGAAGATGATTCGTTGTGCCGTCATCGACTCTTAATCCTTGTCTGAATTAAGTTCCCGTCCCTCCCCCCTCCCACGCGTAGCGCTGAAGCTTTGACGTTTAATTAATTATAAGGAAAAGGAGACGATTTATTGTACCATTCTCGACACTTAATCCTTGTCTGAATTGAGTTCCCGTCCCCCCCCCCTCCCGCGCGTAGCGTGGAAGCTTTGACGTTTAATTAAATTATAAGGAAAAGGGACGATTCTTTGTACCATTCTCGACTCTTAATCCTTGTCTGAATTGAGTTCCCCTCCCCCCCCCCCCCTCCCGCGCGAAGCGCGGAAGCTTTGACGTTACATTAAATTATAAAGGAAAGGAGACGATTCTTTGTACCATTCTCGACTCTTAATCATTGTCTGAATTGAGTTCCCGCCCCCCCCCCCTCCTCCCGCGCGAAGCGCGGAAACGTTGACGTTTCATTAAAGTATTAGAAAAAGAAGATGATTCGTTGTACCGTCATCGACTCTTTATCCTTGTCTGAATTAAGTTTTCCCTTGGCCGTAAGCTTTGACAGTTTATTAAATTATTAGAGGAAGAAGACGAATCATTTTATCATTCTCGACTCTTAATCCTTGTCTGAATTAAGTTTTCCCTTGCCCGCGCGTAGCGCGTAAGCTTTGACGGTTTATTAAATTATTATCCTTCTTTGAATTCAGTTTTTCCCCTTCCACGCGAAGCGCGGAAACGTTGACGGTTTATTAAATTATTAGAGGAAGAAGACGAATCATTTTATCATTCTCGACTCTTAATCCTTGTCTGAATTAAGTTTTCCCTTGCCCGCGCGTAGCGCGTAAGCTTTGACGGTTTATTAAATTATTATCCTTCTTTGAATTCAGTTTTTCCCCTTCCACGCGAAGCGCGGAAACGTTGACGTTTCATTAAATTATTAGAGAAATAAGATGATTCGTTGTACCGTCATCGACTCTTTATCCTTGTCTGAATTGAGTTCCCCCCCCCCCCCTCCCGCGCGAAGCGCGGAGGCTTTGACGTTTCATTAAATTATTAGAGAGAGAAGACGATTCGTTGTACCATTCTCGACTCTTAATCCTTGGGTGTATTCAGTTTCCTCCTGCCCGCGCAAAGCGCGGAAGCTTCGCCCTTTCATTAATTATTATAGAAAGAAGATTTGTTGCACCATTCTCGACTCTTATTACTTGACTGAATTCACCCCCCCCCCTCCCGCGCGAAGCACGGAAGCTTTGGCCTTTCATAGTTTAATGAAATAATTAGAGAAAGAAGATGATTCGTTGTGCCGTCATCGACTCTTAATCCTTGTCTGAATTAAGTTCCCGTCCCTCCCCCCTCCCACGCGTAGCCCTGAAGCTTTGACGTTTAATTAATTATAAGGAAAAGGAGACGATTCTTTGTACCATTCTCGACTCTTAATCCTTGTCTGAATTGAGTTCCCGCCCTCTCCCCCCCCCCCCCCCCTCCCGCGCGAAGCGCGGAAGCTTCGACGTTTCATTAAATTATTAGAGAAAGAAGATGATTCGTTTCACCATTCTCGACTCCCAATCCTTGTCTGAATTCAGTTGCCCCCCCCTCCCAAGCGATGCGCGGAAGCTTTGACATTTTATTAAATTATTGGAGAAAGAAGACTATTCGTTGTACCGTTCTATATTACACCTACCATGGATAAATCACGGCAGGGAGCGTCATAATTTTGTGTTATCGGGCGAGGGCCGGGCCGGGGCGTAGCGACCAAACGAGATTTTGCAATGTTGAATGCTGAAATTATGCATTCTAAAAAATCCCTAAGCCCGATATGTACGCTCTTTCCGCTATATTTATTTCTAGCTATATTTCTATATTTCCTGGGAGACTTGTCCCCATATCGGGCCCAGGATCGCCGCCCTTGTCCATGATTACTACCAACATGAGTTCTAATAGAATCACAAGCGAGTCGATACGAGCTGAATCCAAATGAAGGGTAAAATAAGAGTTGTCAAGCGGCCCTACCGTTAATTTAAAATTTGACTGTTGAGTATATAACTTCTATTTAAAAGACATCCAAAATATTGTGCCCTTTTCAAATTTCTCACTAAAGAGTGATGACCGCAGGGGCTGTTCTTAACGTTTAACTTTGAATCTGCGGCTCGAGATTTTATGCGGCCGGCCCGGCCCCCTCTATTCAATAACGTTTGCCAATGAGCCTTCTGGAATGTCCCCTAATCTCCCGATTACAGTTTTCCCATATTTGTCGTCATTTCCTTGCCTTTCCCCCTTTCTCACCGACTTTTCTTTTCCCCACCCCCCCCCCCTCACCCTCTCAGTGTTATCTAGGGTACGCACATGTATGTTCCCTCTCTTTGAAAGCACCCCTCTGTCTCCGGTGTGTAAAGTCAGTACGGGCCGGATTTTTGTGTATTGCGGGCCGGACTTTTGTTTCGTGAAAAGTAACTCTTCATCGGAAATTTAGGGAACACAAATTCAGTCCCTCCAACCCCGGAGTTGGAGGGAGGGGGGGGGGGGGGGGGGGGGGGGGGGGGGGGGGGGGGGGGGGGGGCTTTTTATTTATCTTTTCTCTTCTATTTTATTTTCTCTTCTTTTTTCCTTTCTCTTCTCCTTTCTTTTCTCTTCTCCTTTTTTTTCTCCTCTTCTCCTTTCTTTTTTTCTCTTCTTTTCTTCCTCTTTTTTTTCTTCCTTTTTTTTGCGCCGCCAATAGGGGGGGCCGCGGCCGTTTCGGCCCCCCCCCTGGATCCGCCACTGCTTATATTCAAAACATGACAAGTAATAATTACAGGTTGGGGATCACACTTTCTTGCGACATGTTAGTGTAGTCCCGTATTCACATTTCTATGTGTAGTGCATGCGACTTTTGGCAAGACTGAAGTCAATTTCTTATCATTTTGAGGTTCCAAAACCTCAAAGTATGCACCAATACTGATGTGCTATATTATTTACTTTTTCTAATCACTTCCACACAGTTTCTTTTACAGTGCAATTGCATGACACGTACATGTAATGGCATTCTTGGTCCTGTTTCATAAAACCTGTCATTAATAACTTAACAAACACTAAATTTCTATGACAAATTTTCTCTTGGCCAATCAAATGCTACAATTTCAGTAGCTTAAAACAGTTAACTTGTTCCGGATAAAAAGTTTTATGAAACGGGTGCCATTATTTGTAAGGAATCTTTCACTACGTTTCTTCACATTTTTTGCTTGACAGGAGTTGAAAGGTCGCAGGAGAAGACCAGGAAGACGGGTCGTCATATCACGAAACATTGACAATGCCATCAGAGAACGTAAGAGGAACATTTAAACCAAGACATTGTGTGTCCAGACAGGTTGTGTATATATATATATATATATATATACAGACAGTTTATTTATTTAAAACACAGCAATTTAAAGAGATTTACAAGCAATAAAAGGTACTTCATCAATCAAAATACGGGTACTCAAATCTCACAATATTATAAAGGACAAATATTCATGACAGGTAGTGCTACATGTATTTGACAGGGCTGTCAACCCTCCCGCATTTGGAGGGAGTCTCACGCCTCCACGCTCATTCTCCCCGCCATCCCAATAGCTCGTAGCGGGAGACTCCCGCCAGCACGCCTTTCCTCCCGCTCTCCCGCTTCGATGTAGAATCTCCCGGTTTATGAAAAAACCTCCCGCCACAACCGGGACAAAAAAAAAAAATGTGCTCTTACCCCCCCCCCCCCCCCCCCCCCCCCCTCCCCCACTTATTCAGCGGCTGGCCAAGTCGTTGCGAAATTTTCGGCGCGATTTTTCAAATTTTAAAACACCGGCCCCGTCTTGCGTACGACCTCCCTCGAAGCAGTTCCCCAAAGTTGACAGCCCTGTAGTTGATGACTATTTTTCGTTCAATCTGAAGGCAAAAGAGAAGGATGTTTGTTGAGTGTCCCGAACCCGGATTCCCCCATCATGCTTGTCAATATTGATCCTATTCCAAATGCATAGGTGGGACTAGGGTAAACAAATATTTCCAAGCTCCCACTTTTGTTTCGAATTCAAATCATTACCTGTAAGCCTGTGAAGGGTAGTCGAATGCTCGAGTACCCGCACGGTTGACAACTACTCGGGTACGATTTCTCGTACCCGAATATTCGGCCGCAATTTTTTTTTTTTTTTTTTTTTTTTTTTTTTAAATGTCCAGGCCGACGCTTACCCGTGCCTGGGTTAGCGGCGGCCGCTGGCATGGTGCCGTCAGTAAAAATGTTTCCCAACTCAAGCACTGTCAAACTCACCACTCAGAAACTGGGACCAAATGTCTGGATTTCTGCTTGGACTTGGAGGAAAATGGATTATTCTGCCATCTTTGGTTTTTAAAACAGCATTGTTCACTGTTATTATTATTATTAAATCGGCGCCTTCAACTGCAACTCAAAGTAAAATTGCATGCTTTTTCGGAGACAGAACTGGGATACTGCTCCAGTGGTATGTATGGTGGTGGCAAAAAAAAAATCAACAAAAAAATCAACAAAAAATCAACAACAAAAAAAAATCAAAAAAAATTAAAAAAAAAAAAAACATGGCGTCCGAATACTCGAGTATTCGCTTGTAAGCATGGGAGTGTACTCGGGTACCTCATAGCCTTAATTACCTGTTCATGCAATGGGATAAGACTACCCAGAAGAAATGAAAAGATGGTTCTGTACATACATGTACATGCATGTACATGTAGTCTCCTACTCTAGGTTTGTCAAGATGTTTTAAATTTGCCCATATTTCTTTTGGTAAAATTAAAAATGAAAGTTGCTAATCCCTTGCTATCCTTTACAATACTTCTTGAGTCCAGTGCTGCAATTTTTTATGAGTCATTCTGTTTTAATTGTTTGTTTGTTTGTTTTTATTTACATATTGTAGCTAGTGATGTCTCTTAAGTTTTTATTAATTTATTATTGATATTTTTGGCTTAGTATTTCATCTGGCGGTCAGGGACTATGTGATGTTCTGGTACAATACTCTTGGACAAGATGGTGCTACTTTTACTGATGCTTTAGAGTGAGTATCTATTTTTATAATTCTTTTAAATATTTTTTGTATTTTTATTACCGTAAACAAAAGTGATGTTCATTTGAACAGAAATGTACAAAATGTGAATAAGATTAATGCCATGAAACAGCTTTATCCTGTCAAAATTCATTTAGGAATATATGTGGTTAATGCATGTAGTTATTTTCACGACTTCTTTTTTTTTTTAAACTCCCTAAAGCAGTCATGAAATGATATTTATGTTGTATGTAGATGTTAATGTTGTGACAATGTGCTGTCCATTGATGCGTAAATATTTGTAAAGGGACATTTTAATGGATTCCTGTCTTTATCATGAAATTTTATTTTTAAAAAAATCAGAAATCAGTCATAAATTCAATCACATCGGATCACAATGTTGTAATTAAACAAACCCTTAAGAAAAAAAAAAGCATGTGATTGTTGAACCCAGTTTATACTCTGCTGTTTCCTGTAGTATTGATGACTTGTATTTCCTAAATGTGCATTAATTAAATGTTATTGTTTTTGTTTTTTTCTTCTCCAATTCTCATACAAGAAATGATATGTGGGAGGTGGTCCATAATATGGCAATGAGACTAAAAAGAATTGACATGGTGAGTATATATATCCTTTCGTCATTTGTATAACTGCCTGCATTCTACTTGGACCGATTTTTTTTTTAAAGCCGGTCTGCCCTAGTTTGGCCAGGGGGATTAGACCTCCCTGCAAGGTCACTGACAGGTGGTTATCTCATACAATGAGCTCTCAATTAACATATGAAAAAGACGATCATGGGACCAACAGGCACCTATTAGGCATTGTTTGCTATATAGAGGGCGCAAATAGCTATAAGTAGTGCAGTGGGGCTTTAAAGAACTGTTTTGAGTGCAGCAAAGTGATCAAGGAGAGGGAATGTTCCAGTTTGTCCCTTCTTCCTGATCTCTGTTACATCTCTTTAACGTGTGACCGGAAAAAAATGCACAAAAAACTTGGCCATCTTTCTTTTCAAATAATTTGTGAATATATGCTTGATGTAAGGTCAGGGCCCCATCTTATAAAGAATTGAAATCAATCGCAACTTATTTGCAATTGATTTCAATAGCATTTATGTACATAAGAGATAGGAGACTGCAAACTTGCAAATGATTTGAGGATTTGGGATTGATTCAAATCAATGGCAACTCTGTATAAGACGGGCCCAGGTATGTATAATATTCTAACTAATAGGCCCTACTGTTGTTCATGTGTTTCCTAACATTGCAACGTGTAAAGTGTTTTGAAGTTCATGTTTTGAGAAAGTGGGTATAAACTAGAAAGCATAGATGTATGCCTGCTGGTAAAAGTGTATTAGTATTTTTAGTGATACATGTGCATTAATTAATTATACAAGCTTAGGACGTGTGCGTCTATTGTACAAAGTCTTCAGATGGAGTATGATAGATAGCCTCAACGAGAGCAGATTGATCTTATGTGACATGTTTTCTTGTACTTTTGTAGGTGCGCTTCCTGTCCAGTGATGTTGTGTACAAGCTTTGTGATCACTTCCAGAAGCTGAGGGAAACCAGTGTAAGGTATGTTTAAAGTGTGTTGAGAGGACGGAAATATAAAATACCAGTTAAGCAAAAGAACTACATGTACAAACGGATAAGTAGAGAGATTTATAATATTAACTAAAACAAAACACATGTAGAGCAAGAGAGAAAACAAGAAGAAGAAAATAGGGGTGTCGGAGGGAGAGGGAGGGAGAGGGGGGAGAGAGAGAAAGAGAGAGAGAGAGAGAGAGAAAAGGAGGGGCATAGAGAATAAAGAATATGTTCGCATGGTTGTGGGCTTCTGTTGAATTACATGTAAGAGCTCAATCGCACAGTACCTACATTTGGAACTGTTCGCTCTATCCATTATCAACATGTACGTATAAACAAATTTCATTTGTTACTCTGTGATGTAAATACCTTTCAGCTGTACGATGTATGTTTACACAGACTTTTCCAAATCAACAATATGAATATCTAGTTTACATGTTTAGAAAACTACATGGGGTATGGACTATGTTGCGTGTTAACTAGTAATCCCACATAATTCCTTTTTTAATTAAACTACTAAAAAGCAGTATCCCTCCAGACAATAAAACACTTAATAAATGATCACATCCAGACAAATTGATTATGGTTAAAAACTGGTTCTATATTCTATAATTTCACATAAGATACAATGATTACAGAATTATCAAAAACCTCTTCTGTCTATCTCAACAGTGACAGACAATTAAACTATCACTAGGCCCTTGGTAGTTACTATTAATAATCAAACATAGATAACTACCAACAGCACATTAATGTAAAGGAGACTCAACTTAGTCACTATGGTATTAATAATTACCGCTTAATACAAGTCTCGAAATATCAAGAGTCCTGTTCAGTACAACTTAAGACAGTACTAAAACAAGTCAGTTAAATATCATTCACTCTGCATGAATAATAACAGTCAAGAAAATACTACTCAAATCTAAGCTAGACAGCGTTTAGATTTACTTACATAGGCACGAAATATTGTGGTTCAAGAAACCACTAAACAAATCTCTACTTGTGTATGTGTACGGAATGCACAACACGAGAATACAACAATATATATACTACAGCGCGATTGGTTCAAAACAAGCGCACATGTATGTTAATAAGGCACGTGATCTAAATACTTATGAATAAATACGCGTACATCTATGTTAATTGGTCATGTGATCAAAATACTAATGAATAAACATCGTGCAGTAATAAATCGAGTTAAAACCAGTTTTGAGGACATGGCGTAATACCAAATCCTCGAACTCTCAATGACTTCTAAAGCGGCCATTTTGGATTAAAAACACAATATGTATACCAGTGAATTATAAATGAATGCACTGTAACATTTGTCGCTACACATGTATATATATCCCTATTAAAAAGGACTCCCAATTTCTGTCAATGTGCAGGGAAGGGGAAGAGCCCAAGATCTTCTACCTGCACCCATCCCTGGCCAGCGAGGAGGCGGAGACGCAGTTCTTCCGGGAGGCGGTGGAGGTGTTCCTGGTCCTCCTTCTTCCAGAGAGGCTGGCAGGGTGTGAGACGGCGCGACAGCTCCTCAGAGAGATCTTCACCTGCCAAGGTAAGGTTTAGAGACACATAATAATAACAACAATAATATTATTGGTGGTGTCGGTGAATTATGGCCTTCTGCAGATGGAAACTGACGACCCACTCCCTTTAAAGCCACATTGTCCTACTTGTAGCTACTTGCTCCCTCTATATAGAAAAAGTGCCTAATCGGTGACCATTGGTCCCCCATGATCATCTTTTTCTTATGTTAATTGAGAGCTCAGTTGATGAGATAACCACCTGTCCAGTGACCTTGCAGTGTGGTCTAATCCCTCCTATAAACTAGTACATATAAGCTTTAAGGGTTGTAATGGTGCCTCTACAGTTACCCTAAACTATAATTCACTACAACATGGATAATTACCTTCACTCTTTGTGGTTTGATCTTTTCTTCCTAGTGTTGAAGCCTGCAGTGGACATGCTGTGCAGTCCTCACTTCATCAACACCACGTTCCTCATGCACCTGGAAAGGACTGAGAAGCTGGTGGAGAAGAGCAAGCGAAACTACGCCTACGCCGCGACCTACGAAGAGTTCATCAAACTCATCAACTCGACCAGCGATGTGGACGAACTCCTGCAGATCAGGTTCGTTCGTTCGTGTCTCCTTAGATCAAGATTAATGTACAGTTCCTTAATTAAATTAAATTAAATTAAATTAAGTTCTTCCATCGCCCGATGGCTGCGATGGCCCTCTCATTTACAAGGGTCAGGTCTTTATCTGTGCAACCCGTTCTGCCGCACTGCAAGATGTGGTCCATCAGATCAGGTAAGAGTGTTATTCTAGCTTCTAGAGCTGTATTCAATTCAGTATGCGGATTAAGTTATTATGTTACCAACGAAGAGTTCATTAAACTCATCAACTCGATGAGTGATGTGTATAAACACCTGCAGATCAGGTGTAAGCGTTATTCTAGCTTCTAGGGCCGTATTCAATTCAGAACACGGATTAAGTTAGTACTGTATACGCTGTTATTTTCGCGTGATTAATTTTTCGCACTAAGCGATCCCAAAACATATTGGCAGGTTCTTAAATTTGCGTTGCACGCAATTCAGCCCGTTCAAAACACGCATAAGAAGTCATGCATATAATATTCGCGGACACGGACTTTAGCATGGAATCCGTGAAAATTAAAGCACCGCGAATATTACCATGTTTACAGTATGTTACCAAACGAAGAGTTCATTAAACTTATCAACTCGACGAGTGATGTAGATGAACTCTTGCAGATCAGGTGAAAGCAGCGTTCTAGCTTCTGGCTCCGAATATGTGTTGTATGGCAAAATCTTTGGAGAATTTGACCTCATTCAGGTGATTACCCATTAACTAATGTTTTAAATCACCAGGATTAGCCTTCAGTTTTATGACCAACAGGGCTTATGTAATGCTCTGCATTTTCCACCAATCAGGAAAAGTCATCATCTTGCAATTCCATCAACGAAAACTCTCTGAGAGACTTGGGGGTGGGGGTATTTCTTGATGGGACCACGGATTTGTGTGAGAGACTTGTACACTCATTAATGGTATTTCCACCAAGTCTGGTGTCAGAGAATTATGACCTTCTGCATATGGAAACTGACCACCATCCCCCTTTAATTGGCCTATCTCTATTGACTCTGTTGTGGAAAATAAGTTTGATTTTTGAAATACAACTCATATTTGATTATGCATTACTGTATTCCATTGACTGAATTCATGCATATTAAGAGAATACAGATCTAATCATATCATGGAACATGCACAAGCCCCTCGTCAAGTTAATGTTACTTTCTTACATGCAAATAATTGTAGGGTTACATTAACAATTTTTTCCTTTCCATGTCCTTCGCAGATACCATATTTTAACCGAGATCATGCATGCTACGGTCATAGAGGACCTCAAGAAAACAAGGGGCGAACTGGAAGGGGAGAAGGGACGAACAAAAGGGAACAAGAAAGGGGATCTACTGCAGGGCAGGAATCTCAAGCGATACATCAACCAGGTAACAGGAACCCTTTTCACACCCATCATTTAATCTAGGCGCTGTATAAAAATAAAATTGGGATTGATTCAAATCAATCGAAACTTGAAATCGATCTCAACTGTGTACTTAAGAGATATGAGTTGCGATTAATTTGAAGTTGCGATTGATTCAAATGAACAGTAATCTCAAGCGATGCATCGACCAGGTAATACTTAAACCTCCTTTCATATCAATCATTTAATCTGGGCCCTGTATTATAAAGAGTTGCGATTGATTGAAATAAATTGTAACTTAAAATAAACCACAACTTTGTACTTAATAGATCAGACTTAATTGCGGTTAATTTCAAGTTGCAATTCATTAAAATCAATTGCAACACTTTATAAGACGGGGCCCAGGTGTCTGTACAGGGGTGCATAACATGTGGCCTTTATTTGTGTTATACATGTATATATATTTGTTTGTATACTCTTAACATTGTTTTTATTTTATTTGAATTTTTTTTGCTAAGGCCCAGTGTGAGAAGTGCTTGAAACGTTTTGGAGGACCTGACTACCAGTCCTACTGCAAAGGATCAGGGTCAGGGGGCCAGGAAGAAGCCTACCAAAGATTTTATATATTCGAAAGATAGAGATGATGCAAGAATTGTAAACCTGTCAAACATTTTGTTTCCCCTTCCCAGAACAATGTTGCTAAGGCCCTGTGTGAGAAGCGCTTGAAACTTCTTGGAGGACCTCACTACCAGTCCTACTGCAAGGGATCAGGGTCAGCAGGGGGCCAGGAAGAAGCCTACCAGACCCAACGGCTCATGTCTCTGGATGAGATCCTCGGGGATGGAAAGAAGAGGGACTGCTTTCTGGCTTTCCTCAAGCAGGAAGGAAAAGAAGACCTCTTGAAGTAAGTTTGTAATTGGAGAAAAATATGGAATTCATCGGCCATTTAAGTGTCTGTCCTCACCAAGATGGGTGCTAAAGAGCAGATGGCTTGGAGTAAGGCCATTAAGGAATTGAAGCATTCAGCCTCAGCCCCAGAGTATGGGAAATCAAATGTAAACGATACTGCTGATGGTGGTGGTGGTGATGGTTGTGGCGATGGTGATGGTAATAGTGAGGATGATGAGGATGATGATGATGATGATAATGATGATGAGTTATATCATGATAGAATTCAACAAAATTCACACCAATTCCTAAAAATAGTACATCAATGAACAATATCTGCTTTGTAAATTTCTTTAAATGTGCAGGTACATGTACACTACAGTGCAGGTAGAGTGAAACTTGCATAGAAAGACCACCTTAGACAACATATTTTTTCCCATTAATAATTTTTCTAATTTATTAACAAGTTTACCAATGGAAAGAACATAAAATCCACCTGCCTATAAAGACTGCTTTTCTTGTCTCCCTAAATCACTCTTTATAAACAGGTTTCAATGAATGTGTTCATTGGCCATTGCCAACAAATATTGAAGTTAAGAATTCATTTTGAAGACATTCCCTTCGACATTGTAAATGTACATGTATCTGATGGTTGTTTTTTTTGTTGTATTTTTGAATTTCTTTTTGTAACTTTTTATTTCAGTTTCTGGCAAGCTGTGGAGAGTTTGAAAAGCAGTAAAAAGGTAATTAATCAGGCAGACTTCCATTTCCAAGTAAAACATGTAAATGTGTAGTTAGAAGAAGTAATTAAATGAAATATTAAATGTTAAATGTTTATAAATGTACATACACACTGTAAGTGTAGTTGGGTACATGAATTGGAGCATATGGATTTATTGTTAAAGCGTTCTATTTGCAGCTTAGACGACAAAAGGGACTACATGTATTATATAGGTAGTCGCTGTGATGTCAAACAAGTTATGTGGAGCATTGTTCATGACCTTTACCTATCATTAACCCCATCTCTCACTGTCTCCTCCCCCCCCCCTTCTTCTCTCTCTGTCTCTGTCTCTCTCTGTATGTCTCCTTGTCTGTCTCTGTCTGCCTATCTCTCTCTCTCTCTCTCTCTGCCTCTGTCTGTTTGTCTTTCTCTCTGCCTCTCTCTCCCTCTCTCTGTTTGTCTGTCTCTCTCTCTGTCTCTCTCTCTCTATCTCTCCCTACCTCTACATCTCTCTACCTCTCTGTATCCTTGTCACCACATAGCCTCGTGACCAGCACATGAATGCCACGACTGTGTACCGTACCTTTGTTGGTACTAGCAGTGTAGTCAAGGTGGAGAGGCAGCTCATACGAGGCATGGAAGCCTTCCTGGTTGGCAATGCAGTAAGTACATTATACTTTTAAAATAAATGTATTAATTTATTTATTTATTAATAGTATTATTACCATTAAAAAAAATTATTATTATTGTTTTGTTTTTTTGTTGTTGTTGTTGTTGTTTTTTTTTTTTTTTTTTTTTTTTTTTTTTTTTTTTTTGGGGGGGGGGGGGGGGGGGGAGTAGGAAGTATTCAACACTTTATGTATTCATGATCCCCCAGGGCTTACATGGCCAATCTGCTTATACAAAGTTGGCCTATTTTGAGATACATGTAAAGGTTGTCTAATTCTCGTGTCTGTCAGTAACCTACCATAAAATCAATAAGGATGAAACATTACAAGTTTATAAACGATGTTCCATATTTCATCATCATCATCATCATTTATTTGTTTTCCTTTTTTTTTAATTTGAAATGTTATTCTTTTTATGAGAATCCCAAAAGGATTATACATATACATGTTAGGGCAGTGATCCTTTTTGTATTCTATTTCATTCCACTATTCTCAGTCAGTACGCCGCTGCACGAAAACCGCCCGTATTTATCGTAGTCGTATGCAAGCCCAGCGGTCAATATGAATACGTAATGAGCACACGAGCTTGAAAACACCGACTTGTTTCCACCTACACAAAATGGTTTCTTGCTAATCATTTAGCATGAACGATATGTCAAATTAAAGACAAGAAACTGCTCTTTCATTAATCTGAATTAGAAATAAACTGGACTCCATTACCTTATGAAATATTTCCTGTCAAGTACAAGCTTACTTTTTCCGTATTTTCATCGAGTTTATGATGAAAGTGAATGCATCAAAAACGTATAAAACGAGTAGGAACCTCATCAATCTTTATATTTTTGGAGAGTTTAGACATCATTCTTTGTATGGTGTGAAGATCAGGTTATTTGATGATTCGAACGGGTCAAGTTCACGGTTTTAAAAAATAGTTCCACATTAAGAAGATACATGAATACGAAGATTTCCGATCACCTACCGAACGACCATTCGTCAAAGGTGAACGAACTTGTGACTTCGCGGTTTGTTTTCTATGCACGAATAATGGCGTTATTTCAACATTTTAACCCTATTTCATGTAATTATCTTGGTATTTATCGATTACTTAGATTAACTATGGGCAGTGATACGATTTATTTTGGAAAATTTAGTGTTCGTTTCAAGAAATTTCAATTTGAAGAATAGTATGCGCCCACCCATGCAAATTTGTGTAACGAAATTATACGACTTCACCGATGTCTGAATCAGCGAGTTCAGCTGTGTGGGTAGGCGATATCGATTTTGAGCAAAATGCAATTGTCATCGAATTTATCACCTAAAGAAAAAATAAATAAAAATCCCATTATTATTTACGGTTATTAGTGGTATGGTGAAGTTCACAGTTGTTAGTACAAAGTTGCAAAACATAATATTGCACTTTATACTATAGACTATACGGCAGGAATGTAAAGTCCAATATCTCTCTGTTTTTTTCTTCCCAAGAAATGATATGTGAACATGTCGGTGTCCAATGCAGTGATTGACACTACACACAAATAAATAAGTTAAAAATACACGGGGGCAATTTTCCCTTCAAACCTTTGAAATTCGGAGGGCAAAGCAATATTCAAGTCATTCTGTTTACAAGGCGAACTGAAGTCACTCATGAATTTGGTCCTGCAAAGGGTTGAGGTTGACATTCCCGTTAACAAACTAACGCCTTCAATAAAGAAACACAGTCCTCTGATCAGTCATACAGTTCACGCCTATACACAAACGGGATGTTTCTTTTGAACAATTGTTTTTATTTTTTATTTCTCTTTGAATACAAGAGACAACTTGGCAAGGTTAAAAAAATACATGTTTTGGCAGATATTATTATTCATAAGCTAGTCCAGCTGGGACACACACACAGTACTGGCTAGTTTAAGGCACTAAAGCACGGAAAATACAAAAATCCTAAGTTACAATGAATAATGTTATAACACGAATAACTTAAGTTGCTCATGTATGTACATGCTACATTCTGCCATAATATTAGAAGACTGTACAAGGAATACGGTAAGTGTGCAACATAAACTATTATAACAAAAAAGAATATAATATGTAATACAAACAAAATGGAGCATTAAATCAGATAAAGAGTATTGTGCATAACACTGGTTTGCATTCATACATGTGATGAATACATACTGGTAAGTGGTTTTCTATATTTAGCAAAAGAAAGAAATGCTGAAAGAACACAGGCTGCAAGGTGAACATGATCACTACCGGTAGAAGCAACATACATTGTCAAAGTTAAAATCAGTGACAGATAAAGGATTAGTTAAATATTCCAACTAAAGTATTTCGCCTGTTTACAGAGAAATTCATTTCCGTTATTGACAACATTTCGGAACTGCATGTTCACCTCTGAAGGTGAACTAAACTGTGAGGAAAAGGATGGTCTATCGGGCACATCTTGGGCACTATTCTTGTCAATTTGTAATGATCTCAATTTAGAAACTGAAATATGCCATGAACGTATAACATAATCATGAGACATCTCTGCACTGTAAAAAGATATTCCCCTCCTACCAGCATCTCTATGTACGATCAAAAGCTCACCGAACTGGTATATAATCTTATCCTTTACAAATAATGGACTTTTATTTACACGGTCATACTGTAGCGCATCACAACATCTTTTTGAGACAAGATCAGAAAAATATTCATAAACAGTTATGAATAAAAATAACCATCCTCAAGACACAGTCTACATATATACAAATAAACATTTAGAATTTTAAGTAAAAAGTCTTCGTCCGAATCTGACGCAAGCACACGGCTCTGATGCGAATTTTCCATACTTCTAAGTGACATTTTACTAGCACTACTTTTCTTTATACAATACATGTAGCATGGTCTACATATATGGTGACCTTGTGTTCCTGAAAAGTCTTCATTTATATCACCCAATCTTTTCAATTCACTTTCAGGAATATCTTTACAGGTATATGTTTTGTCATCAGAAGTCAGTAATGCTTCACAAACAGAACAGGAACGATAACTTCTAGATTGCTCAAAATGTGCCAATTCAAATCTATGTTTCATGCATAAAGGTATAGTAGGTGGAATTGAAGTGCATTCTTCAGAAAATGCAGCATTGAATTATTCTAATTCACATTCACAATCTCTTAATAATTTATCAACACAACGGTTGACACTTTTTTACGTGTCTTTTGGGTTTTTCAATTTTCTAACATATTTTTTTCTGCAACCACTACAAATACAGTCTGTCATTTAGATATCGGTATTACGTTCCGTAATGATAGCTACAAGGGCATTAGATTTCATAGTACATAAATGGGGCCAAGGAGCCAACTTATCCTTCACCCCAGCAGCAAGAACGATTGATGTGATGTACAGGCTGAATTTTCTACTTCATCCCTCATGGTGATAAAATCACAATGCTTAATCTGAAAATAAGATAAGAGTCAAAGAAAAACTGACTTAATATATCATTAAAACGTTAATTGATCATCTTGCAACTTCAAAAGTTTACTTGACAAACGGTTGACATTCATAAGTTAAGGAGCAAGATTAATAATATTAGTTCAAATAAAAATAATTTTCCTGTATTTTCACAATGCTTTGGTTAGATTACAACCTAGGAACACTGTTTATATACCAGTAATGGAAACAAAATGAAGATTTTTATTTAATGAATTCACTTATTCGTTCTTGAGGAAGAAGATTTCTATTTAATAATGTCACTCAGGTGGAGTGAGATGCTGCGATGCATGAAAACAGCTCAGCCATCTACTACCCTCGAGAATGACACCATTTGGGGAAATCTATGTTGCCCTCTAGGGAAGTCGACAGCTGAGCCGTTGTGCAGTCCCTCGCTCCGCCCATGTCATGTCAACATTCACAAAACAACATGCTATCGTGAAGTCCATAATGTTACCATGGTGGTTAGCATTCATTGAGGAGATAATTACTGAATAAATGGTAACTTTAATGAACAGGATCTTGTTTTTTTCCGAGAATAAACAATAAAATGTGATTCAAAATGAGTTTAATTTGAATTTACTTTGAGAAAGCACTTTATAATTTCCATGTACATAAAATAAATGAAATCACAACTTACTTTGTTTCCAGGTTGCATCTTGAGGTCAAGATCAAGGGGGCGATCAGTTGGAAGAGGGCTAGGGGTCACATGACTGGTTGTGAAGCTTATGGGAGATCTTTTACAAGTTGTAGGAAGGACTGTGTACAGCTCCGCACCTGGAACAAAATTATCAACATTAGACAGTGAATGAACAACGCAGGTTGTTTTAATATACAAAGCAATCTACATGACATTAAACAGTTATGCATCAAGATTTCCTAATCATGTATTGGAAGAGGAAATGAGAGCAATTACTATATTATCCTATGGGAGAACATAAATGAACTTTTTTCACCAATCAGAAATTTCACTGACTGCTCTTTAGGGATACAAATTTCCATGTAAATGCAATAAATGAAATCACAAGTTACTTTGTTTCCAGGTTGCATCTTGAGGTCAAGATCAAGGGGGCGATCAGTTGGAAGAGGGCTAGGGGTCACATGTCTGGTTGTGAAGCCTGTGCGGGATCTTCTACAAGTTGTAGGAAGGACTGTGTACAGCTCCGCACCTGGAACAAAATTATCAACATTAGACAGTGAATGAACAACGCAGGTTGTTTGAATATACAAAGTAATCTACATGACATTAAACAGTTATGCATCAAGATTTCCTTATCATGTAAGAAATCACTACTGTATTCTATGGGAGAACATACATGTAAGTGTATTTTTTTATAGTTTCACTGACTGCTATTTAGGGAAACAAATTCCCATGTGAATAGAATAAATTAAATCACAACTTACCTTGTTTCTAGGATGCATCCTTGAGGTCAAGATCAGGGGGGGGGGGGTCAATTGGAAGAGGAGGGCTAGGGGTCACAACTTCTATGAGGGCCTGTGTACATCTCAGCGCCTGGAACCAAAAAAACAAAAACAAAACAATTAACACAGAATGAACACAAGAAATAAATCAAACATTCAAGAGTGATTTCCTCAACAAATAAAAAAGCTAGCAAGAACTAGTTCTCTACCCCTGGGCAAAACATGGAATCCCATTTCACAAATCAGATTATCATTAACTTTTATTTAGGGAAATATGTGTCTGTGTAAAAGTCAATATACACAAATGCACACAATGAATACGATGTGGCTGATCGGCAAGTTTGACAGTATGACATGCGATTTGAATTTTTTAATTATTTTTCTAACATCGGTGAGTTGAATTTTTATTTTTTTATTGCTCTTTAGGTGTCATCAATTGTCACTAAAGTACCGATTTTAAGTGAAATCAGTTGAGTTTTGTACAGTGGTGTTTGAAATGTTGAGATTCAAAAGAACAGCTTTTAATACACAGCCAAGGTCGTAATGGCTAATGCAGCCATGTAAGTCTAGACTGACTAGAGTCTAGACCACACATATATGTGCATTACTATCCTGGCTGTATATTAAAAGCTGTGCTATTGATTCTCAACATTTCAAACACCACTGTACAAAACTCAACTGATTTTACTCAAAATCGGTACTTTAGTGACGATTGATGACACCTACATAGCATTAAAATAAAATAGCATTAAAATTTTTTCAACTTTCCGATGTTAGAAAGAATTATTTAAAAATTCAAATTGTGAGTCCACTGTCAAACTTCCGATCAGCCGCATCGGCATGATTGTGTGCATCTCTGTGTGTTACGAGTGTATCGACTATTCATGTAGATCTATTCCAATCCTGCCTATGCAGTGCAGTGCTACTGGTCAATACGCAATAGCATATTGACTCATCTTGACTTTTAATAGAAGTCTAGATCAAATCCTATTTGGAATTCAATCTAAAAACGTTATTACTAATAATCCCAGTCCCATTTGATGCCTGAACACATGAGGAAACTGAAATTCAACAGAAAATGAAATAGTTTCGGTCTTTGAGCCAACAATTGCACTGAAGACTCCATGAAAATCTATATGTGGGACAACACTATACGATCGGTATGCACTACGCCCATTCGCGCGTTTTACTATTTTTAGACCATTTCGCGCCAGTTCACCCAACTTCAAGTACGTATTTCCGGTGAAAACATGATTTTCTCGTGAATTTGGGAAGCAGAATTCACTAATTTCCTGATGAGGAACCTCAAATTGGACAACAGATTTGGCAATTTCAGACATTGCTGAACACATATCGACATCAAATGATCTTTTTCTAGTTTCGAACGGGTCAGGTTCACGAAAAGAAATTTTAGTTACAAAACTAGGAACGAAAACTTCTCAAAATTAGGCTTCATTGCATGATGCTGTAGAACCGTAAATTTTGCGGAAATATATCAACATTTCATATCATTCGAAAGGAATTTTTCTGGAGATCGACTTACCCAAACATGGCTGCTCAAAAACTGAGCATGCGCGAGAAAATAGAGTCTACGTCATCCCTTCCAGTATTCTCGCACGATCTCGTAACTTCTCGTTTGTGGATATTATTCATCGAGCTGTTTCCATCGCACGATAACGCTCGCACGATATGCTCATTAGCGAGCGTGCAGCGGGCTGACTGTTCTGGTCTAATGTCCACTCCCCCCCCCCCCCTCCCCCCAAAAAATAAATATATATATATTTAAAATATCAGAAATAAATAAATTATTTCTACTATATACTCAATAGCGTGAAGCATAGAGCTGTAATGCCTCAATTATACATATACATATACTGTATGAAATACACACCATCATTAGCATACTAACACTTCTTGTTTATTTACTCACACCTGTAAAGTACCTGCTTTGTTAGCCCTCTGTTCCACAGTCTTTTGTTCTACAGCTTACCAGGTGACGGATAACTGCATAGAAACAGAGGCGGGGATGGAGGGGGGGGGGTGTAATCTGGGGCCTACAAATCTGTCCTTCCTTGTTAAAGTGGGGTCTTGTGTTTGTAGTAGATACAAAGGATCGAAGAGCACTTCAGTTTCACTACTCACTGATACACTTCCCAGATATTAACATGTTCAGTGTGAGCATCTATGTACAAGTTTATTCTTTCTGAGGAATGTGCTTGTTTGGACTGCATAAACTGTAACAAGGAATAACCTTTACTATATACACGTGTACATCAATCAATTAAGTGAATGCACTGACTACTTTATTGTGTACCAATCATAAGATATTTTGTTCTGTGTGTTAGGGATTCAATGTTGCTATACTTTTTTCAGTTTATGAGCTTCAAATATATTGCAAGTTTGAATACACTCACAGTTAATTAAGAGATGACTTGTGAGTAGCCCTCCTTGATGCACACATATGTGCTCACATGCAAAAGGGCCCACAGGGAACGCAAGTCCGACTCATCTGGACCCTAAACCTAGCCCTACCATTCGTATCCCTAACAATATATCTTTGACGAAATGAAATCTGGACCGAAGTTGCCAGGCAAGTGTTGGATCACCCAATGAGCACCTGAGCAAAAGTCAGTGTGATACAGTATGTTGTTTTCATTTTACTTTTGACATATTCTTGGAGGGACCAAATGCTTGACTTTCCACGATGCCAGCACAAGATCTATCAGCTGTTGGGCCATAAACATTACCCTACATGTGCCTTCCTTATCAACAGCATTGTCATCATCACCATCATCACCATCATCATCATCATCATCATCATCATCATCACAATCATCATCACAATCGTCATCATCACCATCACAATCATCATCATCACCATCTCCATCACTTAATATTTTCACTACCATTATTTTCAATTGCTGTTATTTATCATCACTTCTCCAGGGACCCAATGCTTTCTACGATGCCCAGCACAAGATCTATCAGCTTTTAGACCAAGAACACTACCCTACCTTCCTCGTGAGTGAGCACTACGCCAAGCTCTGCGACGAACTTGCTCCAAAGACGGAATCAGAGGACTTCTCATCCTCAGTCAGAGATGAGCTGCAAAGCAGCTTCAGAGAGGTGTGTAAAGTTTTCATGGAGGAAGGGTTGAGGTAGATTTATTGGGAATAGTGGCAATTGTGATTTCCATATGCAGCCACTGTTTTATGGAATAACTTACCGGAATACCTAAGAAATACCTTAGAAATACCTTAGAAACACCTTAGAAACATACAAAAAGTTTGGAGGTAATTTTAAAACATATCTGTTTAGCACGTTATAAGATCTCACAATTATGAACCCATTGCACCATTTCCACTCCTGTACCCTGTTCTGTAAAGCGCATAGAGACATGCAGTTATGCCTGTGTGTTATGCAAAGACATTTAGTTATTATCATTATTATACATTGGTAAGAAAATGTACAAGTATTTCTTCTTCCTGGAGCCCGTTTCACAATTGCCTTTTTTAATGACAAGTGACAAAAATCAGTGACAAATCTGCTGATAACCAATCAGAAGCAAGGATTTCAGTAGCTCATAAAAAAAACTGTAATTTGTCACTGATGACAAGTTTTGTGAAACACCCCCCCTGGTCTGCAATTCCTCAGGATTCCTCCAACTCGAGCCACGAGACTTCGGAGTCCTCTGAGAGTCTGGTTGACCAGAGGAACACGGTGGAGAGCACTCTGCAGAGGATAGAGGAGAAGCTAAGCAACAAGTCACAGGCACTCGCTAATCTCAAGAGCACGCATGGGGTCGATTCCAAGGTGAGAGCGAGGGTCTTATGATGGTTGAAGAAATATTTTATAATAATCGCTATTTCAATGCATTGGTAGAATGGTTCTTAGGACAATTACCTCTGGACAATCACCCCCGGCCAATCACCCCTGGCCAATTATCAACGGGACAATCACCCCCTAGGACAACCCCCCCCCCTCCCTCCCCACGAGGACAAGTATCCCCCGAAAAAAATAAGAATTGACTTATTATCAAGGTGGACTTTTCCGAGGGGGGGGGGGGGCTAATTGTCCTAGGCGCTAATTTTCCTGGGGGTTAGTTTTCCAGGGGGTAAGTTTCCTGATACGGGCATGAATACATTTACTTCTCTAAAGCCATCAATTTAATGCACTTTATGTATAAGTAGTAGCACAGCCTGAAGGTGACCTAAAGTTGGTAAACCCTGATCTGAACTGATCAGTGGACAATTAAAACAATTTAATGAGAATTTTACATTTTTAATAAGTACACCTGTATTACATTTTATTTTGTTTTGTGAAGATGGAGCAACTATTAGAGAACGAAATAGCGAATTTTTTCATGAGGATTTTAAATTGCAATATATAAATATTCTGTTTTTATTGTAAATATTGTAGATGGAGCAACTGTTGGAGATCGAAATAGAGAAATTGAAACTGCAGAAGAAACGGGTGGAGCTTTACATCGAGCAGACGGACCTCTGGACAGAACATATTGATAAGTGGAGGGTGGACGTCTGCGTCCCAGATGTAAGATTTGAGTTACTGACTGTTCTGGGACCCGTTTCACAAAGCCTTTTTTCAATGACAAAGGACAAAAATCAATGACAAATCTGTTGATAACCAATCAGAAGCAAAGATTTCAGTAGCTTATAACAAAAATTGTCATTTGTCACTGATGACAATTTTTGTGAAATGCCCCCCCCCTTATGCAATGGACCCATGCAGGACCCTGTTTCATAAAACTTCCTATCAATAACAATCACAAACTACTGTTATAAGCTACTGAAATCATGGCATCTGATTGGCTGAGAGCAGATTTGTCATAGAAATTTAGCAGTTTTTATAGATAACACGTTTTATGAAACAGGGCCCTTATGTGCAACTGAAAAGGCACATACCCATACTTAGATATATGTGGATAACTGAACCTGCATGTCTTGTTGGTTGTGCCGTCTCATGCTCTTGTGACTGTTGCTCTATGGACAGCATCTTAACCCTTTCAGGACAGGATTTATTTTAAGGGCTAAATTGATCATATATTCTTCAAATTGGCAACAATAATACATTTCTTTCTTTGCTACATTATTAGAAAAAACTGCAATGTCGCTAAAACAATATACTGGCGTGAGAATGTTATAAAAAAGATTTTCAAATGGTCAACTTTGTTTTAAAAAGAAACGATTTTGAAATTGTCAATGTGTTGCCAATTTAAGAATTTTAAACTTTAGTTTCCTTTTTCAAATTCCTGGCATCAAATGCGATATAGTAATGAACAGAAAATGGATTCAGTGTGTGCAGACATTTCTGCCCTTCTACTCATACATCTGGCATGTTTTATAGGGCTCGTACTCAAAAGTTATCAAACCTTTTCTTTTTTTCGACTTGTTTTCAGATCCAGGATATAGCTGATGGAAAATCTGAGATATATTTTCTGATCGTTGTGCATCCCACCGATCCAAGAATCCCTACGTCTGGCTGGGTGGTATCAAGAAGGCTGGGAGAGTTTCACGATCTTCAGAACAGACTCAGAGAGGTATGGATCATGATGTAGATCTCCTCTCACTCATGTAGGCTTTTTCCAATAACATGTACATCTAAAGGCGCGTTCATGCTTGATTTTGAAGGCAGAATGAGCGATTTGTAACGCTCATCGTAAACGCTCATCGTAATCGCAGTTCCACGGTGCACTGTTCATGCTCACTTCTCCAGGCAATTCTCCTTGGGTGGCCTTCAGCTGGATTTGCAAACCTGTGTGCGCATGCTACGTAGACCCACTAGAGGTCAGTGCGTTGACCCCATTTAAACGCGTTTACAAATTGTAAACGCATCTTTTTGTGAGTTTACGATCGGCGATCGTGATCGCCGTTTTTCGGTGATTCTACAAAAGTGAGCATGAACGCAATCGTGTTTTAAACTAAACGCGTAACAGATGCCTGATTCTGGCCGTCAAAATCAAGCATGAACGCGCCCTAAGTGATCAAAGTGTTTCGTTCCGGTAGTGTACATTTCTTTGTTAGTAGAGTCAAACCTATCTATAGCGACCACCCAAGGGAAACACATAAAGTGGTCTTTGTAGACAGGTGGTCTTCATAGACAGGCTCCTTTAGTACATGTTTCAATGAGACACCATTTTTCAAGGGAAACAAGAAATGTGGTCTCTGTAGACAGGTGGTCACTAAAGCAGGTTTGACTGTTAACTCTTTGCCCCAATCCTGTTATTTGATGTATTACATATATGTTTATGTTAATCTCTGACGTGGACGCGGATGATGATTTGACTTCAGATTGTGAAATTGCTTTATATATTTTTTAACAGAACTACAGGCACAACATATCCAGAGGTTAGCTTTGCTAGCCCGCTTTGCAACTTTCAGGTTCTACTTTTGTGAGCAGAAATGTTGGCATCTTATTATATTGAAAGCATTGAAATATAATAAATAAGATGTAAAATCTACTGGGGGTGGGTCACGAATATGATGTGTCATGTCACACATATAATCAGATGCCTGAATAGAAGTAATTTGTAAGCCTGTGATTGCGGTGATGGAAGTACAGAATCATCATCATTATTTTCCTACATGTATTATGCTAAGTTCACACCGACGCCGAATTGATGGCGAATTAAATCGGCGAGCAAAGCGGCGGCAAAGCGTAACAAAGCTTAATTAAAGCGTAAAGACCGTAATAGAGCGTGAGAAAGCTTTGAGCAATTCGGGACATTCGGCAAGAGCGCCAAAAATTTTTAAACTGTTTAAGAATTTGAGGCGATCTGTCACGAATTGCGTAAAGCGGGGAGAGTGTATTAAAGCTTATCAAAGCGTCACAAAGCTTATCAAAGTTTTGCTCAAAGCGTAGGAAAGCTTAACAGAGTTTAACAGAGCTTGGTTCAAAGCGGCGTCCCAACTTTGTACGCTCTGTCACCAATTGACACGCTTTGTTAAGATGTCAGAGCATAACATATCTGAGGAGATCGTGAGATTTTTTGAAAAGTAAACAAAAATGACGCCGAATAGATCGCCGATTTAAAGCGCGACATTCGGCGTCGGTGTGAACTGTGCATTACACTACATACCGGTATGGTCAACAACTTGGAATGGTCAAGAAATCAACCCAGAGTGACCATTTTTCTTATTTCTTCTCCCCCAACAGTGCAGTCACTGGTTAGCTAAGGTCAAGCTACCACAGAATAATAAGAAGCTATTCAACAGGGAAACCATGAACGAGTTCTTGGAGAGGTCAAAAAATGAGCTCCAAAAACATCTGACTGTGAGTATGACATTAAAACCCCACTGTACTACTTGTAGCTACTTGCTCCCTCTATATAGAAAACAATGCGTTATCGGTGACCATTGGTCCCCCATGATCCTCTCTTTCTTATGTTAGTTGAGAGCTGAGTTGACGAGATAGCCACCTGTCAGTAACCACCCTGTGTGATATCTGAATTTCTACAAGTGCTCTTCTATAGAAAAGGAAATCAAGAAAAGAAAAGTATATTGGATAAAAGTGGAGAATCATTCTAGAGTTGGGTTTTTAAGAACAATATAAAGTATTTCTAGAATTCATAAACTGAAAGTATACTATACATGAAGGGCTATGCTAATGTACTTGAAATTTACAGTGGTTGATATGTTGTCAAATTCTTGCAAACTCTGTCCTCTCAGTACATAAAATAAAGATCAAACTTCAAGCTGTAAGCTCTCATTTGAATGATCTATTTTCAAGGAATCAATTCCTTGATATGCTAGACCACCCCCTAACAGTAGCCATGCTAAAGCCGGAGTTATAACAGTAGACTATCAGGAGTGCCAAGTGTGACAGACCATGTTATTCATGAGGGCCCTTCAACTATTTTGCCAGGTACTCATTTACACCTGGGTTAATAGTGACAAATGTGGATTAATGTCTTGCCAGAGAACATCAGTGCCGGGCTGGGATTCAAACCCTCAACCTTAGGATTGAGAGTCAAGCGAATGAACCACTTAACCACAACATGTATCATGTTTAATGCCTGTATTTGTGTTATAAAGGTTATAAGTAGATGATCATTGTGTGATTTTGTGTGTCAACCTCCATCCAGGCTATACTAGGAGATGCTACCTTGAGACACAGTGAAGCGCTCTACTCGTTCCTCATCCCCAAACCAAACATCTTGATCGATACTCCTGTGTAAGCGTCCTTTTCTTTCTTCCACATTTCATTTACTTTTTTCCACGTCAAGAAAAAAACAGTATTATATAATCTCCAAAATACAAACATAGATAATAAGATATCTGAAGAGGGAGGATCATGATAAGCACATAAATGGCTTGTTCAAATGATCCTCACAAAATATCAAAAGTAACAGTAACTTTTGTACATAATTCACCCATCTACCTCCTGTTCAAACATGAAAACGTTACCTGTGATAACTATTTTATGTAATATAGATATATTGTATAGATTTTTGCTACATACTGTATTTGTGTATGCCTCTCAATGACATTTATACTGTAGTATCTATTTGTTTGGAATACATAAGTTTATGTTATACACTATATGTTATGTTATACATAGATTATGTAGAAACTGCTGTCACAGTGATAAAATGCTGTTTTGAAATACGAGGGGAAAATATTGGAGAAAATTGAGTAACATTGAATTCATTAAGATTTTTTTATATCTTATGTCATTGTACATTTAAGACTAAATAGGTATATTTTCCCCATCTGATTCAGGTTTTTAAGAAAAAGTATCTTGAGTAAGACCATATAATATTTCTTACCGGTATATCATAAAAAAAACAATGATATTACATTTATATAGGGATTTCAGAATTTTCAGAATGATAGAAATGATCTTATTACTGAAGGGGTAGAAAGTGAATAATAATTTCTATAGTATTTCATGAAAATTTAGTTTTCTACATTGTGTCATTGTGTTATACAATATATTTTTGTCTGTAGCCAAGAGGTAAAGAAAGGTGGTTTCTCATTGGCCAGTATCTTCAAGATATCCCAAACAGAAGACGACAGATCTAATCTAGGAGATAGTGATACTGAAGAGGAGACGTAAGTGTTTTATGGATAGATGTGAATACTGTGTCTCGTCTGCTGAGAGCCAGAAGGGTGTTAGCTCTTATAGCATGCTTTATCACAACACTAAAGCCCTTCTGGCTTTTTGCAGATGACTTGTAATATGGTGATCTGTTATTTGCTGGAGAGACATCTACTCTAGGCTTCAATCGTTAAAAGATATTTGATGTATATCTTAAAAGATATATATTTTGAACCAGTAAACATTGGATAAACATTAAAAAAAAGATGATATTGCTTTTTGTTATTAAACAACTCTTATACATAATCTGAAAACACTTTCAAATCTGAAACTAAGATTAATTATATTTTATTGATTTGTGATGTCTTATCTCTTATTAGGGTCTGTTATACAATTATATAAGTGTTACCTTGCCTAGCAGTATAAACTTTACAACATACAATTTGTTCCCAGAAAAGGTGTGGTGTTCTTTGCACACTGGTTGAAATGAAAGGCTTGACCTGTAAAAATTTCAAAAGTACAATGCACCTATTCCTGAATCTACACAACATACATGTAGCTCGATCAGTGAAATCTTTATTATATTTGTCACTTTCTTGTCTAGCAGTATTGAGATTGAGATTGAGATTGAAAAGGTTTTATTGATTGCACTTCGCAGCCAGATGGCTGAATTATGAACAATTTACATTGGCAATGAATTATAATACATACAAATGTGGTTGACATTATCACAAAGTATAATATACAGTATATAACAAAATTCATAATAAAGTTCATAACTAATATGACTAAGGCAATAATAGGCAAATTAATTCACGTTTAAAATATATTTTGTGAGGTGACACAAGAGTAGGTCAAAGGATGAGCAAGCAGGCCCTTTGCTCTTACACGCTCTCATTCCTATACACGCTCCTATACTCACTCCTGTACCTTGGACACTCTCATAAACACTCACATCTACATAAACTTCACAACATATTATAATTTGTTCCCAGAAAATGTGTGGTGTTCTTTGCACATTTTTGGCATCTAAACCTGTAATACTTTCAAAATGATAATGCACCTACCGGTATTTCTGAATCTTTTCCTTTCCTTTGTGTTGCAGCGCTCAAGACAGGAAAGATTCCATTGCAGAGCCTTTCTACAGCTTGATCAGTGAGATCTTTGAGCTCCACGGGATGTTCCGATGGCTGAGACGGACCCTCATCGTCTTCGTTCAGGCCACCTTTGGAAGAAGCATCAACAAGTGAGTTCCCAGGCCCCATTTCACAAAACTTGTTATCAGTAACAGGTTGCAGTGACTGTTATAAGCTACAGAAATCATGGCTTTTGATTGGCTGAGATCAAATTTGCCATAGAAATTTAGCATTTGGTATTGATAAAAAGTTTTATGAAACAAGGACCTAGTTCTGTATGGCAATGATTAGTAAAAAAAAAAAAAAATGAAAAAAAAAAATGAAAGTTTCTGTTCAGAGCAAAGTGAAGGGGAGCTCGTAAGATAGGTCACAGTCTTGCCAGTTTGTGCTCCACTGTTGACAACTTCAAAAATTCATAACTTTTCTATTTTTAATCTGATATTGCTCAAACTTCCACAAATTTGTTTCTTTCTTTTTTTCTGCTTTGTTTAAAACCAACTTGATATCGGGGTGGACTTCCTCTTTAACAAGATGTACATTTATACATGTAGACACATTCCATTTCCGTCCAAGCATGCTTTGCTTGACATATCCACTACTAGAGATGATTTGATAAACCAAATATATAGATTCTACTATTAATTTCATAGAGGACAATAACACCAACTGAGTACACTTTTAAAGCTTATCTGTACTAGTTTATAGGAGGGATTAGATCACACTTCAAGGTCACTGGACAGGTGGTTATCTCATCAACTCAGCTCTCAACTAACATAAGAAAAAGAGGATCTTGGGGGACCGATGGTCACCAGTTAGGCATTGTTTTCTATATAGAGGGAGCAAGTAGCTACTAGTAGGACAGTGTGGCTTTAAAGCAACGACACCCCTAAAACTTGTTCCACCCATTGCAGGCAGCTGAGGGATACGGTAGACTGGCTGACATCGGAGTCCATGATCCTCTTCTACATCAGGTACTTCAAGGATTCCATGTGGCCCGAAGGGGTGCTGGCCCCGCCCCAGCAACCCCCGAGTCTGGAGGAGCAGAGGGCCACGCAGAAGGAGGCCAGGGAAAAATTCCTGCAGAATCTGCCAGGTAAATAATGTTGAACTGTAAAATTACGTGACCTGGGGGTGTTTCACAGAGACTAAAAATGACTGAAATGGCAGGCCGGTAATGCCACTGCATGCTCTCACCTTCATAACATTAGAAGCTCAAGGGAAGTGCAATTCATGCTTGCAAATCAACAGAATGTACACATTTTTAAATTTCATTGCTGAAGGAAACATAAAATTACTTAAATATGCACATTCTTTCAGAGAATGATTATTTGAGCAACTAGTGACATCAACTGCCTGTCATATGTAAGTGTGCTTTCAGTCCATCTTAGTCTTTGTGAAACACCCCCCTGAAACAGTAGTAGTAGACTCTATTGGATCACTTTAGCACATGGTTAATCTGCCACAAGGTCCTTGTAACTTTCATTAATTGTTAAAGAATTGTTCATGCCCCTGTAGGGGGCCCAAAACTTCCAAGAGTGGGAAAATTCATTGTTGTACCTCAATCATTTGGCAGCTTGAAACTTTTGCAAATCTGCAAAACTATTTCAAGTTTTATGCATGCAAAAGAATTCTGGCTTGTTTCATGATATCACCCCCTAGGATCAAGCCGCACAGTCTTTGCACCACCATCTCCATTCTTCCAGATTGTCAATAACCATTGGTAACTGCTAGAACAATATGGCTTAATAGCAGTGCATTAGTGAATGCTGTAATGATAGTCACAACAATTAGAACTGTAACCCTTTTCTGTGGTTTGGGCATCAAATTCTGATAAAGAATACAATTGTATGCATGTTGTAATGTTTATTTTGAAAATTATGAATAGCTCTTTTTTTCTGCAATAAAACTAGGAGTTTCCCATAGAAATTATTTCATACCAACTTTTTCAATGAAACAAAAGTTGACACTCGAACATCAATTGTAAGTTTTGTACATTATACTTCTTCCATAGTCCTGGTATACAGAAGACATTTCTTCCGGTTTTTGTTTTGTTTTTCTGTACCTTGACAAAAATTACACAAGGTAATTGGTATTTTACTATTTACATATGTACAGTGATGGATGAATAGAAGTTTGATTCAACAGATTTTGTCCCCCATATTGCCTTGCAGATTTTCTTCAGAATCTCCTGGGGAAGCGGAACAGTCGGCTGGGAGCCATCAAAATCTTTGACGCCCTTCAGGACACCAGGACCACGAAGCACATCTTTTATGTGAGTTCCTGATGTTTGTAGATAGGTCCCTTCAGTATACCTTTTGCTTATATGGCCATTTGCTTATGGAAAGGGGAGGGGGGCAGGAGGGGGAGAGGGTTTGTTTTGGATTTGTAATGATTACATTATTGAGATTTCATGTGAATTGTTTATATGAATTTTTATTGCTTTAATATACCCGAGCTGTGTTTTAGTTTCCAGTCCTCTTTTGGAACTTTCAAGAGCCAAACCGCTTCTGGCTCCCATGCATACTATTTGCACTGGATCTCTCCCACGTATGCGCGCTGAAGCACTAATAGGGCTTGGCCATCGACCGGTACATTTCTTTTGTTTGCGTGCATGGATAATTTCTTTCTGTCTTCTAATCTTAAAGGCATCGTTTAACAATGTTGAATCTGAGATGCATGGCCCTACATGTTATCAGTGTCTGTGATATGGTGTAATATTGAAGCCCTAAAAAAATTGCGCTTCAAAAGAGTAAAAATCTTTGAGTGACCGGTTTTACCATACTCATTTTTCCCAGTAGACTGTAGTGTTATGAAAACCATTAGGAACGAAAAATGAAATTTTGATTTCCAATCATAAATATCATGATAATCAGACAGGCGAATCGGCTTGTAAAAGTCATTGGATTCCTGACTGACCTAAAGGTTTATTATAATGACTTGCAGCATGAGCTAAATCCAGGATTTTGTTTCAGAACCTGAGGCAATGTTACCGAGTCAGGTAACTTTAACATGTTGCACATCAATGTCTGTACAGCTTTCTACGGAGGATCAAGATGTATACATGAAACTATCCTCATTCTTGTTTCCTCACCGTTTTGCAGAATGTACTGGAGCTGGCTCTCCTGGAGATCTGCCCAGAGCTCAAGGATCCTAAGCTCCTGGAGCAGCTGGAGGAGGAGGAAGGCAAGATGGATCCAGGCAGAGCAACACAGAAGGATCCACAAGGAGGAGCCAGGAGCCACCAAGGAGATCCCACTAGAGAGGGTGTGGCCAATGCTGGAGACGATGGCGGTCTCCCAGCAGCAGGAGCAGAAGGTGGAGCTCAGAGGGAGACGGATGGAGCGAGGAGAGTCGAGGGAGTTGGAGAGGGAGACAAAGGGGAACAGGTGGTGAGGCAGAGGAGAGGTACTGTGGAGGGTAAAGAGAAGAGTGATGGAGAGGACTGATCGATGATATGCAACTCCTTCTAATAAATGTGATGTATCCCTTTAACCAGGTGTCCTCTAATCAATCGCAAGTTTGCAATCTCTTATGTTCATAGTTACGATTAATATCAAGTCTTTGTAAGACAGGGCACTGGTAACTTATTTTGAAGGTCTTCAATAACTTTGCATTGTTCAGCTGCGATACACTTGACTTGGCTGCTTCTAATGTAATTCAATTCCTAAGGTGCACATGGTATGTATAGTGATGTCTGTATCTTCAATCGGTTTCTGTTGTTATTAAGAGATGTCCCATGGACATTGCATCTAGTATAGTTTACTCAGCATGTCTTTTGTTTGATACATTATGTGCTACTTCATCACAAGAGGGGATCAATGCGTGTTGTGCTCAGGATTTTTTTTATCCCACCCCACCCACCCCTGACTCCCACATTTCACAAAGCATTTTTAGATTAAAAGTACCATTCATAACCATAGATGACAACCCTACAATTATTTTTTCTTTCTTCTCCTTTCTCCCCTTTCTATTTATTGCTCTTACTCTCACTCTATATCTCTCTATTACACTCACTCACTCTCCCTCTCCCTCCCTCCCTCCCTATCTCTCTTTCTCTCTCTTTCTCTCTTTCTCTCTTTCTCCTGGGGTTGTTTCATAATTCATACTTCATTAGGCTGAAGAATTTTGCAAATGAAATTAGACTCTTGGCTGTAAAGAACAATTCCTAGGATTGTCAATTAATGATAATAATAATAAAAATATTCAAATTTTATGTAGCGCTTAATACAAATGTCTCTAAGCGCTTTACAAATATACTATTACCCCATTATTCAATACTATTATTGAAGCAGATGAAGGCAAAGAGTGTAATGATTCGTATGACATAATATGAATAAGATGTTAGATTTGCTTGTATATGTTATTCAAGAGATTTGAAAAAGAAACACAAGAAAATAAAGTTTTGAAACATGCAGATTTATTTGTAGTTCATAGTCAGAGGGCCAAATGTATGGTCATGTGGACGTTTTTTAAGGTTTTTAATCATACTTATTTCATCTTGCTTTTATTTGTAAATCTATTTATAGAAATAGTTCTGTCTTGCTTTAGAAAACTTCACTACCTTTACTGTGTACATAGTACATGTGCATGTGTACATGTGCATTGTGCTATTATGGTGTGTGTTTCTGAAGGAGTCAGGAGTCACAAGATATTTTTATAAAAACTATGCATGTGTTCTTTTACAAATGTGATTATGTTTTTTTCCTTATTTCAGTGTTTTAAAACTCTCTTCAGGGCTTAACTGTCACATGCTTTGTGTTAAGTCAACACTATGTTTTTCAATAAAATGTGTATTTTTTCGTATGTGCATGCCATATACTATACATTTATCAATTTGTTTAATGGTGCATGAAAAGGTGCCACTGATTTAAATTTGTATGGTTTGTACCATGCATTCACTTTTATCATATTTTGCATATCGATGTATAGAGAATAAGATTTTATCACATTTTTTTTTAACAGTTCATTAGATTGTTTGTCTGTTTGTTTGTTTTAATCATGGAAGCAACTTAGGATATACACTTTGTATCAAAATGGTAGTTCTGTAGAAATTCTGCATACTGTTGAATCTTCTTGGACTTAGTGGGGACTGTCTTTCAGTAGTATCAGATTCAAGTTAGTGTCTGTGTTTGATGAATAATAGGTGTTTGACCAATGATATTTGTTTGACCAATAATATATGTTTGGCCACCTGTGTAGACTGGTCACTTCAGAGACTGTAACGATGTTTGTTTGAAAGTGGAACCTGTTTGTAAGGGTCAATCTTGGGAGTCATTTCCTGTTTGAAGTATACATAGGTTGTGGGCAAGTACATGTATGCCCTTTTTATGATGATTTTTTTTTTAATGATTATTTTATGCTCTTTACTTTGCCTTAAATGTTGTATAAACATTCCATCAAAATGAGGACCTAAAAAAATTACCAAAGAATTGTATATTTTATTTTTATCAAAAATCACCAAAGAATTGTATAATTTGACTATCACAATAATTGTTATTTTTTAAATCTGTAATGTTTAAGGAACAAGGCATGAAACCATACATCTGTTCATGATTAGTCTACATTACCATCCCATCGTTGTTTTCTTGAATAAGCACATTGAATGCTCATCATCAATAAGTATTATACTGCACAAACTTATTAATTTGATCACACTTGTTAACTGTACATGTATGTGGGTATTGGCATATATATTTTATCTTGTTTAAACTTGTGCCTCGATACCCTCGATATTTGAAATACAGCCATGTTGCAGGCCAGTATTAGTTTACAAGACAGGGGTATTAGCACGACATAGACAGGAACAAACAGAAATAGTATGTGCTCAATTCATATGGATAGATGTATAGTACGGATGACACTATTGGCTGACCATGCAAGGCCGTGTCCATGCAGTGGACTTCTAAATCATGACTAAATGGCCACATGTTACTGTCCATACTATGTGTAATCTGTCCATACTGTGTGTAATCACACACTTTATGTGTAATTCTTAGTGGAAGTTTCATAGCAAGGTATAATAAAAATGAACCCAATCAAGTCGAGTCGTAACCTGATTTTATGAAGATGTAACAAAGCAGCAGCTGTATGGACACACTCTGTAGATTCATGATAGATATGAAGAGAATAAGGTGCTGATAACGACAGTCTTGTGAAACTTGATAATAATAATTATGTGCACACAGATCATGATACAGATGTTTGTATATATAAGCAACAAATGAAATATAGTTTTTACTCCATTTTACTTCGTTGTCTGACTGACTTTTGTGTGTTTGTGTCTGATTATTTTGTAACTATCTACCGAGTAGGACTTTGAAAGTAAATTGGCAGCCCAACCGCAAGAGCAAGTTGCATTTGGAGTGGTGATAGCTTAAATAAGATTTTGCAAATCTATGAAAAGGTGAGATTTAAAAAAAATGAATATGATCAGCGCTTATATGAAGAGGTTTGTTTATTTCTTTGACGACATGAGGTAACAAAAAAACAGCCTTTTCATAGTTTTTAGTAATAAGCCACTTCAGAAATACTAGCTGGGCAAATAAAGGTCATTTAGAAAAAAGTGAACAAAGCACACTCCTAGAAACCAATGTTTCTGAGCTTGCTGTAGCCTACATGTACAATGTATGTACTGCAGTTTATCAAAGTATACTGTACACGTACTGCTCTTTCCTCATCAAATTTACATATTTAACAAATAGCAAATTTTGGACATATTATTTCACTTTGAAGACGGTGCACTCACTGTAGTTTGCGACTTCAACCTTGGGTTAGGTTTAGAATACTGAATGATCATTTAAAGGGATTGGGTAACTTTGTCTCAGATTCTGAAACAAAATCCTGGATTTGCCTCATGCTGCAATCATAATTATAGACTTTTAGGGCAGTCAGGAACCCCATGACTTTTACAAGCCGATCACCTGTCTGATTATCAAGATATTTATGATTGGAAATTGAAATTTCATTTTTCGTTTTTCTAACGGTCTTTACAACACTACAGTCTAATAGGGAAAAGGAGTATGGTAAAACCGGTCACTCAAAGATTTTTACTTTTTTGAGGCATTTTGAAGCACACTTTTTTTAGGGCTTCAATATTACACCATATCACAGACATTGATAACATGTAGGGCCATGCATCTAAGATTTAACATTGTTTAACGATGCCTTTAAGCAACGGTTGCGATGTGTGGTTCAAGAGGATTAGCGGCCGAGTGATTCGGAAGAGGTAAAGGTCATGGGATCAAGTCTCAGTAGTAGGATTGATGTCCTTTGGCATCAAAGAAATTCAGTAGTACACAATTTGCCGTTGTGCATCCCCCCCCCCCTCCCCCAGCCCCTTCTTGGATTCATCACAACACATTCAATCATACCCTACTAATGAATGGGAGACCAAGAAACGACAAAATATACAAAGTGTGTTGACTATTCATACCAAAATATATTATACATCAAGAAATTCTCAATATTATACCAATAAGTGTATGATATGTACAGACTTGAAAGGAAAAATAAGTGAGGTATATATATGTACAGTAAATCGATCAAACGCAAAGATCTACACGACCCTGAAAAAATAAAGTTTTGCAAAAAAACTGATTTAAAAAAAAAAATTATAAAAATTATTCGGAAAGAAATAAGAATCAGTTGTTTTGTCCAGCACCATCAGTGATTTTTTATTTTAATGCCCTTCTCAGAGATACATATATGAGCGAAGAAAATTCAAATGAGTGCCATAAATGATAATGTATTCACTTTTATGTCTTCCCCTAGCAACTTCATCGTATATTCTGGTCTATTTATAATATCCAGACATGATTAAAGTTAAATAAAAGCTGGAATCCTTTCAAAACTCTCTTACATTAATATAATATTACTACATAACAACTGAATAATTCATACCCTTTGTAAATTGTATGTCTTTCATAACTCAATAATGAAAGGAGGACGAGTTGAATTAGGGCCTTTGTTTAATGATTAATACATGATGTAAGCTTTGGTACGTCACTTTCTCAAGAAACATTAATCTGGAGAAGAACAAAAAAAATTGCAAACTTAGACAACAATAAAACTTGGTTGGGGAATGAATAATTTAGTCGTTAACTGTATGTTTCTCATTTTAGAAACTATCAAGTGGATAAAAAATCGGAAGGAAAAGATGGGTTATCATTCTATTTTCATGGATAATTATTGCAAACTTAATATATCAATCCATTGGCTACGGAAACTAACTGGATCCTACATGTGTATTGAACCCAACAATGATTTTTGTAGTACCAGAAATTTTAAGCATCATATTTTATTAAAAGGCTTCACGTTCTTTTGTGTGTTTTTCAATGCATTTTTTATTTGAAATAACAAACGTGTATGTGAATTATGGTGGAATGCTCTAACCGGGATCGTTACACGTATAATCCAACCCTGAAAGTTTGGTAGTACTTTACAAAAAACATGTAAACAAAGAATATAGTTGGAATTCCTTCCTCGGCCTATATTGCATTGCGGTTTCACGGCCATCAACAAAACTTTATTGTATATATTCGTAAATGCAAACAGAGTTATGTAGCATAAAGAGTCAATCACTTTGGTGCTTACAAAACTTATGTAACAAAATAAATAAATGAAACTTATAAAATGAACTGCTAATATCATGTTAACATGATTTCTTCAATAGTAACAGAATAATTAATATCATAAACGATTATGTTGACAAGTCATGCTCCATAAACAAGCAAATTTTACCCGATTGTTGTCCTGAATTATACAATTTCTTAAAATACTGGCTAATGCCAACACCCTGGTAGTTATTAGTATAATAACACTTAATAATGAATAAATTTAAAGAGTGAAAATTAGTCAACATTAATGCTGTTGCCTAGTGTGTGAGTCAAATAAAATGAAACAAAATTGAATACAGTCTCCTAATAGACAGCTGCAGACATAAGCACACTCAGGAAACTTCCAAGATTACTAAACATAAAAATCATACAATAAATTCCAAATGAAAACATGAATCATAGAACAAAAAAAGACCAAGAGAATACACGGGAAGAAAGACAGCGACAGAGGGTTAAGTAATGTTCATGGGTATTATTTGATTACGTAATATTACAAGCAAACCTTTCGTTAAAATTCCATAGGAGTAGTAAATAAAATCATATACACCTATTATTGTAATTGCCATATCATCTTTCTTCTTCTTTTATTATATTAAAGTCAACAAGATGATATAATTTATTTAAAAAACAAAAACAAACAAACAAACCAACAAACAAAACTCAAGATTGTATAAACTGAAATTCAAGTGCATGTGATGTGATGTACATGAAGGCCAACATAAGCAAGTAATATGGGTATACATGTAAACTGATGAGATAAGGCACTTTTGGGTCACTGGTTTTATTCAATCTGCTAATATTAAAGAATAAAGCTGCTTGCGGTATACCAACATTGCTTGAATATCTTTGGAATTGAGAACATCAGCCATTGAAAGACACCCCTCTCCCACAATGGAATGGGCTTCCTGATCGGCAGTGTGTACTTCATCCAGGAATTTCATTGTGGTATGGAAGGACTGTTCCATTGTCTCTTTGGGTGGGAAGAACTTTGCATTCCAGATGGAGAAGGTAGTAGTACCTGGTGGGAAAATTGCTTGGAGAGATGTACTGTTGAAGTTATTGAAGAGGACCTGAAGACTTTGGTTCAAGAAGGAGAGTTGGCCTGCTGCCTCCAGGTGAGGAGCAGAGCACTTGAGGTTGTCCCTGATGTCAAAGAATATGGTGACATAGAGAGTGCTGCCCTCTCTAGTCTTGACAGCTGCTGTATGAAGGAATGTGAACGAGGGTATGCTAACCGGACAGCCAGGAGACGATGCCTGGACGATGCAGTTGCTGACGATGCATCTTTCGCCAAGATGACACGGAGACTTGAAGTGACAGTACTCCACGATGCATGGTTTGCTGGTGTCCATACCTTGAGGTACTATGCTGTCCATGATGCATGCTTCCCTGGCAGCGCACTTGTCAAGCACGGCGTTGCTATTGCCAAGGTCCACTGATCGGTTGAAGGCATCTTTGGTCAGGCTTAGTTCTCGCCTCAAGCTGCAGTTATCACAAAAATGACTGAGCAGCTCTTCCGTTGTCCCGATGTGATAAAACTTGGAGTAGGGCAACACAAGGACGTGGAGTGGAGTCCCCTGGAGGAGCTTGAAGACTTCTTGCCGCATGGACAGTAATTTATCCGTCTTACTGCTGACGTTGGACATGTCATTGATGTAACTGTTATTGCCACAGTTCCCGAGGCCATGCAGGAAGTCCCCATGGGAGTCTATCTCACATGAAAGTGGAGACTTCTCCTCGTAGAACTCAATCATCTTCTTAGCGGTCTCACCATCCATGAAGTAGCCGCTGTCGACCAGAACATGGTCCTCACTGATGCCCAGGGTCTGCTGACACGGTTGCGGCAGGAGGACACCCTTTTCCCTGAGGACATCTTCAGATCTCTTGTGCAGGAACTCTTCACATTCTACGATATGCACCTGAGAGCAGACATTGGGTGTGTCCTTGTACAAGAACACCCCATGGGTTGTCCCAACGGCAATGGGAGCTGGGTGTCCAAAGGCGGTGATACCTGGCTTGTCGAAGGACCACTCGACACCAACGGTGCAGTCGTAGAGGATGATGACATCCGAACAAGCCAGGAAGATGCCTCCGGAAGGCATATGAGCAGGAAGATCAATGTACATGGCCAGAATCAACTCAAGCATCTGGTAGATGGGTCGTCCATAGGGAACAGCCGTGAAGATCTTACCCAGCAGGCTGGCACTCGGTAGTCGCTGGCTGTAACCACCGGCTGGGATGAAAAGGACCTTCTTCTTGAAGAGGCTTTGGTTGTAGATGGTCTGGAGGTAGGAGAGGGCGGCCATCATTGAACCTCCTGGTCCTGCACAAGAAAAAATTATTTAGGACATCAAAAAGTAGCTACAATGTAATACCTATTAAAAAAAGGACAAGTGGTTTCAGATTCTCCAAACCTTGAAATTTAGCAGGTAAGCTTTTCTCCATTCCTGTGATTTTTCTCAAGTTAAGAGATTTTTTATACAGTTTCTTGTTGACTGCTGCCTGGAGATCACTACAAAATACACATGAATCGATGAAAGCTTGCCTACAGTTGGTAGGAGCATAGAGTTTAGACCCATGTTATGATGATCTCAAACAATGACATTTTCTGTACCCTCAAATTAACCCCTTTCTTCCACTTTTTACATCTCTTCTCTTTACATTTATTCCCACTCTTTTTGTCATTCCTAATTTTCTTTTAAGCAGGACTGCACTACATGTAGCTACTTGCGCCCTCTATATAGCCAACAATGTCTAAGTGGTACCCATTGATCCCCTATGGTCCCATTTTTCTTATGTTAGTTGAGAGCTGATTTGATGAGATAACAACCTGTCGGTGACCATGGAGGGAGGTCGAATCCCGCCTGGGCAAACTAGTGCAGATAGGCTTTAACCCATTTTCTACTGGAACAGGGAGGTCCTTGTGTAAAAGCCTATGGGAATGAGGAAATTTGGTAGTCAACGGGATAATGCAAGGTTGTACCGTCACATCCGAAACTGAAAGCCTGATTGATCAGGCCATTTGTAAAGTTTTATTTACCAATTTTTACATTTCCGGGATCTTTCAGGACATGGTACTTGGTGCCCAGGGGTAGCTGCTGCCGGGCCAGTTTCTCCTGCAGCTGAAGGTCGTAGGCTGTCTTCTGATCTTCATCTCCGGCCGTGATGACTACGATGTCCCAGTAGGGGAAATTGATCTCCTGCTTTCCTGTTGCATGGCGGAACATGAATAAATAATCATATGAGGAATCATGTTGGAAAATATGCCTTTGTTTTCGGGTATTTAATGTGTATATTTCATTGGTATTGCTTTTGTTATCATTTACATAATATGACATTTATAGGTGCTTTCTATTTTACAAGCCTTGTGCATTTTTTAAGCTATCCTGTCGTTATTTTGCCAATTTGTGTATTTATGACTGTTATTTGTGTTTTACATTGTTGGATAAAAAATTGAAAGTTGGAAATTTTTCTTATTTTACTAAATCTATTATTCATTACTCAAAATGCATCAAGATAAAGCAATATATTCATACATTTATCTAGAAGAGACAACAATGATTGAGACCAATGGTTCTATCCGTTTGGTTGGTTCGGTATGGAAACGGCCAACTTAATAACCATCACCCACAGGTCTTACCGACCAAGCTGGCTCAACTAGGGTAGAAAATATTACTAACTATTATAAATACATGTAGAACGTAGATATGAAACAACATAAGAACAGAAAACTTAAATTCTTAAAAATATTCAGAATGCAACATTTTCATCATAAAAAGATGAATCAGCCATGATGATGATGAAGGTAAAAATGTTCTTCACTATTCTTTTTTCTCCTGTCTGGTTTGAAATTAGTTGAAGTTGACCAAAATTAAACCTCCTGATAAACAGGCTTACAAAAAAGTTTGCTATATTCATATCCATAATCATCTTTCTATACAGTCTTTTTATCATAAAAATGTGTTTCCCTTTTTAGAATTTTATGATTTTTTATCATGTTTTATTATCTGAATAACGCTGGTATTAACGATGAAGTTGAGTTCGGGTCATACGATTGCATTGTGAAAGAAACGGTGTGGAATCGACCAGAAATGGTTGATCATCTAGCATATAAGAATTTGTGTGTATTGCAAGGTTCTGGAATCATCAAAATGATAAGAAATTTGGCCAAGTCTTGGTAAAGTTACAAACACTGTACACAGAAAGATGTATATGGGACTACACGAACACGTGGCGTAAAAAACCGCCCCCCCCCCCCCCCCCCCCCGAGTTTTACATGTTACATGACATATTTAGAACATGAAGGCATTTGAAGAGCCATGCTTTTTTCAGGGAACATGTCTTATCTGATGTTCTTCCACACTTGCATAATAAGAATGATAAAGTTCACAAATGATTTTTCACCTCTTCCCAGAACTCAACCTCCTCTTTAACAGTTGCACAGAAAATAAAATAAAAGCTAAATTTAAAAAAAAATCTATAATCTCAACTTACAAAATGGCACTGCTGAACAAACAGGAAATGTTCCTATTTTATATGTTACACATATAAACGGCCCCCCGAGTTTTACATGTTACATGACATATTTAGAACATGAAGGCATTTGAAGAGCCATGCTTTTCAGGGAACATGTCTTATCTGATGTTCTTCCACACTTGCATAATAAGAATGATAAAGTTCACAAATGATTTTTCACCTCTTCCCAGAACTCAACCTCCTCTTTAACAGTTGCACAGAAAATAAAATAAAAGCTAAATTTAAAAAAAAATCTATAATCTCAACTTACAAAATGGCACTGCTGAACAAACAGGAAATGTTCCTATTTTATATGTTACACAAATTTATAGTGATTTTTTTTTTTTTTTTGACTGATGAAGACTGACTATAATAGACCAGTTTAGTAACATATTCAAAGTTTATGAGTGCTTTTTAAATGAAAAGAGTTATTGACAACCTGAAGGCTTTCCCAAGGATTGTCCAACATAGCAACAAATAATGTATGCAGACTGGATTCAAAGTATTGTACTAAATTAATTAATAACAGGTAAATGGAATACCTGGTCACTACTTCCCCAGGAAAGAAACATCCATAATTTTGAATATGTGTTAGTAAACCAGTCTACTGGATGCATCTTTTTGTTTTGATTTCTCTAACTAAGATCCAAGCTAAAAAAACCCACTCCAGCAAAGCATAGAGAGTCAATGCTAAAGCGTATTGACCTCTAGCACTGCATACATGCTGTGAGGCAGGGACCTAGAAGTCTATACACAAATATACACACCACACAATATCGCATAGACTGTACACAATCATGTCGATGCAGCTGTAAGCAAAGTTTGACACTAGACTTACAATTTGATTTTTTAAATTATTCTTTTTAACATCAGTAAGTTAAACAAAAATAGTTTACTGCTATTTAGGTGTCATCAATTGTCACTAAAGTACCGATTTTGAGTGAAATCGGTTGAGTTTTGTACAGTGGTGTTTGAAATGTTGAGAATCAAAAGCACAGCTTTTACTACACAGCCAGGATAGTAATGCTCCTATGTGTGAAAAAACCCAGAGTGGCACCAGTGGAAAGTCCAATGTACCCGAGGCAGAGGAGTAATTTCCCTCAAGTAGGACTAGTGGTGGGGCTCTTGCCGCACAATATGAGAGTGACCAAAAGAGTGAAAGTAAAACAAAATACAAACTTCTTATTTTTAATACATCATCTGTAAAACTTTGTGCATGAACTGTGGGCCTGTTTTTTACTTTTGTATACATTTTTCTATAAAATGTTGTGCATTCTGTTCTTTAGAATCACCGGAATTAGTGTCTGCAAAATCGCTGAGGTATCGGAGGTGCAATGAATTATACTAGGAATGTATATTGCTCTGCGAGAATTGAAATTGAAATCTTGAACATTTGACAGTTTGCATGAACCTGTCTCTTATAATGATCTTTTACTTGTCATTATTGTGAAATAGGAAACCACCACCATGACCACCGCTCCTCTCAGTAGCGCTTTATTGAGTCACACAAGGTGGTCTGTATTTCCCTACTCCACAGCCTTGGCATAGGTAACCGTATAGTCTAGACTCTACGCACAAGGCAAATGTGTGTGGGCACTGGGCAGACAAATGAATGGTTTCTAAAATAAAAGTAAAACCACAACAATATTAAATGTCATTCAATATCATTATCGTTTATGAATTAAATTTTGCTTCTATTAATTTTTGGGCGCTAGTGTAGTTCCGTATCCATTTTTTTTAGCAGTTTTCATATCTATTCTTAGCAAAGGAATTTTAGCCCAATTTTTTAATAATTTTAATCATAATCATATATTGCATTTTCCACCTGAATTTGGATCACATCCGACATCTGGAAGCCTCCGTTTAGGTGCATTTATCCGTTTAGGTGCATATGCGTAATACCATAAAGCATACGCGAAGTTTGCATAATTTTAGACTGATAGCTTCAGTTTAAGGTGCAGAGCAAAAGCGCGGAGACGGTACTGAGCGACAACGTCGACATCGAAGCCCTAAACAGAGGCTTCCAGATGTCGGATGTGATCCAAATTCAGGTGGAAAATGCAATATATGATTAGACCCTATCTATGATTAAAATTAGTAAAAAAAATTGGGCAAAAATTCCTTTGCTAAGAATCGATATTAAACTGGTAAAAAAAACTGCTAAAAAAAAAATGGATACGGAACTACACTAGAGCCAATTTTTGCATTCAGCTGTAAATTCATGACACAGTGGATAGGGCCTAGATCTAAACGTTATTGAGTCGACACAAAACGAACACAGGCGCAGGTCAGCCCAATGCACCGGTATGCCACCGGCGAGTGCAGTGACAATACTGCTGTAACAGTCACCAACACCAACAAGACAACACAGCAGCCAGCCACACAAACAGTTACCATTCTGACCACACTCATTTACCTCGTATGCCTTCAAATTTCTTGATCTTGGATTCTGTTGCTCTTTGCACAAGATCTTCGATCGCTCTTCGTTTTTGAGCCATTTTGTGAGATATGAGCACTTATTGACATTCCTCTACACACCTCCGAGGCTCCGACACACCTCTCTCCTCAGTAACAATCGATTTCGTAATCACATCATCTTGGTTGGCTATGTTCAGTTAAGTTGTATAAGCTATGCATGGCCGTTATATCACACGGAAAATTATAAATTAGTTACTTGTTTGACATAATGGTATATGGTATCTGTTATAAAGCAAAATAAAATTGGAAAATATGGTGGCCGTGTATGAGCAAGTTATAGGCCTAGAGTCTTATTTGACCAAACTAGGTCCAGGGTAAAATATCTCTGCTTCTAAAAAATAAATATGAAATAAAATGAAATATAAAACAACATAAAACACGCAAGCTTTTTCCAGCCTGTGAATATAAAAAAAAAATGAAATATAAAACAACAAAAAAACACGCAAGCTTTTTCCAGCCTGTGAATATAAAAAAAAATGAAATATAAAACAACAAAAAACACGCAAGCTTTTTCCAGCCTGTGAATTTTTGCACACTCAATCCTTCACGGTAATTTGCAGTGCGTTTAAATAAAAATGTTCGGAATTGCAAGGTCTCATGCTCTAAAGTTTGAAATAAGTAGAAACATACTACGGCCACAAAAGTGACAAAACTATGGTTATAGGGTTAGAGGCCTTCATTGATTATTTCAGTATTTTTCTTCTGAATTTTTTAAAAATTTTAATTCGAATTTGAATTTTATTACTAAACTTCATTTATATACATGAACATTTTGTTTCACAATACATAAATAAAACAAATATATAAATAAGAAATTCAACAAGGGGTATAGTTTCTCGAGTAATCACAAATTAACAATAAACAATGTAGCTTTTATATACAGTTAAATGATATTATTACAAATTAATTAATTGTTTGTTTTTGTTTTGTTGTTTTATCCAAAAATTAAACAAATTCAGACAAACTCGATTAACTCATGTTGAGATTAAAGAAAAATGGCCCTGTTTCAAACCAGGGCGCATATAAAAGCATATTCACACGTACACTTGTGGGTATGTGACGACATAAGGCATCACATTTTCAATGCATAGACAAAAATAAAATCGGTTCTTACCGTGGGAGTGGCCAGATTTTTAGCCCCCCACACCCGTGACCTTCCCATCGTTTGGTCGTTCTACCCCCTTGCATAATAATCTCGTATATTGTATTCTACTTTTTTTTAAATAAAGAACTAATATCACCACTTCTTCTTCTTCGCCTTGTTTTTATCATCATGATCATCACCATAATAATGATAATAATATAATAATTAACCATCATCATCATCATTGATCTATCATCATGCACCATCACCATCAGTATCATCATCATCATCATCATCATCGTCACCATCACTATCAACATCATCACCACCATCATCATCATCATCATCACCATCACCATCATCATCATCACGGCATCATCACCATATCATCATCATCATCATCATCACCATTTTCATCATAATCACCATCATCATCATAATTTATCATCATCATCATCATCAAAATTATACAAACTCTCATCGACATGAACATGAAATAAACTAATCAGTGATTGATTTGTGCCCCAATGTTTAATAGTGTCACAATGAAATAGATTTTCCCCTTATTTTTTCAAAAGCCATTAGTATATAATATAAACTCATGCAAACAAGTCACTTCAAGATCTGACGTATACCATATATATTCTGACCATTTTTTAAAACTCTTTTCTCCATTCGGGCTGATTGCAATCAATCTATTTAACAGGGAAAGAACACCTAAGACAATAAGGACATTGCACTGTGCAGAGAATGAGATGCTTTGCCAAGATATACACACATTGTACTTTTCGTTAAAGCGATAACGATCTATTGTTAACGATCTGTTATTCCTAATTCATCCGCCAGACCGCCACTTATTCGCCATTGTGAAGAAAGTTTAGGTTGTTGTGTCTAGGCCAGGAGATGTTGTTCATCGTCTAGCTTTTACATTCTCCAGGGCCGGACTTGTTATTGCCCTTGACCTTGAGAAGAAAAACGATGAGGAACATGCCTGGAAGGTCAAGCGCAGGACGTCTAAAACAGCAAAGAACAAAGAGATTAAAAACCACCACTTCGGTGTTAATGTAAGTAACATTGAATTGGTTTTCCTTCCTCGGCATCCTCGATAGCAGAATCGGATTGTGATCGGATGTCTTTGACTGCCTGCCCCAGTTGTTAATGTCATTAGGAATGTGGAATGTGGGAACCTTTTTGGATGCTTTTTGTCACGAGAAGGAAGTTAAAAAGCTCTATACTTTTTCCCCACCAAGGTCTAAAGATTTGTTTGAAAAACCCGAACATGATTTGAAAATATTCTGCTATTGTTTTATAGTTAGATGTGGGCGATACTTGCGGAAACACATGATACTGACTGATATGAAATTGACCCTGAAATTTTTTGAAAATTCTGTTCAAGCGCTTCAAAGACAGTGATATACAAAAATTATAATATAAATTAGTTACTAGTTGATCTGAATGAAAATTGAAAGGCAACTGTAATTATTCCAGTCATATAAGTGATAAGTAGTATCATTTCATTTTTATTCAACAGTCACGATTCGGTGTAAACGTTTTTAAATAGAATAAGAACATGATCGCGAAATCTTTCGAAGAATCAACCTAAACAAATTGAAACGATTTCTACACCCTTCGCCATCACTTCTTTCGTCTTTCGTCTTCTTTGTGCATGGCTGATCGTCAACAAAATGAGGTTAGTCTTTTATCAACTCTGTTTGTTGCTACGGCAGCCAGCCAGTGAAAATGAACTCGTTTAATCAAATTATGGAAATGAAAACATTACTTTAAACAAACAGAACTTCGTTATTCCTGGGCCAACCAGGAAAAATGAGCCAGGATTCCTAGCTCATTTTTCCTGGTTGAGGTGTCATATGAAAGGGCAGAAATTGAACTTTCTAGAAATGTGATTTTCTCTTTGAAATCCAGATACCGCCCGCCAAATGAGTTTTTGGTTTGCTCTCTTCAAATTGTTTTTAATCACTCGTGCGTGAAATATGCATCACAATGAGTTGCATCAAATGAAAGGGGAGGATCTAAGCTTTACAAACATGTGTCATTTATTAATTATAATTGTGATTAAGTTATGATAAAGCATCGATAATTCTCGGTTTCGTTTTTTTTTTTTTTTTAATCAGTTTTAGATTTTTGATTTATGTTTGGCCTTCTTTTTCGGCTGTTTATTATATTGTTTGAAACTTGATTTTTGTTGTACAGCGCTTTTGAAATCATCTCTGAGGCACTTTATTCTTGTTTTCAACAAATAGTAATCAGAATATGATGAAAGATGTAGGCCTACAAAAAATATATCTTACAAGCTATTTCAATAGCTCTTTATTTTTACAAAAAATTATATGAAATTTCCATCACCCTGCACACAGTTTCTAATTAATGTCTTTTTGGTCCTTTTCTTTTCTTTTAAAAATCTTTAAGGGATTGTTTTCCGGGGAAATTTTCAAAAAACCTTTTAATGGTATTGAGAAAATGATTAATGGGTTATACATTATTCATGAAAACTGAAAATAATCTTTATGGGGTTGTTTTCCGGGGAAATTTTCAAACACCTTTTGATGGTATTGAAAAAATGATTAATGGGTTATACATTATTCATGAATTCAAAACTGAAAATAATTTATGTTAGGTGTTTGTACAGATTTTGAAAAAAATATCCGACTCTGTTTCAATAATTTTGGATGTCGATCATGCCTAAATAACAACATTCAGCGTGATATCGAGCCGACAGTGGCTTTTTCACGGCTGCCAGGGAAAAGTTTGTGGCTCGATGCAGAGCCATCTATACCCATCTATGTGAATAAATGGCTCTGGCTCGATGTAGTGTCCCTTTATACTGAGAGGGACACTAGCTTGATGAGTGCACTAGCGCCCTCGGCCGGTGGGCATTTTGGAAACGGAAGCTTGTCGTTGATTCGCAAACAAAGTACGTATAAAAACAAATCCGATAAATGTCTTCTCAAGCAGGCGCGGATTCACGAGGGGGGGGGGGGGTCAACGGGCCCGCCTCCCCCCCCCCCCCACTAGCAAAAAAACTGGTAAAAAATAAGATGGTAACGTTAATTTGACTTTTTTTTATAAAAAAAACTAAAGAGGCCCCCTACCCTGGCAACAACAAAAAAAAAACAATGATAATTTATCCCCCCCCCCCCTCGCCTATTCACTGGGTGGTTGATTCGCCGCTACATATTTCTCACGAATTGGGCCCTCCATTTGCCGCCGGCTGGATCCTCCCCCGTCCTCCCAATCTGCCAATTGAAAAATATTCTACTTTACTAACAGTGCAGTGGTTCTCACACCCCCTGCATGATAGTACAATAAGAATTTGTTTTAGAACACAATTAAAAATAATTATGTACTGCTGATTTCTTTCATTAATGTGTAATTTTATGAAGAAAAAAAAAACATTTTAAAAGGGCTCTTGACTCTTACTATGTGTTTTTTTCCCGCAAAGTTCTACAATTTAATTTTCTGACATTAATTTTTTAGAGCCTACTAAAGAGCCATTGGGCGAAAATTATCTAAAATTATGAATTGGTTCTTTTATAATTGACGGTAAGAACACAGGCCTATGTTTCATCAGATTATACTCTATAACATTTTGGTAAGCCCTACTGATTAAATTGTATAAATAAATTCCAGAGACAAAATATAATTTTTTTCAGAAATAGAAAGGGGTCGATCCGACATTCCTTTTTTCCAATGAGAGACAGAAAGAAAGAGGGCAGGGCAGGCAGGCAGAGAGAGAGAGAGAGAGAGAGAGAGAGAGAAAGACAGACGTGCATCACTGTACAAATTAGTAAATAATATATCTACAACAGCACATAATATAATGCATGAAAGAGAGAGAAAGGGACGGTGGAATGAAGACGATTATGTAGAGAGTGATAGAGAAAGAGAGGGGCGAAAAGTTATAATTTTAGGGAAAAGAGTCATCGAGAAAAAAAACAGAGAGAAGGAGGGAGAGAGAGAGAGGAAGAGAAAGGGGGGGATCTAGAAACAGAGAGAAAGAAAGAGAGAGAGGGTGAGAGAGAGAAAGCGCGCATGAGGGCGGGGGGGGGTATTTTCAAAATAGAAAATGAAGTGGTATAACGAGTGAGTGATGATTTATAGCAATTGCTCTGAAGATTGAGTGGGATTTAAACATAGATTTAATTCGTTTGCACTCTGCTTGAGGGGTTACGCCGTAAACCAATACTGCCCGAAATATGGCAATCCGCGAGTCGGCGACAACATTGCCTCATTCCTATAACTCAAGTGTAATGTCATAAACAGAATTTACAGAAAGACATGAGTATGGAGCTAAATGTATTTGTCATTGCGGCTCCAATAACGCTTAAGAATAAATTGTCAACAAAATAATGCCTCTTTTGCTCAAGCCTCGTCAATGGTGATTTTCCCCTTAAAGCCAAGGCAAGCCAACAGTCACATTTTTTATACTGCACTCCATTATACATGCTGTATTGAATTTCAATGTTGTAAAAGAAAAAACCTGAACCGAACTAGGTCAGACGCGATACTTTCGTGTTCATACCTATTTCCAAAGCAAAAATGACAAACTAAAAGTGGAATCAAAGCAATTTCTTATTTTTCCACAATGTGAAAAGTTCAAATCTATTTTAGAACTGTATCCCCCCCCCTTTTTTTTGAGGGGGGGGGGTGGGTCTGCACGATATGCTCTACTTCTTTATTTTACTTTCCAAGATCTAAAAGTGGAATCAAAGCAATTTCTTATTTTTCCACAATGTGAAAAGTTCACATCTATTTTTAAACTGTATTCCCCCTTTTTCGGGGGGGGGGGGGAGTGCATGATATGCTCAACTTCTTTATTTTACTTCCCATAATTCATATTTTCTTTGCTACGCTGTAAGAAAAGAGAGATGTAATTGTGCATCGAATGATGGACAGATTCCCTGCGATGCTTCTCTTTCAGCTCTCAAAGCTTCGAACAACATTGCCGTGAAATTTAAACGGGCGAACTACATGGTATCAATGACCGTCAGCTCGTCGCATATCAGCTCAACATACGGGGGTGTATAAATCGCCCCGAAGTTGGCATCCAACTTTGAATGCACTGTGAAATTTAGCATAATGAGAGAAGTGAATTTGCAAAAAACTGTTATTAACAAAACAAAATGTCTCTTCAAAACACATTTCTTTAGACAGCTTTTTGAATATAATGATTTCACTCTTGTTTCCTAATTATTAAGCGCATAGTGACGCTACGACAGTGATAATAATTATGCGCCATAAAAGCACACGCTGTATTACGATAATAATTATCATTATTATAACCATTATTACTATTATTATTTTTATAATCATTATTAATATTTTCAATATAATTATTATTATTATTGTTATCATTATCATGATTTGTATCCCTATCTTTATTGTTATTATTATCATTATTATTATTTATTTATTTTTATAAATATTTTTTATTATTACTATTAATAGTAGTAGTAGCAATAGTAGTAGTAGTAGTAGTATTATTAGTAGTAGTAGTAGTAGCAATAGTAGTAGTAGTAGTAGTAGTAGAAGTAGTATTATTATTATTAGTAGTAGTAGTAGTAGTAGTAGTAGTAGTAGTATTATTAGTAGTAGCAGTAGTAGCAGTAGTAGTGGTGGTAGTAGTAGTAGTAGTAGTAGTAGTAGAAGTAGTAGTGTAGTATTAGTAGTAGAAGTAGTAGTGTTAGTAGTAGTATGTAGTAGTAGTAGTAGTAGTAGTAGTAATAGTAGTAGTAGTAGTAATAGTAGCAGTGGTAGTAGTAGTAGTAGTAGTAGTAGTAGTAGTAGTAGTAGTAGTAGTAGTAGTAGCAGTAGTAGTAGTGGTAGTAGTGGTAGTAGTAGTAGAAGTAGTAGTAGTGGTAGTAGTAGTAGTAGTAGTAGCTGTAGTAGTAGTAGTAGTAGTAGTAGTAGTAGTAGTAGTAGTAGTAGTAGTAGTAGTAGTAGTAATAGTATAGTAGTAGTAATAGTAGTAGTGGTAGTAGTAGTAGTAATAGTAGTAGTAGTAGTAGTAGTAGTAGTAGTAGTAGTAGTAGTAGTAGTAGTAGTAGTAGTAGTAGTAGCAGTAGTAGTAGTAGTAGTGGTAGTAGTAGTGTAGTAGTAGTAGTAGTAGTAGTAGTAGTAGTAGTAATAGTAGTAGTAGTAGTAGTAGTAGTAGTAGTAGTAGTAGTAGTAGTAGTAGTAATAGTAGTAGTGGAAGTAGTAGTAGTAGTAGTAGTAGTAGTAGTAGTAGTAGTAGTAGTAGTAGTAGTAGGACTGTAGGAGTAGTATTTTTAAGACAGGCTCGGCAGTTTCTAGCTTTGATTGTGAATATACATGATTGTACGTTGTTGACGAATTATTCCTAGTTTGTCTAAATATCAAGGTCACCAGTTTATTGTGCTGACAAATATCATGTTAAGGTAGTTTTACGAGTACAATTAATTATATTTCTTTGCAAGTTTTCTCGGTTATTATTTTGTTCAGGCTTAACCGTGCATGTTGGGATAAAAATAATGTTCACCATAACTCACTGTTTGCTACGCATATTCAACCACCGTGATCACATTGCATTAATGTATCTGAAGAGAAAATATGTTATTAATGTTTTCATGCTCGATCTGCTAACGAACATTGACGAATAAAACAAATCATTAAATATAGAATGGATTATTTTACTTTGAAATGAGCAATACATTAAGAATGTACGTGGGTAGATGTGTATGTTTTCGTTCACATGAATGTTAATTTTGTTGATAATACGATACGATTCAGAA